>NC_081295.1:76770000-77395000 GCF_030435805.1 Mustela lutreola
CACAAGTAGACAGAGAGGCAGGCAGAGAGGGGGTGGGGGAAGCAGGCTTCCTGCTGAGCAGAGAGCCCAATGCGGGGCTCGATCCCAGGACCCTGAGATCATGACCTGAGCTGAAGGCAGAGGCTTCAACCCACTGAGCCACCCAGGTGCCCCATAGTAATACTCTTAATACAATAATTGGAACAATGAAATGAAAGTTCCAGTAAAAATAAAAATTATGTGGCAACACAGAGAAAGATATAACTACATTTAAGGTAATTGAGTGAAATTGTTTAGAAACATATACTTTATTTATTTCCCAAATAGTTACCAGTTAAAAATTCAAGCTCCTTCAACAAACTTTAAATATCCTTAATATTAAGAAGGGGTTGAGATAGGAACTCCTTAATAGTCTTTTATAGATTTATAATAAAGCTCCTTATTTTAAAGTGATTCTTGATGATATATTTATTCAGAGAACATTTTTGGGGCACTGGTGTGAGCTAAGTTACACGTATAATTTAATGTCTTTCATTCAATTGAAAATGTGCTCTCTGACGACATATATTTGGCCAATCCATTGGGAAATAGTCTCAAATCCACACTTTTTAGTGGAAAGAGGTATTAGATGTTAGTCCCATATTTTGCACCTAAAGAAATATGATTACCATATCATGTAGAGATTTAATCTACTACCTTTGAGGCCAGACATCAATAGGCCAATTGACTGATAGTCACTGGCATAATCCTGGTTCTATGGATCTTTTCTATTTCCCATCATTTAAACTTAGCTCCTTTATCTTAAAAAGCTGTATGTTAGGAAAAGAAAAGGCATGGAAATTTAAAAAAAACTGAATTGTTAGAAGTAACAATATGACTGAAAAAAAGAAGTAAGGGGTATGAATCCATGTATATAATGCTTTTCTGATATTATGAATAATGATCTAGTTCAGGAAAAAAGGAATACTAGTAACAAAACTAAAACTAAAAGCAATGCTCACTAGTGTTTATTTTTTCAAATCCGTTGGAAGCCTACAACACAATAATCCTAGATGTGGGAAGAACTTATGTTAATGAACAATGTAAATGTGGCCTTCTTAAAACTTAGTGTATTCCACTCTGGAAAACTTTCTGGTTTATAAAAGTATGTTTCCTAACTAAGAAATTATTCTCAAGTTTGTTTCACACTCTAAATATTTTATATATTCTGTTCTTTACAAGAGGGAGATCAAGTTGAATGTATTAAAAACTAAAAAGGAAACACATACAAAGAAAGGACTAGCACAGCATACTGTTAACTGCTTGGGCATGGCTTGTGCTTAAGGATGAGGAACAATAAATGAAAAGCTACACTTAATAGCTGCACTTGACACTTAGAAGAGTGCTGGAGGTGCTCAGACACACTTGGGAATGTATTGTCAATTACTATAGTTGGGAAAGAATTGTAGGAGTGTGTGTCTGAGCGTGTGTGTGCACGTGTGTGTGTGTGTGTGTATGTTTCCAGTGGGTTTCTAGTCTATGACCATTTACCCTGGAAAACCATAGCTAGGGGAGCGGTACTTACTTCATTCTAGCACAAGCACCTGTATTCTTTGTAGAATGCCTTCACATGCATTTTAAAGCATATTACAGCTACCATTAAGTCTGTTCTTTAGAAGAAGAAAGGTATGGAATTTTAAAGGCAGCTTTTGTTAATCATGGCAGGTATCTATAATTACTAAAACAAATCTGGTTCTCCAACGTAGGTGGTTCCATTGGCAATACAAAATTATACAATAAAAAATTATACAATACATTTAATTCTGTCCTCTTAGAATTCTATGTTATCTGATATTAACATGTCCACCTCATGCTTTATGTTTTTACTTGCCTGCCATACATATATCAGCATTTTAATTTAACGTATAGTTGGCATTTTAATATGAGTCTTATAAATAGCATACAGTTAGAGGGTGTTTTTGACCCAACCCGTAAACCCTTAACTCCTTTTAAAAAACATTTTACTTATTTAATTGACAGAGAGAGAGAGCACAAGTAGGGGAAGCAGCAGAGGGAGAGGGAGAAGCAGGCTCCCCAAGGAGCAAGGAGCCTAATGCAGGACTCAATCCCAGGACACTGGGATCATGACTTCACTTTTGAATGAATCATAAACTCACAAGCATTCACCAAGAGATCAATGCTATGATAGATTTGTTCATCTTATCTTGTTTTCTGTTGTTGTCCTTATTTTTTCCTTCATATTTCTTAATAATATCCATGTAATTGGCCTATAGCAAAGATTATATAAGCTGATATTTACGATTCCTGGCACAAAGGGTTCACTGAATAAGTGATAATTATTTATTTCTTTGCCTTTCTGTTCTTTCCTACATATCTGATGGTTTACTCCGATAACCTTGAAAGGTATGAATGATGTTATAAATTCTATTACAAACAACTTTTAGTTTAAGTGATATATTTGCTTTAGATGAGGGCAAATGATCAATATAGAAAAACCAAGACTAGATGCAACTTGAATTGTATTTGTTAAGGTGTTCAATTTATTCCCTTCTCTGAGAAAATGATTTTCCACCATAGGTCTTAATATGAAGCCGTGTTGTCTGTGTTTTCCCTGATTTATTCCCATACTAAATTTGTGATTTACTACAGAAAACTTTTACAACATGCAGAATTTACAACATGCAGAATGCCTCTTATTTTGGAACTTGTGTTTCTGTCAGGCTCTCATTTGTCTCAAGACAAATACACATAATGTGTGAATCAGCAACTGATTTCTCTTTATCAGGCACAAGATTGTTGAAGTGCAAGGTTCAATGGAATAAGAGCAGTGGGATATGGATGCCAGGACAAAAAGTTAAATACATGGTTTGCCCTGGGTTTATCTGTATATTGGAAATGTTGCAATGATATGCACATCACACAATAGCATTGATCTCCTGGTGAATGCTTATGAGTTTATGATCCACTTGGAAGTGAGGCAATACTTCTTCAAAATCATTTAGCAGTTTTGCACATCTCTTACTGTCATATTAAAAGTGCCTTCAATTATTACTTTTTGTGTATTTCATCTTTTGTGATGCTCAAACCTACTAAACCAGTACAGTAAAAAATGTGTAATGTGATGAATGGTTATAATTTTCTCAGATTTCCTCTAATTCTCACTACGACTTAGAAAATGCTTGCCACTGCTATTAGCAGGCATAATTTGGATATTCTTTGTAATAAGAAGTTTCCAGATGTAGCAGCAGAGCTGAGCTACTCTTTTAAACCACTCTACATCACCCCTATACTCTAATGTCCTTTCTATCTGTACAGACTTACATAGATCTACCCAATGGGGACTAAATGGGAAGGATTTGCCTTAAAGTTCTCTGAAGAAAATAATTAGAAAGTTGAACTATTTTTGTAATTGATATTTTGAATTTTACCTGAGATTAGCCCTTGGGGAACACACCTACAGGAGGGTGCATTGTAAAGCATGCAATGACATCTTTAATACTCCCATGAAATAGTATAAAAACACAGTTATCATGTGGTTCTCACAACAACAACAGCCTATTAAGGCAACATGTGACTTTTCCCTATTCAGCTCTTCTCTGTTCTGAAATCAGACACTAGATATAACTGATCATCCCAAGGGTAGAAGGGTCGGAATAACAATGCTCCAGCAACATTTGGTCCTTCACCAAACCAAATTAGCAATCTGTTCAATTCTAATGACAATATAAGTATTAAATTCTATGGGGAACTATTTTAATAACTCTAAAGATACTAAACGAACAAGTGTAACTAGAAGGGAAATTTAAAATCAAACCTAAGGTTTCATATTCTGCTTTTAACATTTAAACAGACATGATATATTACATGAAAAAGCTATATAAAGAATTTACTTAAAACTCAAATAAATTCATTACATGCCTATAATATTGTTTTAAATTAGAGATGACACACAGTATTAACACTTTATACCTCTTAAAAATAACCAAAACCATGACCAACATTTCTTTCATTTCTTTCCATTTCTTCAGCTAAGAAAATTGACATAAAGCTCACAAGAATACTATATGCAACTACCGCATAAATTTCTCCTGAAACTCTTATGATTCTTGCTGGGTCTGAAATATTTTCCCCTCATTAAAAAAGAGCACTTACTGTGTGCAACAAGGCATTGTTAGACATTTTAGGAAAAAGGTGTCCAACTCTTCCAACAATTCTTTAAAGGACCATATGTTGTGCCATTCCTTAGAATAATAAAGCTGAGATTCAGAGGTGTTAAGCGATTTAAGTTTTCACAGCTAGTGAATGATAGATTCGGGATTTCAACCCAGGCCTTCCAATTCCAAAGACTGGACATTTAACCCCTCAGGGCAAGAACTTTCACCCACAGCTTTTCTGAAATCCAGCTCCCTCAAGGATTTGCAATATGTTTGAAGGACAGCTTAATGGGTTAATGGAGGGATGTTCCGTTAGTCATTCATGCAACAAAAAATTGTGTGTATTTAATGTGGCAGTCTCTCTGGTAGGTATAGTGTATATAAGAGAGAAGGTAGGTATATGTATACAAGGAGAGAGAAGGTAGGTATAGTGTATACAAGAGAGAAGGTAGGTATAGTGTATACAAGGAGAACAGTTTGCCTCTCCGGATGATAAGCCAATTACTGTGGGAACACAGAGGGTGTATCCAAGCTGGTCTTAGGAGGAAGGGAAGCTTCCCAGAGGAGCTGATATCTCAAGTGGTTCTTATAGAATATGGTAAGAGATTGGTGGTGCTATTGGCTTAAAGGATTAATGTATCATACCAAGAAATATCACATTCTTATTTTTTCAGGGACATTCTAGAGCCCCTTACGTCAAAATAATGACCCAACAAGTTAACAGGTTATATTTTTCGGGAACGCCTTTTTTATGGAGAAGCATATTTCAGTGTTTCTCCAACTCAAACTGCTGCCACTTTGCCCATGAGTAAAAATAGTCTGGAATATTTTTTTTTATGGGTAGTATGAAAATTACATCTAACCACATTTGTTGATAAAATACAGCCAAACACAAAATATGCTTTTAAAAAACTCAAATGTTAATGGAAATTTGTTCCCAAAAAAGTACCAGAGAAACATTGCTATACAGAAAATAAATGTTATTCTGTTTGAAGGATAAAGAATGAGGTAATAGACTTTTAGTTCCAAATTGAGAACATTTTGTTGAAAAAAAAAAATCACCTAAGAACACAGGCAGGCCAGTTAGCTACCATTTGATGATTACTTTTTTCCCCATCTTTTTAGCACATTCTTGAATTGATGTGAGAAATAATATTCTTATCTCCATGTTTGCCCACAGGAGTAAAGTGTTATCCGTCCAATTCTTCCAAAGTTTTAATTACGAGTGTAATTATGTTGACATAATGTGCAAAATATTGTGATATTTCATTTTCAATTATTTAGTTCTATTGGCAGAACAGGGCCCACGTTACAGATGTGCATACAGTCGTGTTTGCTAACAATGCACTTCCAAACATTACTAAATTTTTAAATTATAGTTAACAACAATAGGTAGCTAATTTCCCCTAAGTACTTCTGATCGGATTCTTACTAATTAGAATTGGAACTGACTTGAATTTTAATACTTACATATGTTTTAAAATGTTTAAGTTTTATTCTTTACCTTACCATAGAGTTAATTTATGGGTCACTATATCTAAAATTATAAATCCTTGTTTGTTTTTTATTTAAGGTAAACTCCATTTGATTAAGCCTTTGATTCATATGGTTTCCAGTGTTGAAAAACAAGAGAACCATTGATACACTTTTCCTTTAATTATGTTTCTATGTATATTTAATGTAATATAATAATCTATCCCCATTATATAAATCTTAGCATAAATAAGATGCCAAAAGAAAAGGATTCAGTTATAAGGAGGTACTCGCATATGAAAAGGTCTGTTATTTTTTATTTTGTCTGAAGCTTACAACTTTATTATGTAGGTGTATAAATTAGCTATGGAAGTACAGTTTAGTCTATGCTTTATCTGAAAATTCATATAACTTTTCAAAGAACAAATGAAATCAAGAACCATTGCTGACAGCCAACTTTGACCCTGTCCTTGTGATCTTCTTGGCAACATAATTTGCACCCTGTAGAAATGAAGATGACTTTTCCTATGACAAGACTGTGTTCGACACTGGTTAATTAGCACGCAGATGGCAGGGAGGCTGCCCATTTTACCCCCTACTATACAAACCGCACATTTATATGCAGCACATATTGCAAAGTGGAATATTTGCACAAGTCGTATGGCAGTAATCAGGTCCTCACTTTTGAGAGTTAGAATAAAAAAGAAGGTAATGATTATGAACTTCAAAGTACAGTGCACTCAAATAATTGGACAAGCTTCACTGAGAAAAGATGAGGCACAATTTATTGTGCTCTTCTTAAAATTTAATTCTTAATTCTTGAAAAAGCAAAGTGTACATATGAAATTTATGTAAGTATAAAGATACTCATGAATCGGTTGGCGATGTAAATATAGCATGTTTCAAGATAAGAGCAGAGGAATGCCTTATAGACTTGTTTTAGAACGACACTGTGAGGTTTTTGTTTGAATATAAATATCTGATGATAATGAACTCCCAGCACTTCAAACAGTGAAAAAAACAGAGCTAGACTCCCTTACCTAGGTCTGTACTTCTCTATTCCTTACTCCAGCCCACAGATACAGAGGAGTTCCCCTCAAACTGATGAATGGCTGTGGAAAAGTTTAAACATTTATGCTCTTATAAAAAAAATTCCTGAGTTGAAAAAAGGGATTATAGGTAGTTTGAGAAGGTTTCTCCTGAGCTATAGGCCGCCTTAGGCAGAGAAAAGTAAACACAGAGGCAGTGAGTGTTCACTGTCAAATTATTCCTTTATACCTCAATTTTATCTAATTGCCATCTGAAAGTGAATAATCAAAACTTGATAGAACTTGGGGTGCCTTGGTGTTTCAGTGGTTAAGCATCTGCCTGCGGCTCAGGTCAAGATCCCAGGGTCCTGGGATTGAGCCCCGCACTGGGCTCCTTGCCTGGCGGGAACCCTGCTTCTTTTTCTCCCACTCTTCCCTCTTGCATTCCCTCTCTCGCTGTCTCTCTGTCAAATAAATAAATAAAATGTTAAAAAAAAAAAAACTTGATAGAACTTACATAAAACATGCAACATTCAAACCTTGGTTATTTGTAAACAAGGTCTTTTGTTTATTGATTTTTTTTAAACTAACTTTCTTTTTACCTCTACCCTCACTTATATATATATTTTTAAGATTTATTACTTATTTATTTATTTGACAGAGAGAGATCACAAGTAGGCAGAGAAAGAGAGAGGAGGAAGCAGGCTCCCCGCTGAGCAGAGAGCCCGACGCGGGACTTGATCCCAGGACCCCGAGATCATGACCTGAGCCGAAGGCAGCGGATTAACCCACTGAGCCACCCAGGCGCCCCCCCACTTATATTTTTAAGATCACTGAAAAGAGGGGCGCCTGGGTAGCTCAGTGGGTTAAAGCCTCTGCCTTCGGCTCAGGTCATGATCCCAGGAATCTGGGATCGAGCCCCGCATCGGACTCTCTGCTCGGCAGGGAGCCTGCTTCCTCCTCTCTCTCTGCCTACTTGTGATCTCTCTCTCTGTCAAATAAATAAATAAAATCTTTTTAAAAAATCACTGAAAAGAAAATTTCAGAATGCCAAACAATATCTATGTAAGATTTGAATTAAGAATACTTATTTCAGGACTACATTGCTCCTTGAAGACATTCTTGTTTTGGTTGAATCATCACAAGCATTATGAAATATGTTTTGGTACACAAGGTTAAGAGAATGTCTCACCAATTAAATCTCAAAGAACTCCTATTCTTGATTATATTCAAAACACCAACTTGGCTTCTGGATCATTTCCTTTCTAGCCACTATATTCAAAATGTTAAAGCTCATTCAAACTCATCCCAGATTCTATATATATAAATATAGATATGTCACAAAATGTGATCTTTAAACAGTTAAGAAATTTGAATTATTTATGTAGAAGTGTATATTAATATTTTGTCCTTATATTTATTTTTTCCACAATAATACCAGAACTTTCTGTAGGTTTCCCAAGACAGCCTTTGGGACTGACTATATCTTCATGCTTCCCTGGCAATGACACTTTTCACTTTGAAGATGTCAAACGAAGAAAGGAAGCATCACATAATTTAGGAGTGAGAATGAATGTGAGCCCTGAGCACTGGTCATCCTTGAAGCAGAAAACGTAATGTGCATTCCAGACAAGAGATCTACTGCAGAGGGCAAGGATGTGGGACCACAGCCAGATCTTACATTCACCTTGCATGATTCTATAAAAGATCATGCCATACCAACTCATCCAACTCATTTGGAAGGAAAGTATTATTAATAATGGAATAGACTTTTCTTTTCCTTTTTTTGTTTTCTGTTCACAAATAATTTTTTTTTTTTTTAAAGAGAGGTACTGTCACTGCAACTATTTGTGGACTGTCATCCAACTAAAATTTTATAGGCTTTGAAAAGCAAATCTAAAAATAGCATACTGACAAAAAATGGTTGAACACCTTACTTCATTATTATAAAGGAATGTTGCTTGGAATATATTTGTAAGTAAAGAACAGACGATAAAAGAATATAAGGTGGAGGATGTAGATTTCCACTTTGGATCTAGAAAACTGAAAAAGTATCCCTCCTACCCAATGAAAATAGGCTAGATATTCTTCTTCCTCTTCTCCTTCTCCTCCCCTTCCTCCTCCTCCTCCTCCTCCCCACCCCCCTTCTTCTTCTTCTTCTTCAGATTTTATTTATTTATTTAACAGAGAGAGAGAGACAGTGAGAAAGGGAATGCAAGCACGGGGAGAAGGAGAAGCAGGCTCCCCGCTGAGCAGGGAACCCGATGTGGGACTCCATCCCAGGACCCTGGGATCATGACCTGAGCAAAAGGCAAAATAATTGCTTGACTACTGAGCCACCTATGTGCCCAAGGCCAGATATTCTTCAAAATGATAACTTAATTCTTAAATCCATCAGAAAGCTGTAAACATAATGCAACCAAGAAACTTGAATTCCAAAGAGGAATAAGCCAGGGAGATACAGGGCTTACAAACTGTCTTGCTTGTTAAGGATCCTGCAAGGAAGAGGTCGGAGCCCCCATAAAAGTGAGACACAAAAAACTTAGCTAAAATTTCAACAAAGAGCCTGAGATGTTTGGGCTAGTGTGTCCATTTGAAATAGCTGGAGACCACAGACACAAAGGGAGTTGAAACTCATTTGCATGTTCTCTTTAGTAGGATTCAGCCTGTGCTAAGCAGGAAGACTAGGAGCAGAAAAGGAGACTGAGGAAATACACCATAGGTAGGGCAGACATGTGGGAGATCAGCAGCTGTGGGTTGCACAGAATGACTTGTACGCTCTAGATTCTTCTATGCAAAGCAAAAAGCCTTAGGATATACGGAAGAGGCACTATGGCTGGGAGAGGGTAGAAAAAGCAAACAAGCAAAACCAAACAAAACCCACTAGTCTTAGAGAAAGGGCAGGAAACCGGGATCTAAGATCTTATACTCAAAGTTTACATCCCCTGTCATGGGAGAAAGAACAGAAACTCCCATTCATGATCCAAGTCAGCAACACATATAAGACAGAGTTTGGGTATACTGTAATTCCTCCTTATCCACAATTTTGCTTTCCAGTCTTTTTGTTTGTTTGTTTGTTTTTATTCTTCCTTTCAGTTTCCTATAGTTGTCACAGTCTGGAAGGAGATGATCTTCCTTCTGATATGTCATCTCACATCATCACAAGAAGAAGTGTGAGTATAATACAATAAAATACTTTGAAAGAGAAACCATATTCACATAACTTTTATAACAGTATTTGTTATAGTTGTTCTATTATTAGTTATTGTTGTTAATTTGTTACTGTACCAAATTTATCAACTTTACCACAAGTATGTAAGTATAGAAAAAAATCATATAGGGTTTCGAACTACCTGTGGTTTCAAGCATCCCCTGGGGTTTTGGAATGTCTTCTTCATGGGTAAATGAGGACTAATATATAAACACACAAGTTGAAAACTATTTCAAGATTAACAGTCAGTAGGGCGCCGGGGTGGCTCAGTGGGTTGAGCCGCTGCCTTCGGCTCAGGTCATGATCTCAGGGTCCTGGAATCGAGTCCCGCATCGGGCTCTCTGCTCAGCAGGGAGCCTGCTTCCTCCTCTCTCTCTCTCTGCCTGTGTCTCTGCCTACTTGTGATCTCTCTCTGTCAAATAAATAAATAAAATCTTAAAAAAAAAAAAAAAAAAGATTAACAGTCAGTAGAACAGATAGCTAAGGTTTGGGCTCAGGAGTAAGACCAAATCTGTTTAAAAGAGGACTGTATCATCTACCATGAGTTACACTGACAATTTTTAAATATCTTCAAGTATCAGTTTCTACATCTATAACATAGGGATTACAACAATACTCTTCTAGTTTATAGAGTTGTTACAATGAAAAAATAAATAGCTTGCCACCCAGGAAGCATCCAGTGTACATTAATTGTTGCTGCTGTTATCTGTGTCTAACATTTTGCTAACATAAAGGACTATCAAGCACTGTATTTCAACTTACACTTATTTATATAAATATTATTTGTTCAAGATAACCTTTGCTTGTCTTAAATCATCAATAAATAAAAACAAATATTTCAAAAATATGAGTATATTAAAGCTGTAAACTCAAATCAGAAAATGAAGGTCAATTATCAGTTTCTTAAAAAGTGTCAGCTTGTCTTAAAACCATAACTACTCTTAGTGACAGATGTGCATGTATCTGCAATAAAAACTGGAGAAAACAGGGTTGATATTGGTATTTCTTAAACAAACATAGAAGAGGCAAATGATGGGAAAAAGGGAGTAGGTCCTAGAGGCAGCATTTAGATTAGTAACAGAAATGAGGCTGGGAGTGAAGGGAAGGGAGATAAATAGAAAGCATACACACAAATTTATTTAACGAAGGAGCAAATTAACTTAACAATTCAATGGCTCATAGATCCATCAAGCTCTTTGAAATCATGCAAAAATTAACTGTTCCACTGAGATATTGTTATATAAGGAAAAAAAAAAAAACAGAAAAAAAACAAACAAACAAGACTTTGCTGGACCCATGTCTCACCCTATCAAGATATCACTATTTTGGGGTGAAAAAAAATCACTCAACAATTTGGGAATCAGTTTAGTCATATGCAAATGAGAAGTCTTCAGGAATCCTTTCAAGAAATATACACTTGCATGTGGCACTCTTAAATCAAATGCTGAGCAAGTAAGTGTTCACATGAACATTTGTTATGTCTTTCGAGCAAGATACTAAATAAGAGAAGCAAAACTGAATTTTTTTTCATTGTAAAGAAATTCAGCCTGTATCCTCTTCACTGAGTTACCTGGTTTAAAAAATAATAATATAAGTTGTTATGTTTAAACCTGACAAGGTAGTCTTCAGAGTGGATGCATCCTATGGAAATTAATCTAGTTTTAATGAGATCTCACAAAATTGGACACAATTAAAATGGAACTGTTCTACTCCATTGGTCACTATGGAATAGGGGCCATTATTTGAAGAGGCTGATTTACCTTTAAAAAAGGTTTTTAGGGGCACCTGGGTGGTTCAGTGGGTTAAGCCGTTGCCTTTGGCTCAGGTCATGATCTCAGGGTCCTGGGATCGAGTCCCACATCGGGCTCTCTGCTCAGCAGGGAGCCTGCTTCCTCCTCTCTCTCTGCCTGCCTCTCTGCCTACTTGTGATCTCTCTCTGTCAAATAAATAAAAATAAATAAATAAATAAATAAAAATAAAAAAGGTTTTTAAAAATAAAAAGTCTATTCAAAGGAATATAATAAATATAGCAAACTTTATTATTAATAATTCTAAGTTAATTTCATAAATATTTAACATTATATGAGAAGAGAACATGAATAAAAATACATTACCTTTTTATATGAGGTAAGATCAAAATGAAACAGTTCAAATATAAGACAAACATGAAACTTTCACAAATAATTTCCACAGACTTGTACACAGAGTACCCCCTTTACATATTTTTCTATATTTCACAGGCATCTTAAAGTATACATATGCAAAATTAAATCCAAGAATTCATGCTTCTCATCTAGTGTGCCTTATTCCAGTAAATGTCATGAGAGCTTACCAAACATTTGAAAGTAATTCTTGACTCCTCTCTTTCCTCTCCATTATGTTGTAAAATGGAACCCTTCTTAGTTATATCTTATAAATTGATCTAGTAATAGTGCATGCAGAAAAAACAAGTCATAAGGCAACATGGTGTGCTATGGAAATCTCAATCAATACTTAAGCCATTTTTGACCTACATCATAGAGAACATAAAATGAAATATGAATAAATATTGATTAACCCAAAAGAAAGCAGGAAGAGAACAATAGATAAAAGAAAAAGAGGATGTGTGAAAATCAAATAGTAAGATGGTAGATTTAAATTTAACTGTATCAATTAAATCTACCAATTAAATGATACAGCAACACTCTAATTAAAAGGCAAATATTTCCACATTAGATCAGAAAGAGAAAACCATATACCACTAACAAGAAATGCCCATTAAACATAAAGAAACATATGTTAAAAGAAAAAATAAAATATATAGTATGCAAATAGTAAACATAAGAAAATGGTATTAATCAAATCAGGACAAAAATATCAGAGAATAAAGAATTATGAAAGAAAGTGGTAATTATTCAAAAAGATATAACAATCTTAAATGTATATATAATAACGGAGCTTCAAAATGTATTAAGCAAAAATTGATAGAACTAATGAGAGAAATTGATAAAATTATCGTAGCAGATATTACAATTCCTCTCTCAGCAATTGATACAACATGTAGGCAAAAAGCCAAAACAAAACAAAACATGTAAACAAAAATCAGTATATAAACAACAATATTGATCGTTTTGACCTAATTTTTATAGAACACTACATGTGATAACAGCAGGATTCAAATTCTTTTCAAATACACAGAAAATGTCTGCCAAAATAGACCATATGCCTGGCTATAAAATAACTCAATAAATTTCAAAACTTGCTATCTCACAGAATATGTTCTTTGATCAAAATAGAATTAGAACTCACAAACAAAAAATATCTATAAAACCATCACATACTTTGTTAATAGCATATTGTTATGTAATCCATGAATTAAGGAAGTAATCATAATGCAAAATTAGAAAATCTATCCCAAGGTATGATAATAAAAATACAATATATCAATAATTGTTGGATGCTGTGAAAATAGTGCTTAGAGAGAAGTATATAGTTTTAAGTATCTATAGTAGAAAATGCAGAAAAATTTAAAAGCAGTGACCTAATTTTATACCCAATAAAGAATGGAAGAGTAGAGCAGCCCAAGGTAATTGGACCCAAAAAAAAAAAAAAAAAGATTGAGAGCAGAAATAAATGCGGTAGAAAACAGAGAAAATAAACATAATAAATGTTTGCTTTGTGAAAATATCAATAAAATTATAAAGTTCTACAAAGACTAATAAAGAAAAGAGTGAGAGTAAAAATTATCAATATCAGAAGAATGTAAGGAGTACTACTTCAGATCAATTGGTATCAAAAGGATAATAAGGTATCGTGAACACCTTTAGGCCAGTAAATATGATAACCAAGATAAAATAAGTTATTATGTAGAAGAAAAACACCAATTACCTAAACTAGGGAATAATAGAAAAATCTCAATAGCTCTATATATTACTTAAAAGTAATTTGATTACTTATTAAATTATTATAAATTTAATCTGTAATCCAAAACCTTTACATAAACAAAACTCAAGTGGCAGATTTTTTTTTTCTCCTGAGACTCCTATGGAATGTTTAAGAAATATCATTCATGGGGCACCTGGGTGGCTCAGTGGGTTAGAGCCTCTTCCTTCAGCTCTGGTCATGATCCCAGGGGCCTGGGATCAAGCCATGCATCGGGCTTTCTGCTCAGCAGGGAGCCTTCTTCCTCCTCCTCTCTCTCTCTCTGCCTACTTGTGCTCTCTATCTGACAAATAAATAAAATCTTTCAAAAAAAAAAAAAAAGAAATATCATTCATACACAAACTCTTTATCAAAAGATGAGGAGACATGAAGCTTGAACCTGACACTATAATCTATTAAGATACTGCAAGAAAAAAAGACATATCATCCCTCATGAACACAGACACAAATATCTGTAACAAAATATTCTCAAATTGAATCCAGTAATATTAAAAAATGATACATCATGCTCAAGTGTGGTTTATCCTATGAATGCAAAGCTGGCTTCCAAAAAAAAAAAAAAAAACAGTCAGAGCAATTTACCAAAATAATGGCATGATAGAAAAATAATAGCATCCTCTTGATAGATGCAGGAAGAGCATTTGACAAAATTCAAAAGGATGAATGAAAACAATCCCAGCAAACTAGGTATGAATAGATCTGAAGTTCTTCAATTTTATAAAATCCATCTGAAAAACCAAGGGCTAACCTCACCTTCAATGTTGAAATGCTGAGTGAATTCCTGGGATCAAGACAAGGATTATATTCTCACAATGTTTATGCAGTATTGTCCTAGAGGTCCAACCCAAAGTAGTAGGTAAAAGAGAAAAATACATAAATATTGGAAAGGAAGAAACAAAACTCTATCCTCTGATGACATGATCAGGTCTATAAAGGACCATAATTACCAAAAGAGAACAACTAGAATGAGTAAGTTTATGAGACTGCAGAACACAAAGCTAATATGAAAAACAACAGCTTTTCTATAAAATAGAATAAAAATTTTAAAAGTAAATTCATTATAATAACACCAAAAAATTACTTATAAATATAAAAAAATATAAATATAAATATAAAAAAATATAAATATAAAAAAACCTATGCAAAACGAGTATTCCGGAAACTATAAAATATTGCAGACAAAACCTTTAAAAGGTCTAAAAGATTCATACCATGTTCATGGACTGAAAGACTGCACATTCTATGTAATTCCATTAGAATCTCCACAAGCTTTTTTGTAAATCAACAAGCTAATTCTAAAATTCATATTAAAATCCAAAAGGATTGTAAAGAGGTAAAATAATTTTGCAAAAGAAAAAAAAAATTAAGACATATTCTTCCTGACTTTAAGACTGACTATAATGTTAATCTACAGTATTGGTACAATGATAAATATAAGATCAATGAGGATTGATGAAAGAATAAACAGTCCAGATAAAGATCTACAACAAGTGATTTTCAATAAAAATCTCAGGCTAGGGTCATCTGGGTGGCTCAGTGGGTTAAGCGTCTGGCTCTTAACCTGGCACAGGTTATGATCTATTGATTGTGGGATTGAGCCCCATGTCAGGGTCCTCACTTAGCAGAGAGTCTCTGTGAAAAATTCTCTCCTTTTGCCCCTTCCCCAGCGAATACTCTCTCTCTCCCTATTAAATAATTTTTTTTTTTTTAAATCTCAGGATAACTCATTGGAGGGTGATAAAAGAAGAACTTCAATCTCTAATCTAAAATATTCCATATATGAAATATCTCATAAACAAAAAACCGAATACTTGAGTCCCTGAGATAGACAAACATTGTTAGAAATGACACCCAAAACACTAACCATAAAATGAAGAAAATGATAAACTAGATGAGGTGAAACCATCTAGGTGAAAAACAAGTAAATATGACATAACATAATCATATACACACAGACTGAAAGAGATTTAAAAACTCACTTTATACGTTTGTCAGAATATCAAAAAAAGTATAACATCACATATTGCTTCAGAATTTGTGAAATAGATATAACTCCATTATATAGGAAATTAAATAATTCTTTAAGTCTTTTATATTAACTTAGATATGTTACAAGTTTATTTTTGGAAATTTTTATACACAGTTAAAAATAGAGACAACTACAGAATCTATGTGAGAAAAAGTACAAAAACTTGATGAATGAAATCAATGAACTAAATGAATGGAGAAATATTCCATGTTCATGGATAGGAAGACTCAACCTTGTCAAGATGTCAGTTCTTCCCAGCTTGATCTATAGATTTAATGTCATCTCAACCCTAATCAAAATCTCTCTGAGTTATTTTGTGGATACTGATGAACTCTTAAAATGTTTTAAAGGGGAATTTGAGTGGCCCAGCCAGTTAAGCATCTGCCTTCACCTCAAGTCATGATCCCAGGGTTCTGGGATAGAGCCCTGTGTCAGACTCCCTCTTTGCAGGGAATCTGCTTCTACCTCTTCCGCTGCCCCTCTCCCCCTGCTTGTGCTCTCTTTCTCACTCTATCTCAAATAAATAAATTAAATCTTCTAAAAATTAAAGTGTTTTAAAGTATTTTGTTTTTGTTTTTGTTTTTGCTTAGTTTTAAGTAAGCTCTAGGCCCAATGTGGAGCTTGAACTCATGACCCTGAGATCATGTGTCCCAGGCTCTACAGACTGAGTCAGCAGGGCACCCCAATTATGAAGTTTTCATAGTGTCTAAGTCCCTTTGTGCTGCTCTAACAAAATACTGGGTGGCTTACAAACAGAAATTTATTTCTCACATTTCCAGAGGGTGGTATTCCAACATCGGGGTATTAGCATGGCCAAGTAAGGGTTCTTTTTCAGGTTGCAGACTTTTTGTAACCTCAGGGTACAAGAGGAAAGAGAGATATGGAAGGCCTCCTCCATAAGGACATGAATCCCATTCATAAGCATTCTACCTTCATGTTTTAATCATCTTCAATGGTTTTACCTCTTATGATCATTACCTTGGGAGTTAGGTTTTGACATATTGATGGAGGGGCAGAGATACAAATATTCATATCATAGCATATTAGGGGTAAAAGACATAGAATAGCCAACACAATATTGAAGGAGAATGAATCCAAGAACTGACACTATGAAATTTTATTTATTTTTTGACACTATACAACTTTAAAACTTAACACTGTGGTATTGGTGAAAGAAGAGACAAATAGATCAATGGAACAGAATAGTAGGCCCCAAAATAGACCACATAAATACAAAGGTGACTACCTGACCTTTGACAAAGGAGCAAAGACAATACAATAGAAAAAAGACAGGCTTTTTAGCAAATGGTGCTGAAACAACTAAACATCCATATGCAAAAAAGGGAAAAAAAGAATATAGACAGAGACTTTGCCCCTTTTGTAAAAGTTAATTAATTTTTTAAAAATTTTTTAAAGATTTTATTTATTTATTTGACAGAGAGAGAGGGATCACAAGTAGGCAGAGAGGCAGGCAGAAAGGGGGGGAGAGGCAGGCTCCCCGCTGAGCAGAGCCCAATGCAGAGCTTAATCCCAGGACCCTGAGACCATGCCCTGAGCCACCCAGGCGCCCCATGTAAAAATTAATTTAAAATCAGTCACAGACCTAAGTGTAAATGCAAAACTACAAAACCCCTAAAATGTAACACAGGAAATAATCTAGATGACCTTTGATATGGCAATGGCTTTTTATTATTAATTAATTAATTAATTAATTAATTTTTAAAAAAGATTTTATTTATTTATTTGACAGGCAGAGATTACAAGTAGGCAGAGAGGCAGGCAGAGAGAGAGGAGGAAGCAGGCTCCCTGCTGAGCAGAGAGCCTGATGCGGGGCTCGATCCCAGGACTCTGGGACAATGACCTGAGCCAAAGGCAGAGGCCCCAACCAAATGAGCCACCCAGGCGCCCCAGCAATGGCTTTTTAGACCAAAGGCATGATAATATGAAAGAAAAAAAAACTTTAAAAAATTCTCTGCTCTGTGAAAGAAAATGCCAAGGGAATGAAAAGACAAGCCACAGGCTGGAGGAAAATATTTGCAAAGGACACATCTAATAAAGTACTATTATCTAAGATATTAAAAAATAATAATAATCTCACATTTTAATGGTAAGAAAACAAATAATCCATTAAAAATGTACCAAAGATCTTAAAAGATACCTCTCCAAAGAAGACACACACAGATGGCAAATAAGCATATGAAAAGATGTTCCACATGATACCTCCCCAGGGAATTGCAAATTAAAACAATGAGATACCATTACATACCTATTAAAATTGGCCAAAATCTAGAACACTGACAATACCCAGTGCTGACAAGGAATATGAACCCTCTCATTCCTTGCTGGTGGGAATGCATAACGGTACAGCCACATTGTAAGACAATTTAGCAGGTTCTCCAAAAACTAAACATAATTTTATACCATATAATCCAGCAATTGAACTCCTTAATATTTAGCAAAAGGTGCTGAAAACTTATGTCCACACTAAAATCTGCACATGAGTGTTTATAGCAGTGTTATTTATAATTGCACAAACTTGGAAGCAACCAAGATGACTTTCAGTAGGTGGATGGAGAAGCTGCGGTATGATGAGACAGCAAAGTATCATTCAGTACTAAAAAGAAAATACGTTATCAAGCCATGAAAAGACAGGGAACTTAACTGGAATGTTACTAAGTGAAAGAAGCCAATCTCAGTCATGCACTCAAAGGTACACAATTCTAGTATGATTCCAACTCTATGTCATCCTGGAAAAGGCAAAACTACAGAGACAGTAAAAAAAAATAATAATAATAAAAATAAATAAAAAATTAAAAAACAAGAATAACAACAAAAAATCCACAGTGGTAGCTAGGAGTGCAGGAGCAGGAAAGGATGAACAGGGGGAGAACTAGGAATTCTGGGTAGTGTAAATATTCTGTGATATATTATAATGGTGAGTGAATGTTAGCATGCCTTTGTCCAAACTCAGAGAATGTCCAACATCATGAGGGAATTTTAATGTGAACTATGGACTTTGGTTGACAATTTCTGTCAGTGTTGGCTCATCAGCTGTAATAAACCCAGCACTCTGGTATGGGATGCTGATGGTGAAAAAGGCCATGACGTGGGGAAAGATGCTTTACAGGATCTTTCTCTATTCTCTGCTCAATTTAGCTGTGAATCTAAGACTGTTCTAAGAAATAAAGTCTATTAAGAGAAAAAATTTAAAAAAATGATCACACAAGTAACAAACAGAGGGGTGGAGCTGGCAGGGTAGGTGGTGTCAGAAAGGAACTCTCTATCAATGTCTTAATTTTACATGTAATTTTTCTTGTCTCACACCCTGTCATCTGAGAAGACGAATATTTTCTGGTTGAAATTTACACTGAATCACTTACCACTATATATGCTTATTAACAATCTGGGTATATGCTTATTGACAATTTGCAGCTCCAAAATACATTGCCATACTAAATATATTTAATGCAAAAAGAAAATTCAAAAATGTCAATTATAGAGGCACTATAAAAAGAATTTATTCTTCCAACAAATGTCTTCAAAAAACAACCTGCCAGACTAGTTACTATTTGATAAAATATTCCAGTATGTTCAAAACAGTTACATGATGTCAAGTCTCCAAAGACAAATAAGAAATTCAGCCTGTCATTCAAATGGTTTGTCTACATGATGTAAAATATTTGCATACAAGACTGAATGCCTCACTTTTCATCTGAATGGTTAAAATCCTCTAGCATAATTACTAACGTGTGTTTATAATTTACATAGTGCTTTACATACCTCATCTCATTTGAGCATCAGAATAACCCTCCAATATCTAGTAAGTAATGCAAGAAGCTTAGAACAAATAGGTGAGCCTGCTAATCTCTCATTACATAGGAACTGGAGAAGTTCTCCTTGAATGAATAGCTACCAGAAGAACAGCCCTGGGTAGAGCTACTGCCCAAGGTCTCAGTTGTTTACTATTTCCACCAAGGACACACTTCTGTGTATCCATGTGTAGCGCCAGGGATTTTTGGAACAAGGAGATTATAGTTAATACATTTCACATAATTACCAATTTTGGGAAACATGCCTTCTGATCCTCACTATTTCCAGTAAAAGGAATAAACTCCAAAAGATAATATAGACATCAAAATACCAAGCGGCCATAATGTGAAGGCTCATTGTGTTCCTGACATTCTGCTTTATGTCTGAGTTGGGAGAACAATGATAAAAGGCTTTCCTCCTTCCCTGTGCAACATTCAAGAGGGCAGTAATTACCACAAAAAAGGAAAAACATGCTTGTTTCTGGCATTTTGCCATCATAAATTTGTCCCAGGACAGTTGTATATCACGTGTTTTGCATTCTTTTTAAACACAGATAACCATATTTGCACAATTAGCAGTTGTTTTTGTAATATTAACAGGCAAAAAGATTCTTGGTCCAATATGGAAATCCATTTCTATGGGTTTCCAGTTATTTAAATCATCAAAGGACATAACTGGTTCAGAGCACAAATCCTTTAAAAAGTTCCTATTTTTCACACCCAAAGCCATGTTAAATACATTAATGACCTTTATTTTTCAACAATCTCATGCTTTGTTACTTGATTTCTAACAATATGAAATGTTTGTTTTTTTCTCCTTGATGTGAGCACCTAACACATGCACACAAAATCCCTAATCCTGTCTGCTTTCGGTTGACAGTAAAAATGATGTGGCTGTCATAAAAATCAATGTTATACTAGGGAATTTGATGTTTAGTTAAAATGATTCTCCAAATTATTATAAATCTTTCAGGAATAATGGTTTTTTTTTAATTATTTGTCCAGAGCTGTTTGTAA
The DNA here is from genome assembly GCF_030435805.1 of Mustela lutreola. Taxonomy (NCBI): domain Eukaryota; kingdom Metazoa; phylum Chordata; class Mammalia; order Carnivora; family Mustelidae; genus Mustela; species Mustela lutreola. The sequence goes on from NC_081295.1 coordinate 76,790,622, forward strand.
GTAGGTGTTTCCCCTAATCAAGCTGTTATGAGGGGAATCAGGACAAAGCTTAAAAGATTTTCTATAACTGTTAAATATTTAATTATATTGAACATGGCATTTAAGTATGGATTTTGATGACTCTGAGAGAGCCATTAAAAGACTAGAAACATAGCTATAAATTTTATCAACTATTGACCAATAAGCTCACCAGTAAATCATAGGCTTATAGAATTCTCTGGGGGAATAATTTCCAGAAAAAGGATAAACTTAAGTACCTCATATGCATAAAAACTTCTGTTCAGGAAATAATTTGCTATGACCACCAATACAGAAATCACTACATCAAATAAACAAAAACTCCAACATTGCCTGTGATTTTTTTAGGGGGAGAGGGGCATCTGTTAATTTGGCCAGGCTAAAGACCTCAGTTACGCAATCAAACAGCAAGCTAGGTGTTACCACACAGATATTATGTAGATGTGATTAAAGTCCATAATCAGTTGATGTTGAATAAGGAGATTATTTTCGATAATCTGAGTGTGCCTGATTCAATCACATGAAAGGCAGAGTTGAGGATTCCCTGAGAAAAGTCATTATCTTGGCAGAATATTCAGTCTCAGAGTTCTAGTCTCTCCATCCTTTTAGCATGTCCTACAGATTTAAGACTTGCCTACTAAGTCCCCACAATCCGGTGAGTCAAGTCCTTGAAATAAATCTCCTAATATATTTCTCCTCCTGGTTTTGCTCCTCTGGTTAAAGCTTGATACAAGGTTAGAGGACTCAATTCAGGTAACATTTAGAATCAGTGATTTTTTAGTTTTTTTTTTTTTTTTTTTTAAGCTCTCAGCTCTAGAATTATGAGGCACTTTGACTTTCCAGAATCATTATATATGTATTTTTTTTGTATGTTATTTGCAATAAGATAAAAGAAGAAGGATATTGAGTCTATGGTAAGGAGATAAGGAAAGATCTACTGGTTCCATGACACAGGAAACAAGTAAAAATATGTAATTTCATTTATAGCATGTTTCAGGTCAAACTGTATTCTTCTTTTTCTTCTTCTTCTTTTGTTTGTTTGTTTGTTTTTAAGATTTTATTTATTTATTTGACAGAGAGAGAGAGAGATCACAAGTAGGTAGAGAGGCAGGCAGAGAGACAGGGTGTAGCAGGCTCCCCGCCGAGCAGAGAGCCCGATTCCGGGCCTGATTCCAGGACCCTGAGACCATGACCTGAGCTGAAGGCAGAGGCTTAACCCACCAATCTACCCAGGCACCCCCAGATTGTATTCTTATTGAGTAACAACTTGCTCAGGGAAAGGAAGTTAACGCAAAGAATCCAGGAAACAAGTTGGGATATGTAGCTGTTCCTTCACAGAGCAAGAATTCCAAATGACTCAGTGAAAATTCTTAGAAGGAGGGGGGAAGAGGAAAAGGATGCTTGGGGTGCAGGAAAACATCTTGAGAAGGGAAGTTACATGAAACAAGTCGTTTCACATGCATGCACTACAGATGACAAATTAAAGTTAAAAAAAGATGAAAAGATGAGAGGCAGATGTCAAGATGGCATCAAGATAGAGAAACAGAAATTGAACTTGTCTTGGTACATGAAAGTACACTTTTTGGAAAGTGGTCATCAGACTTTGGCTGGGAAAGGTGCTAAAAAATGCACTTTCCTGGGACGCCTGGGTGGCTCAGTGGGTTAAGTCTCTGCCTTCGGCTCAGGTCATGATCTCAGGGTCTTGGGATGGAGCCCCAGCATCGGGCTCTCTGCTCAGCAGGGAGCCTGCTTCCCCCTCTCCCTCTGCCTGCTGCTCTGCCTACTTGTGATCTCTCTCTCTCTGTGTCAAATAAATAAATAAAATCTTTTTAAAAATGCACTTTTCTGTGCTCTGTCTTCAGAGATTCTGAGTCAGTGTGCTTGGAGCAGGGTCCAGCAATCTGCTTTTAAGCAAATGTCTTTGATGGTTCTGATACACATAGTGTGATACTTGAAGATTCACAGCTACATAGCTTTTACGTATTTTTTTTCCCCCTAAGCTACAATGAAAAGCCTACAGGTTTCACTTAATTTTTTACTTTTTTTCACATAGGTATTATTACCTTTGATTATTAGTTTCACACTTTTCACTGTCTGGGAAATATAGTGTTTGGTCTCATCATAAACTGTTCTGTCTGCCCATTTAGACTAGGGCAAGTGCAACAGAAGAGCGGCAGAATAAGGGTGAACCCTTATTGAAGGGACAATGGTTTTGCCTATCCATAAATTGAACACGGCACAAGACTTGAGGATCCAGAATTTAAAACAAAACAAAACAAAACCACACATTTGCAGATCATGTTGGTTTTGCTGAATAATCTCTGAATTACTGTTGGGTATAAAATCAGATGAAATACCAAGGCTGGTCATGAAGTCATCTCTAACCCATTCATATTAGGTTACTGAGCATTAGCAGTAGATTAGTTAAAACTAGGTTACATTAAGAAGGAGCTTAAAGTATATTAACCAACTGGAATTTAAATAAAAAAAATTTAAAGACTCTACTAAAAAAAATCAAAACAAAGTAAAAGGAAATAATTCTTAAGGCTTTTTCAGGCATCCATATTCTAATAAAGCTATGTGGAAATGTATAGGATAATCCCACACACAACTCTGAGAAAGCATGAGATCATCAATAAATCTACAGAGTGCAGCTTAAGTATTAACAAAGCAATTTTTAAAAACTTTATCCAGTACTTTATTTTTCTTATCATCCAAAAGGCTTCTAAAAAAAAATACCCAGAAAGGATTAAAAAAAAAAAAAAATCAACCTCAATAACATTTTACAGAACAGTCCAGAAATGTAAAACCACTGACTTGGTGGGTCTAATGCTTATATTTTTTCATATAGTTTCCATGGAGTCCAATATATCCTATTGTAAAGTCTCCTTACACCTTTTACCTACCTAATAAGAAAATACATGGATTCTCTGCAGGAGGCATATTAATTTAACACAAAATAAACTTTTTAAAATAGTGAATACAATGGATAAATATCACAGGGTGGTAAATGCACACATTTATATCTGATAGATTTCCTAAACATAAGATACATACCTTCAAATGCTTAATTTGATTGATAAGGAATTTCAATCAAATAAGATTTGATAAATCTTAGTATTATATTAATATTAATGAAATTCAAATTTCATAAATCTTAATAATTTTACATTTGACCTCAGGTCTGTACATACTTAACAATATACATGTAAGGCACATGTATGAAAATACCACTTTCTTCTTTACCTCCCTTCTCCTGATGTCAAGGGTTAGGTCCCCTTTACTCCGCCTCACTATTCCCTCACCCTTTACTACTATTTCTCCTGATACATCCTCCCATTCATTATGGAAGCATGCCATTCCAATCTTCTTCTGAACTCCTAATAACCTAATTCAGACAACCAGCAAATGCTTTAAATGACAGTAACATAGTAAGTTTTCTTTTTGGTCTTTCCGTAGAGAATTAAAATCCAAGGGGCAATGTTTGCTGTTTGCATTTTTATTTGTCTTCCCTAAGTTATTTGACCTTGATACTGTTACTATGTAATATCTACAACCATCATGTAAGGAATTTCTAAAACTTAAGTTCAAACAGGTGGAGCCTCAGTAAACAAACAGCTACTTTTAACCATGTAAAGAAGCTGGACTAATTTGGACTATGATTAAGAGCTTCCATATATCATATATAAGTAACAAGTCTATCTATACATACAAAATGCCATTTTTTTTGAAATTTATGAAGGGAGGACTGATGCATTTTGAATTTTCTTGAGTAACTTCCTAAGCTAATGCGCTTGTTGTAATAACCATATAGAGCTCACTTTTCAGATTTGTTATAGGAGCAATTAGTGCAGAAAAAAAATAAAACAGACACTAGATTCAATCTTTTATTGTTCATTATATAAAGTTCATCTTCCTTTGAGCATAAAGGATATTCTTTGTATCAGCATTTATTTTTATGGTTCGAAGAGATGTTTCTTTCTAAGATCCCTAGGGCTTTGTAGCTGACACACATTACTTCTCTGACTTTTATAATTTGAATAATTCCCCAAAGAACCAGAGCTCATCATTTTAAACTGCATTATGTGAAAACTGAAAATGTTTTGTTTAAGATACAGTACTAATGAAATGAATAATTTACTTGCACAAAACTACTATAGGATAATGATATATCTGAGAGGTCTATAATGTGAAAAAGTTCAAGTTGAACATATTAAAAATAGCTGCATTTTGCCATGAATTTCATTTCCAAAGTCAAGGGCCCCGGAATATCCCAAACACAGATACGTTTTATATTTAAATGGTTATATTGTAAGCTAATGCACACAAACATAGAGAGAATGATGTATTTCAGGATAGGGGAATTAGTATATCATAAATTTCAATATAAAAAATTCTTTCATTTGTTCTTCCAACCAATGATAGAAATAGATGTACTTTGTGTAATAATTAATTCAGTTTCCTACTAATTAATTCCCTTGTCCCCAGTCTACTGCTCTATCCATTAAAATATATGATTAACAGTTGAAGAAATAAGATAATTATGTAAGTCTATATTTAACAAGGATTTACTTTCTTTAGGTTTGTCCAATCCTTTTAATTTTAGAACTAAACAAAGATTTTTTTCGCTCAAAATTAAAAAGACATCTCTTTCGTTTCAACTGTTAAAATATCGACCTGTATGAGTTGTTTCTTCCCCCAGAATTAAGTCAATCATTTATGAAAATGAGTGATTCGTGGTAAATCGTGACCATAATTTTGCTAGTTCTCTCAGCACTCTAGGAGGAATGTGGACAGTATGGACAGTAAAGGACACAGAGTTCTCTACCAAGAGACCAGGAGTGAAAGATTAAGGTCCAAGGGAGTCTTCAGTTGGTGGCGAGAACAAAACTAAATGGCTGATCATGAGGCCCAAGATGACATGAAAACAAAATATTGCTGGAAGGAATCTGAGAGACTAAAACATAGGAAGGGACTAAAAATCGTGAATATAGTGGTACATAAACAATGAATCTTGGAACACTGAAAAAATAAAGTAAAAAAAATTAAAAATAAATAGATTTGTTAAACACAGTCAGAAAATAAAGTGAACAAAAATGGTTACAAAAAGCGTAGGGCATCTTTGAGATCCTCAAGGTTCCAGGATCGAGAGAACATCAAATTTGTTAAAGGACTAACAGTAAAGATGAGAGGGTGAGCACAGAAGCTAAAGAGAAGCAAACATTTTGGGATTGGGACGCTTGGACATATCCCTAAAGTAGAAGTTAGGTTTGATAGATTTATTTTTTTACATTTATAATAAATAGTATCTTCTTTGAACACTTTGAACATTTAAAGATAAGAGCCAATGTCTTTTCATCTCTCTGTGAGCATCTGGCCATTTTACTTTGTCCGATGAGTTCTTTCCTTGTTTTAATGATCTGACAGGATATGCATTAGGCCAGAGTACAGGCAAAGTCATTATCAATCTGTATGTGTAGTGGCAGATGTCTGCATCCCCCACTATTTCTTCAGTCTTAAATGATAATCAAACATGCATTTTTAAAAAACATTTTCCATACTGAAGGTGACAGTGTTAGATTTCAATCTGGAAAAAGTAACAGGGTTTTCTAATGAGATAAAAGTAACAGGGTTTTCTAATGCATCTGCAAATGAAGTAAATCTACCACACTCTGGTCTTTTATAATTTTGTGAAAAAAGTTATAAGACAGGAAATTTCCTATGTGATACCCAGCATTTCAGTTAATTAGAGGGGATATAAAATGAACTCTTGAAAACCATCAAAGATGCTACATCAATAACCTACAGTTTTGAAGGAAAAGAGGCAGTGTTTAAGAAAAGGAATATTAGGGGGAAATTTGAATAAACATTAACATGAGAATTAATGATTATCCATCAATTACCAAATACAAATTTATATTGAGAAAACCATGTGACTATTCTGTAAAATATAACAACTGTGCCTAGACTGAAGGATTAAGTTTTCAAATATAGTTAAAATCCTCAATACAGAGACTACAGTAATTTGCTCCTAAAATGATCACATCTTTTTAAGATTTTTATTTATTTCTTTGAGAGACAGGGAGTAAATAACAGAGAGAGAGCACAAGCCAGGGGGTAGAGAGAGATGGAGAAGCAGACTCCCCACTAAGCAAGGAGCCCCATGCGTGGCTGGATCCCAGGACCCTGTGATCATGACCCAAGCCAAAGGCAGATGCCTAACTGACTGAGCCACCCAGGCACCCCAACTGATCACATTTCTAAAGTCTCTTAATGATATCAGTTGCTGCTATGCTTTTATTAGTCATAATAGAAGTATAAAATAAAACCTACAAGCATTAAATTACTAGTAAATATAAACAAAAAAAATACTTATATTTGCATGCATGTATTTAAACAAGATCATGAGGGGGGTGTGATCACTATTTTACTCCTAAATTCACACTTAGCTTATGATTACATGTTCTGTTGTCTGTCTCTTCCTCCTAATTAACTACAGATTTAGCCTGTAGAAAACCTGTAGAAAACCCTGTTACTTTTATCTCAAGATCTACAAAAAACAAACCTTTCACTGCTTAAATCCAATGTGAAAAGCTTCCCAGAAGATTCCTATCTTGACACTTCCCACAGGGCAAAGCATCAAAACTCTCAATCTACATTTTCCGAAGAGGGTCACGATCATGAATAAGTGAACTGGTACAAAAATAAAATGATAATGATTAATTCCTCATCTTGCAAAAACAGTTTTCATTTTTATTCCAGTGATGTCTAGGCTTCATGGCTGTAATAACATGAAATCTACTAATAAGTATATTTTGTAAACACTTACATAATAGAGCTTAATTCAAACTTCTCAAACTGAATATTTTCCCATATGTATTTTCTAGAATTATGTTTTCCCAGTAATTTTTAAAGTGCTTAGAACAGTGACTGACATAACATGCTCATTATAAATGTTTGGTAAATAAAATATAATAACTACCTGCCATATGAATTTTTACTTCATGTAGGCCTATTTGTTTCAAATCCAAAATACTAAAATATGGATTTAGACAATCTTATAGACAGCAAAGTTAGGGGCAATTTCTTGGCTACTTATCAAGCAAAACCACATGGACTTCAAATTTCCCAAATACATAATGTAAGTAAAGTTAATTTTCTAAAAACTACTTATAAAAAACTGCTTGGGTAATTAGAATAAAAAAATATGTATCAGGGACGCCTGGGTGGCTCAGTGGGTTAAGCCGCTGCCTTCGGCTCAGGTCATGATCTCAGGGTCCTGGGATCGAGTCCCGCATCGGGCTCTCTGCTCAGCAGGGAGCCTGCTTCCCTCTCTCTCTCTCTGCCTGCCTCTCCATCTACTTGTGATTTCTCTCTGTCAAATAAATAAATAAAAATCTTTAAAAAAAAATATGTATCAATCCAATTCAGCAAATATTTATTGAGGACTTGCTATATTCAAAATATTGTACTGGTAACTTTGAAGAATACACAGTTGCATAAGATGAAATCCTTGTGTACAGTATAGTCTAATAACAATTACCTAGCTGTAATTCATAACGAATTCGTGTTTTTAAAAATATTTGAAATTAAAGAAATTCATTATTATAAAGTTTGAATATTTTTTATCTTACCTACATCAGTCTATCTATAAATCAATCTACCTACCCACTTATCAATCTACCTACATATGTCTATTTATCTGTGAAAGGAGGAAAGTTCACCTGAAAAAAAAGTGTCATATGGTGGAGTAGGAGATTTCTTCAGAATCTGTGGCTCTAAGCACTGTGCCATATTAAAATCTCTTCCTCCTCTAAATCAAGTAGTGTGTCAAGTTCTCACAGAAAATAAAAGTTCAGTTACTGCCAAAATTAGACATAGTTAATTATTAAAAATGACAACCAACATCTTCAAGTGCCATCCATTATTTAAGAAGGTTTCCAATTGAGGAGTACTTTGATTCTAATAGAAAACCTCTTTGATGTTTGCACATTGCTTCACAGGAAAAGAAACCAATATAACAGTCACAGTAACAATTCCCTTCAGAAAGTAATATTGTGGATAAAAGACCCAATATCCAGGGCCTACCCATGGGAAATTGGTGAAATGGAGAAAATATGCCTTGAGTACCATACCATTCTCCCTGTGGTCTCTCTGCTATCTGTCAGCTGCCTTTCTGCTTCCTTGTTGCCCTCCCTTTTCTCTTAAAAGTACTCTTGCAACTTCTGTGGTTCTTGATTTAAACTTTAATTACCAAAGTAATTAAAACTACATGGAGTTTTATATTTCTGTCAATTGTTTTTGCATTTTTGCATGCCTTTGTGTGATTTGATCTACAACATAAGTATTACACATTGAAGCCATTAGCTAATTTAAAGCCATTGTATTTGAGATCACTTCTTTCTGATTCCAAATAGAATCAGAACTGCTTGTGCATGGGTTAAATGGATAAAATATTCAGTTTTAAATGAAAGATGTAAGGTTTCAATAGTCTATATTAAAGAATTTTCCCCTTCTGATATACCCAGGTCTGTGATCAATTAATGTTCAGTACATTTTGCTTAGATCAAATTATAATTTGGTACAAATATTATATATGGCTTGACAGCTAAGTATCTTAATTCCCCATCTTCGGTTAGAACTCCTGACCCAGGAATTTTATTTTCTTTTTATCTGCAAGTTAACAAACTCTCTTATGGTTTTTTCTTAATTTTAATCAGGTTATACTAACTATATTGTATATCAACTGTGTTGGGTCAAAGACCAGTATCTGAAACAAATACACATTCCTTCACCAAAGATGGTACCATAACTAGTACAGGTTATTTAAAAGTCTTGGTTTATACTGTATTTGAAAATCTAAATCTAGTCAGAATTGGGTATCTTCTATCTTCTTTTTGTTCAACATGTATTGCTCTTCCAATCCAAACTGGCCAGTCATACTGAGTGCACAAAGTCTGGAGGCAGACTACCCAAGTATGAATACTGGCTCTCCAAAGGACTAGTTCTGTGACCTTGGGGAAGTTACTTAACCACACTATGCCACCCATCTTCATCCATAACATGGGGCTTCTGTATAGTATCTACTTCATAAGGATGGGGATGTGACAATTAAAATGGCAATATATGTAAAACACTTAAAACCATGTCTAGTATGCAACAATCTCTAAATAAGGATTGGCTTTTATTATGGTCCCCACTTTTTCAGGATAACTGTAATAAAGTATAACATATTGGTGGTATATGTTACACGAGTTCTATATAGTAGTGTCATAGCTCTTTTTTTAAATAAGAGATTCTGAAAATCAATATCTGAGCCACAAAGAAGGATGTCGATGGTAGACATTTCCAGAATGGAGGCAGGATTATACTAGAAATGTCAGTCCTAAGGAAATCACATTGAGTCGGAAGTTGCCATGTTCTAAACTTACAATTGTCCAGTTTATGCTCAACAGTTTCTGTTTTTCCCTTATAAGGAAATGTTTAAACTTTGTATGTGAGAAAAAAATTTGCATTGCTTCTATTTATGCTTCCTGAACTTATTTATCTCTAAGGATCTCCAAAATTATTCATATTTTTTAATGTTATTACCAATTTATCACTTGTTGTTGGTATAAAATTCTCCTACATTTGGGTTTCAAGGGTTTGTAAAGTTTCCAAAAAATATTTTGGAGATCCAACAATATTACTCACTTTATTTTACCAAGATAGAATTTTTAAAGAAGGATGTGAAGCCTGGAATAATAAAATAAAGGATAAGTAAATTTTACATCACAGAATCTTAAAAGTATATGGAAAAGCATTAAAAAAAGATATAAACCACATTAGGAAACACTGTTATAAGATATACGATAGGCAAAGGATAATAGTCTTGATATAATAACTTGCATGTTAATGAAAAAAGACAACAAAAATAAAAACAAATTTATGAGTGAGAAATTGACTAAAGCATACATACAAGAAACATATGAAAGCTATTCAACTTCACCATTTATCATATCCCTGTTAAATTATAATGACATAGACATATACTTGGTTTTTAATGTATGTGTTTACATATCAGAAATCCCAAAACAGTATGGACTGTTTCCTCAAAAAAATACAAATAGAACTACCCTATGACCCAGCAATTGCACTACTGGGTATTTACTCCAACGATATAGATGTAGTGAAAAGAAGGGCCATATGTACCCCATTGTTCATAGCAGCCATGTCCACAATAGCCAAAATGTTGGAAATACCCAAGATGCCCTTCAGGAGATGAATGGTTAAAGATGTGGTCCATATACACAATGGAATATTACTTAGTCATTAGAAAGGACGAATACCCAACTTTTGCATGAACATAGATGGGACTGGAGGAGATTATGCTAAATGAAAATAAGTCAAGGTGAGAAAATCAATTATCAAAATAGTTTCACTTATTTGTGGAAAGTAAGAAATAGCATGGAGGACATCAGGAGAAGGGGAAAATGAAGGGGGAGAAATTGGAGTGGGAGACGAGGCATGAAAGACTATGGACTCCAGGAAATAAATAGGTTTTTGAAGGGTTGGGGGGATGGATGAGCCTGATGATGGGTATTAAGGAGGGCATGGATTGCATGGAGAACTGGCTGTTACATGCAAACAATGAATCATGGAACACTATATCAAAAATTAACAATGTACTGTATGGTGACTAACATAACACAATAAAAAATTTTAAAAAACTCAAAAAACTCAGAAATCTTGCCATTTGCAACAATGTAGATGGAACTAGAAGGCATTATGCTAAGTGAAATAAGTCAGAGAAAGATAATTATCCTATGATTTCATTCGTATGTGGACTTTAAGAAACAAAACAGAGAAGGATGGAGGAATTAGAGAAAAATAAAACAATCCATCATCAGAGAGGGAGACAAATCACAGAGACTCTTAACTATAGGAAACAAACTGAGGCTTGTGGAAGGAAAGTATATGTAGGGATGGGGTAACTGGGCATTAAGGAGGCATGTGATGTGATGGGCACTGGGTGTTATATGTAACTAATCAATCACTGAACTCTACCTCTGAAACTAATTATATACCATAAATTAATGAATTGAATTTAAAAAAAGAAAAGAAAAGACTGGCTGGTCTTGAAACCCAGACTGAACTACAGAACTTCTGGTGAGATCGGATCATGAAGCAGGAGCCTTAGTACTTAAAAGTAGGTTTAAAAATCATATTATGGTAACATAAATCCACTTGTGGTAAGAGGGCATGGGAAAGGAGGGCAGATATAGACACACAGGGAAGAACACTTTTCTCAGAGCACCAGGTTTATATATCAGATTGGAAAATAATGTTGAAAACCTAGTAAGGCCAAAGTGAAGAAAATCTGGGATGACAACAAATGAATTTGGAGTTCATTCCATAAACAGAAAAGAGAGAAAGACTGGGGACACGGGAATATGTCTATTAACTTGAGTGTGTTAGAGGTAATGATATATAAGCAATACATGTATCTATAAAGTGGGTGGCCATTGAAATGTAGGAAATGATCCAATCCCAAATGTAAGCAATTTTCATTTTCCCTTCAGGTAATCTGTATTCTGTGGTGTTCCTACATAAATTTTAAGTGCTTGCTTTAATTCTAAATATGTTTGGGGGAATTTCACTATTAAAGTTTATGCCAGATGAATTAAGCAATTTTTTGGAATATTATCTCAATTGCTTAACATTGATTTTGGCTATTACAGCATTCCTTGATTGAAGGGTAATACTGTCATTTTTTTTTTTTTTAACAAGTAGTAATGCCTTTATACAGATGTGTGTCCATTATGCATGAATGTGTATCTCTGTCATCCAGGGTGAAAGACAGGTTTATACAAGCATTTCACAATTGTTTTTTAGGTGAGAATCCCCACAATAACCATCTCTGTATAGAATCCAAAGTGCAAGGTAAGTCAGTTGCATTAATACCACTGAGCACCCCCATTTTAATAACCCAAATTACAATGGCACTTGAAAAAATTTTCTATTTATTGCTTCAACTGAAAATGGCCTTATTTTAATAAGTCAGAAAGAGAGCCTCACATAGTAAGAGAAGAATCGTTCTACTAATTGGAATGCTTATTAAAATCCTCAGATTTAATTGCAAATTCCACACATACATGGCTCTTCATTTTTACTTAAGTGCTGACATGGAAGTGGTTAAAAAGGAGCCCAGGGGATAATCTTTCATTGATACTCATAATCTTCAAGGCCTTGTAGGAGAGACTAATTTGTCACCAACTCATTTTTCCTTCCTTCTGGGCACCAAGTTTGCCCATTTTTCTCCACTGTCCTTAGTTGGCATGGGCATGGGACTGCATTCTGGACAAATGTGAGAAAAAGTGGTACATGCTTCTTTGGCCTGGCTCATGACTATCTTTTAATCCTCCCATTCCTCTCTTTGCCCATTGCTCAGTTAAAGGAACAGATCTTACAGGAATTAGATAAGGATACTGTAGATAGGAAAAGTATACAGGATGCCAGCACAGCTCTGTAGACAGAGTACTACACCTGCTCCAGTGTAACAAGAAATAAATATTTATTAAGACACTGAAATTCCGGCATTGTCTTTTATAGTGCTTAGCCTCTCTTGACCAACAATTCTGAAAAAATAGAAGGTATAGCTTTTCTTTTTAAAATATTTGTCCTGGGGCACCTGGGTGGCTCAGTGGGTTAAAATATTTGTCTTGAAGATTTATTTTACAGAGAGAGAGAATGAGTATGGGGGGAGGGTCAGAGAGAAAAGAAGAGAGAGAATCTCAAGCAGACTCTCTGCTGAGCACGGTGCTCAATATGGGCTCAATATCTCAACCCCGAGATCATGACCTGAGCTGAAAACAAGAGTCAGCCCCTCAACAGACTGAACCACCCAGGTGACATGAGGTATATATATAATTTTTTATTTTTCCTGAATCTAGAAGTGGACCCTGTACTTAAGGAAATACTTGAAGTTTGGTTTAAGATCTAATCCTTTGATCTTCTATCTGTTCTCTTAGTGGGAAGGTAGGAAGGACAACCTCTGAGTTTCCTCCCAAAGCCTAGATTCTGTGATAGTCCACGAGTTAAAAATTCTAATTACTTTTTTAAAAAATTTTGGTGGAAACTTTTCTATGGAGGCTTTCTAAACACATTTTATTTATTTGACATAGATATGTTACTGCACGTATCAAATAGTTCTATAAATTCTATAAACATCCATGCTCAATTTCACTGTTGAATACAGAATACACTGAATACTGGAATATAAAAATAAGAAACACATACTTTAACATAACATCTCTTCTTGCTTAAAAAGTGCCCACATAAACAAAATCCCTATTACATTATAGAAATACATATAAACAGAATCAAATCTGTCAGCATGAATGTTTCATTCCCGGGGTGCCTGGTTGGCTCAGTTGTTAAGTGTCTCCCCATGGCTCAGGTCATGGTCCTGTTTGTGAGATAGGAATAGTTTACCTCACTTTATAACTGAATTAGAATATTAGTTTAAAGTTACTAGAGAGTGGAAGATAAAAGCTTTTCTAGGAAACACCCAGCCATCAAAGTAATATACACAATGTATGTAATGTATGCTAATACATACATATTGCATGCTAAATGTATGTTAAATTCATGCTACATATGTTAAAATGGAAGCCTAAAGAAGGTTCATGTTACAGAATGTTAAGAATCAACACAATCACTTTTAATTTACAGGCAAACCTCATTTTATGGCACTTTATCTTAATGTACTTCACAGGTGACAAGTTTTTCATAAACTGAAGATTTGTAGCAACCATGTGTCAGCGCCATTTTCCCAACAGTATTTTCTTACTTTGTGTCCATCACATTTGGTAATACAATGTTTCAAATTTTCTCATTATTATTATATTTTTCAGGTGATCTGTGATCACTGATCTTTGATGCTACTATTGTAATTGTCTTAAGGCACCACAAACCATACCCCTATAAGATGATGAACTTAATAAATTGTGTGTTTTGACTGCTCTACCAACCAGCTGTTCCCGTCTCTCCTCCTAGTCCTCTATATTCCCTAAGTCACAGTAATACTTAAATTAGGCCAATTATAGCCTCTAAGAATTCAAGTGAAAGGAAGAGTTGTATATCTCTCACTTTAAATAAAAAGCTAGAAATGGTTAAGCTGAGTGAATAAGGCATATTGAAAGCCATGATAGGCCAAAAGCTAGGCCTGTGGTGCCTAACAGTTAGCCAAGTTGTGAATGCCAAGGAAAAGTTCTGAAGAAACTAAAAGTACACCTCCATCAGGTACATGAATGATAAAAAAGCAAAGCAGCCTTATTGCTGATACGTAAAAAGTTTGAGAGGTCTTGATAGAAGAGGAAACCAGTCACATTACTTTATGCCAAAGCCTAATCCAGAGCAAGACTCTATCTGAATTCCATTAAGGCTGACAGAGGTGAGGAAGCTGCAGAAGAAAAGTCTGAAGCTAGCAGTGGCTGGTTCACGAGGTTTAAGGAAAGGCACCATCTCTATAATATGAAAGTACAAGGTGAAGCACTAAACACTGATGTAGAAGCTGCAGCAAGTTATCCAAAAGATCTAGCTAAGATAGTAAATGAAGGTGTCAACACTAAAACAAAAACAAAACAAACAAAACAAAACAACAACAACAAGAACAACAAACCCAAAAACTAGAGAAGTCAAAGCCTGCCTCAAAAGCTTTAAAAAATAGGCTCTCTTGCTACTGCCTAATGCAGCTGGTGACCAAGCTGAAGCCAGTGCTCCTTTGCCATTCTGAAAATCCTAGGGACCTTGAGAATTAGACTAAGTGTATTCTGCCTGTGCTCTATAACTGGAAAAACAAAGCCTGAAAGATAGTGTATCTGTTTACAGTATGGTTTACTGAATATTTGAAGCCCACTGTTAAGACCTACTGCTCAGGGGAAAAAAAAAAAAAAAAGGATCCATTTCCAAAATACTAATTTTCACTGACAATTCACCTGGTCATCCAAGAGTTCTGATGGAGATGTACAATGAGAGTAATATCTTCATGCTGTTAACATATCATCTACCCTGTAGTCCATGGATCAAGGTGGAATTTTGATTTTCAAGTCTTTTTGAAGAGATACATTTAATAGGCTATAGCTATCATGGATAGTGATTCCTCTGATGGATCAAGGAAAAGTAGGCTGAAAATCTTATGGGAAGGATGCACCATCATGATGCCATTAAGAACATTCATGATTCGTGGAAGGAGCCAAAATAGTATCATTAACAGGAATTTGAAGAAGTTGGTTCCAGCCATCAATTAGGATGAGGGATGACTTGGAGGGCTTCAGAACTTCAGTGGAGGAAGTAACTACAGATGTGGTAGAAATAGCAAGAGATCTAGAATAAGAAGTGGAGCCTGAAGATGTGACTAGATTACTGCAGTCTCACAATCAAACTTGAACAAACGAGGAGCTGCTTCTTATGAATGAGCAAAGAAAGTAGTTTCTTGAGATAGAATCTACTCCTGGTGAAGATGCTGTGAAAACCACTGAAATGACAATAAGGATTTAGACTATTACATCAACTTGGTTGATAAAGCAGCACAAGTTTGAGAGGCATGACTCCAATTTTGATGGAAGTTCTACTGTGGTAAAATGCTATAGAGAAATCATTAGTGAAAAGAAGGGTCAGTGAATTGAGGCAGCATACTCAATTGTTGCCCTGTTTTAAGAAATTGACACAGCCACCTTAACCTCAACAACCACCATCCTGATCAGTGAACAGCCATCAACATCAAAGCAGGACCCTTTGCCAGGAAAAAGATTATGACTCACTGAGAGCTCAGATGATATATATATATATATATATATTTTTTTTTTTAGCAAAAGTGTCTTTTTTACTTTTTTTTTAATTTTAAGAATTTATTTGTTTGAGAGATAGTGTGTGTATGCAAGAGTTGGGGGTGGGGGGCAGAGGGAGAGAGAGGAGCAAACTTCCTGTCAAGCAGAGAGCCCTACATCGGGCTCAATTCCAGGACCCTGAGATCATGACCCAAGACAAAGGCAGATGCTTGACCAACTGAGCTATCAAGGTGCTCCAGCATTAGTGTATTTTTTTTTTTTTAGTTATAGTATGTACATTATTTGTTTTAGACACAATGTTATTGCATGCCTAGTAGACTACAGTAGAGTACAAGCATAATTTTTATGTGCACTGGGAAACCAAAAAATTCACTTGACTCATTTTATTGCAATATTCACTTTACTGCCGTGGTCTTGAACCAAACCCACAATATTTCAAGTTTTGTCTCTCTGTTTAAAGGCCAGTTGTGCTTAGTGAAAGTGTAGAGAAAACAAACCCCACAGAAATACGAAGGATTATAGAGGATACTTTGAAAAATAATATGTCAACATATTAGACAACCTAGAAGAAATGTATATACTCCTACAAATTTATAATCTTCTAAAACTGAAACAGAATGAAACAGAAATTTTGAAAAGACTGATTACTAGTAATGAAATTGAATCAGTAATCAAAAACCTCCCAAACAAAAGTCAGAACCAGATGGTTTCAAAGGTAAATTCTAGCAAACACTTAAAGAAGTGTCAATATTTATTCTTCTCAAACTATGCAAAAAAAAGTAATAATAAGAGGAAGGATAACTTCCAATTTCATTTGACAATGCTAGCATTACCTGATACCAAAACCAGACAAAGACACTATAAAACAAACAAACAAACAAAAAACACTACAAGCCAATATGCCTGATGAACATAGATCCAAAAATCCTCAAAAAATATTAGCAATCCAAATTCAACAACACAGTAAAAGGATCACTCACTACGATCAAGTGGAATTTATTCCAGGGATGCAAAAATGATTCAACATTCCCAAATTAATCCATGTAACACATTGCATTAACAAGAGAAGAGATAAAAGCAATATGATTGTCCCAATAGATGCAGAAAAGCATCCAACAAATTAAAACACCTGTACATGTTAAAAACTCTCAACAAGTGGGTTCAGAGGAAATGTACCTCAACAGAATAAATGCCATACACAAAAAAGCCACAGCTAACACCTTAAATAATGGTGAAAAAACTGAAAGCTTTTCCTCTAAGATCAGGAATAAGATAAGGATGCACACTCTTGTCATTTTTATTCAACATAGTACTTTTTATTCAACTTTTATCTGACATAGTCCAGGTGCAGCAATCAGATAACAAAAATAAATAAAAGTTATCCAAATCGGTAAAAAAGAAGTAAAGTTGTCACTGCTTGCAGATGACATGGTATTATATTTAGAAAGCCCTAAGACTCAATAAAGAACAAATAAACGAACTCAGGCAAGTTGCTGGATACAAAATTATTATACAGAAATCTGTTAGGTTCCTATATACTAAAGTGGTAGAAAGAGAAATTAAGAAACTCTCCCCAGGATGCCTGGGTGGCTCAGTCAGTTAGGCCTCTGCCTTCAGCTCAGGTCATGATCCCAGAGCCTTGGGATCAAGTCCCGCATGGGGCCTCTTGCTCAGTGGAGAGCCTTCCTCTCCTTCTGCCCCTCCCCCTGCTCATGCTTGTGTGCATGCACTCCCTCACTCTCTCTCTGACAAGCAAATCCATAAATAAAATCTTTAAAGAAAAAAAAAAAACTCTCCCCATTTATACTTGCACCAAAAATAATAAAATATCTAGGAATAATTTTTTTTTTCTAAGAATAAATTTATCCAAGGAGGTGAAAGATATTTACTCTAAAAACTGTAAGAAACTGGTGAAAAAACTGAAGATGACACAAACAAATGACAAGATATACCATGTTCATGGATTGGAAGAATATTATTAAAATGGCTATAATATCCAAAGCAATCTTCAGAGTCTTTGCAATACCTCCTAAATACCAATAGTATCGGAGGGCGCCTGGGTGGCTCAGTGGGCTAAATACCAATAGTATTTTTCACAAAACTAGAACAAATAATCCTAATTTTTTTTATGGAATCACAAAGACCCTGAATAGCCAGAGCAGTCTGAGAAAAAATAATCTGGAGACACCACAAATCCAAATTTCAAGACATATGTCCAAACTGTAGCATTCAAAAGAGTATGGTATCGACACAAAATAGACACAGAGATCAATGAAACAGGATAGAAAGTCCAGAAACAAATGCACACTTACATAGTCAATTAATCTATGACAAAGGAGGTAAGAATATGGGGAAAAGGCAGTCTTTTTAATAAATGGTATTGGGGGGAATAGCACAGCTACCTGAAGAAAGAAAAGAGAGAAGGAAGAATGGAAGGGAGGGAGGAAGAAAGGGGGGTAAGGGGAGGAAGAGAAAGGGAAACAAACTGGACCACTTTCTTACACCATACACAAAAATAAACTCAAAGTGGATTAACGTCCTTAGTGTGATCCCCGAAACTGTAAAAGTCATAAAAGAAAACATAGGAATTAATCTCTTGGACTTTAATAAAAGAAAGATTCCTAATGTAACTATACATATCTTTTATACCATGGAATTATACAACTGGAAATATTTCTTTATTTCAAACTACACTTGCATTGATGTAAACTGAGAATTTTAGAGGATGTTAGTTAAGTCCCAATCATATTCCACTTTAGTTTTAAAATCAACATGATTTGAGATAATATAATTGCCACTAAGCAATTTAAATGAAAAGTTTTAAGAGTATATGGATAGAATTCCAAAAGTATATTTAGAAGTAACAAACTTGCTCATGGGGTATAAGAAACCAAAGTTCCAGCCAAATTCTGTTGTGGGCAAATTATTTCCATACTACATATTAAAAAACAGAAACAGACTTCTGAATGTTAAAATTAAGATTTTTTTTTTTAAGAGAGAGAAAGAGTGAAGGGTAAGGAGGGAGAGGGAGAGAGAATCTTAAGCAGGCTCCACATCCAATGCAGAACCCAACAAGGGCTTTGATTTCACAACCCTAAGATGATGACCTGATTGTAAATCAAGAGTCTGACACTTAACCAACAGAAGCACCCAGGTGTCCCCAAATCAAGATAATTTTTATAATTGGCTTGACTTCCATCAAAAAAGTGAAAAGAGATTGCTGTACATGCATTTATTTCAAATCTTAAGGCAAAAAGTTGGACTGAATTCAAGCAAATCTAATTTACCAGAAGAAAACTAAGCAGTGATTCCACAATCTTACACAGATTCTTATAGTCTTAATTTTTTTTTTTTTTTTTTTTTTTTTTTACTTCTACAAGAAGAAATAGTTTAGATTGAAACCAGGATATTCTCTTCTTATCTTCCTATTCCACCTGTTCTGTTCTTTCTTATCCTTTCCTATCCTATTCCATTCCTCTCTCATTACATTCTATTCCACTGGAGAAAAGACAGGTCTCGATACATTTATTTCAAAATCTGGTAATGGGTTCCATAAGACAGTTTTTAAAAGCCTAGTACAGAATTTAAAAATTCAAAAGCTAAAATATTCAAATGTTCTATAATTCAAAAATATTTGTTTAATTTCTCTAATAAAATTGGTCTTATCTTAGGAAAAATTAGCATTGTTTGTTATTAGTACTATGGCAAATATCTATGTTTCTAATTGCCTGAAAATCTATCCTATTATGAAAAAAAAAAACTTTGAGGAAAGACTTACATAAATTATAGAAATAAATTCTCTAACCCATATATTTTATTCTTAGGTTAAACTTTGACATTTCATCTTAAATTACTATGACTTAAATGAAGAGATGAAAATCTCTAGGTCTTAAAATTGTAAAATTAGAATGATATGGTAGAGAACAGAACTTGGGAAAAGTCTCAATGGATTTCTGACATCACAAATGGCTCTCCAGACAGTATGTCTTTAAAAAGGCATAATATTCACTGACATGGATAAGGTTGTAGAAACTGTAATAAAATGTATGTTTAGTGGCAAAATGATAATCAAGTGGTATCCTTTATATCATTTATTTTCACCTCTCTCCCACACATCTTAAATCAAATTTTCAAAAAAAAAAAAAAAAAGATCTGGAATTATAAAAATGTTTTTAAAAGATAGTAACAATGCTTCTAAAGAAATTACATGAAATTTTTTTCACCAGGATCAAGAGGTCAACATTGAGACACGGAGTTAGGAAAGCTTATGGGAAATGTAGAAGTTAATTATGATTATTAATTCTTCCAGCAAATGATCAGTTTATTGAAAAGAAAAAAAAAAGATGTAACTGGGTTTGTCAACTGAGTTAGATGTAGACTTTCTAGGTACAATCAAATGTGTATTAAGAAAATCTCTGAAACTAAAACATCTATTGCTATCTTTGCAATTATATTTTTGTGGCCTGAATGCATATATTCTTCATAAAATGCAGTTTCCTTAAGGCCAAATTCACTATATTTACAGAAAATATCAAAAGATTTTGTAGAAACCAAGAAGCCACAGATCTTTTTATTTAAGGTAAAATCCAATCACTGGTTAACAGGATGTGAAGCAGAGAAATATTCTATAATGAGTTACTGTAGTGCTTTCTATTGTCCAACTCTAGCTATTAAATTTAATGATTTTGTCTGGTCAGATACCGGAGATACTTCTCCCTGCATACCTTCTACTTCGTGGAGTTAAATCCAAGTGAGGCTAAGTAAAGAAAACTATATATGGAAATGACATACCATCCTCTTTTACTCATTCATTCAACACATATTTGTAGAATCCCTACTATATGCCAGAACCTGTTCCAGATGTACTGAACAAGACAGAGCTCTTGCTTCTGTGGAGATGACAGAGAGCCATATCGCAGAAAAAACAAATTAAAAAATTTAAATAATGCCAAATCATTTTGTGATGGAACCAAAGAGTTCTGTAAAGCAGCAGAGTACAAAGAGGGGAGTGTAAACTATTAGATGACAAGGCAAGAGAAGGTCCTATTTGAGCTGACTCTGAATGGAATGAGGAAGAAAACCTAAACCAGGCGAAGGTTGGAAAGGGAGATACTACCAGAGGAAAAGGGAGAAGCCTGAACTTAGAAACGAATTTGGTGAGTACCCATTGTAGAAAGTCCTACTGCTCAACACTTAAATGACATGGCTCCTAAGGAAACTGCTACTAATACACTTGATAAAATTTACAAGAGGCTATTACTACTCACTGTAATTATTCTTTTTAATCTCCTTTTGAGATAAAGTGTTAGTATCAGGGCTAATTTCACAATACCTAAATATATATAAATCTTTGGTCAACAAACAGGCAATGTCTATGAAAGTTGTATTATTCAAAGAATGATTCACAATAGATAGATACAGAATTCTGAGTGTGCCACCACAAATTTTAAAAAGAATTTAAAAAAAACCTTAAAAGACTGTAACTCTGTTATATACATTCCTTAGTATTTTTTTTTACATAAAAGGAAATTATCTGTAACCCTTAGGTAAATGAAATTTAACCATTTTTAATATTGTACATATAGCCAAAAAGTTCTCTTTAAATTCAGTATACACACCACAGTATTCCTACTACACTGTTATATAATTCTGAATCATAATTTAAGCTAGGACAAAAGAGAGTTATTTTAATTCTATTACCGTCAGAACACCCACAAATGCCGTACACTTTTTAGAAATTTAAAATATGATTACTCTGACAGCCTTCTTTACTGGTCAGCTGCATGTGATCTGTGTGAAGTGATTGGTCCCCAGCTACCCTTTATGGTTTTACAGAGAGCTATGGCCAGCATATATGGCCATAATAAACTGTCAATGATATAATATAATCTTAAGTGCTACTAAAAAATCTAAATGTTCAATTTGCAAAAATATCATAAGGCAGGACAGATACTAATTAGATTTTGCTTCAAACTCTTCACCTCTGATTCAAATGTAATGGCAAGTAATATGACATCAAGACAGAATAAATTCTTTGATTTTTCTGTGGGCGCCAGACAGGATTGGGATTCTCAAAAGTGAAAAAAATGGTTAGAAGCATGTCTCTCTGGTCACATGTACTTTGAAAAACATTACCCTGCCATGTTTCAGGTCTCAAACTCAAGGGACAAGCCATTTGGATAAAATAAATGAATCTGTAATGCATCACTGAAGTTAAAACACACGAAATGAATTTGCGAGGTGGAAGCCACATTTTCATAACATACAACCCAGCATACTGAGAATATGTAACAAAAGAGGAAACTGAATAAACTGTAGAATTACATCTTTTCATAGTTTCTCACTGCTAGAAGTTTCAATTCAAAGTTGAATAGTCTGCCCATTAACGACATTTTATTAAGTCTATAATTAGTGATCTAGTTTTTCCTCAAGAGACATTCCATTTCTAATTTGAAAGAACTATTACTGAGGAAAGTTTCTTGATATACCTAAATAAATTTTTTTAAACTTCAAAATGTTTAAAATTTCTCTAGGTTCCCAATACATGTTTTTTGCTAACACACAAAGAGGCATGGACAGAGGACATAGGCTATCCCTAAAATATTCTTTTTCACTTGTGAAATTCTTGGCCTTGAAATGATAAAGGAACCTAGATTTTTCAAGACCTTAACAATAAAAAGAACCATCTCAAAAACCCCACTGAATTGACTGGAAACAGCACTTTCTGACCATGGAACTCACTTTAAGGAGCAATTAGCTCGTTATTAGTTATAGCCTAAAGTCTGATGTTCTGTCACAAATTTACAATGATTGGGTTAAACCCACACTTTTACCAGCGCAGACATTTTATAAAGAATATGAGATGCACATTATTGCTCTAAAATAGAAATAAGTATAAACAATGACAGATTCTTGGGGTGCCTGGGTGGCTCAGTGGGTTAAAGCCTCTGCCTTCAGCTCATGTCATGATCCCAGGGTCCTGGGATGGAGCCCAGCACAGGGCTTTCTGCTCAGCAGGGAGCCTGCTTCTTCCTCTTTCTCTGCCTGCCTTCTGCCTACTTGTGATCTCTGTCTGTCAAATAAATAAATTAAATCTTTTTAAAAAATGACAGATTCTCAAATTTTGCTGTTTCAGAGTCAGCTTTATGATTTATAACTTTTTTCCACCCCGGCGGGGGGGGGGGGGGCGGATCTAGCAGCCCATTTTAATAAGTATAAACAACCTAAAATTACAAATAATTATGATCTAACACTTATAGGCATTTAAAAAACTAATGCACATAAATGAAAGAAAATATAATGCATTTTACTTTGTTCTTCAATAACCACAAGTACTCACTAGGATTAGGAGTGAGCTGTGCCATAGTATGGAGCTGTGCAACATTTTTTTTTTTTTTTTACCTTAGAGAGAGAGATCACAAGTAGGCAGAGAGACAGGCAGAGGGAAGGGGAAGCAGGCCCCCTGCTAAGCAGAGAGCCCGATGTGGGGCTTGATCCCAGGACCCTGGGACCATGACCCGAGCCGAAGGCAGAGGCTTTAGCCCACTGAGCCACCCAGGTGCCCCTGTGCAACATTTTAAACCTTGACCCTGACTAGGCATCACCACCCTTCTACCCTATTCCACAAAGATTTTCCCATGGTATTTTCTTTCTTCCCAGGAATGTCTGAAAGCTCAACTTCTCAAAACTAACATTAGCAAAAGGAATTACTGTGCTCTAATGTTAAATCTGTGAACTCCCTGAAGGTCGTAGCTTGTGTGATGTCTAACAGATGTCAAGCATCATTATTTTCCTTGAAAATTTAGAAAATCTCATGGTGCCCCTGCAAGTTCCTTATGGTGTCCTGGGGTGCCCCAACATACTGTTTGGAATCCACAGTATAAGCTATTTTACTCTAGGGCTTTGAATTTCCGTACGTTCGTTTGAAGTATTAAAATCAGTGCACCAAAATATCTGTTAAATGTTGTCTCAAACTCTTGTCTCTATTAGGAGTTTTCGCAAAACTCACAGTGTATAAAACTATTTCCCTACATTACTTTGTATAGATTGACAGGAATTTTTAGAAAATCCAAATGCTACCCAACAGTGACTGAGTCGAAGTAGAACAAGGATTTAGTTCATTCTGAGTGACTCCAGGGTTGTTTATAATAGCTTGCCCATTCCATTTGTCTTCCTTAATTTCCAGCTCATTTTATCTTAACGCATCATTTGTATAAATATAGACTAACTGTTCTTGGTCTCTAATATTAAGGCGGTCTTATAACTTAAGATCATTTTTGTCTCTTTCCAAACTAAATAACCCTATTTCCCTTTGATCTTCACTCACAGATTCCACTTTTCATTTCTTTAATTATCTGGGTTTTTTTCTTTAGCTTACCTTCACTATCACCAACTTTCTTCAAGCCATGGAGCCTCAAAGAGAATTCACAAATATAATAGTAAAATTACAGAACACAGCTTTATGAGGTTAAATGAGAAATTAGATATGGAAGACTTCTGTAAGCCAATGAAATTGCTTACCAAGTGCACAGATTATAAATACTGAAAATTCTTTTGTCAAGATATTTTGGCTGGGGTATAACCATATGGCAAAATTTTGGAGGCTCTCAGATTAGGAGTATAGTTGTGAAAATTCTTGCTTTTTAACTACCAATAATATAAATACGGTATAGTAAATTTAAAAATATATCAATGAGACATTCTTGTTGGCCTTGTATAAAACTGACCACAACTGTCTAATACATTTCTTATGGACATATTTTATTTATAAACAAATACCAAGTCACACTGTTCTTTATACTTCAGGCAGGTTTCTTAGGAAATCTTACATTGGTTTTCTAACTACAGCATATTTCTTCCTCAGGAAAAAGAAAACAAAATATATTTAGGAGTCGGGATGCCTGGGTGTCTCAGTCCTTAAGCGCTTGACTTCTGCTCAGGTCATGGTCCTGGGGTCCTGGGATTGAGCCCCGCATCAGCTCCCTGCTTAGCGGAGAGCCTGCTGCTCCCTCTCCCACTCCCCCTGCTTGTGTTCCTTCTCTTGCTGTCTCTCTGCCAAATCAATAAATTATTTAGGAGTCACATTTCTAACTTACTCTAATTCACACGGATTGAGTATTTTGTATCAACAACTATGTAGATTTTGAAACATCAACTAGTATTCCAATATCAACATCTTAGAGATCAAAGACAGCATAGTTTGTTTGATATATAAATGAGCTCAACATTTTAGGAAGCAACTGTAGCGCAAGAGTAGAATCAGAAAACCAGGAGAATTCAAGCCAGACAGTATGTAACTGTAACAGGCTTGGAAAACAAAGTTTATTTCCACAAATTAAGAATATTCGTATTTAAACAGTAAATTTGTATGCATCAGAACTTTGCCTAAAAGGACTTCATGTCTAGGGAAGTATTACTATATTAGATGTTCAATCATAAGGAATTCTTTAAAAGGTATCACATTACTAATACCCCCAAATGCTGCTTCCAGGTTGGAAATTGGCAGGCCACAGTTTCAAAGTGTCTGTTCTCTCTTCCTAGGGCTTCTTACACTAAGGCTCTTTCTCTTCCTGCTAGAACCTATCTACATAGCAATTTTAAGTTTGTGACCAACATCTATCAACTACCGCACTTTGAAGTGAATCTCTACTTTTAAGTTTCATAAACATTCTGGAAGTAGAATACCTGAAATGTTATGGGAAAGCCAGATGATACTAATAGCTAGCTTACAGCATAATTTCTACTCCTTTCTCATATATACATGCATAGCTCAATTCTTCTATATTGTACCACATAGATTTTCCCCTTTAATGGGGTAAAAACAAAAACAAAATCTTTCATCCATTCATGTTTAATACTGTCACACTGAATGAGTATCTACTTCTTGATGTCACAAAGTAGAAAGATACAAAAGTTAGATTATAAGGGGATGATAAATCAGATAGAAGACAGTAGTCCTCCATCATTCCATTCCAACTGTCCTTATTCCTATGCAGGGCTTACTATGTGTGTCAGTGCATATATGTATGTGTGTGTGTGTGTGTGTGTATGGTCTTGACTAATCTCGTAATCCTGTAAGGTATACACTAATAGTACTATTTTACCATGAATACTGATATTCAAGGAATTATCTGATCTGCTTAAAATCAAGTAAAGGTATAACTGGGATTTCATATTAGATTGCTCTGTCCTCTCAAAAAAGAAAAATATTAAATATAATTTTTATATTCAAAAACTATCTTAAACTTACAGTCAATGTTAAACCTCAAATAATTAAAAATATCTAAAACACAGAGATGTGTTCCAGAAGTTGGTGTTCTTATACAACATGTCTTGGGCATGCTTATTTTTCAATACTTCAAGTATAACAGACTTTAGGTTTCAATTTATAAAGGGTAAACCCTGGCATCAGTGCTATTACAAGTGGCTTGAGTATTATCATTAAAAAAACATTCACAGAAATTTCAAAGATGACTTCATCAAGTCATCTTGCTTTTGGATTCATTTTCTATTAATATGATAATTTTTCACTTAATAGAAAGCCAGCTTTCCACAGTTCTTTCAAAAACAAATTTATTTAGGGCGCCTGGGTGGCTCAGTGGGTTAAGCCGCTGCCTTCGGCTCAGGTCATGATCTCAGGGTCCTGGGATCGAGTCCCGCATCGGGCTCTCTGCTCAGCAGGGAGCCTGCTTCCCTCTCTCTCTCTGCCAGCCTCTCAAAAACAAATTTATTTAGTGTAGCTTAAAACTGCAAGTAAAAATAGTTCTACTAATCATATATATATATAGAAATATTATACCTAAGAAAGTCCTTACTGAGTCCTTACTGAATATTATACCTAAGAAAGTCCTTACTTTTACCAGAGTATAACTGGATCTTGAAATTCAAGATTTCAAGGAATGTCTATCTGTACATGTGTACTCCTATGGCAAAGGAGATACCTTATAGATCAAACCAAAATTTCATTGTAATTAGATTATAAATTCGGATTTCAGATATTACCAAAAACTTTAAAAAAAAAGATTCATAATATATGCATAAACATAGTTATATAAATTACCCTTCTTCTGAATCTGAAATTTTTTGATTTGGTAGTTCAGCCTCAGCATAACAAAACTGCTTTCCTTAATTTTAATTAATCAAGTCCAGTCATTCTAGTAACTGCAATATCTGCAAAAAACATTTGTTTTAAATGCACATTTAGCTTTTTCATAAATCAGAATGTATTCGAAGGCCCACTTTATACATATATACAGTATGTAACATATAATGATGCATATATTTAATCTGGAAGATAGGGTTGTGTCCCAAATACAGCTGTTCCCAAAGAAAACCTGAATATATTTCACTGGTAGAATTACTCTTGTACCCTCTTGAGAGCCTGTAATACACAAGTACACTTGGGAGCAATTGGATCTTGGCTTGAGCAGGAGAGAGGCATTGAGAATAGATTGCTGCTGTTAGCTCTTAGTGTGAAGGAGAAGAGACTGCTGTGTAGATAAGGCAAGGGCTATTTTCCCTGCCCTATAGCTCTGTCTCTTTATTTGCTGTAGATCACCTCACCCAACCGAGCAGATTTCCCACTAGGTATATTATCTTGAAGGAAGAGTCTTTTCACGATTGTACTCTGATGGGATATGCAAGCTGGTGTTTTTGCC
Organism: Mustela lutreola; assembly: GCF_030435805.1. Taxonomy (NCBI): domain Eukaryota; kingdom Metazoa; phylum Chordata; class Mammalia; order Carnivora; family Mustelidae; genus Mustela; species Mustela lutreola. The sequence continues at coordinate 76,818,127 of NC_081295.1, forward strand.
CCCCACCTCCCCACCAAATGAGCCTCATTGCTTCGTCAGAATAAGTATCCTTGCCAAGTCCCAACTCCCATGATGACTTTAAAAAGAAGGAGTAAGACAAAAAAGGGGGAAGGCAAATACTGGTTGACTGTGGAACACTGAACACCCCCCCACCACCACCACCACCGCCGCCATTGCCAAAGTTCAAGGTTTAGTATTTGCAGCTTTAGAGTCTGGTCAGCTGTATTGCAACATCAGCTTTATTCACATTTTTCTTCCATAGGCATAACTTGGTATTGGACATCTTTAAATGATGAAAAGTTTACAGTTAAAAATAGCCTCTTGCTTGTGGGGTTTCTCTGGCCACTTCAAATCCTATGTTTCTTAGTTCCTCAGTTTGAATGACTCCACAATCCCGAGACCAAACAAGGAGTTCACTACTCAAATTGGACAGGACTCCGCTTCATTCATACTTTCTTTCTCCTTGCCAAGTATGTACAACTCCGCAAGGGCAGGCATTTCTGAGTACTGGTAAAACCAATGCTCAATTTAAGCCACTACTACAAATACTAGTCGATTTGAGTTTGAGTGTCCCTGAGTGGTTTTACCACATCCTACTACAATTAAGAAATGTTTTCTTTTGGGTAAAGCAATAAACAAGATATAAAGATGCTAATCCTCCAGTGTTTGTATATAGTGAAATTAAGACAAAATTCTGAAAGTTTCTGTCACACTGTACCCTGCTACATATTCTAGAACAGACCTGAGGCCCTTTCTCATTATGGTAAGTTTAACAGATAAACAAATAAGGGAACATCAATGACAGAAAGTGGATTATAAGTGAGAGATTGAGTAAAAGATAGTAGTCTACCATATCCGTGCATTCTAATTGCTCTGTGATACACACATGTGTCAGGATTGACATCTGCATCATTTACCTCAATCATCATCAAAACACTATGTGATAGGTACTAAGAACCCTATTTCACAGATTAGCAAATGGAAGTCTAAGATCAAGTAAGCAGCAGAGCTGGTATATAAACTCAGGCCTCTCTGACCCCCAAAGCAGAAGTATCCTTCAGATACATACCACATGCTGGGTACTTACTAGGATAGCTATTAAAGTTGTATCTGATGGGCTAGTTCCATGCAATGCAAGAATTGGGCAAGTAGGAAGGAGTCTGGCCCAGGCATGCAGAATGGAATCAGATTTTGTCTTCTCTAAATTGCAAGGTATTTATTAGCCAAAGGGATTGCAATATCAAGTGGGCTAGTCTTGAAGTTAAATCCTGAGGTGCTCTGGATGTCTGGATGGGAAGGGAATAAGACAGCAAATGTTTCCAGTTAAAGTGATTATTAGCTTTGCCCTATTCATCAAAAAACTTTAGAGATGTTTAATTATGTGGATGGAAAACAATAGCATTCTTGGACTGGTAAATCTATTTTAATTTAATATTTTCTTGCACACTATGATACTTTCAACTTGTTTCATTTCAAACTTCAATGGGGTTATGGGCTAAATTGTGCCTCCCTCCCTTCATATGTTAAAGGCCTAACCCCCATAATTTCAGAACGTGACTATTTGGAGACAGGACCTGTAAAGAGGTAAGTTAAAATGAGGCTGTAAAGGAGGGCCCTAATGCAATCTGACTGGTGTCTCTACAAAGATTAGACACACAGGCACACCAGGGATACCTGTGCATAGAGAAAACCCAGGTGAAGAGTCAGCAAGGCCAGTAACCATTTCATTTGCATGACAGAGACAGAAGCCTCAGAGGAACCAAACTTTCCAGAACCTTCATCTTGAACTCCTAAACCCCGGAATTGTTAGGAAGTAAATGTCTGTGGTTCAGGTCATCCATTCTGTGGCATTTTGTCATGGAAGACCTAGCAAACTAATACAAAGAGAAAACATTGATTCTTCATATTGGATTCTGTATAGGAATTCCAATATGCAGGCTTTTGCAGAATACTACAAATGCCGGCACCTTGAGTAAATGCGGACATAAATGGATCCCTTTCGTCTCTAATTAAATTTGTTCTCCAGGCTTAGCCCACTTTAAAATGGTAAGCAGGGGGCACCTGGGTGGCTCAGTGAGTTAAAGCCTCTGCCTTCGGCTCAGGTCATGGTCTCAGGATCCTGGGATCGAGTCCCGCATCGGGCTCTCTGCTAGGCAGGGAGACTGCTTCCTCCTCTCTCTCCGCCTGCCTCTCTGCCTGCTTGTGATCTCTCTCTCTCTCTCTCTGTGTCAAATAAAATAATAGACATATGAAAAAAAATGTTTAAAATGGTAAGCAGGTTGTATTCATTAATATAAAAAATGTAACTACTAGAAGGAAGTCCCAACTTAAGAAGTAAAACAATCTCCCATCGCCACACTGGTTAATTTCCACCTACGTTAATGAGATCAACATAAACAATCTGAGAATGACAGACAATCTTCTCAGCTAGATTGTTAAAAGTAAGAAGATAAAAATAAAAAGCCTCAAGAAGCTCCGTGTTAGAGCCCCTCATGACAACCACACATACGTGATAAAGAATGGAGTAAGCAAGACAGTAAGGGGAGAAGAGCTGAGAAACTCATCCAATCATGTGTCAGTGGTCCTTGGCCCTTCACAGAGATAACGGTGATGAGAAAATGAGGTTTTTAATTCAACGATGCTTCCATAGGCTGATGGAAAGACAACTTCACCAATCTTTCAGAAAGAAAACAACAGTTCCACTTTTTATAGGATTCTTTCATTTGTGAACAATGCCAAACCAAAACAAGAAAGAGGAAGGGAGGAGGGAGGGAGGGAGAAAGGCAGGTACAACTAGTCGGGGAAACTTCTTAAATGACTTTTCGAAACCCTTAATATATAATCAAACTATCAATATATACTAGATAGGAACATGCACATAACTGTAATCAATAGGAAGGAAGACACATGCTGGACTCAAGCATATATATTTTGACAATTTAATTCCTGGTTGCCGTTTCTCTAATATCTATCCCAGGAATATCTCCATGCATTTTTTTTTAATTTTTTATTTTTTATAAACATGTATTTTTATCCCCAGGGGTACAGGTCTGTGAATCACCAGGTTTACACACTTCACAGCACTCACCAAAGCACATACCCTCCCCAATGTCCATAATCCCACCCCCTTCTCCCAAACCCCCTCCCCCCAGCAACCCTCAGTTTGTTTTGTGAGATTAAGAGTCACTTATGGTTTGTCTCCCTCCCAATCCCATCTTGTTTCATTTCTCCATGCGTTTTGTTACTGCTCTAGAGAGTCCATGACTTTTCCTAGGTACACTATGACTGCCTAAGCTCCTTACCTCTACTTTTGGATTTTCTATGAGGCAGTCAAATGATCTTTAAAAATGTAAACTGGAGGGACGCCTGGGTGGCTCAGTTGGTTAAGCAGCTGCCTTCGGCTCAGGTCATGATCCCAGCGTCCTGGGATCGAGTCCCACATCGGGCTACTTGCTCCGCAGGGAGCCTGCTTCTCCCTCTGACTCTGCCTTCCACTCTGTCTGCCTGTGCTCGCTCTCACTCTCTCTCTCTCTTACAAATAAATAAATAAAATCTTTAAAAAAAAAATGTAAACTGGATATTTTTCACTTTCTTATTTAAAGCTTTCCAACAATCTTCTCTTTGATTCAAGGTAGAATTCCAACTCTTTCCAGTCATCTACAATGCCCTATGGGGTCTGCCTTACCCTTGCCCACCTCTGCAACCACGCTGTGCTAGGATTTCCCCATCCAGTCTTTTCCAGATACACTGAATTTCTTTTGACCCCTAAACAATGCTTTAGTGTTCTTGAACTTGCCATTCCCTTTGCCTGGCACACCCTTCCCCCAGATCACTCTAATAGTTGACTATTCATGTTTCATCATAAAGGTCTCATCTTCAGAAAAGACTCACTTGGCTAATGCAGTCCTTAATTTTAAGTCTCTATGGCATCCCTCTGTTAATTTTGTTCATACCAGTTTTCACTCTCAGAAAATTGTCTTGTTCATTTTTTTATCTTGGATGGTTTCTTTTCTCTCTTTTCTCTTTAGAATGGGAGATCTTGCGTGTCTTCCTCACTACTTAAATCCTGGCACTTAAGACAGTTCCTGGCACAGAGAAAGTGTTCAATAAATACTTATGCATTCGTGAATTATGGATATAAACCCTAAAACCTGTCTTCTCTACTGTGGTAGGTGTAGCTTTGGTAAAAAGCTGCATGAATTAGAAAGAAACATCAAGTCCATTCTCTTTTTTGTTCTCCTTTACAACTTAGTTATCCGGCAGTTCCCAGTGATCTACTTCCTCTTCTCTGGTCCCTATCCTACTCCCTCTAATTTTTTTTTTCTTTTATTAAGGTTTATCTATTTGAGAGAGAGAGAGAGAAAAAAGGAGAGCATGCACAAGCGGGGGGTCAGAGGGAGAGGGTCAGAGGGAGAGGGAAAATCTCAAACAGACACTGCACTGAGCGTGGAGCTTGACACGACCCGATCCCATGACCCTGAGATCATGACCTGAGCTGAGACCAAGAGTCAGATGCTCAACTGACTGCACCACCCAGGCAACCCCCCTTCTAAATTTCTAAAATCAAGTATTTCTCCCAAACAGAAAGCATCTCTAGTTCACAATGTACATCTTGTTAAAAATAGCCTTTACTTCTCTTCAAAAGCAACTTAACCTCCCTTTGCTCCACTTACTCATCATATTAGATGTAAGGGTTAGGCATTTTTTCTTCCCTCTCCTGTCCTAATATTTGCATTTCTGGGTTGCTCATTGTTCACAGGGACCTTAAGTGCAATTTAAACCCAAAGGCACATAGGGAAACACGAAGTGAGTTCATTCTTTATCTTTTTATCTTTTCATTTATGCTCATCACCTTGTACACTTAAAAATACCAGCTTTGGTAGTTGTCCACATACTATGTGATAATTATCCACTTCTCTTTCATCCTATGTCATCACATCACCATTTCTCCTAATTCAGAAGCCAATAGCATAAACTGCTTATTTTCCTTCAAACTGTTTTTCCATTTATCTCCATATCATGCAATTGTTAAATCATATCAAAATTGCCCCTGACACAATATAGCAAAAAAGACAGCATATGTATACGCTTTCACCATTTAGAATAAGACTCTCATTGTCATTTCCTGACTTCTCCAATTATAAACTCTAAGCTCTTCCTTCATTGATCTGTTCGTTCTGTCATTCTTTCAACATTTCTTAAGCAATATTCTGCACACCCTGCTAGATGTTGGAATAGCCAAGACAATATATATACTATAATATATATATTCTATATTATCAAACAAATCTTACATACCAGTGCCTGAAATTCAAATCGGTTCTAATCTAGAATAATCAGCAATTTTGGAGTGTCAGAACTCAAAATGTACCCTATAGTTTTCCACCTTTAATTTTTGCTATGTGAAATAATCTCTTGCCTGCCATGGGCCAAGGTATTGTGTATCAATTATTTACAGTTTTGATTAAAAATCACATTTCTGTAAATCTCTCCTAATTAATAATTTATGACCAAAATACTGTAACAAATAATTGAGGATATTCATTTTATATGAATTTATAACACAATATTTGTTTTTGTATATCACCTGACAGATATTATTGCTATGTATTATTATCTGTCAGATAATCTTTTTAGTTAAGAATGTCATATTTGGATACCTGGGTGGCTCAGTGGGTTAAAGCCTCTGCTTTCGGCCCAGGTCATGATCTCAGGGTCCTGGGATCCAGTCTCCTGTCAGGCTCCCTGCTGAGCAGGGAGCCTGTTTCCTTCTCTTTCTCTCTGCCTGCCTCTCTGCCTTCTTGTGATCTCCCTCTCTGTCAGATAAATAAATAAAATCTTTAAAAAAAAAAAGAATGTGATTTTCTAGTGGGTTCTAGAATTTGGTATTAAAACCAAGTAACATAACAATAACTCTGTGGGCTCATAAAACATACATTTTTCAGTGGTGAATAATGCTCACTTTAAATTTTAAAAATAAGCGAAAGAATCACCTTGCTGGGGAGCCTAGGCAGCTCAGTCAGTTAAGAATCTGCCTTCAGCTCAGGTCATGATGCACTGGGCTCCCTGCTCAGTGGAGACCCTACTTCTCCCTTTTCATCTCTCCCTCCCCTGGTTGTGTTCTCTCTCTCCCTTTCTCTCTTTCTCTCTCTCAAATAAATAAATAAATCTTAAAAAAATAAACACACAAACAAAAAGAGAATCACCTTGCTTACAGAAGAAAGTAAGCAAGCATAAGTACAAAAAGACCTCAGTGATTTGTGAGATGTTTCTTTAATGAGTGTTCACTGACATCATTCAAATAGGTATTAATATTTATGCCAAAGTAAACATTTTACATTTTGTGGAACTTAGATGGAAAATTATGACCAAGAGGTCCTTATTCCTCAAATTTAAAAATGAAAAGTTAATATTTGGAAAATCGGTGAAGATAATTGACCAATAGAAGTAAAAGTGAAAAATCACAAAATTCTTTAAATAGGTGCAGAAACATTATGTGAGAGAACACTCAACTATGCTTCATTTAAAATACTAGAAATACAAAGGAACTTTTTTGATACCAGATATCTACAAAAACATGCGTGCAGAATATATTTAATGATAAAATAATGCTTTCCCCTGAGGTTGGAAACAACACAAGAATACACTGTACCACCGTATCTATTTCTCATCATGCTGCAGGTTTTAACCAGTGCAATAAGAAAAAGAGATATAAAGCACAAGAATTTGGGGCAAAAAAAGAAGAGAAACTAATTTTATTTGCCAAAGAATCTATAAACAAGTAGAATTAAGTGAATTTACCATGGTCAATGGAAACAAGGTCAACATAAAAAAATAGCATGCATATATTTCAGAAATAAATTATTGGGAAATTAAAGAAAAATACCAAAATAAAAGATACCACAATTTTCAAATATTTGAGGAATGTGACTGAATATGTATAAGACTGCATAACTGAAAATTACAAAATGTTCACTGAAGGAAATTAAGGAAGACTTAAAAAACACAGGAATATGATATGTTCATGGATTGGGGCCCTCCATAATATTAAGAAATTAATTACATTCTTAATTGATGTATAAATTAAATGCAGTACCACTGGAAATACCAGTTGTTTTGTTGTTGTTGTTGTTGTTACTGTGAAAATTGAAGATCTAATTCTAAAATGGATTTAGAAATTTGGAGGATCTAGAATTCCACTACAATCTTTGTACAGAGAGATGTAAAGCTATAGAACATACACTCTAGGGTTGTGAGACTTACTGGAAAGTTATATGAAGTTACGTGGTTTTTGGTGGAAGGGCTAACAGTGGAGCATAACAGAGACTAGAGTTTGACCTTTACATTTAGAGTCACGTATAACTATGACGCCTAAATGTGAAACATAAATTTTCAATAACTCAAAAAATTATTTACTTCATTAAACTTAAAAATATTTGGGAGATGGGTAGGGGATGGGTTAAATATGTGTAATGGGTATTTGTAATGAGCACTGTGTGTTGTATGTAAGTGATGAATTGATAGACTCTACACCTGAAACTAACGTTACACGGTATAACTAACCGGAATCTAAATAAAACTTGAAAAAAATATGTATCTGATTTCTTTAGAGATATTATGTAAAAAAGACAAACAGTATAGGAAAACATACATAAATTAAAAAACCTCATACCTCACATATACAAATGTATTTAAAATGTCCTACATGCCCATATATATTCAATTACATTTTTTTTTAAGATTTTATTTATTTATTTATTTATTTGACACACAGAGAGAGATCACAAGTAGGCAGAGAGGCAGGCAGAGAGAGAGGGGGATGCAGGCTCCCTGCTGAACAGAGAGCCAGATGCGGGACTCAATTCCAAAACCCCAAGATCATGATCCAAGCCAAAGGCCCAACCCACTGGGCCATCCAGGCATCCAATCAATTACCTTTTTAAAAGTTAGCAAATCTAAGGAGGCCTGGGTGGCTCAGTTGGTTAAGCATCTGCCTTCAGCTCAGGTCATGATCCCAGGGTCCTGGGATCAAGTTCTGCATGGGGTTCCTTGCTCAGTGGGGAGCCAGCTTCTCCCTCTGCTTGCTGCTCCCCACACTTGTGCTCTCTCTCTCTCTCAAATATATAAATAAAATCTTAAATAAAAAAAGTTAGCACACCTTGAACTAAGACTTTATGAAAGATAATTTCTAGATGGCCAATAATCATATTAAGAAGTTCTTACATCATAATTATTGGAGAAATAAAAATTAAATTACAATGTGATAATGTGACACACCATTTCAGATCACTAAAGTGAAAAGAGTAGACAATATCAAATATTAGAAAGGATGCAGTGTAAGTGAAAATTTCATACATTCTGCTTGGGAGAGTACTTTGGGAAATTCTTTGGTATTATATACTAAAGGTGAATATATTTATCCCCTATGACCCAGCAATTACATTATTACAGAGATAACAACCAGAAATCAGTGCACATGTTCCAATAATATAACCCCTAGTGGGAAATAATCCAAATATCCATTAGTATATACATGGGAGGCTGAAGAAGGGATCTGAAAAAGTTGGGAATCTTGATATGGGAAATTGTTATTTGAGTATATACATGTGTAAAAATTGGTTAGTTATAATTTCTTGCAGGAAGTAGGTACCCCATAGAGGTTCTCTAAAAGTTTGAAGAATTTGGATGAATAAACATATGAAGTCCTTTCCTCAAATAAACAGGAAGAAGGACACTTATTCAGAAATCAGAAATTTAAAAGGAGTAATTGTAGGATATATCAAATATTATAAACCTAAATAGTATATTGGGGAACGGTGTAAAAACTAGAAGAAGAGAAAGCTATGTCCAGGGTAGATATTATGGGGCTATGTGCTTTCACTCTGAGGTGGGCAGAGGATTTTTCATCCATGTAAATATTCACAGCCTTTTATATGAAAAAGAAAGACAACTGAAATTTTAAGTATTCCATTACTTCAAAATATCTTCCCACTGATAGCTTTATTAGTGCAAGAAATAGCCAATTAAACTGAAGGATGAAAAGAACAAGCTTGTAGAGGGAAAATGAACAAGCTTCAACAGCAAACATGCATCAGCTGAAGATGTTTCAAAATTACCAGAGTTAATAAAAAAAAAAAAAAAAAGTCACTTTGATAGCGTCTTTCTTTGAGGAGCTCAGTTCCCCGCCCCCCAGACATTACCTATTAAATCTCAAAACATATAAGGTTATATAATCAATTCTCACAGTTCTTTTCAGACTCTTATTGGAAAAGTAAACCTTTCTTCTGAGCATTTCAGTCTATTTATCTCTTTTGTTCTAGGCAGAAATTCGATCTTATCACTATTCTGGGTAGATATTTTTGCTTCCACTTCCACATTTGCAACTTGTTCGTGTCCAGTGAAGCTTGTTCTCCAGAAATGACCCTGAACGGCTACAGGTCAAAAGTGAAATTGCATCCATCCACCATTGTTTACGATCCTCAAGTTAGTGAGGACGACCTGAACACTTATTGTGATGGATCCGAGTTTCACACTTTTCAGTATATCCTAACTGAATACACAATGTGCTATGAAAGGTTACAGAGAATATTTTCTAAAAACTTCCAGCATTTGCACCCTGTGTTAATAAGTAACTCTAACATAGTGAAGAAGGTGAAGAAAGTACAGGACAAAGGGACTGACATCAGTAAAAATACAAGTATTACCAGGAAACCCAAGACCTTTGAATCCTTGTCACTTCTTCCCCACATATTTATTTTTTCCAGAGCTCATTCCTGAATTTATAATTACTCATTCCCTTGATTTCCTCACTACTTTTCTCATATGTATTCCTAAATAACATGCTTAGTTTTGTCAGCTTTGAAATTTCTGAAGTGGAATCCTAATGTATTTCTTGATTTGTATTTTTTGTCCAATATTCTCTTTGTGAGATTCACCTATGTAGATGTGAGATAGTCAACTGAAAATTTTATTTTTAAAAGATTTTATTTGTTTATTTATTTATTTGAGAGAGAGGGAGAGGAAAAGAGAGAGTGAGCGAGCATGTGCACAAGATTGGGTGAGGGATGAAGCAGACTCCTCTCTGAGCAGGGAGCCCTACATAAGACTCAGTCCCAGGGCCCTGAAATCTTGACCTGAGCTGAAGACAGATGCTTAATCGACTGAGCCACCCAGGCGACCCTGAAAAACTTCTTTTAATAATGAGTGGTTGTTGATACTTCTTTAAACTTAAAAACACTGCTTTCTGAGACCACTTGGACATATATTCCTATTTACTTATATGCTTAAAAATTTAGTAAGTACTATGAAGACTATAAAGATGTAAGACTCATGGAAAGTTTATAATGAGATAAATTTAAGCAGATTGAATTATTTTCTCAGAATACAGCACAATTAAGTGCAGGGACTTTGGAGTCAAGAGATTTTAATTTGGATCTTCATTTTCCCATCTGTCTGTTGACTCACCTTGGCTAACTCCATCTCTTTCTCCCCATTTTTTTCATTGAAAAAATGGAAGCGAACATATTTATCTATTTCATGTGATTGTGATAATGCACATAAAATGCAAAAATAGTCATTGGGAAAAAATGAACTCTCTATAAATAAGGTTTGCTATAATTAAAATAAAGGCATCCTCAAATTTATGACCTAATTATTTTTCTTTCTTCCTTTAGGCACAACATAATAAATTGGGTTTCTATTCTTGAAAGTAAGAATCATAAAATCTAAAGTCTTTATGAAATTAAAACAAAAATATTATTTCAAACATTTATAGAATATGTTAATGTAACTGACATAACATTTCGATATCCAACTGCATGGTTTTTCCAGTTAATTTCTCTCTTCTCTGATCCTTTGTTAATAAATACACTACATTCAGGAAAGGCTGATAAAATGAGAACAAAAATCATTCTTTGAGTTTTTCCACTCTTTAAAAGACTTGGGGTACCTGGGTGGCTCAGCTGGTTAAGCATCTGACTTCATTTCAGGTCATGATCTCACGGTCCTGGGACTAGAACCCTGCACTGTCCTCAGGCTCTCTGCTCAGTGGGGAGGCTGCTTTTCCCTCTCCCTTTGACCTCCCCAACTCACATTCACTGGTTCTCTCTCAAATAATGGCAATCTTTTAAAAATTTAAAAAAATAAAAGCACTTGGGAAAGTGTTTAATAGAAGAAACAAATATTCTTGAATACCATAATTTTCAATGATAAGAAAATAGCTTGAGAGAAAAAATGTTTTGTTTTTGCTTTATTTCTGACTCTTGTAAGACTTAAAATATGATAATCACATACAAAACATAGGGTGAAAAGAAATTCATGATTATCTAAGAGATGTTTTCTCAACACAAGGTGATAAGAATTTCACCAGAGGGTAGGAAAAGAATAAAAGTGCTGTTTACAGGATATAGGTGATTTCTGGTAGTGGGTCCCAGGACCCCTCTTGCTTTGGAGCCCCAAAATGAGATGAGGTGTGTATATATGTATATATGTATATATATACACATATATATATGTATATATATATATTTTTTCTAGTATATGCCTCACTGAGACTGGGGGTAATTGCAGAGCATGAGTTGTTTAGGATGCTGTGTAAAATACTGTAATTCTTACAGAGGACTTGCAGCTAACATAGCACCTATGCATTAGGAAACACTGTCTGAGGAAAGTGCATAAACAGGGCCTGAACATACCCCATGTCTTGTACAAGTCAGCAAACGGAAGCAAGAAGAGCTAAGAATTTTGACAAGTCAGGAGCATTGTCAACTTGTTGAAAGACCAAAATTTTCTGAAGGGACACTGAGGTTGGGTCCAAGAAGATATACAGTATAGGGAATGGAGAACTCGAAGTCATGGTGAGAACTGCACTTTCTCAATAGATGCCTCAGAAACCAATGGAAATGTCCTCCATCTGATGAGCCACACTTCAGCACAAGCCAGCAGTGAAAGGAGGGAACCAAGAATCAACTGCAAACCCAGTTCCCACACCTCCTCTATTTAGTAAGCTCTCCTGCACCCAGAAGCTCCCAGAGAAGAACAGACAAGAAAGAACAGGGAAGAATACAAACTGACCATAGTAATCCAAAATCGTTTCAATTTTAAACCACAAACAATAAAACTACCATGAATGACAAAAGTAACTTTTCCCCAAAGATACAGATGTAGTGAAAAGAAGGGCCATCTGTACCCCAATGTTTATAGCAGCAATGGCCATGGTCGCCAAACTGTGGAAAGAACCAAGATGCCCTTCAACGGACGAATGGACAAGGAAAATGTGGTCCATATACACTATGGAGTATTATGCTTCCATCAGAAAGGATGAATACCCAACTTTTGTAGCAACATGGAAGGAACTGGAAGAGATTATGCTGAGTGAAATAAGTCAAGCAGAGAGAGTCAATTATATGGTTTCACTTATTTGTGGAGCATAACTAATAGCATGGAGGACAAGGGGAGTTAGAGAGGAGAAGGGAGTTGGGGGAAATTGGAAGGGGAGGTGAACCATGAAAGACTATGGACTCTGAAAAACAATCTGAGGGGTTTGAAGTGGCGGGGGGGGGGGTTGGGGTACCAGGTGGTGGGTATTATAGAGGGCACGGATTGCATGGAGCACTGGGTGTGGTGAAAAAATAATGAATACTGTTATGCTGAAATAAATAAATTTAATTTTTTAAAAAAAAAAGTAACTTTTCCTCCACAGAATGGGAAAGCAGACTCATAAGCTAAGTTGAACTTCCCATCAGTTAATGTTTCCTCCATATTTGAAGTTTTTGTGACTATATAAAACTTCAAATAGACTATAAAGTAAACTTTTATGAAAATTCTTTTTCTTGGGACAGACTGACTTAAACATTTTAAGCTAACACTCTGAAAAATTTAGGGATAAAAACAACAACAACAACAACAACAACAAAAAAACCCTGCTTTTTTAAAAAATAAATTCCACTAAAAAGCTCAGGCAATCTTCACTCTTCCCTGGCCACTAAGGTCAAAAACCTTGATTTTTTTCCCATTTCTGATTTAATAAGGGTATATCACTCCTCATATCTTTGAATGTTAAATGCTGAAGGTAGTTTTCCTAGTGGCTTAATTTCCAAGGATTCCTTACTTGGTCAACTCAGTGCAACATTGGAAGGAATCTCACACAGCACTGGTCACTACAAGTTTTGTCCTACCTGAGGAATCATTATTCTCTGCAGAAAAGATTGTAAAAGTTCCACAATTTTACATATGTTACTAATGACTTGAGATGTCTCTATAGGAACAATGCATTACAGGAATACCCAATGGCTAGAGTCAAACTAGAAGGATAATGATAAAATCAAAACACGTTACTTTGCAGAAGAAATTAAAGCTACCAACCCCCTTTTTAGTGGTTATTATTTTTTTTGTAATTTAAAATGTTTTCTATAATGAATGTGCTTTATTGGGGTAATATAAATATAATAAAGAAATAAAGATTTTTTTTTTTATTTTGAGAGCTGGATAGGAATGTCATAGTCAATTGATTCAAATGCCTCATTTTAGAGATTGGTTAATTAAGGTCCAGGGAGGGTTCTGGGCCTAGGTGACACAGCTAATCAATGAAAAAGATGGCAGTTACTCTTAAAAGTTTTTTTCCATTAATCTGGTCTAGGTAGGAACTGGTGGACTGAAAAGGCAGAACACTGTTCAGATAATTCTTGGAAAGGAAGGCAACATCTTCATAACTGAGCTCATAAACCCTACTGCATAGATCATGTCTTTTTAATGTTTTTACCTGCATCTGATAATGGATAGCAAATTGTCTCACACCAAGAGAATTGTCAACAACTTTTCAAATGATGAATAAATATAATGTGTACTGTGAATTCATGCTTTTCAGTCATTCAGAGAACTGTCATTAGCGTTGCAACCTACACACTGTGTATTTCACATTATTCTTGGTACCAAAATAAAGATATCTTATTTGAAACCATAGCAACATTTTCGATTAAGCAAAAGAAAGACGGAGGGTGAAGATTGATGTCTAACAATAACCTATGATGCTTTACCGTGTTTCATCATCATAATATTTTATTATAACTAGTTTCAGTTTAAAGAATTTCAGTATTGCCAGTTTCCTTCCGAAGTTCCTACTTCCAATTTCAATGAATTTTACTTGTGATATTAACTAGAGAGTGTCAGCTGATTTTCTCCCAGATTCTGTTTTCCAGTGAAAAAAATGGAAATTAATGAGAGCTTAAGTTTTGAAATCATGTCATCTTCTCAAAGACAGATTTTAAAATTAAGCCCCATGTTTAGGGCACAAGATGTGTATCTTAATAAACTTTACTAGGGGCCTCGACTTGTATTTTCCAAGAAGAAGGGAAAAGGATGGAAACAACCTGCTTCTATCAAGCACTCTTCTATGTTCTTCAGTCTATTTAAGGAATAAGATGAAACAATCGAAGATGATTTCAGAAAAAACATATGCCAGGACCCTTACATAGATTTTTAAAAAAATCAAAAAGGAGATTTTTAATACATAAATATCAGATGAATTTAGTAATTTTATTTATGCCTTAAATTCAGTTTTGAACTTTCTATCAACTATAATGAGAATGTTTAATTTTTCAAATGGAAAAATCAATACTGGTTTATTAAGACCATTATTTTTTACCCCCATTAATTTCTAAAAGTGATTTGTCATGCAGATTCTTATTAAAAAATACTGAGTAATATAAACCCACATTTAGGTAAAAACTACTTGTCTCACATAGCTCCTACCAACTTATAATTTGGTGGAGGGTCTAATGTTAAAACATACGTCAGATAAAAGTTTCCTGTGGAGGATGAAGCTCATGAAATCCTGGTTCATAGTTTTAGGATATTCTAAAAATCATGGAAAATAATAATTAGCAGAGTTCTTAGTCTGTCTTTGTTAGTATTGATGGCCTTAAGCAAACTGTGGTAAAACCTGGACAGACATCAAGCCATAGTAGGACACTGGTAAGTGCTGGGGTATCCTTCTTCACTAACTGAATAAGTAGCTAGATTGAATGGTTTAGGAATTGTCTCCTGATTTTACATCCCCAGTAAGATCACCCATATCAGTTTCTACCACCACTGCTTGGAATACATTTAAAACTGTTTTCCATTCTTCAGTTGATTATTTTAAACATTTTTCATATGAATGTATTCACAATGTCTATTTTTTAAAAAAATCATCATAAAAGGCGATTATTGCCCCCAAATACTAATTCAAAGTAAAAATTAGCATGAAGATTGATCTTAAGTGCTAGATTTATATACTACAGATCAACATTCTACAAAAGCCAAATGAAAAAGGAATGCAAACATTTAATTCAGTTAGCCTATCTATATTATGTAGTAATGCATTAAAACTGTTGCTATTTACATATGCCTGGAAATATTGGGTAAAGAGAGCAAATATATAAAACTATTTTTAGATCTAGTACACATGAGAGAGATTTTAATAGAATATCCTATTAGTTCAAAAGGTAAGGAACATTAATTTCAAGTAGGGGCTATAACAGTTTTTAAGAATGGGGCTTCTGAAGCTTACCATGAATGGTAGGCAGTTTATTTACTGATAAACCTCTTAGACTGATAAGTACCTTGTCACTGTATTTCAGGGAAAAAGAACAACATTATCAAGGTTACAATTCAAAACACAGTTTGGGTTCATCTCCTGTGTTGTGGTCCAGAGAAGGTGAGCACAAGACTAAATCAGGGCCCTTCAGGATTAATCATGGCCCTTTGCTAGGTCTACTGGGAAAAAGAAATCTTTTCACTGAAATTCAGAGACTAAAATGCATGTAAGCCTGAAGCTGGCAAATGTTATCATCATTACCATATCAAGAGAGCCAATATGAAAATAAAACTTACTCTGAGGAAGGAAAAAACAATAGATGAGTAATGTGGTCCTAAATCTGGGATAGCAAACTTAAAAGACTGACAGGGAATGGATGTAAATATGTAAAGCAGTATCTGTAAAACCAAATGGATTGGTGGGATCTGTGGAAAATGAAGATATACTCTATTCATAAACAATGAAATTTGATTTTATTTCAAGTATTATTCTGATCACAATAGCTTTGTGACCAGATTTTTCTTGGTGGGTACCAGATGGCAACTCCTGCATGAATCTTAGAGGGTTTGATGTAATCTAGCCTTTCAGTTATACATCAATTTTCCTTTTTTCACTCTTTCTTTTTTCCTTCTTTTTCTTCCTTATTTTTCATTGTATTTCACCACTTGGCAACAAGAAAATACATATACTATTTGTGCAACATAGAAGACACATAAAACAACAATGAAAGGGTATATGTTTCACTGGAAGAATCTGAAAAGTATTAACAATTCTATTTTAAAGTCAGTTAGCCTGGCACTGGACTTGAAATGTGGTTTAGGGCACTATGTCTCCAGGTGTGGGCACTGGACTAGCAACTAGTATCAGCATCACCTGGAGACTTGTTAGAAATGCCAATTCTCAGGCCCCATCCTGGACTTCCTGTATCAGAAACCACCACCTGCATTCCTTGTGATTCTGAGACACTCAAGTCTCAGAAGTAATTCTTTGGGGAAGTGGTATGATGGTCAGGAAGCCATTCAGTGATTCACGTATTAAATGAGCCTATGCTATTTCAGAGGCAGAGGTAAGTGAGCATATAAAGACTCAAGAGGAATGGCTGATATATTTTATGCATAAAATAGTTTCTCACTATGGTAGTAACATACACAAATGAATGCGAGCAAGAAAAGGAGAGCAAGATTAATGTAGGGTTTAAAGATGAGACAACACAGTTGTTTAGGCTAAATGGATATAGTGCCTAGGTTTAAATGCCAAATTTGTCATTTCCTCCCTATGCTAAACCTCTCTGCCCCAGTTCTATAATGGAAAGGAAAAGAATAATGCCTGCTCCTTATGATTCTCATGGGGATTAAGTGAGTTAGTACATGTGAAGTTCTTAGATTAGGCTGGGCACATGATACACGCTCACTAAAACCTAGTTGGATTCTATAGTTGCCATATACTATTCCATAACCAATAGCCACATGGGACAGTTTAGATTTAGATTAAAAAAATTAAAATGTTTCATTAGCCACACTTCAAGGGCTCAATAACCGCAAATACCATAGAATATTTTCATCATCAGAAAAAGTTCTAGTAGACATCAGTGCTTTAGACTATGAGAGTACTATGCTAATGACAGAGTCAGAGAGGTAAGGGACGTGGTTTGTTAGGCAAAAAACGAATTCTAAGTCTCTGCCCTGTCATCATACGAAATGGCAGCCATCAACCTCCCCTTTTAAAAGGCCTAGTCTCTTCTCATGTGGCCTGCGGTCTCATCCTGGGACCCTGAAGCTCAGGCAGGCTGAAGTGTAAACCCAGCTGGACTAGACCTTGTTCATTGGGAAAGCCTATGCTGACTAAGTCTGTTCTTCTGACAGCTCTGCGAGGGAGAACTTCCATGTGCTCAAGCTTCTACCCCCACTTGCCAATAGGGGGTCTCAATGCCACCAAGATACTTATTCTTCCTCAATCCTGAAATATGACATGTGAACTCAGTTTGGAAGGTACTAAACAGGAAATCAAAAGAAACATGAGTCTATGTATATCCTATTATAAAATGTCAGTTCAAAAAATACAAAATTCATCAGTAGATATTTCCATGTGGACATTCTACTATCATCTCTGTTGAATACATCCTGGAATTCAAGGGCATTTTGAAGCAGCATCCAGTCTTCCTTTCATATCGTGTCTCTTTCTGAGCTCTTTCATGAAGCCTCTACTCTAGTTCCTCAGGCTTCCTTTCCAAACCCTGATTATACCATGTTCATTTGCACTTCTGCGCATTTGCTCATGTTGTGTCTCCTGTCTGGAATAGCTGCTCTAATGCCTTCTTCATATATTCAAGTTGTCCCATTCATTAATTTCCAGATCAAGTCTTACCTTCTTGAAGCGATTTATGAATAGTTCTCACATCTCTATTACTAAAGAACGTTATAATACAGAATTTTATTATATGACATACATCCTCTTCCATATTATAACATACATATTCCTCAACTTGAAAGCATATCTTAAATCATCCTTCACAGTTTAAATATATCTTGATTTTTAAGAAATAACGTTTCATAGACTGCACTTGTCTATTATAATGGAGGACAGAACAATAATTGCTAGACCACTATTCTTGAGAAAGGAAAGTAGGTTCTAGAAGACATTTGGAGGGAGGGGCCTTCTAGAACAGCATGAACAATTCATCAATAGTACATTCAGTTTAATCTGAGGTAGGTGTTAAATATGATGATGAAAGCTCATGGAAGTTTGTGACAGCCCCAGTTCCCTCAGTAAGGCAAGAGCCAAACTGGCCAGGAAGAGGGTAGATGGAGGAAGAGATGGTTGAAATTTGAAGAAAAAAAAAAAAGAAAGAAAGAAAAGAAAACATGTAAGTCTTCTGAATAAGTAGGAAATAGAATGGACTAGAGAACTGTCAGAGGAGAGTAAGAAGGGGAAAGAACGTTCCCCATCGAGGATAGAAACAGATTTTTTGCTAATGATTTTGTGTTTGGGACAAAAATTGTATCTAATACATTAAAGTATATAAAATAAGATTTCTATAAAGATTCCTATCCCTTCCTATAAAAGGTTTCATAACTCAAAAACTCTGTCAAATTCTGAAGGCCTACAAAAGGCTGCCATAGAGAACATGAGACTTAGACGCTTAGAAGATAGAATGAGATAGAATGTTAAGTATCTCTATTATAAAATTTAATTAAAATAAATGTATAATAATGCTGCTTTTTATTCATAATAACTGGCTATTTTAAAAGGATGGCTCTGAAAGGGAATTGTTTGTCCCCTATTTAATTTTTATCAGCCCATACTTCTCCCCACCAACCCATTAGTCATCTTGACTTAACTGTGTTTGTCTATGGAGGGGATAAAAATTGATAGCTCCTAAACACACATTAATGAGTAATTTGAGATTTATAGAAGAAAATAAAAGCAAAACAAAGAAGGGCCAGTGTAGGTAATGCTATCACATAGGCAAAATGAAATAATCCATACACGGTGTATATGAATGCATGTATGTGGGTGCATGCAAGAGCACACTGAGTTGTGACTCAACCATAAAACATTGTTATAAAACCTTTATAAAATAACCAAATACACTTTTGTATGTATATTGTCTCTTTATGGAAAGGACCTTTTCTATATACTATACTGATGTTTAAAACTTGACAATCTAGCAGTAAAAAATCTAGCAGTAAAACAATTTTACAGGTAAAACATGGAATGATTTAGCTATAGATAATGCTCAAATAAGGAGAGAATCCCAGTCTCAGGGCACCTGGGTGGCTCCGTTTAAGCAACCGCCTTCAGCTCAGGTCATGATCCTGGAGTTCTAGAATTAAGTCCTGCGTCAGGCTCCCTGTTCAGAGTCTGCTTCTCCCTCTGACCCTCCCCCATCTCAGGTTGGCTCTCTCCCTCTTTCTCCCTCTCTCTCAAAAAAAAAAAAAAAATCTTTAGAAAAAAAGAATCCTAGTCTCAAAGATCAATGTAAATGAAAAAGATGTTTTAGTAACAAAATGGAATAGATACAAGGTGCCTATCAGCTGTTACTTGGATAGTACAGAAACTGACTACATGATATTAGCTCTATTTCTCTGGATGGAAGTCCAGAGAAGAATGGGGGCAACACTGAAGAGAAAAACAAACTGTAGACAATGATAAAAGGATCCAGGCCAATTAACCTCCATCTCCATAGACTTCCAAAGCAAATATCACCTATATGTCTTTTTTTTAATTGACGCATAGTTGACATATTAGTTTCACATGTACAGCATAGTGATTCAACATATATATATATATTATGCAACGATCACCATGATAAATCTAGCTACCATCTGTCACCAAAGTTGTTATAATATTAACTGTATTCCCCATGCTCTATATTGCAGTATGCTGTCTTATTTATAACTGGACATTTGTACCTTTTAATCCCCTCTCCCTGTTTGGCTCTCTCCCTACCCTCCTCTCCTCTGGCAACCACCAGATTGTTCTCTGTATCTGAGTCTGTTTTAGTTTTATTTATCCTTTGTTTTATTTTTTTACATTCCATGCACAAGTGAGATCATATGGTATTTGTCTTCATCTGTCTGACTTATTTCACTTAGCATAATATCCTCTAGGTTCATCCACGCCATTGCAAATGACAAGATCACCTGCATGTCCTGACTTGGAAGAACAATGTTTACTAATTCATACAGTAATGTATAAGCAAATAGAAGAAAAAGAAAAAAAAACTGATACAAAGACACAAAACTAAAAATTATTTCAATTCTGTTTCCTGTTAGGATTAGTGAGGTGAGAAATGAGCCTATACATAGAACCGAATAGAAGGCATCTTTGAAAATCCACATTCTTGGTTTAGTTAACATTTGTCTCTCCTTCTACCATAAAAAGAAGCAGGCTGAATGACTAGAATGGGAAAAAAAATTCAATTTATTAAAACTGCAAGACCACTATTCTCAGTAAATAATAGATTTATCATTTTGAAATTCTAGATACTTTAGATGATTCAAGTTTCCATTAACAGTTTTCCATTAATGGGAAATGAAATAACTTATATAATCTTTAAAAATGACATTAAAAATAAATGATTTGTTGAGATAGCTATTGAAATAAAGACAATGAAGTTGCATCTATTGACAAATAAATAGAGATGCTGCAAAGTCCTTTCTTTCCCAACTATACACAAAAATAAAGTTCTTTTTCCAGTACAATATTTTAATTAAATCCATCCTTCTTGGAATTAGAAGTAAATAAAAATGAGATTAACACATTCCATTATTTTTAAAAAATCCAATACACTGTGGACATTTTCAGGCCAAGCAAGTATGGCAACATCAATAGCTACATCCCCCAAATGTGAAAGACAGCAATAAAGTAATGCACGTGGAGGGCTGTGACAATTCATCCTAAGTAGCCAGTGATATTGATGAATCAGTATCCTGCATCATGAGGACAACCAGACAATCCAATAATCCAAAGTCAAGTCTTAGATTTCTCTCTCTCAACATCTCTTAACATTGATTAGGCAATCAATTTTGTCTTAAAATGCAATGGCATTTCCTCACAGTTTTGAATGTTTTTGAGTCATAGGCTATATCCAGGTTAGGATAATGCAAGCTGAAGAACTCAGTCCCTGCTATTAGGGAGTATGTAAACAACAGGTCATCTTTTACTTATAGCACAACTAGGACACTAAGTCATTATCAGAAAATGAGCAGCTTTTTGCTTTAACATATTACTGTCCAATCTCAAAAATCAATCTGAGATTGTTTTTCTCATCAATTGCTTTATAACTGATATATCAACTCTGAAATGATAGTCTGATTTTGCTATGAATGTGAAACAAATACAAATCTCTTTGATTTCCATAAATCTCTTGATTTCCATAGTATACCTAGGGTGTAATACCAGGGAAAAAAAAGAATCACAAGAAAAGAGTAATTAAAAAAAAAAAAAAACACTTTAGCAAGAACAAGAGTTAGCTAATCTTTAACATTCTGGAACTTCTTTTTGTCTCTTTTTTGAGTATCCTCACTTTTTTTTTCAGTAGCTTTCTCTCTCAACCATCATAACCATGTTGCCCTAAGAGCCTTCCCAGTTTTGAATCCTCCAAGCTCTGTATTTCCTCCCCTCCCTTCTGGGGGCCTGCCATAGCAGCCTTCTGGCAGGTAGCGGGTCATGCATTCACTGGGCACCTACTATTTTGCCCAGTGGCACAAATGGCCAAGCTACCCCCCACCCCCCAAATAAAAAGAAAAAAGAAAAAAAAAAGGAAATTATTTTGAATCAGGTTGCCTGATACTTGCTAAAATGGAACTTAAAGTCAGTCATGAGTCCAGCAATATATATACTATAAATAACTTTACTCCGATTCATTTTTAAAAGTTCTATACCTATGGTGAATACTGTGAAGTGCGTAAACCTGGTGATTCACAGACCTGTACCCTTGGGGTTAATAATACTATACATGTTAATAAAAATTTTTTTAAAAATTTCCTATTATTTTTTAACACAACTGTATCAATGTGACATCAGATTCTTTTGGAAAGAGAGTGAATTATGATACTATGGAAATTTCTTCAATCAAATGTAGAGGCTTATGACTTCAAGAGTCTTATCATGTAGGAATATTCTTATTGATCCATTAAGGTCCAGAAATTGCTTGAAAACATGTTTAAGGATACTTCTGAAAATCTGAAATTTTAGGGAATCACCTTTTTTTTTTTTTTCAGAAATACTACAGAATTTTGGAGTGTTTGTATCAATTGAAATTTGTACAATTAAATTTGTCCAATTTGCAAATATGTGGAGCCACCGGAACTCGTGGTATTATAACACTACAAAATACAATGGAATGTTAGAGGGAGGCATGGTAATTAGGTTTGCTTTCCTAATCCAACAGATTTTCCTTAAAATTATGGGTTATACAACTTTTCTCATGGAAGTCAGTCTAATAACATGGATGAACATGAGTCTAAGTTGTGTGAAATACTGATTTATCTACCCAAACTAATCATTTTTAAAATGACATCTTCGAAGTGTCCATTTTATATAGGAAAAAATTATTATACCACACAATCCCAATTTTACATGAAAAATGATAAAAAATATTAGAAACGTTTCAAATTAAGTAGTTATACATAGATGTACAATTAAAGGTGACTTTAAGTCATCTTTTTTATACCAATATTTTCCAAATTGATTCCAATTACCATGAATCACTTTCAGAAACAGAAAAATGTATGTTATTTAAAAAAAAATTCTGGAAGAAAATCACATTTTGATTTAATGGACTAATATGAACATTCAGGCATGGTCATGAATTCTTCAAATGGATAGCACCCTGTAGACATGAATGGAAAAATATTACTCTGAAAAACTCACGGTTAAGATATTTGTGGGGCAATATAATAAAAGATACCTAATGATGCCCATCCATCGTCAGTACCTGTAAATACATCAGAGGGACAAATAAGGCATGATTAGAGGGTGACCCATCTAAAGGTAACCCCCAACTAATTCAACAAGACTTTGAACTTGACACTGATTAAGACCTTAAGTAAACTTAACAGCATGCTACAATCTCAATTTGTTTCCCAGATACACCAACCTCTACCCTTAAGCCAGTCACCTGGAACAAAACTCAATCAATTTCTCCTTTTCTCTCATTCTACCAAACCCCACATTAGATTAGTCAATAATCCATTAATCCCATCTCATTCAGACTACTCCACAAAATACATTTGAATTAGTATAGTTCCTGAATTCTAAATGTGCCTTATATAAACTGTAATTACAGCACCGATACATTGTTTATCTTCTCTATTAAAAACTTCCATTACATTGATGGTGTATAAAACAATTAATAGCATCTTGGTATCAATGAAATGCAACATGTATATATTTCTATTTGTGTGTATATCTATACATTTAAAACTAATATTATTTTATTATTTTGTGTATTTATTCTCCAATATACTGAGTAACAAATGTCTTCTAATTTATTGACACTTTTTGGACCTCAATAAACATCTTTCCAATGCTCTATTTTTTTCCTTAGTAAATTGGAAATCTGTATTTGGGGCAAAATTATACACAATACTCCGGGAAAAGGTGGGTATGAAGACATAGAGACAAAGGGAATTTAGGCACATTTATTTCTTTATTAAACATCATCATTTTGCAGAGAAGATTTAAGGAACATTAAATTATGTGTAAATTTATTGATCTCTCTTGGCCTTTATTGTTCTAAGTAAGGAAGAGTTTGGGACTAATCAGTACCTTTAGGGATTGATATAAGTAATCTGTGCCTTAGTAGTTCTAAGGGTATCAATGTCTTCATAAAAAAATTCCACCAGTTCATATAACATTTTAAAACAGTAAAGTAGAGATGTTGCAGGAGCTCTTTTAAAATTTTACAGTTCTGTGAGTCTACTGCATTAACTACATACACATTCTAGAAAAAAGGAAGTGAAAGATAACATACTTTTCTTACTAAGATTTTATAATAAAAATGTGAATTACTCTCAATAGGTAACTTATCTTTATACATAATCGAATTAAAAGAAACATGGTTCAAGATCACACTTGATAAAATTTGAGGCAGATGTCTTCCAACTGTCATTGCATTTAGCTAAGAAAGGTGTCCAGCTGCTAAGAGTGAGTACTAAAGATCTTGTGGCCTTACTTAGCATCTGTGTTACTTTTAAATTAATTAGCCTCTCTGTCCCTCATTTTCATCCTTTGTAGACTAGGGATAAGACAAACCCCTTTAGAGGACTTCTGTGAGGATTAAATGAAATAACCCAGCAAACCATTGCTTTTAAGTATTCAATTAATCTTGGTTATATTACTCTTGATACTATTATTATCCAGCAATGTTATAAAGTAGGCTCAAATATCAGGTAATCAGTGGATACTATTACCTGAAACAGTAGCAGAAGATACTATTTGCAATGCATATATCTAGAATGTTCATCTTAAAAATTATAAATTCTCTGGGGATTTTTAGAATGGTAATGGCAGTATTTCCCAAAGCATGTTCTATGGGAATAATAGTGGCTAAGTAGCCACAACTGCATGGAACACTAAAACTAAAGGATGACAGTTTCCATTTTTTTTCATTTATTTTTTATTTTAATTCCATTATACCTCATATACTGTGTTCTATTAATTTCAGGTGTACATTATAGTGATTTGACACTTCCATATTTCACCTAGTGCTCATTACAGCAACTTGACTCCGGAACACCGATCAACTATTTCATCCACTCCCCACCCATCCCCCTTTTGGTAACCATCAGTTCTCTATAGTTAAGAGTTGGCTTTTTGGTTTGTCTGTTTTTTTCCTTTGTTCATTTGTTTTGTTTCTTAACTTCTACATATGAGTGAAATCATATGGTAGTTGTCTTTCTTTGACTGGCTTATTTCACTCAGTATTATGTTCTGTAGCACCACCCATGTCATTGCAGATGGCAAGATTTCATTTTTATGGGTGAATAATGGTGTGTGTGTGTGTGTATTTTTTTTTTACTTCTTCTTTATCCTTTCATCTATCAGTGGACACTGGGCTGCTTCCATAATTTGACTGCTGTAAATAAAGCTGCAATAAACATAAGGGTGCAAGTATCCCTTGAGTTCGTATTTTTGCATTTGGGGGGTAAATACCCAGGAGTGTGATTACTGGGTCATAAGGTAGCTCCATTTTTACTTTTTGAAGAAACTCCATGTTCTCTTCCACAGTGATTGTACCAGTTTGCATTCCCATCAACAGTGCAAGAGGGTTCCTTTTATCTCACTGCAGTTATGACTTGCATTTCTCTGATGATAAGTGTTGCTGAGCATCTTTTCATGGGGCTGTTTGGCCATCTGTATGTCTTCTTTAGAGATATGTCTGTTCATGCCTTCTGCCTATTTTTAATTGGATTATTTGTTTTTTGGGTATTGAGTTGTAGGAGTTCTCTATATATTTTGATACCCTTTATCAGATATGCCATTTGCAAATATCTTCTCCCATTCAGTAGGTGGCCTTTTATTTTTGTTGACTGTTTCCTTTGTTGTGCAGAAGCTTCTTATTTTGTCCCAATAGCTGATTTTTGCTTTTGTTTCCCTTGCCTCCAGGCATGTATCCACTAAGAAGTTACTACAGCTGATGTCAAAAGGGTTACTATCCGTGCTCTTCTCTAGGATTTTTATGATTTCATATTTAGGTCTTTAATCTAGTTTGAGTTTATTTTTGTGTATGGTGAAAGAAAATGGTCTGGTTTTATCCTTTTGCAGGTAGCTGTCCAGTTTTCCCAACACCATTTGTTGAAAAGACTGTCTTTTCCCACTGCATATTTTTCTTGCTTTGTTGTAGATTAATTGACCATATAAATACAGCTTTATTTCTGGATTTTCTATTTTTATTTTGTTTCATTAATCTATGTGTCTATTTTTGTGCCAGTACCATAGTGTTTTTGATTACTACAGCTTTCAGTATAACCTGAAGTCTGGAATTGTGATACCTTCAGTTTTGCTTTTCTTTTTCAAGGTTGCTTTGGCTATTTGCAGTTTTGTGGTTCCATACATATTTTAGGATCATTCATTGTAGTTCTGTGAAAAATGCTGTTAGTATTATGATAGGAATTTCATTAAATCTGTAGGTTGCTCTTAGTAATATAGACATTTTCACAATAATTGTTCTTTCAATCCACAAGCATGGAGTGTCTCTCCATTTCTTTGTGTCTTCTTCAATTTCTTTATCAATGTTTTATAGTTTTCAGAGTACAAATTTTTCAGATGCTTTCTATTTGTTTTTGTTGCTGCTATTGTGAATATCAATTCAAGAAAGGTATAGAGTGTACTCCTATCTTGGAAACTAAATCTACACATTAATATATTAAAGGATAATGAGATGCCCACAGCAAAGACACCTGGTTTCTTAGCTTCTTTCAGCATCCTTAAACTTATTTAACCGTAGAATTCTTTGATCACGGATACCTAATTAACTTCTTGACTTACACACTCTCTAAGACACTACTCTTTGGAGTCTTAACAACATCCATGTAGGTAACAAACAATGAAGTGGACAAGATACAGAAAGAAAAATAAAGATGTAGACAGGGTACCATGGTGGATTTTTTTGTTTTGTTTTCTAGACACAGCAAAAGGAATGCAGTAGGACAAGTTGGATTATAATTTGATAGAGCCCAGCCTGAGCATCAGGGAGACAAGGTATGCTGGTGAGGGCTATGCAAACTGGAGGACCTGCCCACTAACATGGACAGCTCATCATTTCCATTCAATTCTGCAGGCCCAAGGCAGCTAGATCTTGTCCATTTTCTTTTCCCTAAAATCCTTATGTTCACATAGAGTCACCATATATGTTTTTCATATTAGCATCTCAGATACTTCAATAGCCCATGTTTTACAGGGCCAATTAAATGCTTCTATATGTTCGATAGAGTCCCCTGGCCAATGATTTGAGACTTCTAGCATATACTTCAGGACTCAAACTATTACCTTTTAATTCATACGAATCATTCAGGTAGTAGCTAAGTCTTTTGCCTCATAACAAGCCTAGCATGTTGAGGAAAGAATTATTATGCCCAGTTTCCTGATAAGGATGTCAAGTTATAGACAGGTGAGGAAACATGACCAAGTTAACAGATCTGGCAGGTAGAAGAGCCAGAGCCACACCTGGGCATTCCTGGGTGCATATCATTTACTGGTACACTTTCCATGTCCCACATGTAGATCAACATTCATTCTTACATAAGATGTGGAATAGGGGTGGGAAATATTGTCCCTGTTGCTTCTACTCATTTACTTGCCATTACTCAGAAGTAAGGTAACTTTGGTTAACTGACATTTATTTCTCTATAGATCAAGAACTGGCAAAATATGGTTCATGAACCAAATCTGGCTAACTGCCTGATTTGTAAAGCAAGCTTTGAAACAGCTTCACTCATCCATTTATACTTTATCCTGGCTACATCATGCTCCTGTGGCAGAACTGAATGGTTAGTGATGGAGACCATCTGAGCACAATATCAAAAATATTTACTCTGTTCTGTACAGGACAAGTTTGCCAATTTCTGCTCTAGATATTTCAATCTTTGTACTTTGATACAAAATCAGACAATCTTAGTCCTTTGTCCTTAGAGATCTCTCTTTACAGACCCACATACAATAAGTTTTTACTGAGTTCCATGTTTTTATCACCCACAGGCTCACATTAAATGTAGATAATAAGAAAAATACCTAGAATGATTTGTACTGCATTCGCTGGAGGGGTATTGCTGAGGATGTTAAGCTCATCACAGGGCCCCTATGAAAACAAGAGATCTATAGCCGGAGTACAGTAAAAGGTCTTTTTTCTTTTCCGTATGAGAAATTAGCATTAATGGCATAATCACTTCAAATATTTCAATTTGTTTTCTGTTTCCTTTAAAAGCTAGAAATCTTAAAGCTAAAACTGCAATATGTTAACTTCCTTTGCTGACACACTTTCCAGCTTATAATTTACCTTGGTTTCATTTTAGCTCGCTCATGTTGTCTCCCTTTTCCCTGTTTTCTTTATTCACTTTATATTGATGCAATGTTATTTATATATATATAATTTTTATATAAATTTTTATATAAATATATAAAATAAATTTTATATATAATTTTTGTATATTTTTATATTAAATATAAAATATAAATATTTTATATTTATATTGTTGCAACATTATTTTAGCCCTATCTCATTTCTTTTTAATGAAGATTGGACAAAAAAATAAGTGAGAGTATCAGTTATATAGAAGAGAATAAAAAACATGAAAGAAAAGATGCTTGTACCTTCAGCCCCTGTCACTGGAATCTATTCCTTTGATTGCATCACACCCTCTCCCTGGGGTTCAGTTTAAACCTCTGGCAAATAAGAAGGAAAAATAATACTCTGACCTTACAAAGACCTTATCTTTTAAAAAAAAAATCTGACTGTAGTTATGTACAGGGCTGTATCTTGAGGAGAAAGAAAACTACATTCCCATAGTTAGTTAGAATACCTCCTAAAGTATGGGCAGTTTGTCCTGATCGTTTTAAGGATTTTTAATACAGAGATCCAGTGACATTTAGGATAGAGTACATACTGGAATGGCAGCTTTTTATGGCAATGCAACATAAAGAGGAAGGGGGGAATGTCAATATAGAATTATAGTGATGTTACTAAAATCAAAACAAAGTAAAACCCAGGCAGATGTTCAGGTCAACTCTCTGTCTTACTACCAAATACAATATGCAGGATGGTGCTGATCATTCTTCCCTACTACTTGCTTCCTGGGCAACCTGAAGTGTTGAGAGAGATGTTATCAAATGCCTCACAGAGATGCCCTACAAGGGACTACTTCAACTTTTGCTAACATATAAGTAATTGGGGGACACTAGTCAGCTGGCTGGCTCAGTCAGTGGCGTGTGGGACTCTTGATCTCAGGGTTATGCATTTGAGCCCCACATCAGGTACAGAGATGACTTAGAAAAATAAAATTAAAAAAAAAATAAGTAATCAGTATTGATACAGTTCATTCTATAAGCCTCACGAGGCAATACACTGACATTAATTTTTCCACTATACCTAACTGGATAATTTTTCTATGAAATGTTTTTCTACCTTAACCAAAACTGAATTTACTTCTAATCCAATATTGGAAAAAAAAGCAACTGACTCACTTCTCCTGAGTCTCCCACCCGGTATTATAATGGAAAGGTAAAGAATTAGGAAAATAAATAGTTCAAACCCAGAAAGCATTTCATACCAACTCACTTTAAGAAATGAAACAGTGTCATTAGTGATAATTAAGTAGTAGTAACTAATAATATTAAATAGTACTGAGATATTTATCATTTTCTTTTAGTCCTATGTTCAAACATAGGCATATAACTGCTGTGGTTACATGTGGCCGGGATTGTATGTCCACAATACCCAAACTGTGGGGGAAGCCCAGATGCCCATCAACAGATGAATGGTTAAAAAAGATGTGGGGAGGGTGTGTGTGTGTGTGTGTGTGTGTGTCTGTGATGGAATATTACTAAGCCATCAAAAGAAAGAAGTCTAAGTGGGTAGGAGAAGAATCAATGAAACAAGATGGGATTGGGAGGGAGACAAACCATAAGTGACTCTTAATCTCACAAAACAAACTGAGGGTTGCTGGGGGGAGGGGGTTTGGGAGAAGGGGGTGGAATTATGGACATTGGGGAGGGTATGTGCTTTGGTGAGTGCTGTGAAGTGTGTAAACCTGGTGATTCACAGACCTGTACCCCTGGGGATAAAAATATATGTTTATAAAAAATAAAAAAAATATTAAATAAAAGAAGTCTTATCATTTACATAGACATGGATGGAACTACAGGTTATTATGCTGAGTGAAATAAGTCAAGCAGAGAAAGGCAAATATATGGTTTCACTTTTATGTGGAATATAAGAAACAGCACACAGGATCATAGGGAAAGGGAGGGAAAACCAAGTGAGAAGAAATCAGAAAGGGAGACAAACCATAAGAGACTCTTGACTTTGGGGGGAAATAAAACACAAAAAACAAAACTGAGGGTTGCGGAAGGGGAGATGGGTGGGGGAATGGGGTAACTGGGTGACGGGCATGAAGGAGGCACGTGATGTGATGAGCATGGGGTGGTTATACTTAATGGATGAACTACTGAGCTCTGTATCCGAAACTAATAGTGTACTATGTATTGGCTAATTGAATCTAAATTTAAAAAACCACCAAGCTTACAAGTTACCCCATGTTTGATGTTAAGAATATCTGCTTCACAGCTACTTCTTGAAGTGCTACTTCTCATTCTTCACTGAAATTACTTAAGCTCAAATCCAGCTTTCTACTAGACATTGACAATGTCTAGTAGACAAAAAGTATGCATTTGACTGTATTTTTACAGCAAAGATTTTAGGGTTCTTCATGAGGGAGCCTGAACTAAAGTTAAAACATCCTTAATTCAGCTATTTTTAAATGGTGATGCTCTTTTATCACAGAGGTTACAGCAAGTCACATTTGTCAACATTACAAACATTACACAGGCAGCTCAGAAGCACGCTGTTTCCAAGAGAGTCTAGTATAACGTCAAGGAAGATCTCGTCATAATACAGACAGAATGTGCTGACAAAATCCATGCGGAGAAGGTATAAAAAGGGCACGAACTACTTTACAACACGGCCAGCGGGATTTCTTAGTGCAAACTTGCTGATGGCATTGTAGATGGGGCATTAAAAAATACATGGTTTTCTCGAACTACTCGTTATATAATCTCCATTTTCTCACTAAAAGAAAAAAAAAGGCCTCTCTGCAACAAGAAGAATATTTTTCCTGGATAACGGATAACAGTCTGACAAGAATTTCATCACTGATCTGAAAGAGTTAACCTGTATAAGGAATTATTTAAGGAAAACATACAGCTATCCTAACTGTAACAAAAATATGATTTTTGTATAAAAATGCATTTGATTTTCCACAGAAAAGTATGTGCTTTCCAAAATGTATTTTTACGTCAATTTGAGATAGTTGAAAAATACACAGCTTAAGACACCTAAAATACCCTAAGACTCTGCTATTAAAAACAAGATGTTGAGGGGCCCTTGGGTGGCTCAATCGGTGAAATGCTTGCTTTTGGCTCAGGTCATGATTCCAGGGCCCTGGGATTGAGCCCCACATCAAGACCCTCTCACTTCAGCTGCTTGTGCTCTTTCTCTGTCAAATAAATAAATAAATCTTAAAAAAGGTAAAAACAAAACAAAACAAAACAAGAAGTTGTGAATATAGGTTTTAGTTACTATATATCATTAATATAAGCTAAACTTTTTTCATATTTTGAACATTTCTGAAATCAGGATGGGTCTTTTTAAAAGATTTTATTTGAAAGTGAATGAGAGAGAGAGGGAGCGCACAGGTGCATATGCACCCCAGAATGAGTAGGGGGAGGGGCAGAGGGAGAAGTAGACAGAGGAGCAAGGATTCCGATATGGGGCTGGATTCCAGGACCCTGAGATCAAATCTGAGCTGAAAGGAGACACTTAACTTTAACTGGCTGAGTCACATAGGTGTCCCGAAATTGGGATAGGTCTTAAAAATGAAGGCATGTCATAGTTTTAATAGCAATTTGCTACATAAAATAATGGTTTATCTTATAATTGATAGTTTCTTAGAATCTGTAAAATACAAGCTTCCACCATAAAGTTAACTCAATTTATTCATTTTCAAAAACTGTAAAGGATTATGTTGCTGATGAAGCAGTACTATGAGTCATTAAAATAGAAAAAAAATTAATGCTGTCAAGAAGGGGTATCTCTACCTTTTCTCATTACTATTGCTCAAAGAGGAATATTAAATGTCACTCAATTGTTTTTCTTCAACTTCTATTTTCTCAAGTGAGAGATTTGAAAATGTCTGGCAACACCATGATTATGTGATACTGTTTGAAATTCTCACATAACCCCTGTCTCTTGTCCTTTGATAGACTGTGTAGAATATGTAAAGGAATACAGTATTTAAATATTACTTATCTATGCTAATAACATAAAACTGTCATCCTTATTTTGAATGCTATTATTTAATGCAGATTAAAATGAATTATGTTTCTGGAATACTGTTTCTAAAAAGTTTTATTGGGAAACATTATTAATAACCTAATTGACAAATCCTTGCTTTTCTGTCCATGGACACCACTGAGTAAACATCATGAAAGTCTCCCCTCCCACCACCTTTACATCTAAGTCAGAGCCTCCCAACAAGCCTGAAGAGCTACAGAAGCTCTTCATCAGAGGTTTGAACTTTGACACAACTGCTGAGAGTCTGAAGAGGTATTTCGAGCAATGAGGAACACTTATGGGCTGCGTGGTAATGTGAGCTCCAAAAACCAAGAGCTCCAAAGCTCTTGGGGTTTTACATATGCCACTGTGGAGGACGTGAATGCACGAACATAAGGCCAGGCACAGTGGATGGAAGAGTTGTGGAACCAAGAAGGGCTGTCTCCAGAGAAGAGTCTGAAATACCTGGCATCCATGTAACTGTAAAAAAAGATTATTGTTGGTGGCATTAAAGAAGACACTGAAGAAGATCATCTAAGAGATTAGTTTGAACAGTATGGGAAAATTGAAGTGATTGAAATCATGACTGATTGAGGCAGTTTTAAGAGAGGCTTTGGTTTTGTAACATTTGATGACCATAACTATAGACATGGCTGTCATTCAGAAATACCATACTGTGAATGGCCACAACCATGAAATAAGGAAAATCCTACCTAAGCAAGAGATGGTTAGTGCTTCATCCAGCCAGGGAGGTCAAAGTGGTTCTGAAAAGTTTGGTGGTGGTCATGGAGGTGGTTTGGGCAGGAATGATGACTTAGGTCATGGAGAAAACTTCAGTGGATGAGAGAGCTTTGGTGGCAGTTGAGGAGGTGGTGGATACGGTGGCAGTGGGGATGGCTATAATGGATTTGGTAATGATGGAAACAACTTTGAAAGTGGCGGAAGCTTTAATAATTCTGGTAACTACAACAATTAGTCTTCAAATTTTGGACCCATGGAAGGATTAAATTTTGGAGGCAGAAGCTCTGGGCCCTATGGTGGTAGAGGCCAACACTTTGCCAAACCAGGAAACCAAGGTAGCAATGGTGGTTCCAGCAGCAGCAATAGTGATGGTAGTGGCCGAATGTTTTCATTGCTGCTAGGAAACAAAGCTTAGCAGGAAAGAAGAACCAGAGAAGTGACAGGGTACAACTGATTTGTGAACTCAGCCAAGCATAGTGGGGACACAGTCAAGCTCCTACAAAGAAGACATGTTTTAGACAATTCTCATGTGTATGGACAAAAAACTCAAAGGCCGTATTTGTGAGTAACTGTATATAACAGGTTATTTTAGTTTCTGTTGTGTGGAAAGTGTAAAGCATTCTAACAAAGGGTTTTAATGTAGATTTTTTTTTTTTTTTTTACCCATGCTGTTGATTGCTAAATGTAATAGTCTGTTCATGATGCTGAATAAATTGTGTCTTTTAAAAACAAACAAAAATAATTGACAGGCCATTATTTAGTATGCAAGTCAACTAGATTCATTGAATTCTGTATATATGGTCCAATGTAAAATCATTATATCCTTGGTGCATTTAGTGTATTAGACCTAAATTCAAATCCAGAATTTCCTTTTTCTTATTAAATTAATTCTTATCAATGTCCCCTTAACACCTTAACTGTGTTGATCATCCGGTTAGGGAACACTGGGTACAGTCCATCGCTCTCTCTATTGAGACCCTTTCTTGGGTTTAGGAGTGCCACAATTTTCATACACGTTCTCCTTCCTCTCTGGTTGCTTCATCTCATCTTCAGTCTTTCCCACTTTTTTTTAATCGATCTGATTGTGGAGGACTCTGGTGCTCAGTACTTAGAATTCAACTCTGTACCATTTGTATGTAGTCTATAAATGATGTCATCAAACTTTATGAATTTGGTCATCTATATGTTGATGACTTCCAAATAAATACTTCCCCTGAACTTAAACTCTTATGGTCAACTTTCTACTTGACATCGCTGGTTGACCTTCTCTAATAGGAATATCAACATATTCTGTACTAGATTTTGCATATTCCTTCCCTTCCTCCCATCTTCTCCTAGTACAGTGATTCTCTTCCCAGCTAATGAACAATACAGCTTCAGTTAATTGAATCCAAAATGCTTCAGCTCATCTTTTACTCTATTCTTCCTCTCATAACCATATCCTAACCATGAAGAAATCCTATCCTCTCTTTCATTTAAAAAAATTCAGAAAATTTAAATTAAAACCCCAAATTCTACTCTATACATGTTACATGTTAAGAAGACAATAAAAAACATATACAAGAATGTGAAGCAACTAGAAATCTGATGTATTGCTGATGAGAGAGTAAATGTTAAAGCATTTTGAAAAACTGGAAGATTCTTAAAATGTTAAATATAAACCTATCCTGTGTGCAATGATATTCCCAGTATTTATCCAAAAGAAAGAAAAACACATCCACAAAAATAATTGTACAAGAACATTTGTGGCAGCTTTATTCATGGTAAATATAACTATGAACAACCTAAATGCCTACTAAATGGAAAATGAATAACCAAATTGTGATTTAATCCGTGCATTGGGATATTACTCAGCAATAAAAAAATAGAACTATTGGTATCCACAAAAATATAGATGAATCTCAAAAACATGATGTTGAAAAAAGCCAGAAATAAGAGAATAAACACACACACACACACACACACACACGCACGCACGCACACACACACAAATGGACAAAACTAGTCTATGGGGAAAGAAACCATAACAGTGGTTGCTTAAGGTCGTATAAGGATTGACAGGAAAGGGGGAAGAGGAAATTTTGCAGGCACAGTAAACTACTATAAGTTGATGGGGTATTTGCTTGCAGAAGTGTATATACTTGTCAAAACTCACCAAATTATACAATTAAGATTTATATATCATACCATATGTAAATTTTACCTCAATAATGAATATCCAGAAATTGAGCATAATTACTTCTAGCATACCCTCTTGCCTGAATTATTACAGTAGATCTCTGTGCTTCTATAACATATTTTTCCTCTACTGTTTTCTATCAGTCAACCAGAATCATACTCTTTAAAAAACAAGTCAAGTCATAGAACACCTCTGATCCAAATACTCCAATGACTCTCTCTCAGAAGTAAAGTCAACATCTCTTAATGATTCACCAGGTTCTGCAAAATCTGATTCCATGCCATACCTCTCTGATCTCGCATCTAACTGGGTCCCTGTTTACTCAGCTCCAGTCACACTTGATGTTTCTTGCCTCAGACCTTTGCACTTGCTACTCCCTCTGCTCTGCCCCATATATCCAAGTAATATACTCTGTTACCTGTGAAGTCTTTGTCACATGCCACCTACTCAGTGAGGCCTTACCTGGCAAGTCTACATAAAATTGTACACTAAGCATTTTCTATCCCACTTCTTTCTTTCAATTTTTGCACAGTACCTGAAATAATGAACAAATAAACTATTAATACATTTTGGGATTTGTTTTTTTGGTAGAACTTGTCCCACATTTTAATATAAAAATGTATGCACACAATGACATTTTTGCATTTTGTTCATGCTATATTGCCTAAAATAGTGCCTGACATAATAGAAAGTACTCAGGAAATACGAATTAGTGCATAAATGAATAGATTATAAATATGATTACTCTTTCTCCAATGTCCTCATTCTGTTATTTATTAAAACATTGAGGTGGACAGAGTGAAGGACAGTCATAAAACATATTACAAGAGAAATTCCTCTAGCTTTACTTAGAATAATCAACATTTGTATTAGATTTATTTGCCAAACTTAAATCATTCTGCCTTTCCTAGCATAACAAAATCAACCCTATAAATTTTTATCAAAGTAGGATTTTCATCATACATGAAAGTCAAGACCATTTATCAGTTGCTCTACTGATACCATTCATTGTGTTTATCTCAGTATATCTTAGATACAAACCATAAGTGGCTCAGTTGGTCTTTAATTAAAGCATGTTGCAATAATAGAGGCATTTCCCCAACAGCTAGGAC
The DNA here is from genome assembly GCF_030435805.1 of Mustela lutreola. NCBI lineage: Eukaryota > Metazoa > Chordata > Mammalia > Carnivora > Mustelidae > Mustela > Mustela lutreola. Next base: position 76,854,285 of record NC_081295.1, read on the forward strand.
AAGAAAAATCATGAAGTCTTAAAGAAAAGATTTTTCTCAAATAGTGTTATCAATTCTTCCATTCATTCCATCCTATGATCAAGCCACAGCAGACGGAAACCCTCAACCACACAATCATACAATAATTGTCACTATCACTTGGCACCAGCATTACAGAGCAGGGAAACTCATATGAAATCTTGATGTAATCGATTGTTTGAACATATTTAAGAAGTACAGTACATTTGTTACTCAGGCTCAATACCATTTGATAGTCATGTCACATGTTCTGGTATCACGTATTGCTCCTGATAATGAGTTTAACTTGGTGGTTAAGTGGAACGTGGTGGTTAAACACATACTATCCGGGCTGGAATCCTGTTTCCATTTGTACCATTTGTACCATTTGTAGAATCTTGGGCAAATTCCTTAACCTCCTCCTGCTTTAGTTTTCTCATTTATAAAAAATAAATTAAAATGATACCTTTCTCATAGGTTGCAGAGATGATAAAGTGAAGTAGTGAACCTAAAGCGTTCACTAGCATTTGCTATTATTGACTTATATGTCATTGCAAAGGAAATAGCACAGTTATGTTTCTGTCCTCATAAATCCCCCTTTCCAGCCTGATGACTCAGCTTTAAATGATACTAAAATAGGAAAATGATGACAAATGCTGAGTATGTGTAAATTAAAAAACTTTTGATGTGGTTGGGTTTATATATTTGGTTGCCAATTTTGACACCAGAGGTTTGACTGTGAGCACCTGCTATCCTTCTTATCAAAAAAGCAACAGTCTACCTTGTGACACAGATGTCCACATGCATCTCCAGAGATGAGAGATTCAAGACTCCAGCATACGTCTCTTTCTGTTCAACTAATTTGAACAGAATTATGATCTTGGTGATCATTCTCTGCCAGACACAGTGCCAGAGGATCACTGATGCAAAGGCCCTTGCTCCTGTTGGGACCGTTCAGGTAAAAATACTGACACTATCATTATCCTCCTCTAACTACATCAGAACTCCATCGCTGGCTTCAACAGCTTGATTGGCACGCCTATATCCACCAATGGGAAGATCTCTGCCAACTGGACCAGACACACACTGCTGTCAACCAGCCCCATGCCACAAGAGTTCCTCTGAAAGGCAAACACTTTCTGCCACTGTGCTATGATTAATAAGGTTTGTTTGGATCCATATGCAGAAAACGTGGGATATTTTTTCTTGCTCAAACACTTACACCTGTCTCACTCACTGTACATGTGGTCGGTCCCACACAGCTATACCAAACTGCTATATCAGACTTCATTCTTTACAGAGAACGTTCCCCTGTCTGCAACCTTGATTTTTCAGTTCCTCAGACACAATCTATAGGACAGGTTTATACACATCCAAAATCCAACTGTGGACAGAAATCATGTCTTCTCCACTGCCAGGGATATCTCAATCTCCATGTTAATCAGCAAACCTAACTGGATCTTAAGGAGGGAATGTTGCATGATCCTACATACTAGCTACATGGGTCATAGCTGGGGGCCAGTGGGATACTCTGTTACAAAAGGAAAAATGTTAGCGGCATCCCTTTGGCTGTTACAGATTAACAATGTGCAATAATTATAAAACTGAGCAGGGATAAGAAATCTCATTTAGAACAATACTAATTTCTCAGGTGGATCTTTAGTATGAGCACTATATTTATTCATTAACTTCTAATACTATATTTTCTTTCACTTATTTTAGAGGTATTTAAAAAGAAAGTAAATTTTGTTATTTCTTAACATTAACAATATAGATGTATATTGCATTCATATATATGTACATTTGAATCATGGTAATTTGGAAAATATATAGAACACCCAAAGGAAAAATGTGAAGTATCTTAGTTCCCTAATCCATATATAATCACTGGAAGATTCTTCAGTCTTAACTTGAGATGAAAAATTATAGAAACATAAAAACATGCCATTCTTGATGAGGCAAAAATTCAAATGAGCATTTAATCACAACTTTTATGACACTAAAATATCATCATCAACACCATCATCAACAAACATGGCAACAAAAAGAGAGCACTCTCTAAAAACCTCAGGCAATATGAAATGATATCAGAGTTCAAGCTTAATTCAAATTTTTTTCAAAAATTAATATGAGAAGCATTCTTTCACTGCCTCATATTACTACATCTATAGAAAAGAGGAAATTAAAAGCCTGCACAAGTAAGTTAGAGAGTTTAGTTATTTGTGGGGGGTTTTTGTTGTTGTTTCTTTTAGATCATCGGATGACTAGAAAAGGAGAAAGTGGCTTAGGTCACTTCTACTTGATGGCATTATGTACCATTTTAAAAATTAAAAGAGAACACTTCCATGCCCCACAGTCAACAAAGATTTGTTTTAAAATGTAATATAAATTCCTGCATTTAATAACCATCATTCAAATAAATTTGAAGTCATTATTAGAAAAAATAATTCAGTGAATCACAGGGTCAGACATTCTTTAGCTCAATAATAATGCTCCCCAGATAGTTCTAATTAGCTGAAATGACTAAAGATACTGATAGTAATATGCTATGAACTATTAAATTAATAGACCCTGGAAGACAAATGCAGGTAGAGTTTCTTCATACTGCTTGGGACTCCTGCATAGTTCATTCTTTCACTGGTTTTCTGGAAAAGTAGATGTCAAAATGTATAAATTCTTCCAAATAAATCTCACATGTCGGTGATATTTAGGAAAATCATTTTCTCTTGATTCACAATATATTTTTCATGTAATCAAATTACTGTGTTTATTACAGAACATTAGTCAAACCAGGACTAGAGGCAAAGTCTGATTTCTTCTCATTTCACTCTATCTAAATGCCTGAAAAAGGTCTGTTACATATATGAGCAATCTTGACCAGCGTGTGTGGCATTTTTTTTTATCTTACAAATAAATAACCTAGCAATCATCCTTTGTTCCAACCATACACAAATTTACACAGAATTAGGATTAGACTTTTAGTCCATGGGTTTCCAATCTACTCTTTTCTGAGTATGATATCACACAAGTTAAGTATTTCCAGGAAATTTGCAGAATTCTGCAGATAACTGATCAAAAAACAAAGATGTTCTGATCACATGTTTAGGCTACCACTGTATTAGGTCTCTCATGAAAAAAAACCAAAAGCAAGAGGACAGCCCTATCACCAATGTTCTAGAAAAACAAGAGTTGTATATTTGAAACAATTAGATGCTATTAAGCAAGAACTGTTTAAATGCTCCATTACATTTTTCCCAGCTGCATTATAGAATTTTTTTAAAGGAAGCAATCGATGTGATGTGGAATAGTTATAAAAGGCTCTTTGAAGAAGCACAGTGCATTCACAAAAGAGGACATGCTCCAGGGTTTGTCCTATGCAAAGAGTCACCTGCTCCATTTGAACAATACTAGGGATCTTAATACAGGTGGGTCTAAAAGCCCACCAACTCCTGTAAGAAAGTGCTGCGTGTTGTGATCACAAGCTTCCCTCTAGGGGCATCTTGCCACCACTCACTCACAGAATCACCCCCACTTTCAGATTCTGCCTTCCTTAACACCTCATATTACTAATTCGCCTTTTGAATCAGGCTATTCCGTGTTCGGGGGAACAACAAAAAAAAAGGCAAACTTCTCCTGAAATCCACCACATCCTACCTTCTGGCCCTTCTTTTCTGATGGGAGCTAGAGCCTGGAATCAGGTATTTCCAGACCCAGGCATGAGGTACTCAGCCAAATGAATGGCAGCAGGCTCAGGCCCCAGCATCTTCATAGTCAACTCTACCATGGAAGCTGATGCTAAGGTGACTCAGGAGGCCTGGACCACTGAAGTGGCAGCATCTTCCCATCCCATGTTGTGTTTTTCTGACCCTCTGCCCGAGCAGCTCCATTTTCTAGGTTCTGAGAGCTCACTTCCTTCTCCACTCCATCCACAACACCTCTTCCCCCATGAGAGACTGCCTAGCAGTCCCTGAATTTGGATCTTTTATCAAAGTTACCAAGTCTCTTGAAACAAGTCTTGCCACTTGCCCGGATCCTGGATGCCAAGTCACCCTTTGAATACTCTCCCTGTCTACTGTAATATCTTGGACTCTTGGCTTCGGGAACTGGGACTGAGGAAGTTTTGTCCTATGGAACTCCATGGTGACCACAGGGTCTTTGGCCAAGACCAAAGATCTTCTATCTTTATCTTCTCACCTCTCCCTGACTTGGTGAGTAGGTTTCTGTTCATTTCACTTGTCCACACTGGGGACCTGTGCTCGAGGGTTTGCCGTGTCTTATATGCAGGTTGCCTTGCCTCCTTCCTATTTGCTTTTGGTACACACACCCATCACAGTGCCACTCAGTGAGTTATTACTGCAGAACATCAAGTTGCATCTTAATTTACATTCTACTGCACATGCTGTACCTCAAGATGGTCATACACATTTTAGCTATATCACAACAAATGGAAAGGCAGGATGGTTCTTAGTCCTGGAGAGAAGTAGGTAGGAAAAAAAATGATTTAAAAAGCATAACAACAAATTAATAGAAATCATGACTGCAGACATTCGGTGCCCAGCAATTATCTAGCTAGTTGGATGTTTGTGATCTCCTGGACAATCTACACTTGGACAATTATCTCTAAGTGACAGTCTTTCCTCTAGCCAGCTTCCTGCCTAAAATGGAATGGTGAGAAACACATGCTGGCCACATTCTCCCAGCACTTTGCCTGTCTCCCATTATTTCCATACCCCTGAGTTCCAGAAGGCTGCGTCAGTCCTGTACATGTTAATGTTTAGGTGGCCATCTGAGGGATCCTAAATCATCAACCTTAACATCTATTAGGTCACTTCTTTCACACCTTGGCATTGCCTACTCGTTGTTTTTTGAAATATACACATATGGTTTCCCTATGCATTTTGGGGGGGTATTACATAATAATTGGATAGCACCAGGATAGACCTCCTTGTATTAATGGGAGAAAACAGATATAAAATTTGAGCAATTCTAGGACACCAGTTAATAGATTAGCTATGGCAGGGTAAGTCATTCAGATATCACCTTGTCATGTTCTTCCAGGATTTTGCCCCCTCCTCAAATTCCAAGAAGGCAGCAGCCAGCCTCTTTTTGCTTCCTTGACTCAGGGAGGTTTGTGACACCAGGCAGAAAGCAGAAGTTGCAATCAATATGCTACAGGAGAGGGAGAGAGAGAAAGAGAGAAAGAGGGAGAGAGAATGTCTGTGTGTGTGTGTGTGTGTGTGTGTGTGTGTGTGTGTTAGGGGGATGGTGTTCATGAGAAAAGTTAGAAAGAGGGGGAAATTCTATGAACCAGGAATGGGCCAGGAGTCAGGGGTCCCCAAACTATCAGAGGCTGCTGTTGAGTTTACTGGTTCCTTCCAAAAAAGCAGAACTATCAGAATGATCATGTTGTGATATCAACTTCCATACAGCAGCAAGAGAGGAAAGCTCTTCTTTTAAATTAACATTGAGATAATCACATCTTAAAAAGAATTGTGTCTCTATTTATAGATTTATATTAACATCACATAAACTACTCTATTTGCTGCTGACTATTTTGCCATTTGAAAACATTGAGAAATATGGGTCTGTTGCTCTTCATAAACACTAGGCAACAAATAAGTGTTCAATTCAATATATATCAATGATAGGAATTGCATATATATATTTGGAAGGCTAAAGTAAATTGTATGTATCTGTACCTACTTTTCAAACATTGATAAAACTAATTTTTTCTCAAGAATAGTATCTTCCAAACCATTTTCCTTCTACATAAACTTCATTAATAGTGTTCCTTTTAGATTTAAATTACTTTCTAACTTCATTACTTGCCCTGCATAAACTCTCAAAAATCTGCCAATTCAAAGGAAGCACCCAAGCATCCCTTTATGTCTGAAGGATCAGGAAGTCTTAAGAGAAACAATAAGTGGCTTTGTCAGGTAGTGAATAAGGAAGAAATGTCTGCAGTAAGGAACAAACCATGTTCAATTTTAACATGTAAAAGAACATTTCCTTAACTTCCACTTGATTTAAAATCCAATCACTAGAATGAAGGTCTTTAAAAATTAAGATGTCTCTTCTAGAAGAAGATCGGTATCCTAGAAGACAGCAATACTGGTAGTAACTGACCTTTTAACCCAACAGAAATTCAAATCAAAACAAATGGGACAAAAAGAATCTAGTAATGTGTAAGGTTCCATGCACAGGCTTTAAGTCAGTTTTTAAGCTTGGCACAATTGACCTGTAAGGTCAGATAATTTAATTCTTTGTTGTTGTGACCTATACTAGAGGCTGTGTATCCTTATCCTTGGGACCTACCCAGAAGATGCCAGGTGCACTCCCCTCGCCACCTCACGCACTGTGACAGTCCACATTTCCAAACACTCTCAAATGTCCCCTGAAGGCAAAACTCCTACCCTTAGAACCACTATTTTAACTTAATTCCCTTCTAGCTACTTTCTCAATGTCATTTCCTTCATGCAGCTGCTCATTGAGCAAGAAAGGATTTGATTTTTAATATTTATAAAAATAAAAAGGTGCAAAGGCTGAACAATAAATAGATTTATATCAATAACTGTACCTAAGGAATGAGTCAAATCCATGACATGAATTTTTAGGAGGTTTCTGTCCTTTGGTGGTTAAAGAAATGAGGGTGCTTTGAGGTTACCGAGGTCAGGCAACATAAATTCACATTCCATTTTTAACATTTAGAAGTTGTGTGATTAAGCTAAATTCTGGACACCTCTAGTCTTCATATTAAAAAGGCAGATGACAATATTTTTGCATTACTGTAGAAATCAAATGGGATAATGCCTTAAAGGGTCAGCCACATATTAGATAGTCAATCTATTATCTTATGGTTACAACCATAAAATTATAAAAATATTATGTGTGTGTTGTTTTTTTTTCTTCAGAGTAGCATTTTTTTCTAGCTTTTTAATAATTAAACTAGGACTGTATCATTTGGACCAGCTTCTAGCTCTCAGTAAAATTCACATGTATTTTCGTTTTTTTTATGATGGAATAAGGCAACAGAGTAAGCATAACTTTTACAGTTATTTCATTTTTCATCGTTAAGACTCTGACTGTGTTCTTGTCAAATAGGTATTAAGGGGGAGGGGAACACAACTGGCCCATTTTGACCTCGCTAAAGAGTTTGACTGCTATTTCTTACAAAACCATCCTGAAACCCATTCATCTTAAGCAGTCACTTTGCTAAAACATCTCCTTCTTCTTCTTCTTCTTCTTCTTCTTCTTCTTTTAATTTATTTATTTGACAGAAAAAGAGAGAGAGAGACAAGGAGAAAGAGAACACAAGGGGGGTGGGAGAGGGGGAAGTAGGCTTCCCACGGAGCAAGGAGCCAATGTGGGGCTCAATCCCAGGAACCCGAAATCGGGACCTGAGCCGAAGGCAGAGGTTTAATTACTGAATCACCCAGGTACCCCCAAATCCTCTTCTTTCACCAGGTAACACACCTTGTTCTCTCGAGAGACTAATGGACCCAGTCAAATCATTCCCCACCTCCAGGCAATTAACCCACGGGGGTGGAAAATGATAGTATAGTATATTCCATCCCTCAGCCACACTGAGACACTGCCAAATAATTTCCAAGGTATCAGGGCTCAGCTCAAGTATTAGGTCTGCTGGATAGTCTTCCCTGTCCTTGCCAACCAGACTAGATTTGTTCCTTCTGCAGTAAGACTCTATTTACCCTATACTTTGCACAAATACAACATGCTATTTAGAAAAAATTTGTGTCCAAAGCACAAGGCTTTTGGCCAATTTATGGGCCAGCAATTCCAGGTGTAGGATTATTAACATCTCATTTGTTCTGAAGGTTAGCCAGGCTGCTCACCTTATCAAGCATTACCGCCCACAGCTCTGGTTTAAGGAGATTCACTTGCCAACCATACATAGATAACAAATAATCGAGCAAATCGTTCACTTACAAATAAATCTATACTCCAGCAAACAGTGAAAATGACAGGCTAGTTATCTATGAGGTCTATCTAACTTGGAAAGCTCCCTAGTCTGCTATAGAAAAACAAAATTTACATTTAGTACAGCTTGTTTTTAATTTAGATTATTATATCCTAGAAGAAAAAAAAAGATAATTTTACTGAAACTTCTTACATTTGCCTTGATCTTGAAGGCTTCTATAATCCTAAGTATAATTAATTATCAGTAATAAAACATGCTTTCTTATTTAGTGGTCTTGTCAGAGCCTTCATGTATTTTCCTAAATCATATTCAGTTCAACAAACATCCCTTCAAAGTCTAAATATGAATAGGAAACTGCTCTAGGTGCCTGGCTACAAAGTCTAGTGAAGAGAAACACACAACTGGTCATTTTAGTAATAATAAGCAAAATAGGCAGGGGGAGAAAAAATCTACAGCCTAACTTGAAGGATTCCTGGGGAAGAAGAACCTGGAGGAAGCCTTAAAAGATACATAAGAATTTGTAAAAAGAAGAAGATAAGAAGGATTTTCAGGAATAATGTGATCAAGACTGTGGAAAAGCAGGTGTTTAACTGTAACTAAAAACAATTTAGATTTAGGAGAGCCTACAGGTGAGGAGTGAGGGTCCCAGAACAGAGAGGTTTGGGAGCTACTCATGGGTTTGTTCATTAAAACATCAAAGCAGCATGGTTTTCAGGCATGTATCACTTTGAGAGGGAACTTTCCTAATTAGGCCACGGATGGCCAGACAGATTTCAACAAGCTAAAGGAAGAGAAGAAAATAGCTATTCTTCGGCATTACTATTTGATTGATCATGTAAGGCCATCCTGTACAATATTTCGGAAGGTTCCCATTATAGGAAATGCAATGAAAATCCTGTAGTTGTAATATTTCACCGCAGTTTTTATAATCAAACAGACCAGCAGAACAGATGCTTCCATGACTTATTCATGTGAAAACTATTATTCACTTCATTAGATCAATGTTTTCTTGTTCCAAAGTTTTCCTACGGTTTTGCTTTCCATTCTCTGCTCTTTGCTCACAGAGAAATCATTTGCCTGATCTTCCTAGGTTAATAAGACATTCTCCCCAATCAGTCACAGCCAAGGGATCCCTGGACCCAGGGATGTACCATTATGCACCATCACTATCATGCATGGTTACATAAAAGGCACACCCAGATTTTGATTTCCAACCATCAGCCCAGTTGTTAAAACAGTTTACTTAGCAGTACCCGGGGGAATGAGTAAGCCTGATGTTGAATGCAAACCAGCTTACTGAAAAATAGGATCACTTCATATTATATTATAAAGCGATAAAATAAAAAGGAAGGCCCCAGGGAGATATTTAATGTATACTCATAATGTTTATCTCATAGGGGGTGTATAATTACTGAGGTAAGTGGAATACAGCATGACAAAAATGTTAAGCCTAGGATTTCCAGCAGAATTACACAGACTATGAAATATATCTGTGTATAACCTGAATACATACCATATTAAAATTAAGCTTCAAAGAAGAGCAAAACTCACATTCTGTTTAAATAATTCTCTACATACATACTTTTGAAAGGTGATATACCAATTTTATGATATAATTAAGTGAACATTTAATTTAACTATATGAATAAATACATGTTATGTACACATTTTTAAGTTAGAATAATAAGCCTTATTTGATTCAGAATGCATCATAAGATTAGATGTAGGGCTTCTTATCAACTGGGACCTATATAGGTCTTATTCACAAGTGTTTGTCTGAAGCAAGGAAAGCACCCAATATTTGTAGAATTAGATTAAATAATGTTCAAGGTGACATATCAATCCATTTAAACATGTTAAGAAGTTCAAAATCATCTAGTCAACATGTTTTTACCCTGTAATGACTCTTTTAATGGAAACACTGGGTTGACAAGACATCATAAAAGTCAGCCACTTTTCAACCACATTGATTACCTGAGACTACTTTTGAAGAAGAATCTCTAAATTCTCTGCTACATTTATTATAATAAAGCTAACACTATGAGCTAAATGTTTGTGTCCCCTAAAATTCATATGTTGAAGCCCTAAATCTCTCAATATGATAGAATTTGGAGATTGGGTCTTTGAGAAGTAATTGCATTTGAGTAAGGTCATGAAGGTGGATCCCTCATGATGACACTGGTGTCACTATCAGGAGATGAAAGGTCCAGAGACATTTAATTATGTGACTGGAAACCAGCTCCGGTGGTTTGCTCTCAAATCTGATCTTTGATCTTTTTTTACTGCTTTCTCCCTTCCTTAGTCCTCAAAAAAATAATTAAAAAAAAAAAGAAAAATCTAACATGTAGAATCTGTAGGGTTTTTTTGTTTTTTGTTTTTTTGTTTGTTTGTTTGTTTGTTTGTTTTTAAATCTCATGATTGCCCTTGGAACCAATGCAAAGACAATTTCTGGAAAATAAGAATCATTAAGAACACAATTACCAGGCCATTTTTTCTACTTCAAAGATGAACTAAAAGTAGTTGAACATTGGGATAAGAAATAAGAATTCAAGGAGATAGCAGGTTTCAATCCTCCATTTTAATCTATATGAGGAAATGAACCTTAAGTATATGAAACAACTAGAAAATAAGTCTCTAGTTCTCTGATAGAGTGTTAAGAGGTAGAGTGTAAGGCATCCTGTAACTATTCAGAAGAGGAAAAGAAAAATGCCTCTCAAGGCTGTGTTGGTATTAAGTGCCACATGAAAGACTACATTTCTGTCCAAATAGGACAAAGCATGAGAAACACAAAAACTCCGTTCCATATATCAAATGACTTGTCAGCTAAAAACAAGCCCTCGCAATCACATAAACATTGATTTCTATATTTCAATTAATTTCTTTTAGACAAGAAATATCTGAAGAAAACAGATGATGTTAAATGTATTCCTTCTCTCAGATGTTCTCTCTGCTGTGCTCCATGAGATACGTTGCACAATGTAGCAAGAACGAGGCTGCTGTTGTGCTTAGTAGCTCTAATAGTCTTCTTTTTAGAGTTTTCCTTGTCCCTGACCTTTAGGGCGCTTATATTAAGAGAAATAACACAATCAATATTCCCATCTTATTAATTCTTCTCGAACACTGGGTTTTCTATGAAACTTCATTTATTTAAACTCATATTAGACAGGAATACCAAAGTATACAGATTTCTGAATCTAGGGGGAAGAATGCTATCTTCCTTCTACTGTCGATGAAAATATCACTCTAAAAACATTTGGAATGCATTAATGATAACAACTAGCACGTGTTGAAGGCTCACTATGTACCAGCAACTCCTTTAGTTGCTTTCCCATAATTACTTCATTTAACCCCCCCAAAAACCCCATGAGGTAAAGGTTAAGCATCCTGCTCAATGCCAAAGGGTTATGAAGTAGTGGATCCTGGACACAAACCTAGGACTGTGATTCTAGAGCTCATACTCTTTTTATTTTTTTTAGATTTTTTTTTAAAAAGATTTTATGTATTTATTTGACAGAGAGAAATCACAAGTAGATGAAGAGGCAGGCAGAGAGAGAGAGGGAAACAGGCTCCCCGCTGAGCAGAGAGCCCGATGGGGGACTCCATCCCAGGACCCTGAGATCATGACCCGAGCCAAAGGCAGAGGCTTAAGCCACTGAGCCACCCAGGCACCCTAGAGCTCGTACTCTTAAACTACTTTATCCCCATTATCTTGGCAGCATCATTATACTAAGCTGCTCATCTGAAACTGCATAGTGACTGAATTCTTGTCCTGGGACTGTACGTCTTTTTCTAACCTTACATCTTTCCAGGTTTCCATTAACATATATACCAAATCAAATTTGAGTTTATACATTTGGAGGGGAGGTCAATGTTTTTAAGGAAGCTTTAAAAAAAAAAAAAAAAGTGCCCAAGGAAATCATGCAGCTAAGATCTGCACAACATTTATAACATTTAAGCAGATGAGAATTAGGAACTATAAGACTTTAAAATTCATACTGGCAGGAAGCCGCAAGCAGTGATGATAAAAGAAAACAAAATGATGCAAATTTAAGTGGATTAAATAGAGAGAAAAATCAGTGTGGGGGGGGAAATCTTTAATCAAGCCAAAGTGCTGAAGACAATAGAGGTTGATGATGTAGAAATGGTTAATAGTTTTTTTATCTACTGAGATCAGCCCTATTCAGGTGATTTTTTCCTCCAGTTTCTCTAGTTCTTGAAAACTTAATGCTGGTAAGCCTAGAATAGTCTGGTAGGACTGAGATGAACTCCACATAGAGAAAGCATCTTATCTAAATACGCTCAAAACTTGAGAGCTAGAAAGGAGTTTAGATATCCTCCAACCCCATCAGGAAAGAAGTGAAACCAAAAGAGGTTAATTAAGCTTCCTCAAGGTCACTCTAAAGTTGATTAATGTAAGCTTGAGTTAGATGGTTATGTAGTGGCAGAAGTCTATAGTGAAATAAAAAAAGAATCTGACATGTAGTATTACATAAAGGAAAAAACTACAGAAAAAAAAATCTCTTGAATATTGCCTCTAAGTCCTTTTGAAAATCAGCAGTGAAGATATTACAAAATATGATAAATTACAATGATCATAAAATTACTTTTTTAAAAAAGATTTTATTTATTTATTTGACAGACAGAGATCACAAGTAGGCAGAGAGGCAGGCTGAAAGAGAGAGAGGAAGAAGCAGGCTCCCTGCCGAACAGAGAGCCCGATGTGGGACTCGATGCCAGGACCCTGGGATCATGACCTGAGCCGAAGACAGAGGCTTAACCCACTGAGCCGCCCAGGCACCCCATAAAAATACTTTTATAGAAAATGTTTCCTTATACATTTTCTAAACTCTGATGATCTCTGCATGTTCTCAACATATCTCAAACAAGCTGCAAAGATGTTCTTCTTAATTTCTCACCTTGGGCAAGACAGATAGTACAAATGTGGGCAAGTCAGAAATTTAATTCTTCAAATGTTATTTTGATTCCCTCAAACAGTAACAACTTGAAGTAAAAGGACATACATATGGCATGCAGACATGAAGAAGACTAAACTGTTTAAAAAGCAAAAGACAATGAAAGTGAAGATTAATAAAGCACACAGCACTAGGAAAATTAAAATGCAAAGATGGGGACCCTGTTAGTTGGGAGGGAATAGGATGCCCTGAATGAGTCTGCACATGAGGTTGCTGACTGAAGCAGAAAGTCCCTGGAGAAAAGGAAAAGGAGACTGAGATTTGGCTGTAATAAGGGAAAGAAAGAGTAAGGGTATGAAAGCGCAAAAGGTAGAAAAGATGGACGTCAATGCATGTTTAAAAAAAAAAGGAGGGGGGCGCCTGGGTGGCTCAATGGGTTAAGCCTCTCTCTGCCTTCAGCTCAGGTCATGGTCTTAGGGTCCTGGGATCAGACTCTCTGCTCAGCAGGGAGCTTGTTTTCCCCTCTCTCGCTGCCTGCCTCTCTGCCTACTTGTGATCTCTCTCTGTGTCAAATAAATAAATTAAAATATTTTTTAAAAGGGGGGGGGGACCACTGAAATAGGCGATGTGATATAATAAGCATTATCTTCCAGAAGCAGCAACCTGACAGTAAATGGATTACTGCCATAAGGCTGAAGTGCCAGAGACAACTTAGTGGGGGGGTAGGGGTGGGGTGAGAAACAAGCTCCAGCTGGGTGCTCATCTGTGAGGGAACAGGTGATTGGCTTGCAGTAAATGACTCAGAACTTGATAATGATATTCTGTTCCACTCAGCCAATTTCTAGGAAAAAATATTCAGATTCTCCACTGTCTTTAATGAAAAGACAATGTTTAGAGACTTTCTTTATGAAACTCAGTTTTACCATTATCTAGTTAGTTTTTTGAAGAGTTTTAGTTTTCTCAATCTCCTCTTACTCAAAAATTCACATTCTTTGATATACACATGTAGATAAAAACATATGGGTAAATTAGAATATGTCATGAGAGGAAGATTCTTGTCATCATATTTTATACTTTCCAGGTACGATCTCAAGTGACTATGCTCCTGCTTTAACAACCTTCTTCATTTGTAGCCTTGTGTTACTCCTTTGGTTTGTTGGATTATAATGCAGTGTCAGTACTTCTGTAGCATACTGCTTCCTTAGAGCTCACAATGCTTTGCTTAGGCTTCATTTAAAATCAATTTAATGTTTATTTCACATTCAATTGGTTAGTCTTTTTACCTTGAGTTTAGTCACATAGAGCATTTCAACAATCACAGTAATGCGTTATACTAATCTCCAATTTAAAAGTATTTAAAATTTAATAGGCTATTAAATTGTTATGACTTAGATTTAAAGGAGTGTGCAACTGGAAAAATTTGTGAATGTTTATTTGATAATATAATGGCTTATGACTACCATTTATTTATAGCTTACTACATGCCAGGGCTAGTGGTATACCTCTTACCTCTGTTACCTCACTTAATACTTCAAATAACTCTGTGAAGTGCTACATATTTTTCTTCATATTTTGTAGGTAAATATACTGGATTATTATTGTTCAGCAAGTTGTATGTACAGGCAACGTGCTGAGCACTTTTGAGTGTTCTGTGACCTAATCTTCGCAAAACAAACATAAAACAGAGGTAGGTTACGTTTTTATCTTGTTTCACTGAGATGGAGGCAATTTAAGTAAGTAGAATAGTTATTAAGCAGCAAGTCATTGCTCAGAGAATTTTTTTTTTTTAGCTCAGAGAATTTAAGTAACTTTCTGAATATACAACAGTGCTTAGACTTAGAGAGATGTATACTGACTTAGAAGCTCTGGTCTCAATCACCATGGCAATTGTCACTTCATCTGACTCTTGCCTCTAGGTGGACAATTTTCAGACCATTCAGAACAGGGTAAAAACTCCACTATTAATTTATACAAGAGATGCTGTAGGGGCACCTGGGTGGCTCAGTGGGTTAAAGACTCTGCCTTTGGCTCAGGTCATGATCCCAGGGTCCTGGGCTCTCTGCTCATAAGGGAGCCTGCTCCTTCCCCTCTCTCTGCCTGCCTCTCTGCCTTCTTGTGATCTCTGTCTGTCAAATAAATAAATAAAATCTTTAAAAAAAAGAGATGTTAAAACTTCCTGTAACTATTACTCAATTATATCAAAACAATTTTATTCAGAGTTTATACACATAAACACACACACACATGCAAATTTTTTCATTAGGATTTAATATCCTGAAGGCATTTTCTTTCATATTAGAGATTCTCTGACCTTTCTCTGTCCTCCTATGACAGCCATGACTTCAACTTAAGGTTTTTAAACAAGGTTATGCTAGAAGAGCTAAAGACAAGAGCAAAATTTTTTTACAACTGTCTCAAAACAAGACTACAAAAGCATTCCTGTAAGAAATGATACACTTGTAACTTGTTACTCCAAAATGATTCTGCAAATATTTACGGAGTATCTATTAAATGGTATTTTGAATAGCATGGATATAAATACAGTCTCAAGAAAAATCAATATTGAGATGGGAAAAGAAAGGTATAATGGAATATACACATGCAACTACTTATAATTCAGTCTATAGATGTACAATAGCAAATTGGTTAAGAAGGAAGACTCTGAAAGTGAATTTTTAAGTTTGAATGATGACCCAGACCACCTTACTATCTGGGTAAGACTGAGAAGCTTACATAAACTCTGTACTTGAGGTTTTTCATCCATGAACTAAGGGTAAGAGTATTTACTGTATAAGGTGGTATTGAGAATTATCCAAGATAATGCCAATGTCTGGCAATAATCACCAAATATGTTCTACATATTATCACAGGATGTGCTAAATTGTATGAATAAAGTCCTATGGGAACCCAGAAGAAAGTTCAATCTTTCCTTTCTAGGGAAGACAGATGGACAGTTAGGGAATTTTTTGTGGAGTTCTACATTAGCCCTGTGTCTTGATTTGGTTATCTGCAAATGAAAGTAGAAATATACTCTAGGGAACCACCTAACCAAGGGCATGAGTGGAATCGTGCGGTCTACTGGTGAAGTGGCCATGCTCCAATAAGATAGAACATAGGGTTTGGGGTTAAAATGGTAAGATTAACAAGATAAATGAAAGAAGTGGTAAGAGACAGGTTATACAGACAAAATAAACTAAAAGAAAGCAGCTAATACTGTCTACCAGCAGGAATCCTCTACTGTCAACTGAGTTAGTAGGATGCTAAACAACACAAGGGGAAAGGCCAAATAATGGCCCAGATAATTGAGCAATTTACATATCTGCTAATATTCAACATAAAAGCATACCATTTACTTCAAAAAAATAATATAATGTCTTCAATGAACTCTGTGCCTCTGCATTAACATGGGCAATCAATGGTGACTTCAAAGTAATTCATATCATTAATTATATATAGCCCATTTTGAAGAAGTAGGCTACAACTGTGCATTGCACTTAATTTAATCAAGCATGGTACACATTACTAATTAAGTGGAGAGTAACTAACCTGAGTGTTCAATTTCAAAAGAAATAAGTACTGGAACAGATGATATATCAACTCAATGGTGACTGACTAAGTTTTATATTCAATCAAAATTATTATGTCATAGGTAACTTCAACCATTTTCACCATAATTCTACAAAGCATTTCTTGAAGAAGAGATTATTCAAAAAGTTAAAGTATTTGTAAAGGTCCTACAGGTTATACCTATAGCAACATTTCCCACTTTTATACTAAAATGAAGTCATGAAAATGAAGTTTCCTAACACTTACATATAATATGGACAATGTATTCAGGTATTTACATTAAATTTTATGAGTTTGAGAATATTATACATGTAAGCTCAGAAGATTTCAGCCAAGAAATCCTACCAGACGCTTTTGCTAAACAGAAACCAATAGCAATACATGTATCATATGTAAATCAACTCAGTATCTTACGTAGCTAATCAACATTGTTTTCTTCCAATGGACTTTACTTACTTCATTAAATTCAATGAGTATTTTCTAGATTTCTCTTTCGGTCAGGTTCCACTATTGCTACAGAATGCAATGGTACTGAAGATGACTATATTGAACAGGTAAAAGCTAGATACATCATTCTTTAAGGAACAATGAAAAACTTTTTAGTAACCAAATTGCTAAGTGGGTGAGTGAACAAGTAACTGATAAAGACTGACCTCAGAACCATGTCAATTTCCATTTCTTAAGTTGAGCTACTTGTCAATGTTTTGATTTGCTATTTTTGTAGCAGAGACATCCAAAACACTGTCTTCTGCAAATAACTGAATTTATTTTTCTCCAAGACACATTATGTGCCGTATAGACCTTTGGCAATTTCATGTTACTCTTGTGCTTTACTTCAGCTGTTTATAAGGATGCTCCCAAAAAAGGCTGATCCTGAAGGAAATCCTAAAAGTAAAAATGAGAATGTGAACAATATAAACTTCTCTAATAATTGTGGTAAATACTCAAGCTTGGATTCTATTGGGATATTTCAATTAAGTAGATTTCACTATAATATAATCTTCAGAGTGTTAACTGACATTCTCAGCTGTGTTATGTTCTCAGACTATAGCTAAAACATTTTCCCCCACCGGTGGTCAGTTGTATGCCAACTACTCATGTCTATCACTGCTAACAAGGTATGCTAATTTGGTTAAGGTTCTCAAGATAAATATAGCATATAGGATTTTTTATGTGGGGAGGGAACCAGTGGTGTGGTGGAGGGCAGAAAAGAATCTTTCACACTGACAAGCACACAAACAGGATGAATCCTTGTGATATTTGCCTGTGAAAACAGAAGGGGTTCTTGGGGAGCTCAGAGGACATTACTAAGCAGAGTCCCTGCCATTAAAGAGATAGTAGGACAAATAACCTATGCAGATACAGCCTAGAAGCAGCAGTTCAAAAATGCTGGGGGTGGGGGTGGGGAGAAGGCCGCAGATGGGAGGGAGAGACATTTACTCATCTTAGAGCATGGCCCAGAGAAAGAAGAATCACAGGGAGAGCCCTTCAGGAGCAAAGGAGCTGGCAGTTGCCATTTCCCCCCCCCCTCAGCATAAACAACCACCAAGTCCAGGAATGAGCCACAACACTCATTACCTAACTGGTTTGCACCAAGCCTGCCCCCTCCCCCAACCAAGGCTTTCACAGTCATGCTTGCCTCAGTCCTGGTGCTGCAGACCCCACCCTCAGGAGATCAATGCAAACACTGCCATCATATGCCTGACCCTTGTGTTTTGTGGGACTTTACTTTTGGTGGTGGTAGGTCTCCTTTAGCAAGCAGAGCACCACACAACTTGTTAAAATGGACCCCACCTCTGCTAAGGACCAGACACTGCCCAAAAGAGGCAAAGAGATCCTCTTCAGACAACTGGAAAGGGAAAAGAGGCCAAGACTCAACAGCAGAGCACACATAACAGACATAGGAGATGTTCCTTGAAGTGCCAGGCCCTGGAGAACAGGGCACTACAGGACCTCTTCTTCATAAGGTTACTTTTGTTAAGGGCAAGAGAAATAGCTGAATTTCTTAAAAAATAGAAACAGACACAGAAAGTCAGACAGAAGGAGCAGAAGGGGAAATATCTCCCAAATGAAGGAACAGAAAAGAGTCTTTCACACTGGCAAGCACACAAACAGAGAGGATGAATCCCTGCGATATTTTGGTCTCTGGCCATGGCAAGAGGCCAAAGCAAAACAGATATAAGTAATATGACTGATAGAGAATTTAAAGCAGTGATCATTAAGATACTCACTGGACTTGAGGAAAGAATGGAAGACATCAGTGAGACCCTTAACATAAAGATAAAAAAGAACCTATCAGAGATCAAGAACACAAAAATGAAATACAATGCACAGAGTAAACAGACTATATGAAGCAGAGGAATGAATGCATGACCTGGAAGACAGAATAATGAAGAGTAACCAAGCTGAGCAAAGGAGAGGAAAGAAACAAGTAAATTTTGAATACTCTTAGGGGACTCACTGATTCCATTAAGCATAATAACATTCGCATTATAGGAATCTCAGAAGAAGGGAAATAAGGGGGCAGAAAATGTTTTTGAAGAAATAGTAGGTAAAAATTTTCCTAATCTAGGGAAGGAAACAGAGATACAGATACAGGAGATACAGAAATCCCCCTAAAAATCTAACCCAAGGAGGTCCACACCAAGACACACAGGAATTAAAATGGCAAAATGTAGCAATAACTAACAACAACAACAAAAATGTAAAAGCTGTAAGAGAAAAGAAGGCAGTTACATATAAGAGATACACCACAAGGCCATCAATGGATTTTTCATCAGAAACTTTGCAGACCAAGATGGAATAGCATGATTTATTCAAAGTGCCAAAAGGGAAAAATCTGCAGCCAAGAATACTCTATCCAGCAAGGCTATCATTCAAAACAGAATGAAAGATAAAGAGTTTCTCAGGCAGATTAAAAACTAAAAACTTCATGACTATTGAGCAATCTCTACAAGGTATATTAAAGAGGATTCTTTGAATGGAAAGGAAAGACCATAAATGAGAGCATAAAAAGTAAAAAACAAAACAAAACAAAAACAACAAAAAAAACAAAAACAGTGAAAATAATTATTTCTGTAAAAATCAGTCGAGGAACATGGATGGAACTAGAGCGTATCATGCTTAGTGAAATAAGTCAAGCAGAGATAGACAACTATCATATGATCTCCCTGATATGAGGAAGTGGTGATGCAACATGGGGGCTTAAGTGGGTAGAAGAAGAATCAATGAAACAAGATGGAATTGGGAGGGAGACAAACCATAAGTGACTCTTAATCTCACAAAACAAACTGAGGGTTGCTGGGGGGAGGGAGGTTGGGAGAAGGGGGTGGGATTATGGACATTGGGGAGGGTATGTACTTTGGTGAGTGCTGTGAAGTGTGTAAACCTGGTGATTCACAGACCTGTACCCCTGGGGATAAAAATATATGTTTATAAAAAATTTTTAAAAAATGAAAGAAAAAAAAATCAGTCGAGGGATTCATAAAATAAAAGATGCAAAATATGACACCACTTATCTAAAATGTGGACTTGGGGAGAGGAGTTGAAAAATAGGTTTAAACTGCAGCAATTATCAACTTAATATAGACTGTTATATGAAGAACATGTTATATATACATATATATGTATATACACCTAATGGTAACCACAAATCAAAAACTAACAACAAATACACAAAGAAAAAAGAGAAAAGAATCCAAGCACATCACCTACAGCCAACAAACTATGAAAGATCAAGAGAAGAAAGGATCAGAGAAAATCTATAGAAACAACCACAAAACAAGTAACAAAATGGCAATAAATACATACCAACAATAATTACTACAAATGTAAATGGACTAAACATTCCAATTAAAATATACAGGATGACAGAGTGAATAAAAAAAAAAAAAACCCATCTATATGCTGCTTACAAGAGGCTAATTTCAGACCAAAAAACCCCTGCAGATTGAAAATGAGGGGTTGGAAAAATATTTATCATGCAAGTGAACGTCAAAAGAAAAGCAAAGTAGCTATACTTATATCAGATAAAATAGACTTTAAAACAAAGACTAACAATAGACAAAGAAGAACACTACATAATAATAAAGAGGATAATCCAACAAGAGGATATAGTAATTGGAACTATTCGTGCACCCAACATGGAAGAGCAAAATATATAATGCCACTAATAACAAGCATGAAGAAAATAATTGGTAGTAATAATAGAAGGGGACTTTAACACCCCACTTACATTTATGGACAGATCATCCAAACAGAAAATCAACAAGGAAACAGTGGCTTTGAAGGATACAGTGGACCACATGAATTGAACGACATATTTAGAACATTCCATCCTAAAACAGCAGCTTTTCAAATACACACAGAACAGTCTCCAGAATAGACTACATATTAGGCCACAAAACGAGTCTCAACAATTCAAAAAAAAAAAAAAAATCTGTCATATCATGTATGTTCTCTGGTCACAATGCTATGAAACTAAAAATCAGCCACAAGAAAAAAATCCGGAAATAGCATAAATACACAGGGGTTAAATAGCATGCTACTAAACAATGAATGGGTCAACCAAGAAATCAAAGAAAAATAAAAAGTTACACGGTCACAAATGAAAATGAAAAAATATTAGCTTAAATTCTTTGGGATTCAATAAGTATGAGGGGAGTTTATAGCAATACAGGCCTACCTCAAGAAGCAAGAAAATTCTCAAACAACCTAGTAACCATACACTAAGGGAGCTATAAAAACAATAACAAAAAACCCCAAATCCAGCAAAAGGAAAGAAATAATAAAGATTAGAGTGGAAATAAATGATATAGAAATTAAATAACAACAACAAAAACAATGGAACAGATCAATGAAACCAGGAACTGGTTCTTTGAAAAGATAAGGTTGATAAACCTCTAGCAAGACTCATTAAAAAAAAAAAAGGACTCAATCTCACTAATGAAAAAGGAGAAATAAACCAACACAGGATATATTATGAAAACCTTGATGATAAATTGGACACCTTAGAATGGATAAATTCTTAGTAACACATAACCTATCAAAATGAAAGCAGGAAGAAATGAAGAAACAGAAAATATGAACAGACCAATTACCAGCAACAAAATTGAATCAGTAATCAAAAAATTTCCAGGGCGCCTGGGTGGCTCAGTGGGTTGGGCCGCTGCCTTCGGCTCGGGTCATGATCTCAGGGTCCTGGGATCGAGTCCCGCATCGGGCTCTCTGCTCAGCGGGGAGCCTGCTTCCTCCTCTCTCTGCCTGCCTCTCTGCTTACTTGTAATTTCTCTCTGTCAAATAAATAAATAAAATCTTTAAAAAAAAAAAAAAAAAAAAAAAAAAAAAATTTCCAAACAGCAAAAGTTCAGGACCAGATGGCTTCACAAGCAAATTCTACCAAACATTTAAAAAGGCTAATACTCCTTTTTCCTCAAACTATTCCAAAAAATAGAAGAGGAAGAAAAACTTCCAAATTCTTTCTCTGAGGCCAGTATCACCCAGAACCAGATACCAGAAGCAGAATCAGATAATATAGGACAAGGATGTCCACTCTCACCACTTTCATTTAATATAAAACTAGACATCTTAGCCATAGCAATTGGACAACATAAAGAAATAAAAGGCATCCAAATGGGTAAGGAAGAAGTAAAATTCTTACTATTTGCAAATATAGTGACGTGATCTATCTATAGAAAACCTTAAGGTTACCACCAAACACTGCTATAACTGATAAATGAATCCAGTAAAGTTGCAAAATATAAAAATCAATGTACAGAAAACTGTTGCATTCCTATACACTGATAATGAAGCAGCAGAAAGTAAATTAATAGAATGGTCTCATTTACAACTGCACCAAAACCAATAAAATAATCTAGGAATTGAACGTAACCAAAGAGGTGAAAGATATATACTCTGAAAATTCTAAAACACTGACAAAAGAAATCCAAGACAACACAAAGAAACAGAAAGACATTCCATGTTCATGGATTGGAAGAATGTATACTATTAAAATGTATACACTATCCAAACAATTTACAGATTTAATGCAATCTCTATCAAAGTACCAAGAGCATTTTTTACAAAATGGGACAGATGATCCTAAAATTTGTATGGAACCCCAAAGACCTCAAACAGCCAAAGGTATCTTGAAAAAGAGAAAACAAAAGTGGAGGAATCACAATTCCAGATTTAAAGTTATAAAGCAGTAGAAATTAATACAGTTTGGTACTGGCATGAAAATAGACACACAGATCAATGGATTAGAATAGAAAAGCCAGGGAAGGTATGTGCTTTGGTGAGTGCTGTGAAGTGTGTAAACCTGGTGATTCACACACCTGTACCCCTGGGGATAAAAATATATGTTTATAAAAAATAAAATAAAAAAAAGAATAGAAAAGCCAAAAACAAACCCATGATTATATGGCCAGTTAATCTTTGACAAAGGAAGAATGAATATCTAATGGAAAAAGAACAGTCTCTTCAACCAATGGTATTGGGAAAACTGGACAGTCAAATGCAAAAGAATGAAATGGGACTATTTTCTTTAACCATATAGAAAAATAAACTCAAATTGGATTAAAGACCTAATTATAAGACATGAAACCATAAAAATTCTAAGAAGGGCAGAGAGTAACATTTTTGACATCAGCCACAGCAACTTCTTACTGGATATGTCTCTGGAGGCAAGGGAAACAAAAGCAAAAATACACTATTGGGACCTCATCAAAATAAAAAGCATCCACATAACAAAGGAAATGATCAAGAAAAATAAAAGGCCACCTACTGAATGGGAGAAGATATTTGCAAATGACATATCTGATAAAGGGTTAGTATCAAAATACATAAAGGACCCATATAACTCAATACCCCCCCCCAAAAAAAATACTCCAACTAAAAATAGAAGACACGAATAGACATTTCTCCAAGGAAGATGTCCAAATGGCCAACAGACACAAGAAGTGATGCTCAACATCACTTATCAGGGACATGCAAATCAAAACTACAATGAGCTATCACCTCACACTTGTTAGAATGGCTAAAATCAAAACCACAAGAAACAAGTGTAGCAAGGGGGGGAGAAAAAGGAACCCTTGTGCACTGTTGGTGAGAATGTGAACTGGTGCCGCAACTGTAGAAAACAGTATGGTGGTTCCCCTAAAAATTCAAAATAGAAATACCCTACATTCTCGTAATTGCACTATTGGGTATTTACCCTCAAAATACAAAATCACTAATTCAAATGGATACATGACCCCTATGTTTATTCAGCATTCTCTACAACAGTCAAATTATGGAAGCAGCCCAGAATCCATCAAAAGACGAATGGATAAAGAAAAAGTGGTGTATACATATACAGCAGAATATTAATCAGCCATAAAAAAGAATGAAATCTTGCCATTTGCAACAACATGGACAGAGCTAGAGGGTATAATGCTAAGTTAAATAATTCAGTCAGAGAATTATACCACACAATATCACTCATATCTAGAAATTTAAGAAACAAAAAAGGCACAAAGGGAAAAAAAAAAGAGAGAGAGAGAGAGAGAAAGAGAGACAAACCAGGAGACAGACTACGAAAAACAAACTGACATTTACCAGAGGAGAAGTGGGTGGCAGTATGGGGTAAATAGGGTATGGGGTTTAAAGAACACACTTATCTCAATGAAAATAAAATAAAACATGGGCACCTGGGTGGCTGAGATGGTTAAGCATCTGCCTTCAGCTTAGGTCATGATCCCAGAGTCCTGGGATCGAACCCTGTCTCAGGCTCCCTGCTTGCCAAATAAAATATTTTAAAATAAATAAATAAATAAATAAATAAAAATAAAGTAGTGCTTAGCACAAAGTTGTGCGTGCGCTCTCTCTCTCTCTCTCTCTCTCTCTATATATATATATATATATATATGTTGCATGCTATTTTTATTTATTTAGTTCTCTTAAACACCTTACAAAGTATTACTAACCCAGGTGCACAGGTAAAGAAAGGGAGACCAACAAAAGTGAGCTATGTGCCAAGGATAACAGCCAGGCAACAGCAGATCTGGGATTTGAGCCTAAGTCTGCATCTGCCAGATGCAAAAGTCTACCTGCTCACTGCCTATTCTTCCAATTTGCCTACTCCCCCACCCAGTTCTTTGACAGTATGTATACTCTATATATCATTTGATACAATGATTTTAAACTTGTCATTCAAGGCATTTTTGTTAAATGCCAAATTCAAGGTTTTTCATTATTTCATTCATTTCTCTTTGGCATAAATTATAGTTCTCAAAGTTCTTTAATAAATAAACCACTGGGAATTTTATAGATTTTAAATTTAGTAATTGCATTTAAAAATCCCCATTGCCACATAAGTATGAATTCCAACTGATGAGCATAAAATAATTTACTGAACTGTAATCATAATCTATTTTTTTAAAAAAGCGTTTTCCTGAGTTTGCTTTCACATATTGAAGACAACACTGTCGGTTTTTCACTACAAAATACACTATTTACAGCATTTCTAACTTATAAAACGCATGTGGAAAATTGACATGTAAGATCCTGGTGTGAGGCTCCTTTTAACAAATTTTAAACTCTTTAAGCAAATATCATCATAGCATTTACCTGCTGTGCACTGCTTTTTGATGGAAAATGCTCTTTGGGTTTCTCAGCAAGACTAGCACATTTTTAAGTGGAGAGATATTTTTCTTTTCTATGAAGACAGGAGAAGTTCCTTGTAAATCCTGCTACCGGCTCTTCCAGTAAGCTTTCTTCTTGACCCAAAAAGATTCTTATATGACTATAATACAATTACCTTGACTTCAGTTCTAGATATCCCAATTTGTATGTGCTTGATCTCTGAGCCTTGGTTTCTACAAGGGGATAGAGAACATCTCTCCTTTTCCCACACACAGTACCTCACAGGGGAGATGACGCAGCACACATGGAAGCACTTTGGATACTATCAGGCTGTGTAGAAATATAAGATTCATACTATTCACAGGAGTTATACAAGAGAATACACTTGTTTTGCTTTGTTTCGGGCTTTTTTTAGTTTTTGTTTTAAGAAAGAGAGAGAAAGAACAGGTGAAGAGGCAGAGGGAGAGAGAGAAGCTAAAGCAGTCTCCACCCCCAGCACAGAGTTGGCCCCCAAAATCAAGCAATGTGGGGCTTGATCTCATGACCCTGAGGTCATGACCTGAGCCAAAATCAAGAGTCAGATTCTGACCCCTCTGAGCCACCTAGGAACCCCCAAAATACAGTTTTGATCTGAAATACAACAGACAAGATGTCCAAAACCAACAAGGTTCATCTCTTCCCTCCACTTCCAATTTGTTCCATTTCCTCTTTGCTCTCTTGTAAGGGACATACCCACCATGACAACCAAGCCAGAAACTTAACAGCATCTAAACCCACTACATCCACTTCACTCCAGATACAACTACGCTAACCAGCTGGTAAGCCTCACTTCTCCTCTGCACCCTCACATCGTCCTTACTCCTTGCCACATTAATCCAGGCCTTCATCACTTCTCGTGCAAATGACTGTAATAACCTACCTACAGGGAAACTTGCCCCTTTTAGTTCAGCATCCAGTGGCAGCAGAATTGACTCTCTTAAACAGAAAATCGTATTTTGCTACATCATTACTTAAAACTTTCAATGGGTCCCTGCCGCTCTCAGGATTATAATGAAAGTGTTTTTCATATTTTCTAGGGTCATTTTCGAACCTCCTTTAGTTCCCTGCTTTTCAGCTGGGCATCAGCCATGCTGGAATTTGCAATTCTATGAAATCTTCATGCTCCTATAACACGGGGACCTTTAAAATTGCCAATACACTCATTCCAATTGAAGAGACCTGATTGTTGTTAGAGTCTCTCTTATTAGCATATTTGAAAAAAAATTGTTCCCTTTTTGTAGATACTCCAATTATAGAGATCTGATCCACTGCTACAGATAACTGAGAACTGGTCCCACTTGAATTTGGCATAGAATGAAAGTGTCAAAGACCCTGATGAACATTATAGATTGATCTGAAATTTAACTGTGGCTATCAATTAAAAATTCTTATGCACACATAAGGAAGGTATGTATTGATGAAAGAACCATTACTAAGTACAAATTTTATGTCATGAAAATTAAGGGAAATTTAGGATCTAGAAAAAAAGAAAATAGAATTATTTTCACCAAAGGAAAAATATTTACACATGTAATATTTACCATAAATATTTTTTAAACATATATTATTTATTTCAGGGGTACAGGTCTGTGATTCAACAGTCTTGCACAATACACAGCACTCACCATAGCACATACCCTCCCCAATGTCCATCTCCCCGCCACCACATCCCTCCTAACTCCCTCCCTTTCAGCAACTCTCAATTTGTTTCCTGATAATATTTTTATGTTTAGAAAAGTAATGATAGCAATGATAACAATGATAGACTGGTTAATACTTATTGAACATAATTGTGTGTCAAGCTTTACTTGATGTCTTTCATGGATTATTTCATTTAACTCTTGAAACAATCCTATAAATAAGTTCCTTAAATATCTCATTTTATAGATGAATGCACAAATGTTAAGATGTTAAATAATTTGCCTAAAGTCACACAATTAGTAATAAAAAAAACAGCATTCAATTTACTATAACACAAGATCACTGAAAACAAATATTATATGCATATTTTGGATATAAGGGCACACAAACATGTATCTATTATGGCATGAGTTTATTAAAAATCAAAATAAAAAGCAGTCCTATTTTCTTCCAAATACATTTTTTTTTCACATTGGGAAGACATTTGAGATACAATAGTTAATATAAATGAAAGCGATAATGATTACTTACTACAATAAATGCTAAATAATAATCTTAATTTCATAAGCATAAATACCCACACTTGTTAATAAGCACTGTATACACTGCATATTTGGGAGACATGTGTATAAAGTATGCAATTCTCAAAATTAGTCACAGTTGTATTTTGTAAGATCCTACCCAAATACAACTACCATTCAGAAACCCACGGAGTTTGTCTTATAAGAATTATTTGAAATTTGGATTCTAAATCTTGTGAACGGCTTCCTAAATTGAGAAGAATTCTAAAGAGTATCTTGCTTTTTCATATTGACCATTTACTAAAAGCAGGTATTTGAAGCAGGCATATATTTTATTTTTATAAATGTTTCATGTTTTAGTAAAATAGCTTTTTAACCCAAATTTCTATTTCTCGGTGAATGAATAATAAAAGGAACCTATAAGGGAAAAACAAAACAAAACCTTATGATGATATTAAGAATGAATGCAGTAGGACCTGTCTACAGTTAAATGAACCTGTAATTTAAAAGGACTGCACCCTTATGTCAATACCCTGTAATGTTATGTGACTTGGAAAAAAAAATAAAAAGTTCTACTAAATATCTCATGATAACAGTTTTATTTTCATTTATGTTTAGCATAGGGATAGAGTGAAAAGACCACTAGGTACACAGAGAACTAATGCTTCAGATCCAGTCCTTGCCACTGATTCATAATTTGAAATCCAGGTTAGGTTTCCCTTTCTCTCTTCCAGTTCCATGGCCATGGTTTCTATCATGCTACCTGGGTGTCTCAGGCTGGGTTATTGGCCTCTTTCTGTGAATTCCTAAAATACCTTTCCCGTATTCTTACTCACACTTGACATTGGCTTAATTCTCTTTCTACCATGAGGTTTGGAGTTGGATCATTTCTACCTTTGTGATCTATTTTCCTAACTGCAATCCTCAGAGAGCTGGCTAATCAAGATGCTGAAGAGGTTAGATTTTTAATTTAGTGATCATTATTAATGCTATTTAACCTAAAAATAACTGTTTGATCCAACTACCACTGTCATTCCATAAAAATGTCATTCAAAATTTTTGAACTTTATTATCCTAACAGAACATATTTTAACTAGATTTTCTAAAGTAAATCGTAGTCCTAAGTCTATGGTTTCACATCGTAAATTGGTCTTGAAGAGTCAGAGTTTTTTTTTGATTCTCAGTATTTTCAATAACCATCACAGCATATCGAAAAATTAACTCTATATTATATCTCTGTAGAATATTCAACTCAAGTTTACTAAATTATAGCATATTTTACAAAAAAATAATTAGCAAGTATTTTTCTCCTTAAGTTCTTTTTGCAAAATGTATCTGCAAAAGAAAACAGAATTTATGAGTAATTGCCAAGTTCTATACATAAGGACTATACTTAGGCACTCTGAAGATTATACCATTCAATCCAGCAAAGAGCAGAAATAGAATACATTGTATAAAAATGAATGCAAATCTTAGGTGAAAGCTAAATGAATGAAATATGAACATTTTAGTAAACTAGTAATAGAACCTTATCTCAAAATGTCTTGTCTGATTCCACTAATCACACATAAAATTGATTTCATTACTGTACAGAAACACCATTCCTTATATTTTCTACAGTTCTATTGGCAAATAAAGTAAGTTCTTCAGTCATGCAGAGTTCCTTGGCAGATAAAATTCTTTGAAATAGAGGTGCCGATGAAAAGTGACATCCAGGAATATCACTACGCAATACAAATCTTTTAATATCAGACTAAATGATTCTTTTTCAAGACTAGGGAATTTGTTTTTACTTTATCTAAACTAATCTATCAAATTCCAGTGAATAAATAAATCCTTGAAACCAACTGTCCTGCAATTCAGTTATTACTATGGTGATATTTACATGTGGAGGTAAGTTAGTTTATGATTAAAAAAATGTAGTCTATAAGGCTTCTTAATTTCTCTGAAGTTTTCAGCAATGTGAGACATATCTGGCAAGATATGTTAAGAATTTGTATTCCCAGAATTTCATTTCAAAAAATTTTTTCTTACTTATATAAATACAGAGAAGATAGAGAAATGTAAAAAGATCTCCTACAGTGAGCTGGGAAATGGTTTTGCTAGTAGTTGTGTGCGTGCTTGAGAGCAAAGACAGATTCAGTCAAAGAGGACCATTAAAGTGCTAGCTAATTTTCTTCAGTTTATTTTCTTCCTTTTGCTTTCTTTTATTAAGGAATTCAGTTTTTACAATACTTTTTGGTATAACATAAACTCAAGGGAATTTTATAGTTGTTGGAGATTATAAATAGTATCACCTCTATCCATCCATTATATATAAATTGGAAATTCATAAAATATTTAAGGTATAGAAGAAATTAATAAAAAGTGGTATTTAATTTTTGAAAAAATATCTCTGATCATCAGAAGAATTTAAGTAAAAAAATGAAAAGTGTACCTGAGTTTATGGAGACTGATAGATCTAGAAGAAATCACAAGAGACCCACTAACTCAGTTCTAACCTAGGAACAAGAAAGCCTTCATGAAAGATCTTGAGGAACTTAACAAATACCTGTGCCAACTTAGAGTATCTGCAATTTACCAATGTGGAACTCCAAGGAGAGATGGGAAGTTGCACCCGCCTAAGCGGACTCAGACAAGATGCTCCGTGTACAGACCCCACCCTGCAGGACGGAAGACAGCTGAGCTTCTGTATCACACAGGTTCGCCCGGGGCGTTAATCTATAGTTCCCACTTCTGTGTGAATGCAAGCTTCCTTTGA
Organism: Mustela lutreola; assembly: GCF_030435805.1. NCBI lineage: Eukaryota > Metazoa > Chordata > Mammalia > Carnivora > Mustelidae > Mustela > Mustela lutreola. The sequence goes on from NC_081295.1 coordinate 76,884,285, forward strand.
TGCCCAAGCTTCCTTCCTCCTCTAGGTTTTCCCATAATTTCTCTCTGAGGACAATATTTTGTGTCTCCTCCTCCTGCCCATCTCCGTATCAATTCTTTCCTCTCTGCTCACTACCTTTATTTTGCCTTGAGTAAATTACTCTTCTCTGAGTGGCAAGAGAAAGGCAGGTTTCCTGGATCTCAAGAGGCTGTCGCGTTAGAGTAAGTTATACTTTTATTAATACTCTTCAGTGCTATAGGCTTAGCAAAATAAATGGCAAGCACAGAACAAGAAGTTTTAAACTGAAACAGACCGTTATCCAATACATATATGAAAACTTAGTGAAAATGCTAAGCAGAAAGGAAACACACGAGGACGGTTACAAGTCAGTATACCACACTGTGCTCCAGCGTCTGAAAAATTAGAGCATTTAATTTTTGAAGTGATCACATTATTATCTAAAGTTATAAATACTGTCAAAATGAAAACATATCCCTTTCTCTCTCTCTCTCTCTCTCTCTCTCTCTCTCTCTCACACACACACACACACCCCAAGTGGGAACAAAATAAATTCTAATTTATACTTTTACAAGGAGAAGAGAATTCAAAATAAAACATTTTCCAGTGATTTCTACCTCACAATAAAGAATATTTCACCAATTCTAAGTCTTGTCAAAACTGACTAATTTTGTTTGACCATTTTCTTTGCTTCCACTGCTAGTGCCTGATAAATACATATAACTATCAGAAAACAACACAGCAAGAGAAAGAAGGAAAAGAATCCAGGATACATTGTTTTAGAACTGCTAACTCAAGTAACTTCAACACTTTCATTAAGAAATGACAAAATAATTAGAGATACAAGATTTAAACCTATGATCTATATAAAAATAAACAAAATCTCCACTTTGTTTTATAACTGTATACACATACACAAATAAATGAGGTCATCTATGCTTTTTTCACTTAATGTGATGTACATAAAATAAACACCTCATTTTCAAAACAGGTGAACTTACTTAATATTAGAGGAATTAAAAAAATAAGAGACCTTCTTTAGACTAAGATTATAGCATGTGGAAGACAGGAGCTCTTCAGTTTGCTTTGCTGTGCAGATAATTCTCAGGCTTGATTAAGTGTATGGACTGGGGTTAGACTGTTCGGATTCAAACCCCCTTTTGCCATTTATGAGTTGTGTGACCTTTGTCAAATTACTTAACCTCTCTGGGCTGCAATTTTCTCATCTGTAAAATGGACTCAATAATAGCACCTATCTCAAAGGGCTATTATTATAAGATTTAATGAGTTAATATTTGTAAAGTGCTAACAGCACTGTCTCATGGTGGCATATAGTTGGCATGTTAATAAGTACTTGTGGATTCAAAAGCAGATTTAACTTCCCCTTCTGCACTGCAAATCCTTAAGAGATGATTTCCAGCTAGTCTGAATCTTGATCAAAAGCAATAAATGTTAGAGTCCAAGAAATACAGAAAATAGTCCATCTGTATAGAAAAGCTACACTAAAATGGTTCATTTTCTATGGGAATGGTTGCATCAGATCTTCGAGATCCAACTCCCAAACCCTTTCAAAGGTATTACTCTACAGACCTGATAAGAAACAAACTATATTCTTTTCCCAATATATATCCTAAATAAGAATGAAATTAAGAGGACTGAAGCAAAAATGGAGCATAGTAGTCATAGCAAATAAAATGCAAACTAAAAGAAATATTAACCTCAATGCTAATATATCTTCCATAATTAAACTTTCAATTTTTCATAATGAAATACAATTAAGAATTTTCAGATTCAGTATATGATATTCATTTCACTAGCAATGAGAAAATGAAACATTCTCATTGCACTTCATTTGGCTACTGTGTTGGTTAAACCTAAGAATTAGTTATTTTAAAAAGCCACAGGAAAGATCAAGTTAATGTCTCCTGGACCAAAAACCTCACCCACCTGAATCATAACTGAACCCCTCGCCTCCTTTCTGCAACATGGTTCATTCACAGCTTATCCATATTTACAGCAAATTTCTTAATATGGCTTCCAAACTAACAGCAATTTATAAGCAGCAAAATAGAAGAATGAGAAGATGGATACAAAAACACTGGCAAAGTAAACCACATGCATGGAAGACTAATCATGGAAAAGATTCAAAATGCCACCGGGTAGGTGTGGGCGTGCATGCAGACTTTATACGCAAACTGTCCAAATGAATGTATCCCAGCCACAGACGAGGCTCAAGGCTCTGCTACAGTATGAAATAGTAACTGATACCAGCAGGATGGCTCTGAGTTACCAGGCTTATGGGGTCTCAAGTATATTCCCTTTAACTTATTTAATACTTACTAAGTGCCTTATGTTTTAAGGGCTTTATATACATTCATTTGATAAAGGTGCCTACTAAGCACTTATTTCATTGAATCCCTGCCCAGCCAGACCTGAGATAGGGTTTATAATATCCCATTTATGAAAGGGTGGAGAGTATTAAACCTATGTGCGGTCCCAAAGCTGGTAGATATTAGGGCTGGAAGGTGAATCTAGAGCTCTGCATTCCAGATGTAAGCTCACATTTGCAGAGCTGGTTGAGGGATAAGCCTCAGTGCAGAAAGCTTGGTTTTTTGACTACCATCTCATATGGAAAAACACCTTGAGGGAGGTCTTAAGGCATTTAAGAAATTTCTTTAAGGGGAGGAGTGAGGGCTGGTGGCTCAGTCATTAAGCATCTGCCTTCGGCTCAAGTCATGATCCCAAGGTCCTGGGATCAACCATGCAGTGGGCTCCCTGCTCAGTGGGAAGCCTGTTTCTCCCTCTCCCACTCCCCCTGCTTATATTTCCTCTCTCTCTCTGTCAAATAAATAAATCTTTTTAAAAATGTCTGTAAAGGTAAAACACCTCGGCCATTTCTATGTTATATATATAAACTACATCAAATGACCCATTTTTCACCTTCAGATGTTCCATCTGAAGCATATATACATAGTAGAAAAGGGTGGGCTGACTCTCCTTCACCTCCTCTTGACTTTCTGTCTGTTTGCAGTCTGTTCTCAAACAACCTAGCAAGACAGAGACCTTCAATCCAGTCATTAGCTATGCCTCCAGAAAAAGCCTTTGAAACAAACACAAATGATAAAGGTCCCTTGGGAATGTCAATCACCTCAGCTCTTTTCCATTCCTTCTCAACCCCTTTATCGAGCCCCTCTTTCCAGCTCAGATGGTTGACATCCGCCTCCACTTTCTAAGACTCTTACTCCTGGGAAATTTTCTTGACATGGCTGCTGATTTCTCAACCTACTATGATTGCCTTCAGGTATAAATTCTTTCAGAATTAACTAATTTTTTTTCATTTTTTTAAAGATTGCATTTATGTATTTTTTGAGAGTGCACCTGAGCAGGGGAAGGGGTATAGGGAGATGGAGTCAGAGAATTTTAAGCGGACTCATGCTAAGTACAAGAGCCCATGTGGGGCTCGACCTCATGACCCCCAAATTATAACCTGAGCTGAAACCAAGAGTCTGATGCTTAAATGACTGAGCCATTCAGCCATCCCCAGAATTAACTATTTTTTATTAAAACCATGAACAATAGATTCAGGTAACCTTTTCATTCCTAATGTCTGCTGGCCACCAATGCTGGGAGTTACAGGGACACCAACCACCGGTAACTTTTTTTCCAGCATCTTTCATGCCAATATCACAAAGAGCCTACCTGTGGAATTGTCTGTTTCCATGTCTATCTTTTGCATATACAAATGAATCCAGAAGCACACACATGTGTATGTATTTTTTTTTGAATTTTATTTATTTATTTGACAGAGAGAGATCACAAGTAGGCAGAGAGGTAGGCAGAGAGAGAGGAAGAGAAGCAGGCCCCTGCCGAGCAGAGAGCCCGATGTAGGACTCGATCCCAGGACCCTGAGATCATGACCCGAGCCGAAGGCAGTGGCTTAACCCACTGAGCCACCCAGGCGCCCCCATGTGTATGTATTTTATACACCAAGCAAGAATGGCCATTCTAAAGTGCCATACTTCTTCAAGTTTTATAGAAGCAATGAATGACACATCTTGATTCACAGAATCCTCAGTAGGCCTGCTTGAGTTATAGCACATATCTGAAATGGGTCCTAAAATTATGACAACAAGGCTAACGCCCATTATAATAACAGATTTCTGAAAAATTAATTCAATTAATCTAACTCTGATTATTGTCAATTAGGATACCATGCTTATATGCACAAACATGGAAAATAAATAAATGTTACAATGAAAGAGAAGCAACAAGTAGCTTCATTTTTATAGTATATACACAGTTGCATGAAAATCTACCCAAGCTTTTCATTAGCAAATCTATATAGGTCACATGGCTTCCCTGTGTCCCTAATGTGTTTTTTAATTGATTATTTGGTGCTAAGAGGTTTTCCAATAGTTTTAGAGCCTTAGAGGATGGACAACAGCAGGTTTTCTCTGATACCACGGTACTATTAATACTATTATTTAATGTGTCTCAACATTTAACCTAAATACTTAAATTTTATCTGCTGGAGGATTAACTGTGTACTGTGGTAACTCTGGTCAATACTGATGAGTAACTAGACCGTTCAACAAGTCTTAATAAAAGTCTGCTCTATGGCAGGGACAATGCTGGGCATGGGAGTACAAGTATAAAGAATAAACAGCCTTTGCTTTCCTAGGGCACAAGTTTCATGGGGCCTGGAGGGAAGTGATTAAGTAACTACAGTACTATGCCAAGTACTATGATAGAAAAGTTCAGTTCACTAGGGGTTCATAGTGGGTAAGTCAGAAACACAAGACAATGGGACAACTACACTGAAAGCAAAATAAGGAATAACATTTTGGTGAAGAAAGCAACATGAGTGGTTCTGGTTAAAAGATTAGCCCGTCAGAGAAGAGCAAGGTCTAGTGAGTTTAAGTACTGAAAAGGTCTCAGTATGGCTGGAAGCAGAGAGATACTTACCATTGAAGCTAATAAAGCATCAGCTTCAAGTCCACCACTTGCACCAGCCCTTTCCAAGGCCCTGAAAGAAACTTCACAGTGGCTTCATATGTTTCCATGTGTACAGGAAAGAGTCACCTTAGCAGGCCTGAGACTGCTATCCTCAGAAAGGCCTGCTCTCCCTGGCTGGCATCTGGGATCTCAGACTTCAGGAAGGTTCCCACCATTCCATAAATGATTAAAAGTGGCTAACTGCCCCCACAATGTTTGTTACAACCAGCAGGCTTTATGCTGAAACACTTGCTTTCCTCCTGGGAGTTGATAATTTGGGTACATGCTAGACAGAGGGTGTCTACATGACCAGCTCCCAATAAAGAAAACCCAGGCAGTGAGTCTCAAATGAGCTTTTCTGGTAGGCAACATTTCAGACTCATCGCAATCCACTGCATAAAAAATTAAGCACATCCTATGTGACCCCGCTGGGAGAGGACTCTTGCAAGTTCGTACCTGATTTTCTCTGGACTCTGCCCAATGAACCTTTTCCTTTTGCAGATTTTGTCTTGTAACCTTCCACTGTAATAAATCATAGCCATAAAGCTGTGAGTGCAATTAAATGCTCAACCCTGGGAATCTTCCTAGCATATCTTCAAACCTGAGAGATCTTGGAAACCCCCAACACAGTATGTTCTATAAAATGTTCAAAGATAAGAAAGGTTTGTATCCTTTTCCCTAAAGAGGATCCCACAATGGTCTTTGACCCACAGATGTTAGAAAGACAGAAGTATCACTTCCTTTCTGTAAATATACCTGACATGATTCTGCACATATGTTAGAATAAAGAACTGTTGCTATTACGTTAAAAACAACAGAACACTACCTGTAGGAAATACATCTGAAAAAGAAAGGACAGCCAAACGCGAGGTCTCTTGTATGGCCTCTTGAATACAGAATGGTGGCCAAGCTTGTATACAGAATTTGGCTTCATAAAGTCTTAGAAGCTGTAAAATATTTATGAATCACTTTAAATACAGTTGGGTAAAATAGTCATCGAGTCTTGATCACAGGTAAGTCTCTGTCCTAGTACTGTGGATGCTAACGTGTGCCTCGCCAGCCTCTCTTCAGGGCCAAAACACTCATTCCCCCAGCTGCTGCTGGCATTGTTGCCTGCTGGGAGCTAGGATCCGAGTCCCTCTTAGAACTGTCTGGTCAATGGGAGATGCTTTTTGCCAAGGTTACAGATCCTTCCCAGATGCCTTTGGCATCCAGTAACCGGTCAAGATGGGAATAAATAACTCCAGCCTCCCTGCCCCAATTTAGGGGAAATGAAGTGTTATCCAAGCTCTAGAGCTCCTTGTGGGATTGGCTGAATATCTGCGGCACCTTTATCATGGTTATCATTTCTCCCTCGGCTCAGTCGTGCTTTCCATTTTCCCTCACTAGCGTGTCCAAGAGGACTTATTCAACCTACCTGCATGCAAATCTCCATTTCAGAGTATATTTCCTGGGGAAAATGACCTAATACTGCCAGTACAAATGGACTAAAAATAATGTAGACAGTGTCTCAGTCCTTGAGGACCCTACAATTTACTTGGGAATTGAGATAAGACAAGAGTGTCTGTTCCATGAAACCGGGGATCAATTAAAAAAAAGAATAAGTAACATACAAAGTAGATTATGATGACTGTAACAACAGAGGTACACAGGTCAGAGGAAGAAGAGAAGGTAGAATTTGAAATATTCCTTGAGAATCTAGAAATTGTTGGCATTTTCAAAGAGTGAGTCTTTGCCATCCAGCCAGGAAAGAGAGTGGGGTAAAGTGAATGGCTGAATGTGTTGTTATATGGGAGGACAGATTGGGGGAAGAAATGGTATATATGCCTGAGAAGGAAGACAATGGCAAAACTCCAGAGCCTTCCGAATGCTACAAGAAAATGAAATTCCTGATGGGCGCCGGGTGTCATTAGCAGGTGTTTGAACATAGGTGTGATATATTCAGATTGGGTTTAGAGGAATGAACAAGGCTGGCAACCAAACCTCAGAAATTATACCTCTAGAGCCTTCTCCAGTTCTACTCCACTCCAGGACTGCCACTCGGGACAAGAGACCAAGAGCAAATGCCAAGGATTCTTAGTACAGCTACCAGCAGGCTAGAGTGAGACCGACCCTCAGTGGTTAGTGATGTTTCTATCAAAGCACACTCAGATCCTGAACAAATAAACATATCTATGTTTAAGGAATTAAAAGCAGGAGTGAAAACAAGTTCAAGGAGTTTAGGGCAGGTTGGAAGTCAATGCATTAACCAAAGAATTCTACACAGCCCCTGGCTCCTGGTCAGAGGCCGGGTATAGCCATGACAGAAATGACAGGTTAAAAGAATTAGAAAGGGATGAAGGCCTGTAAGTCATGCTCTGGACAAAAACAGGTTCATTAGTTATCTAAAATGTGTACACAATCAGTAGAACAAAAGCTCACAAGTGACCTCACTGAAGGAAAGCAGCGAGCGTTGTGGCTGCTGCACTGGAGGAAAGACATAAATGAGTTACAGGCTTTTAACCTCAAAAACAGAACAAAACAAAAAAGACATGTTCTGACAGTAGTGAGGCTGAAGGTAAAATATAAGTTGATATTAATCTATTAGGTTAAAAATTAAGTCAATGGCTTCTCTGTTTCTTAATCTAAGACCTGAAGCCATTCTGTACCAGAATTGACAAGGATGCAGAAAATATCGTTAAGTGGCAGATACAAGTCTGATGAGCTACAGCTTTACCCTGGCTTGGAATCAGAGGTCAGCTTCATAAGAGACCATCTGGAATTTGGTATGACTGCCAGAAGGGAAAAAATGCCTCTTGGCTGGCCACTGAGCTCCCACAGCCATCAGTGATGCTCTCGGTGAGGCAGGTGGCACCTGCTGGCAGAACACAGAGTAAAAATAGCAGCATCACCTCTATGCATGGCTCTCCTCCATCTACCCACACTTGAGCCTTATCTCCACGGGGAAGCTGGGTCTTAGCAAGCCAAAAGACCTGGTCTGGACTTGCTGCAGGTCACCTGTCTGATTAGACAGCAGGAGCTGCTTCTGTGCTAGGGCTGCTGCTTTCCCCCACTCCCCAGGCTCCTCTGGACTACACAATGGAAAATTCACACCCACTTAGAACAACTGAATGGGGTGACTTTCCAGAATGACTTGAATCCAGCTTTGTTTTGCATACCCTTGACTGGAATGACTACAGTAGCCAGACTAACTAACTGGCCAGCTGCCCCAAGTGGGTGATTCTAGGAACGGAGGCAGCCAGTCTCACAGCCTCTCACTCACAATTCATCTAAAACTCGGGAATTTTTAGCTGACAATTCAGAGGAAGCTATGTTCACATATGAAAATTTTGCTAGGCCACTGCTCCGTGGAATTGAGCTGACTGCGAACAATTTCTAAGAGAAAATGTTAAAAAAAAGAGGTAATAAAATTTAATAGAACCTGAGTAATAAAGATGAGATTCCATCTGCAGTAAAATAGAGACAGATGATGTGGTGGTCAACTGTGTTTGCAGAATGGTTACTCAGAATTCCTGAAATGTAAGAAAAAGATAACCAAGCAGGTTTTCAAAACATAGTGCCCCCTGGATACATAACAGAATTTTATTTTTTTATTTTTATTTTTTTTTAATTTAATTTTTTTTATTTTTTATAAACATATATTTTTATCCCCAGGAGTACAGGTCTGTGAATCACCAGGTTTACACACTTCACAGCACTCACCAAAGCACATACCCTCCCCAATGTCCATAATCCCACCCCCTTCTCCCAAACCCCCTCCCCGCAGCAACCCTCAGTTTCTTTTGTGGGATTAAGAGTCACTTATGGTTTGTCTCTCTCCCAATCCCATCTTGTTTCATTTATTCTTCTTCTACCCACTTAAGCCCCCATGTTGCATCACCACTTCCTCATATCAGGGAGATCATATGATAGTTGTCTTTCGCTGCTTGACTTATTTCACTACATAACATAACAGAATTTTAAAAGAAAATGACAGGGGGTGGTGGGGTGGGGAAGGTATGTTCTCTGTTGACAAAACGTAACATCACTTTGAGGACTCCCTGCACTAAGGAAGCATGACTGACCTATCGACTGCACTCTACGGTAGCCCCAATTTTGTCACTTAACACACAGGCCCATGGGACCAGAGGAAGTGGGTTAGTGAGCCCACCCTCCACTCATCTCTCAGAAGATCCCTTTTCAGGAAAGCATCCCCCCTTCCTTTGTCCCGGATATCGGCCATGTTGCCACTTGGAAAATAATAACTGGCTTGGTTTTGTTGATCATTCTTCCAAAGATTTACAATTAGGTTACCCTTCCAAATAAGTTCCAAACCTCAATAGGCAAGAGAATGTTCTTTCTCCAGCTGAAAATTATTCTTCAGTGCTGTCCACGTCCACCAATTATTAAGTGCCCTTCTAGCCACAAGTCGGCTCTCCCCTAGCCCCTCCCCAAATGAGCAAAGAGGGTGGGGCACCTGGGTGGCTCAGTCGGTTAAGTATCTGCCTTCTGCTCAGGTCATGATCCCAGGGTCCTGGGATGGAGCCCTGTGTTGGGCTCCCTGATCCACAGAGTCAGCTTCTCTTTCTCCCTCCGCCACTTCTGCTGCTTGTGCACGTGTGTTCTCTCTCTTTCTCTCCAAAATTAATAAATAAATCTTAAAAAAACAAACAAAAAAAATTACTGGCAGAGACTGAGTTCGCCAAATTAGGTTTCACGGATATACAACATGCTGCATGTTACCTCAAACTCTACCGAAAATCAGGAAAGGAGACTAACACTCACTGAATACCTCCTGTGTAACTTGTACATTATATCGTTTTCCCTAACTGGAATGCTTCTCTAAGAAACTGCATTTCAATTTTCTCATTTTGTTCTAGTGTAATTACTATCAACAATGTTTAAGAGGTTAGATAATAGAGCCAGACAATTTAGGATTGTATCCTTAATCTTCTACTTACTAACTGCATAACCTTGATTAAGTCTCTAAGCCTCCATTATGCCTCAGTTTTCACACATGTAAACTGAGTAAGATAATGCCTCTTTCAAAAAGTTATATTATGGACTATATGTAGCCCAAGTAAAGATTTTATACACTCTCTAGCATACTAGAGCAGTGACAATACAACTCCTCTTCTATTTATATGTCCATCTCCCAACATCATTTCGTTCTATCCCCATCACTACCCTGGCACTTAGAAGCCTGTCACAGAAACAGGTCCCTAATAAATACATGGGTAAGTAGATACATTTTATTTATACAAAGGCTCTATAATGTAGATATCACTATATTTTGATTATAACTGAGGAGCTTATATCTTCGATTAAAGATGCATATAAAAAACAGCATCAAGGATCCTCAAGAATTAAAAAATAGAACTACCATATGATCCAACAATTCCACTTCCAGGTCTATAGCGGAAGGAAACAAAATCACTCTCTCGGGCACCTGGGTGGCTCAGTGGGTTAAGCCGCTGCCTTCGGCTCAGGTCATGATCTCAGGGTCCTGGGATCGAGTCCCGCACCGGGCTCTCTGCTCAGCAGGGAGCCTGTTTCCTCCTCTCTCTCTCTGCCTGCCACTCTGCCTACTTGTGATCTCTCTCTGTCAAATAAATAAATAAAATCTTTAAAAAAAACAAATCACTCTCTCAAGGAGATAGCTGCACCCCCGTGTCCACTGTAGCATTATTTACAATATCTAAGCCATGGAAACAAACCTAGGTGTCCATCGAGAGATGAGTGGAAAGGAAACAGGGTGCATAGATATACAATAGAATAGTAGTCAGCCATAAAAAAGAAGGAAACTCTGCCGTTTGCAACACCATAGATGGGCCTTGGGGACATTATGCTAAGTGAAGTAAGTCAAAGAAAGAAATACTCATGAACTCACTTATATGTGGAATCTAAAAACAAACAAATAAACAAACAAAAACAAACAAAAGACCCTACCCAAATTCCTAGAAATAGAACAGATGGATGGTTCCCAGAAGCAATGGATGATGTGTAGGGAAAAGGAGTAAAGGTGGTCAAAAGATACAAACTTCCAGTTATAAGATACATAAGTTCTGGGCGTGTAATCTACAGCAGGTACTGTATTGTACATTCAGAAGTTAAGAAAGTGCAACTTAAAAGTTCTCATCACAAGAATAAATGTTATAACTATGTGAGGTCATGGATGGTAACTTATTTTGATGATCATGTCACAACGTATACATATATAAAATCACCATGTTGTAGACCTGAAACCAACATAAAGTTACATGTTTAAAAAAGGGAAGAAATGAAGCTATTTGGTATAAGAGAGATTTGAAATCAGGAGTCCATGCTTTCCTACTGTATCACACAGAGAAATTGAGGATGATGTTAAAGCTTTACTATTCAAAAACACAACTGCATAAAAGCTTTACCCGGAGAAAGTTCCAACAAATACAGTTCAGTACAAAGTGTTTTCAGGTTTTCTCATTTTAGAGATTCTTATTGTAATTAGGTCATTATGTATCTCATCCGTAGACTTCTATTTCTAGCATTTGTTCTGTTGCCATAATGAGCACATCCAAGTGAAGTACAGTGAGAATCAGGGTTTCTCATAATGGACTGTGGTCAAAAAAAGGAAAGGCTATGCCGTGAAAACGAAGGGCAGGAACAAAAGGAGATAAATAGAGACAGAATTAGGAGAACGGTCTTCACAAAGTGGCAAGATACCATGGTACGCACAACAATGTTTTCCTTAGAGAGCACTGAGCATGAGAAAGTTACGTGATTCAAAAATATTACCCATGCTGGGTCTGTTCTAGGAAGAATGCCCAACTGTCTCACTAAAGTCCAGCCTGCTCTGTTGGTCTGCCTCAGCCTCCAGAGAGAACTTGGAAGAGGCTGAAAGGAGCTGAGTAGCTGACAAGAAAACAGATTAAGAATATAGGGAGAAACCTGCCATGCAAGGCTTACGAAGGCCCATTACAAGACGCCTCTGTCACACTGCGCACATCAGCCAAGGAGAGGATATTCTCTTCCGGCCTAAGAAAGCTGGCTTAGATTGACAAATAAAGGGCAAACTGCATTTAAGATATTCTCAAGCTGGGAGTTGGAGTATTTGCCGCTTTTAACACAAACAAAAATGCAGCACAGTTGAAATACACTTTCAAGTTGCATCAGTGTGTTTTGAGATAGGATCCTTACAATATGCTCTGCACTCAAAGGATTAAATGCTTTCCTGCTTATTAAAGCGGTTACAGAAGCAAAAGGAAACCCATCCTAAATAACAAGCTTTTTACATATAAACACATATGGCTAAATCATATGTTATAATTTTATTCTTACAATTAAGCCCTGCTGCTTCTAGTTCTTAAATTTATAATGGTCTTCAGACCTGTTATTGCTGAGAGGTCATTAACATACTATTTATAAAATCTCAATTCTAATTCTAATGTGCATATGCATATATGGGCTATGAATCACGATCCATAACTCTTTTCTAATAAATCTATAGCGCCTGCTGGAAGTGCACTCTAGGTAAGTACACTTTACTGCTCTGTCGAAGCAATTAATTAGCTAAAGCTGTGCATATTCCTGCCAGTGCAATCAGGAGCCCCCGCCAAACAAGGAGGGGAGATGGGGCGACGGCCGCGGAGAGCACAAGCGCGCCACACTGGTAACGTGGCTTAGGAAACAGGAAGATAAAAAGTAATTATGTGTAGGTCTCAAATATACCTATAATTCAGAAAAATAATAGTCTCATAACGTGATAGGAACAGAGGAAGAGGTCACACACCCTTCTGCCTAGTTCTTAATGGGACAAATCATACTCCTAGGTACCGAGACCTAGAGAAGACAGTCGAAAAGCTAAAACAGTGCAGGGTGCTAACTTTACAAAGCAAGTCAGATGTCACTCGAGTCACATGCTTCCTCACTTTTACAGTGGCTTCCTTCATCTAGATATCATGCATACCCTCACACACACCCAGAAAGTTGCATTTATGCTGTTGCATGTATGTAGACATGAGGCGATGGGTATCCCACGTACACACATATACACAAATTCACACTTAGAAACTATGAGAGCTTTTAAAGTTATGCCCTTGGCATTTAAGAACTTGAAAGTGTGAATTTCCAATGAATAAATACACAGCTGGATATAACAAACGTGCATTAGAGGAGAAATCAGGTATCTATACCCAGTGGAGGAGGAAGGCTCAACAAGTAGTAGGTCAGGGTGAGGGGGAGCTGGTGTACATTCATGTTGATGTGGGAAAGCAGCCAGGGAGCTCTTGGGATCAGTCAATAAAATGGAAGTCACTGCGGCTTTCAGTTTCTATCTTGTATTCATGTGTGTGTGAATGACAGGAATGAGAGATGAAGAAGAAAAGAAAAAGTAGGTGGGGTAAAAAAAATTTAAAAAATAGGAAGTTAAAGGAAATGCTGTAAAGATCTTTACTTCTGTAAGAAACAGTGAAAGACTGTACTTTGTGTGAGATGGTGTATAGAAACGTCTAACAGAAAATAAGAATACATAAAAGTCTGTGGGATTTTCATGGTCCACTTTCCAAAACTGGCTCATTTTCCCATCCACTGAAAAGCACAAGGAACTCAAGACCAAGGCTACCAAATACTGAAGATGTGGCTAAAATGCCATATTAAAGTCCGCACATACCTGATTGGTCAAAAGCCGGCAGATAATTGGATACAAACAGCCAAAGTTAGAGGAGCAACATCATGAATGCCATCCCACGCATTCAGAGAGAGAGAAGAGGGACTATGATAAACCCGGTAAAAGACTGTTTCTTCACAGATTGTTAACACTGGAAGCTATTTTAAAATCCTAGCGGCTAATATTTAAAACAGTAACATTAACAGCAAACATTTATTTAGTGTTTACTGGGTGAGTGGCAGGCATTTCTAAGCACGCTTACATACAGTAACTCGTTGAATTTTCCCCTCATACCAACCCAGTGATGTGGGGTAACATTATTTTTGTCACTTCACAGGTGAGGAAGCATAGAGAGGTTATGTGCTGTGCTGAAGGTTCACACCTATTCCTTCCGGAGTGGGGATTTGAATCCAGGCAGTCTGGCTCTGGGCTCTGCTGCCTACAGAACAACAATGGTTGAGCACTTACAACGCACTGGAATCTGCTCTGAACAATGTAATTACATAATTTGATATTTTCTTGCAGCCCCGTGAGGAAGATACCTTCTTTCATGCAAATAAAAAACCTGAGGCTTAAAACCTGCCAAAGTGATCCATCCTCTAACTGCCAGAGACCTGACTGAAACTGAGATCTGTGAAATGCCCTGGGACCACCAGGCAACAGTCCCCTGTCATTCTATAATCTGCTGTAGCATCTCTCCTCTACAGGTGACCCAGGCTACTGATACCTTCTTAATCTCACTTAAAGCACTTTGGCCCACCTTGGGCTCCCAGATCATGCCACCGCAACCACACAAGTACTGAGGCTCCCATGCTTAAACTTGTGAAATAAGACGTACATATACTTTATTAAACCCCATGTGTTTAAACTCTACATGTTTCTCCCATAGTCTCCACCACGTATTGATATTTATATCCAAGGTATTTGTATCTAAATTGGCATTCCTGCATGGTCCATGTGGCAAATGTCACCGCCTAGAGATATCTTGAGAAGAGTGAAGTTTTTAAAGTCTAGAGAATACGTTGACATCTTTCACCTTATTAATGCTGGGAGAAGTAGATTTGGAGATTTCATTTTCTAGTTTTTACTACCCTCACCTTCAAATGGCCTAAAATATGTCTCTAAAAAACCTTGCAGATTGAAAGTTATATAAATAATGTGGGTGAAACCAAATAATGAAGAACAGAGCTGGTAGGCATTCCTTGTCTGCCAGAATACAAGATAAAAATTATGATATCTAACCTAATGAAATCTGATATGGCTCTTACGAAATACATTTATAATTTTTAGCAAAAAAAAATATTTTGCAACATCTACAAATAAAATTATTTTAAATATTATTTTACAGAAAAACTATAGACTATATGTAATATATATGTCAAATTGTTTAGAAATACGTGTTAGTACCATATAAGTAACCATACATATATTTGTGTGCACTAAAATATATTCTATTGTCAGGGATGAGAGATCAAAAAAAAAAAGTTTATAATATTCTATTCCATTCCAGGATTAACATATAGTTATATGATAGTTTATCGTATTTTCAGGAGCAATTATATATAAAATAAATATACTAAACTAAGACTGATTTCCTTTAAAAAAAAGTGGTATAAAAGAAAAAAGCAGTGAACTAAATAGACAGTTCTAGGTTTTTGTCTTAATTCTTTTAGTAACTTAGCTAAGAATAACAATAAAATCCACCATCCATTGCATAGCTATGATCACATGACACTGGTTAGTCCTTCACATATAATAACTTTGTTTCTCACAACACTCCTATGAGATAAGTAACTAATCTGGTAGGAAAATAGAACTGGAGAAAAAGAGTTGTCACTAATCAAATAAATGGTAGTTAAATAACATAAAGCTATTATTTTGACCATTACCTTTGCAAAAATAAATTGTGACATATCTTGTCAAATATTAAGGAAGACAACGAAACTCGTGTTCTTACTGCCACTTATTAACTGTGTCTCCTTAGGCAAGCTAATTAACATCTCTGGGGTGCAATTTCTTCTAATTCAATTCTGGAATTTCTTTTTGTATAAGTGCAATAATACCATATATCTTAAGGACTATGGTGAGAATTAAAAATGTTAATTCATGTAAAAGATTATTCACAAGAGTGTCTGACACACAAGAAACAGTAAGTGTTAACTCTCATATTGCTAATGACAAAAATTCTTTTGGAATATAAATTGGAATTATGTATCAAAGCCATAGAGGAGGTCATTGACAATAATCCATTCCTGGAACTAACTCTATCCTGAGGAAAACAGACAGTATTCTGTATATGCAAAGACAAAGCTATTCATTGTCACAATATTTATAATAACAATAAAAAAGGAAATTCTCCTATGCTAGGAGAATTCTATAATCATATTTCCATTCCTCTCACTAGAAAGGTACATTAAAACTCAGAGTGATCTTGAAATCTTGATCTTAAAGACTATGAAAAATAGGGAAAACGATTTAGGCTATAACCTTAGATGAAAAAACAGGTTAATAAATTTCACATGCCCATTTATGCTTATATTTTTATTTATACTTACATATCACTATACTGGACAGAGTAAGTTTGAGTGACAGACTGGAAAAAACTGTTCTAAAATTATGTTGGCTTGATTCCATTGATAGAATGCTAAGTGTGATTATTTTCCATTGCCAATCATGTTCCAGCTTCTGCCCTGTTTATGTTGAAACACACAGTGATACTTCATGATACTACTCTCTTTTTGTCTCCAGGCCCACCATAATTAACTTAAGCCTGATCCACCAATGAAGAATATTTTTTTGAAAAGGCTGGAATTAACTACAGATCTCATTCCTAATTTGTTCTTAACTGAATGAATAGTACTACTTGTAAAAAAAAAAAAAAAAAGAAAAAGAAAAATCTGAAAATAATCTTTGATGATGTGTGTTTATGGACTCACTTCTGAGATTTTTATAAGCAATCTCTTCTTTGGCAATAGCTCCTACTAAGACTGCTAAGTAATGGAAGCAATATGAATAATTTGTAGATAGTGCTTGGGGATCATACATCTTCCAATATTTAAATCATCTTAAAAAAAAAACTATTAAAACATAAAAGAATCCAAGGAGTAGGAAGGGAAGGAATATGCAAACAATTGTCCTTTTACTTCCTTTGAATACCTTGCCTGTTCACAAAAGACACTAACAGTTTGAAGGTTTTCATCATTTGAATTACATCTCAGTTAATGGAATCCCCCCTACAAAATCACATGCATTATCTAACTTTTGACAAAGATAGAGAGAGGAAGATTAAAGACTTTTTGAAAAACTTTTGAAAAGATGCCTTGATTCTACCTTCCCCATATAATAGCTATGAAGGTTAATGGTAAAGACTACGTAATAACATCCTCAGCTGTTTGTAACCAACCATTATAAACACCTGAGGGAATGTCTTTCCTATTGGGAATACACCCCCCCCATCTTGAGCATAAAAATGGTGTTGGATTTCTACCTGTCTTCAAGATGCATGTGTTATTCAGATTTGTTTCTTCAATACTCAAAAGATGCAGCAATTTGTGAACAATCTTACCCAATCAGAAAAATATTTAAAGCAATTTCCTAAGTACTGTATCATTTACTATCTCTCAAAGGTTGGAACTCTTCAATCAAATCACATTAACTTTTATTTTCAACATGTGATATATGCTGAATGCTTTTCTCCAAAACTGCATGTACTTATGATAAAAAGTCATATTTTCATTAATCATTACAACAATGCCCTTTTTTTCAACCAAGTTTTTCTCATATTGTGTTATTTTTCCATTGCTGGATGACATTTTGTTTTTAGTGGCTGAATATTTTCACGCCAAAGCATTTGATAACATCCCAGAGAGAACCTTGTGTTGCATATTTTCTAATTCTTCTACTGTGAAGTTTCATGTTTTTTAAAGTTCTGTTTTGGAGAGTTTTATAATTAAACATGGAAGATGAGATTTTAGTTTTTATTTATACAGGCTACTAACTTTTACCAGACGATAAGTAAGGAAAGATGTAAGAGTGAAAGTCATTGTTTCACACAATAAATATCAGTACCTCACTGTTCTAGGCACTGGATTTATTTAGCAAATAATGTGTTAAATAAAGCAGATATACTACTTCTCATATAACTTACTTTCTGGTGAATAATGTCCAGTTCTCTTTTAGAAGCTCTGAAGTCAGGTGTATGAATAAATGCATAGAAAATGGACCACAGGCATCCTTCATGCCTTAGCTAGAGTTGGAGAATATACTCTACCGACCTGCATTTCTTTCTGCTTTTCCTCTTTTCTATGTAGCCTCAAATTGGGAAGAAGGAGGGGAGAATAGAACAGTGTTGGAGAAGATCACGGAAAGGGCATGAGCCTTGGCTGACCTGTGTGAGCTGTAAACAGGCGATGTCAGTTTCCTCACCTCCTCCCATGCTTGGAATAGAGGTCATGACCACCATTCCCACACTAGGAGCTATTTCCAAGACACAGCCTTGAGAGTAATATGTTGTTGAGACCATCTGGATGGTATACGTGATTGGACCTAGTTAAGGCCTCTATATAAATCTGCAGGATTCTGGAGGGCTGGTGTCAAAATCTACTCATCTTACGGCTGCTAAGACAAGCCTCATATGTTAAGTTCCTTCACAGATTAAACCTGCCACTGACCAACCTGGAATGGCTCACCTCTTTCTTTGGTCTCTCCTTGTCTTCTGCATATGGGGGCCAGTTTTCAAACCAACAAGCAGGAGAAACTATTTTTCCCCTTCTTTTCTCAGACAGTTGATTGTAACAACTGCATAGAAGTTCATATGCTTTAAGGCTGGCTTCCATGAGCTCCGAGAAGACAAACAGATCAGCAACCTAACAAGAATGAAAATAAGAGAAACCTGCAACTGGCACAAAGGCTGGAGGTAGAAAGATCAAAAGAGGTGTTGGAAAGCTAAATGAGCTTAATATCTTCAGCTATTGTGTTTTTCCTGAGGTTTATTCCATTACCCAGACAGCAACAGAACCCATGGTACTCTTCATTCATCTGTACTCCTGGAGCACCTGCCCCTGCCTGCTGCAGTGTTATGCAGGATACAAAGAAATACTTTAAAAGTTATTATCTTGGTCTCCAAGTTGCTTACACTCTAACCTTGGAAATTCTTGCTGACCAAAAAAAAAAAAAAAAAAAAGAAAAGAAAAAAGAAAGAAAAGAAAAGAAAGAAAAACCTGGAAAACAATTCAGCATAAACTCATAGGAAACTACTTGTTTTGCAAGATACTATGCTCTTCTTTATTCTATGAGGGAGATGAACAATAAATAAACAAGGCCTGTCTCTAGAAGCGCTATGATAGAAAAGGACTGCTAAGATCTCCACATAAATAAGCTTAGGTAACATAAACAAAATGTGAAAATGGCAGGAAAACCTATCAGACATGTTGGTGCCTAGAGGGTCCACCTAGACCAGAGAGTTGGACTAAAACTTATAATAAAATGCCAAGCTGCTCATCTAGAGTCAAAGACCCACTGGAAGCCCAGGATGAGAAGAGCAGTGAACGGAACCACTTTACATGCTCAGCACAGGAGCAGCAACAATGCAACAGACAGCAGGATGCATTCTCATAGCCCGAGTGTCTGTCCACTCTGTGTCAGAATGGTGGTGGACTCTGGAGCGAGCCACGAAGGCCACAAAACAGGAAAAACCCATACCACCATAGAGCTTAGGTTCAGCGTTTCTGAGAGTGGCAGTCCTAAAGAGAGAATAAAATGGACTAAGGAAAGGAGGACCATGCCAGGCTAAAGAGGGTGAAGTGCCAGACTTGCAAGTCTGGGAGAGAGCGGCACCCCAGGCTGAGAGTCTTGCAAAGGCCCTAAGATAGCGAGTAGCTATCCACTTTTCTGGAACAGAAAAGTGAGTGTGACTAGACCACGGTGAATAAAGAGGAAAGCAGTTGGAGAAGGTGTCCAAGAGGAGGGTCTGGACCAGGTTACACAAAGCCTTTTACAAAATGAGTTTGGGAATGGTCTGTAGATTTAGTGAAAGGAGAGGAACAAAGATTTACATTTAAATTACCCCCCAATTGCAACCATTTGCATAAATGCTACTTCTTTTCATCAGGTTCTCCCTCCCCCCGAAACAGTATGTATTGAAGGTGACTGTATTTAACTGGCTTGCTTAGGATATCCTCAGTTTATGCCACTTATTCCAACTTCTAATTCATATTATCATGATTCATTCTCAGATGTGTCCTGGTTTAGACCACGATTGTCAAACTTTTTATGTCAAAAGTCAAAGAGAAAAGATTTTAGGTGTTTTAGCCCAGATGGCCAGGATACTGCCACTATGGCACAAAAGCAGCCACAACTGTAAACCAGGAGACTACCACTATGGCACAAAAGCAGCCACAACTGTAAACCAGTGAGTGTGGCTGTGTTCAAATAAAGCTTTATGGATACTGAAACTGATTTTCACCCATAATTTCCAGGTGTCACAAAATATTCTTTTTTGATTTTTCCCATTTGAAAACACAAGCACCATTCTTAGCTCATTGGCCATTCAAAGACAGGTTAGCTGGATCGGATCCATGGATTGTGGTTTACTGATCTCCCTTTTAGATGACAAATTAGATGGTGACCCTTATAGCAACTAGCTTTTATGGAGGACTTACTATGTACAAGGTCACCCTCACAACAAACCTAAGTGGTAAATACTAGCTTTTGTAATAAAGAAACAGAGGCATGTCTAAGCAATGCTCCCGAGGTCTCCATGAGAAGAAGTGGCAGAAAGCCTATCAAGTGTGGAGCCCCCAAGGTCAGCCACAGTGCTGAATAGTATCCTAACACATTCCCATTCTCTCCTTCTCATGTCATTCTTCCTTCTCATCTTCTATTTATGGCTTACTTTTAGTCTCTTTTTCTTTCTTCATGATGCCTTCTTTTTTCTTTTCTTATGCCCTCCTTTCCTATCCTCTTCAAAATTATAAGAGAATGACATGCTAGGACCAGAAACCAACTAACCAAAAGTTAGATTACACAGAATAAAGAATCAATGCTTTCAACCTCTACAATCGCTGAATATTTTTAGTTTTCTTTAGAATGTTTTTAAGATTTTATTTATTTATTTGACAGAGAGAGAGAGAGAGATCACAAGTAGGCACAGAGGCAGGCAGAGAGAGTGGGGGGAAGCAGACTCCCTGCTAAGCAGAGAGCCCGATGCAGGGCTCGATCCCAGGATCCTGAGATCATGACCTGAATTGAAGGCAGAGGCTTAACCCACTGAGCTACCCAGGCACCCCTTTTTAGAATGTTTTTAAAGATTTTATTTATTTGTGTGAGAGAGAAAAAGAGAGAGCACATGGGAGAAGGAGCAGAGGGAGAGGGACAAGCAGACTTGGCATGGAGCATGGAGCCCAACGTGGGGCTCAAACCCAGAACCGTGAGATCATGACCTGAGCGAAAACCAAGAGTCAGATATTCGACTGACTGAGCCACCCAAGCGTCCCACTCCTTAGGATCTTTAAACAATTATTCCCTTCATATTTTTCAGATAAAACCTGTTTTCCCCCTAAGCATCAGCTCTCTAGGTAGAAATACATCTATTACCTTTCATTTTATTTGTCTTTCAACAACAGGTATGATCACAATTGTTTTCTTTGAAATTGAGCAAGTTTGTTACCCTACCTCTTACTTCCCTCTGGTCTTAAGTTAAAAGACATCTGATAAGTCACTACCCATTCTTAAATCTCTGATACCCAATAGTCCTAGTGCCTTAAACTAGGGATTTTACCACCATATGGAGGATTTGATCTTCTAAGTTTTAAACAACTCTCTTTACAAATGAATTCTGGGAACACAGATTTTTGAATTGGAGACTTTCCACAGACTTCATGGTTTTAAAACATTTGAAAAGTGTTTACTTAATGCGGCTGTCTATTGTGATAGCACAGATAGATAAAAAAGAGGAGGATACTTAACGCCAGGACCACTTTCATTGTTGAAGCTTCTCGCCAGCAACAAGGCAGCAGTAAAGTTCAAGTACTTTATAAATGTCAGCAAAATCCTATAAACAAATTACCACGTGAGTCATTTGTATGTGCGTGTCTTTTATTTGGAAAAGCATACTTTTTAAGGGGGAGAAAAGATGCCACTTGTTTGCTAAGGTACACTACCATTTTCTACTAAATTGTTTTTAACAAACAAACAAAAAAGCAAGTTGAAGCTTCCGATTTAAGTTATTCATTCCATACCAATTTTGAAAATATTAGGGCATTAAAATCAAAGACACATTTAAGGAAAAACATACAGTTAGTTTGGAGGGATGAATGAGAACATCCTGTTTGGTCCATATTAAGCCTGCAGATTCATCAACACTGGGCTCACAAGGGCAAGACAGACCAAGTGTTTATGAGCTCTCCAAAAGGATTGATTTTTACAAGTCTCTGATTTAACTGAAAGGGGTGCCTATATATTTAGTTAGCAAAAGGGTTAATGGACTCAACCTTTTGAAAAATGCACTTCTTTACATGCATATAACATGATGGATAGTTAACCGAATGCATGCAGGTAAACGTAAGTGAAAACAAATTAATTGGAAGGTATAGGGTTTATTGTTTATTTTTTTCTTGATAGATGGATCTCATTATTTTCCTTGGGCAGACAAAGCCATAACAGTTTCCAGAGAAAGGAGAAGTGACAGCTCCAGGAAACTGCTTACAGATGGACAGCCAGCAGGCTAAAAATATGACTTGTGTCCACCTCATCAATAAGCTGGCTCCATGAAGAGTGGCAATTATTCTTTTCCTGCTTGTGCTGCCCTTTGAGAGGCATGAAGACGATTATTGATAACTAGGTATGTAGAACAAAATATATACAGTAACATAAACTCATTTACTACAGCAAATCCATATTAGAAAGCACCACAGCCTTTCATGTCATTATTTAAATTGGCAGCAGATACTCATCAATGTCTTAGAGGGTTATGCTGATACTGTGTTTTGTTACGATCTTATTAATTATTAATTATGCATATTTACTATTCAGCTATATTTAGAGAGTCTGTATTATGCACTGCAAAAGGGGGAGGAAACATCACTGAGTTGGAGAAGGTGAATTCTCAATCTTGCAAGCATATAAATGTCCCAAGAACTGGCTTTATCTATACTTTGGCTTTATCTAGCTTTGTACCTTTAAGAGGATCTTTAAGTCTTATGGGACAATACCAAAATAATGGATACAAATACATTTTTACATGAATCACAAACTATCAATTCTTGTTAAAAAAAAAAAAGAAAGAAAGAATCAAGCTATACAACTTTATTATTCTTTTTAATATAAGAAAAAAAAATTGTAGTACCAATTACTGTGTGGAATTTAAAAAAAAAAAAAAAAAAGCCTTCTCAATTAAAGGCACTACAAAATAAATGACAGTTTCCAGGCATCAGCACAAAGCTAAAGGGATTTCAATGGCCTCATTACTTTTATTACCCTGCATTGTTCAGCCAAATCTACTGCAAGGCTGTGTTTAGGCATAGGATCTGTCTCAAACTTCCAGAAATGTGGGCAATGGATCAGCTTACCTGAAATCAGTAGAAAAAACATGCAAAAATCATAGCACAGCAAATGTTATACTTGGTTAACCTGCTTTATACAGATTGCTATAAAGGTATTAACCAGGAAAGAAGTTAATAGAAAAATGGGAGACAATTTCAACTGTAATAGTCAAATTTTGACATATTAGATCAATAGTGGAAGGTATTTCAGGCTATTCCCATTGCATTTCCTTATTGAATATCTCATTTCCTGTCATTTATATTCTAAAATAGATGAAAATGATGCTTTTTTTTTTTCATTTCAACAAATGACAGAATAGCAAAGTGATTTTTAAAAAGTAAGTCTAAATGACAGAACATGCCCCTTACTCTGCTCAAGTTTTCAGATTCTCTGGGGGCTTGAAGGTCATAGTGATTAACTGGGCTATGTTATTCTAGAGTTGCACAATTATCCAATAATCAGGATTCCACCCAGGGCTGCCATGACTTGACTAAGGGGACTCTTGTTCCCAGTTTTACTAAATGTCTGGTCTCTGAGGACTCGAGAGAGGCGTTCATTCGAAGGTCAATTATCTTACCGAGTTTCAAAAAGCAGTGGATAATTAGAAAAAACAAGCTACAGCTAAATGTCTTCCATCTAATTCTTGAATCACCTGCCCATTTTTAACTTCTATCTTGTAAAACGAATAAATTTCTCAGTCTAGGATGCCATGATTGTTTTTCTTAATAAGATTCCCAGGGTACTAGTATTTGAAAAGAAAATATTATTCATTCAATAGTGCCATGGTGTTACTATATTTTTAAATGATGCATTCTTTTTATGCTGCCTTTTGTAATTTCAGTAAAAACCAACTGAATGCAGTGGTACCTTTTTTAGGGGGAACTGGCTACTAAAACCATTGTAGAATTTAAAATACAAGTTGTTTCTCTCACCTCACTATGAGAGAAAATTATCATTCTGCTTAGGTAGCAGGATTTTGTTTCAATGGGCTATGCATGTAAGAGTATCTAAGTGAAATGGCATCTGAAATACAATTTACTTGAGGAGTGTCTCAGTGGCTTAGTCAGTTGAGCTTCTGACTCTTGATTTCAGCTCAGGTCATGATCTCAGGGCCCTGAGATCCAGATCCCCTTTGGACTCTGTGCAGTATGGGGAGCCTGCTTAAAGCCACTCTCCACCCAACCACACACCCCCATAGGCCCCCTAGAAAAACAAACAAAAACACACAATTCACTTGAATTTAATCCAAATTTATAAATTACTCATTTTAGCAAAAATACTAATGTCTAATGGCAAATTAGGGTTATTTAC
This sequence comes from Mustela lutreola, assembly GCF_030435805.1. Lineage (NCBI taxonomy): Eukaryota > Metazoa > Chordata > Mammalia > Carnivora > Mustelidae > Mustela > Mustela lutreola. Next base: position 76,908,751 of record NC_081295.1, read on the forward strand.
CTTTGAATTATATTGACATAGTCCATCAAGAAAATTCTTTGGTTATTTCTCAGGGCACATGTAGTCACAGGTGATGGAAATTCAACAAAACAAAGGGGAAACTGTTGGTACCTCGAATTAAGCCAATGAAAAGTCAGTGATAGAGCCAGCTGGAACTGGAGACCCAGGGACCTGAGTGCAGTCAGCACCCTTCCCCTTGTCCCCCAGTTTGCTTCTGACAGCCTGAAAGGAGTGCCTGGTGGGTGTATTTCTAGGAGGTACTTTCTATAGATAAAGAGCCCATTCTTTCCTTGATTTCTGTGACCAGAGAGCAGGGTCACAGGGAATCAGGTTTACTGAAAGATAAGGTCTCCTATTCCGACCCTTTGGCTAAGATGAGGGAGAAGGGAAGAAGTTGCCCAAAACTTATAAAATGCTATTCCTTGAAGTCCTGGGCAAAGAAGGCACTACCTGATACATTTTTTTAATGTTACCAGTGGACTAAACACAGTCAATATTGATATTTTAAGTTTCTTCTATATCTAAGCTTACTATTCTATTCTAGCATGACCATTTGTCCCAACAACATCATGAATATGACTTGATGAACCCAGGAAAACTCTTGCAATATATTCATCAATTTTTATTTTATTTTTTAATTTTTAGATTTATTTATTGTTGGGGGGGGGGGGTGTGGGCAGAAGGGGAGAAAGAAATCTCCAGGGCTTCATGCTCAGCTCAAAGCCAGAAGAATGGCTAGATCTCAAAACCCTAAGATCATCACCTGAGCCCAAATTAAGAGTCAGATCTTAACTGACTGAGCTACCCAGGTATCCCTCACCAATATTTAGTAGGTACGGTCTGAGTAAAATTTACGAAATGAAATTCGTTTTTTTAGACATGCTCCTCCTCTACTACAAAGCCTCCTGGGTCTAATTCTCAATACCATTTCCCATTGGCTGCTGTTATAGCTTTAGGCACAAATCTAACCATTTCCAGCCAGTTATGTTCATCTACTCCGTCCTCCTACACCCCCAGGCCTCCTCTACAAGTATGCCAGTCCAATGACATAGCAGAAATTCCTTATTTGATCTCCCATCTGTGATAGCTCAGTAATTTTTTTCCTTAAGAGGCAACATGAAGCTGTAGAAAAAAAACAGGGCTTTGACTCAGAAGACTTGTGTCTTAAAACCCATCCTTCTACCTATACCTGATGTGATTTTACCTGAATCCAAATGATTTTCTTAGCCTGACTTTTCTTTGGAGTACCCTTATGAAGACAACATGGATAAAGTACCTAAAAAGCTCTAACCAAGGATCGCCGGGGGGTCTCCATTAAGGGTCTGACTCTTGGTTTTGGCTCAGATCACCATCTCTCCGTCTTGGGATTACGCCCAACATTGGGCTCCAGGCTCAGTGCAGAGTCTGCTTCAGATTTGTTCTCTCTGCCCCTCCCCACTCACACTCTCTCTTTCTCTAAAATAAATATATAAAATCTTTAAAAACTGCTTTACCAAATATAAGTACTTCTATTCGTGCTATTAATTTGTTATACTACTTTCTTTCTTTCCTTATAAACAGGATGTATCATCTTACAATATCTTCACATTTGTAAGCATCAATCTTACTCTTGTTTTCGCCATCCTCAGGGACTTTGAAATCTGTAAGGATAAAAATTCTAGCACATTGAACTCATCGTTCCTAGAATCTTATAATTGTCAGACTAAGCAAGATGAACATTTTCTTCCCTCTTGGATAGATTTTTCTCCTCATTCTATTTCTATCTCACATACTCCTCTCTACACCCATTTCAAACCATGCCATGGAGAGGAGACCATCTTCTAGAACAAAAAGTGATCTGACAATTCACAGAACCAAATCTACTCCTGAATGAACTGGTCTTCTCTGTACATTAGGAGCATCCAAAGGACCAAGTTGTGAGCATTGTTTAAATAACACTGCTTCTCCTTGAGAACTTCTAACCAGGGTCATAAGTTGTCTTTGTCAAGGCCTTCAGGAACTGAATAATGCACTGACTCTACCTTAACCTACTGAGGTAGAGCCAACAGCCCACTGCCAAGGAATCTAGTCTAGGACAGATGGTATTTAATGGTCAATGAAATGCTGAGCCAGATAAAGGAGGTATGACTAAATTATTTAGTCTGTTGCTTTCAACAGTATTCCACCCCACATCTTGAGTTGCTAGCTTTGTCCTCCTGTTTGGGATTTTTACCAGCTTGTTGTAGGTCATACACATGCTGGCCAGTGCCTTCGATGTTAAATTAAAATAGTTCATCATTTTGCTCCTTTCCCTACCTGTTCACGCAACTGCTCTCCCTTCTCTCTTCTCCCCATCCCTCCCCTACTTCCTCTCTTTTCCGTTGGCCTCCATTCTCTTCCCTTGTTATCCCTTTCTATTTCCTACATCCAGATCATTGGAGTCAGAGGTGCATCAATGGATTTAAGCCTCACATGTAAAGGCCCATCTCACAAATGCCTTGTCTTTATTATAAGACTTTCATGATAAGACTTTCCTCATCCTCTCGTTAACTGAAAATGGTCTTTACCTTTCTCTGAATACCTATAAATAATTTTTGATGGGTAATTTTGGGCACTTACCATATTCTGCCATTTGTTACAATCCCTCATACAAATAGTTGATCCTTTTGGTATAGCTTATCTCATAAAGCTTCTATTTTTGTACTTTGGGGCAAAATATTTTAATTTGTAAGTCATATTAAATTTTTAAACTTTTGCTTTTGACTATTCTTTATCAATAACTATGATTTTGGTTAACCATTTAATAAAAATCCTATGTATATATATAGTTTCTATTACAGAAATTTCTTCTTTCTAACAGAAACATTAAAAAGGATTCAAACAAAATCTTAAGAAATACACACATCTGTACATGTGTGTATATAAAGTGTGTGTTCCTCAACATTGTCTTCCTGGGCATAAAAAAGGGCATGCTTTTTCACCTTCATGAAATACTTGTGAAAGGGCCTGGATTTATAGAATCTGACAAAAGGCATCATAAAGTAGCCTTTGGGGGTAATGCATGAGGTATTAGCATGTAATTCTAACCCTTCTGAGATCAATACATTCATGGCTTGTGACGCTCTGGTAAGACCCATTATTTTAAAATATGGTAACAAAAATGGTCACCAAGCTGCTGTCAGTATGGCTACAAAGACTCAGCTGTTTGAGAATCAAATAACTGTTTTTAGATGTTGAGTTTTACCTGCAAATTATGTACATAGTACTGTACTGATTCAATCAAGTTTAAGTCTCAGGGATATAATAATCTTCTCATATATTAAATGAAGGACTTTCCTTTTGTGTTCCCTTTATTTCTCCATCCTCAATTCCATATTTCATGGGCAATTACTTTAGTTATTTGATATACATCATTCCCAAATCACCTTTTAAAGAACTTACATTAACCTAAGAAAAACACATGTACAATCTATTTTGGGGGTATGTTTTGCATATACCTTTGAAAATACAGAGTCTTGTGGTTTATGTATTCTTGTGAAATTTAACAAAAACTTTTACTGCCATGCATGTTGGTTAAATATGAATGTCACTAATCCCCTTTGCATCCTATTATAAGATTTGACCATGTCCTGCCAATCCATTCAGTAATGACAGAGGTGGATGGTGAGCATTGCACTGTTACAGGCGATGCTGAAGTGAATACCATGGCATAAGGTATTTTGTGTATATTATTTTCTTTGTGAAATTTTATTCACTTTTCTCTTTTTGAGCATCTTTTTATGTAAGGGTCATATTCCTTATAATACTTCATGCTCAAAAGGGTAAAATGTTCAAACAAACTCAACTGAAAATGAGAATATGCTGCTTTATTTTATCCATTACTAATATGCACTTGGTGTTTACAAGGATTTACCACCTGAGTGTATATGAAAGGAAAAATGATCCCCCCCCCCACTGGAAAGGGGCTATATATTTAATAGTCACCTCAAAAAGAACCTGATTGCATATTTTACCAAGGAAGATCTGTAAATAGTTTTAGGCCCATCTGAAAAATATAATTAAACAATTCCCATAATAGTATCTTCAAGTTAAGATGGTACAATAAATCTACAGCTGTTTGTTTCTAATGGGTGGGTTCAGAATAAAACAGTGGAGAACTATTGAGTCAGTATATCCCCAAAGTAGTTGAATTCCACCTGGAAAGTAAGATTTTCTTAAAGTCTCAAGACTTGGGGACTGCTATCAAGAAGACATTAGTGAAAATAAACAAATAACAGTCCTGACTATGTCACCAGATCAACCTTATAGTTCCACAACCTCACATTACAAGTTGTTACAGCTAACACAAAAGTGAGCTACTCTCCTATAACTGTGCATCGTAACGAGTGCTCCACTGGGATGAGAAAAGCTCAGCTCCAATTCCACCTGTGTCTCTTCCATTAAATTAAGTGAGCATCAGCTTCTTTATCTTTAAACTGGACATAATGGTTCCCACCTCACAGAGTTGTTCAGAATGTCAAGTAATGTGTGTGAAAGTTTTGCACAATGTGAAGTGCTACACAAAGAAAGTTACTATTGAAGTTAGTTGTTACTGTTACATTGTCAATATACCTTCGAGAGAGACAGACTAGAATCTACCACCCAGTCTGGTAGTCCACTCCTCCCTTTCTCGGAGCACCCAGTAGGAGTTGGGAGTGACTTATTGTCATGTACTACTTCACTGCTTTGAGCTTCATCCTTTAGTGATACCACTTCTACTTTCTGTTTGCCTGTAAGGGACTAAATTCTGTAAGGTTTATCTGCTTTTTGGCCTTTATTGGGTACCACTGAAACAAGTGCTTCCAGAGAAGCCAAGGCTAAAGTCATTCCATTCACCTAAATGAACTCAACCAATGTAATCAAATCATTTTGGTCCCTTTTATTGCGTCCCATCCTGTATCTTGGTTCCCCAAACTCCTACTTTCTTGCCCAAGATATCTAATGAGAAAGAAAAAAAACTGTGACTGTACTTAGTTAACAGCATGACCATTTGTAACTTCATACAATGCTATTTCTCAATGGCATTTATGAGTCATTATTAATAAAAAAATGTTCTTTCTGAACTCTCATATAGCTGTCTTTGAAGTCAGTAATAATCATTTTAACACAATGCTTTATTCCCTTTCTCCAAAAAGCTCTAAGCACCTGGGAGACATTATCTAATTAATCCTAATGCATGCAGAGAGGCTCTGAGGGGGTGTTTAGGAAGACAAAAAACTGTCTATAAAGTTCACCATGACTATCATTAAAATATTATCTGTTCAAATGCATGTACAAAACACAAGCCTTTAGCCACAGGAAATCATTTAAAATAATTTAAATAGCTTGCAAAATAAAATGGAGTTCTATTCAAAATTATTATGCACTACAAATTTAACCTGTTAACACAGATTAAATCCAAGGCATTTTGCTTGATATTTAAGTTATTTTGATTCACATGTACTTCTCTTTCCCCCTACAAAAGGACAATAATATTTAAAGTCTTGATCATCTGCAAAATTCCTAAAACTTTTCATTAATTCAATAGGTACAACTGATTTTATAGTCTTGGTCTTAACTTTTAGACTGTGTGTCATTCAAAACACTCAAGCTTTAGAAATCTAGAAAGAAATTAAACATAAATCATTTGAATGCATTTTAAGAAGTAAAAAAGTACTGTATTTAGGTTGATGAATAGCCCTATCTAAACTAAGAAATAAAGAATATTGTAAAAATAAATAAATTCAACTTGCTTTATTTGCACTGAGGGTAAGGGTACAAGATAACCATAATTTAACTTCGTTAACCACACTGGAGAAAGTGAAGTTATAGACAAAAATTGGACTTCATTTGCTAAATTTTGCATATGGCAGAGTTTTCCAAAAAACCCACTGAATCCCAAGAGAGGCTGAAAGGAACCTGCTGACCCAGCCTTCGTAGTAACGTGGTAAGTATATTAGAACATTGGAAGAGAGATGCCCGTGGTACTTTGACCCTGCTTATCCTGCAACTAGGGGATGCGACCCAGGGTCCTCTCTTTAACTTCCGGGAATGCCTCCATAGGTACCTCATCCACGGTCCCGCTCAGTTCTGTGTTCCATTAATAAAGCCCTTGTTCTATGTTCCATTTGTCAAATACCACCATGAATTTCTTCTCTGACAAGACTCATGGTCCTTGTCATCACTGCTTCAATGTATGAATGTTCCACAAATCTACAAACTCCCTGGTGTCAAGGATAACGTTTCGCTCTTCAGTCCCCAGCCAGCACATTGTTTGGCGTGGTATTTAATACCTTCTGAATAAGGAGCGGATGGAAGCTTTGACGGATATTTAGATGAAGTGGCTGCACTTATTTATTTTGCCTACAGGTACTCTTTGAAAGCCCTGGAGTTCTGAAATGGCTGGAAGAGATCTGAAAGACTCAGAGAGGAAGCTCATAGCAACTTCCAGGATTTCCCATGCATCTTACGGTACATATTAGGTGATATTTCTATACGTTATTTTCAGTTGAGTTTGCCTAAGGCCCTGCTTTTCATAATTACTTAGTATTCATTGTTTAAATACCCCTTTCATACAAGAACCTATTCTAGGCCATGTGTGAACAAGCAAGACTCCAAAAGACGTATGTAAAAGTACTTCCATGTGGTTTTAAATATTGAGACTTCTACAATGATGAAAATAAATTGCAGAGGGTTGACTCAAAAATTGCCAAAGCCACAACAACTTAGAAATCAATGTTGACTAAAATAAAGTGTGCTTTAAAAAACTAGGTGATCTTGGAGGCCTCAATGGCTTAGGCAGTTAAACATCTGACTCTTGGTTTTGCTCAAGTCATGATCCCAGGGTAGTGGGATCAAGCCCCACGCTGGACTCCCTGCTCAGTGTGCAGTCGGCTTGTCCCCTGCTCTCTGCTACTCCCCTCTGCTTGCTCTCTCACTCATTCTCTTTATAAAACCTTTTTTAAAAAACAAATAAATAAAAATAAAAACTAGGTGATCTTGGGGCACCTGGGAGCTCAGGTGGTTAGCATCTAACTCTCATGTTGCCCAGGTCATGATCTCAGAGGCATGGAATTGAGCCCAGTTGCTCTGTGCTCAGTGGGGAGTCTGCTAGAGATTCTCTCTTTCTCTCTCTCCCTCTTCCTCTGCCCCACCCCCTGCTGGCCCACACTCTCTGTCCCTCCTTTCAAAATAAAATTAAATTAAAAAATCACTAGGTGATCTTAGAACTAACAGTGTAAACAATAAGCACACACACAAAAAAAATGTTTCAAACAGATTCTATGTACTCTCTTCAAGAATATTTGATAAATTTATACTATAGGTCATTTTCAATTTATTAAGAGTTGCAACCTTTAATGATCAATAGAATCCAGAATATAGACCTAATGTGATTGAGAGATGCACTTAGGAAAATTACTGTATTAGCATTAAGTAGTATACCATATATCTCCAAAAAGCATTGCTTTTCTTTTACTTTCCTATTGACAGTTAAACTTCCTAATAATTCTTTATATCAAAAATGAAAATAGCTTTCAATCAATTGATAAGCATCACAGAGACTTAAAAATAGGGCCACGAATTTAGAGCCAGAGGCATTTTATTCTCATACGCCTTTTCAGAGTAACTGTCAGCCATGTTTAGATGCTGGCATATTTTCCAAGACTAGAAGGAGAGATTTATCAGTCAGAAAGGAGTGTTTATGGATACTGTTTGAACAGCCATCAATGAAGAAAATCTTCCTCAAGTATTTAAATCCTCCCCACTCTCTTTATATCAGTTATATAAAAGCCTGTTTAATTGTGTATATAAAAAGTGGGTGATCTCCAGAGCTCAGTCTTGCCTCTTTTCACTTCTAATTTAGGACAGTCAGGACATGATCTCACTACAGGACAGTATCCTCTAACATCAGGATAATGATTATTTTCAATGTTATAACGTTAGCCCAGATCTCTCTCCCTGATGTATAATTCCAGCAGAGTAATTTTTCTCTAAACATAAATATGATCACATGTTTTCCCTATTCAAAATCCTACACAGGTTCCCCACTGATTATTGGGATGTGTGAAGTCCACGTTATAACATACAGAAGTCACCATAATCTGAGCTCAGATGTTCTAGTAGTATGACCACTGTGCCTACTTTATATTTCGACTTTTTTAGGATTCCATCTACTCCAGTACCTATAAATCACAGGCTGCCTATTTCTTTTTCTCTGCTGTTTTGTTTCTTTATTTCAAAGATTTATATGAGTGAGACAGTGTGTGTGTGGGGGGGGGAGGGACAGAGGGAGAGAATGTCCAAGTAGAATCCCCACTGAGCGTAGGGTCCGAATGGGGCTCAGTCCCATGAACCATGAGATCACGATCTCAGTCGCTCAACCGACTGAGCCACCCAGGCACCCCATATCTCTGGCTTTTATCACACGCTATCCCCTCCTGAAGGCTCTTCTCCTACCCCAGCCAACTGGCAACCACACACTCATCTTTAAGAGTCACTTCTGTTCTAAGGAGTGTCTCCTTCCTGTGATCATATTAAGATAGAATCAGAAACTCCTATAGTTAATTTTTCTTTTATATTTCTTTTTCATGATACCAGATAATGCAAGCATTTTCATTTATCACATCCTGCTTCAGGGCTCTTTTCTCCTTCAGTTTTACTTCAGTGTGTCTGCAAGGATGCATTCTGAAATACACTGTTTTCTCCTTTAGCTTTTTCCTATCTTTTAACATTCATCAATGAATTTTTAAGTGCCAAGATGTAAAAGGAATTGAAGACCAAGTTATAATAGAAGTTAGGCCCATTAGAATTTTAAAATGTGTAAGGGGTGATGAAAGGGTCAATCCATTTTTTTTTTTATGAGAAACTCAAGTCTTCAAAGTATGTCATTTTCTTTATACAATATTTTATATGAGCAACTCATTTTCCTATACTTAGAACTCTTTGGGGCATAAATTGAGAAAGACATTAAAATGTGTATTCTTCAACTATAAAAGAACATGTAAGTCTAATCTGAATATTTGTCATATCTTTTCTGATTTTTCCTTCAATGCTTTTCTAAGTTTTAGGCATCTAACAGGCTTTATGTTCCTACTACTACCTAAATATGATCTATTTATTTTTGTCTTTATAACCTAATGAAAATTTATTATTGTTGTTGAGCGCTTAATTAATTAGTAAACATCTATATTGAGATGTGTATAATTTACTTACTTGCTTCTGTTTCTTTCTGCAAAATAATAGTGAATTAAATATCAGATACTTAAACTGTTCATTTTTCTTATCTCTATCAATCAATGCAAAGGTTTGCTCTGTAAAATTCTTTGCAATATCTCTAACCAATCTTAAAGTGATTTTCGCTGAAGAAAAAATCTTCTAGAATTGCAAAGTTTCAAAAATGATTAATGCTTAATGTTGCTTTAAAAATGGTTAATGTTTAATGCTATTTAAAAATAACTTATTTAGGGGCGCCTGGGTGGCTCAGTGGGTTAAAGTCTCTGCCTTTGGCTCAGGTCATGATTTCAGTCAGGGTCCTGGGATCGAGTCCTGCATCGGGCTCTCTGCTCAGCAGGGAGCCTGCTTCCTCCTCTCTCCCTGCCTGCCTCTCTGCCTACTTGTGATTTCTGTCTGTCAAATAAATAAATAAAATCTTTTAAAAAATAACTTATTTATATTATCCTTATATATCTATCTTTGAAGCATTTAGAATCCAAGCATTTATCAGACCTGCACAAAACTACAAAATGTCTTGTTTGACCACTGATAGGAAATGATGATTCTGCTATGTCTCTTACTACATATTTGATGACCAAATACTACAACCATATATTATTTAAATACACTACTTAGCATATTTAGTATGACTTCTACCATGTATGAATTGGCAATTTAAAAAGAAGTAGATTATAAACACAAATATTACTAAATATAGTCTAATCTTTCTTTAATGATTCATCAGATTCTTCAGGCTCACACAGTGCTTCAGAGACATCATTAGGAACATCAATTAACATTGAAGTGCATCCTTCCAGTGGAGATAATAGACACTGAAAATCTATTCACCAAGATTTAATATGAGAAAAGACACAATGCATAATGTTAAGTAAAGAGCATACCAATACGAATATCATATTTAAAAATGTTAAGTACATAAGTGTGTACACAGAAAAAAAGTGATAAGGCAACAACCCAAATAATAGTAATCTCTGGGCAGCAGAAGTAGTCTATAAAATAAATTGTCTTCAAGTCCACAAAAGAGGTAATTAAAGCATCAAGTTTGCTTAAGAAAATGCGAGACAAGAGTAGGAACTTAGTAGAAGCCACAAAGAAAATTTGATTCCTACAATCAGAGTGTGGCTTAATATTCTTTAAAGTATCTTGGAAAATATCTCCCTTCAGAAGCAAAAGGAAAGTATCCATAGACACATGGTGTGGAAATGCTCCAAAAGGGGTGAGAGAGTCAGAAGACGACACTAGAAGCTACTGAGACAAGTGTGTCAGAAACTTATCAAAGCTATCAATGATGCCCAAGACTAAAGCAATATCACTGATAACTGATATTCACAGTTGTATCACTCTAAAAGTGATCAAATATCCAAAGCACAGCTAGACGTAATAAGTATTTGGCCCATAGACCTGGGATCCCAAGAACTGGGAGGTGTTCTGGGGTCTACCAAAATGAGAAGGAACACCCCTTCCTGAGTAAGCTACTGCTTTCATTTACATAAAAAGAAGGCAAATATTACCGGATGCCAAGAGACAGTCTGATCAAAGGTCTGCACTCTCTTTATCCTTGTTAAATCCAGTGCCAAGAGCTAGCTGGGTATTATACATACTGCTTCTGCCTTCTACTTAAAGAAGAAATTGGTCATTATCCAAAATATCTTGGGCGCCAGAGCTGGTATTACTCACCAAGTCTTTAAGGGTGGCCGACAAATGGATTGCCTGGATTTACAGCACAGCCTCTTAAAGCACAGCCTGGGAGACAGGGGAGAAGCACTATTTCTCATATTGCTTTTCTGTGGGAGAATGTGGGACCCATGACAACTCGCTTACCTCATTAAGACCATGCAGCTGATGCTCTAACTACACATTTATGGAGTACATTTTTTCTGCTCCTTTATTCTGCTCTATTCTACCCTCCCCACAATAGCGTAGATACATGAAAAGCCAGCATAGATTGACTTTCACCAAAGTGCCTGATACATGGGACTTGCAGATGAACTATATAGTCAGTTATTGGAAATACGGCTTAATTTTAGGAAAGGTCAGAGATCTGAGAGGTTCCACATTGAGGAGTGCAGTCATAGTCCTTCGAGGAAGAAAATAAGTCACAAGCAAATGCAAAGACCTCCTACCTCACAAATTAGATTTACCTGAAGGTCTTCCATGACAGTAATCAGATTGTAAAGGGTTAGCCAGAAGCGTCTTGTGATATAATAGAAAGAGTGCAAGTATTGGCCTTTTGCTTCAAATTTAAGATTGGTCACATTAGTGCTCTTATCTGACATATAGACTGAGCTTCTTATAAAGTGGAAATGGCATTTTGAATAGCCTGATACACTCTGTCATCGTGACAGACTCCGCAGAACCACCCTGACTCTACTCGACAGTTTTTCAGCAAGCACTTCAGAGATCAGGCTGTAGAACCCACTTATCACATGGAGAGACTTAAGAGCTCAAAGTCTGCATTCCCATGCTCAGGAAGCAGAATCTTCTCTCATAGCATTGCACCCATAGGCTCAGGGTCTCGCACACTTGGATTCCCCAGAATCACCTGGACAATCGATTAAAAATCAGGTTGTTGGGCAGTCACCCCCAGAATTTGATTCAGTAGGTCTGGGATCCTGCATTTTTAACAAATCTCAGGTGAGTCTCATGCTGCTAGCTCAGGGGTATCTTGAGAACCACTGCTATTGACAGGGTTTGGAATTCATGTCCTGGTTCAGTGACTACCTGACCCACCTTGACCTCTATCTCCTTCCCCTCTCCTTTCTTTTCTTCTTCCTCTTTTCCCATAAAATTATTATTTGGAAGCTGTGTTCATGGCACAAAGTTGAATAGAAAACATACTTCTATTTTTAGAGCAGTGAGAATACTCTTTATGATATCATCAAGTCTAATGACATTATACATTCGTCCATCCCTCTAATGAGGGATGTTGATAATGGGAGAGGCTACATAGGTGTTAAATGAGCTAATGTGTAACACAACTCCCCAAGAAGTAGTAACAGTACTTATTCACAAACTGTTTCATTATGAAATCATTTACGGATGGAACAGCAGTATTCTGGGAATCGAATCTGAAACAGTGTCATTTTCCCCAGTGATGTAGATAACTGACAAACGAGGTAGGGTCATTTTTCTTTTCCATCTCCTCAAAAAGAAAGGTATTATTTGTACATTAGGATACTCCATAGGTTTAAAAAGACTGATTAGTTTTCAAGATAACAGCTCCACTGGAATAGATTTAAGGTCACAATGGAAATCAGGTTTTATTAGACCTGCTATCAAGTGCCAATTCCTAAAAACCTACAGAAGAAAAAAAAAAAAAACTGAAATGCATTTTCTTCTTTTCCTTCTTTGCAACTGGTTATTAGAATATCTGTGAATTAGTTAATTCTATATTTGATGGCCAAACCAAAGACTCAGAAAAAACAAGTTTTGATCTCTAGACAGACCCAATTCTTAAACTTGTGGATTTCATAATTATTTCAATTTAAATTCACACACATTTCTAGTACTATATCAAAAGACCATTAAACTATTAAGTTAAACATTGGATATTTACTGAAAGGGTCAGAGATTGATAAGGACTACTGTTTGTAACCTTTCAAAACCAGAATGTATCAATTTCAAATTATAGAACATAGTTTAAATGTCACTTGTGCATTGAAATAAGCTGAAACACATAATCACCATGTGTATGAATCACCACTTAGTTTCATTTCTAATCCTCCAATGCAGACAAAGGTTACTAGGCTACAGCCTTGTTTTCTATTTGATGAGCATTAAGTGCTTAATTTTGAGGATTTCACTGATCTCTTACACAAGGGCAGACACAAATTGTTTTCTAAACAAGAGATGAAAAACTGTATTTATAACCAGATCTGTAAAGATTTCTTCTCTCTATGAATGTGTTTAAAATTAACCAAAAATGTGAACATCCAGAAGTTCTTATCACTTTATGTCACTATGTAAATTCCACAAAATCGTTCCATTTTTCCATGGCAAGATGGCACGCGTTCCTTCATTCATCCACTCATCCATTCAGCTAGTATTTTAGCTCCAGTAACATGCAAGAGAGGATATAGACCAGAGCAGGACAATGACAGTGACAACAAATCAGAAACACACAGAATGGTTTAGACTCAACTGACTATATATGAAGCCAAATGGTGCCGTAAGAGAGCTTCATTAATGAGAGACAGTTTTTTTGGTGAGCCCACAATATCATCTCTTCTAGACAATTCCAGGCACAGAGACAAAGCTACTACTCTTTCAGAGAAATCAGAAAACCCAGTTTAGGCTGCTGGAGGTCAATGTGGGGTAAAGACTGAAACATACCCTTCTTTTACAGTGCTTACGTGTACTCAACTTCAGCTTTACTGATTAAAAGGAATTTTTCTTCTGATTTTGTTTCTCTACAGCAGGTAAGAAAATTTCACCCTTAACATCTTTCAGTGATAATTGAGGATGTTGCAGAAAATACAGATAACTGATCAGCACTCAGGAGAAAGGTTAGTATTCTGCCAAAGCAATTGACCTGCAAAGTAGGAGGTCAAAAAATACCATTTAAATTTTGTCTAGGTGACTGACCTTCTACAATGCATAGGGAATGAGGAAGGAGCACTGAGAGAGCCTTAACAGGGGCCCAGAGCCCTAGCAGTGTGTGCAGAATCACAGCAGTGAGATGAATGGCTTCAGCAGTGGGATGGAACTTCCGGTCTTCAGGACCAGTCACTCACCACTCCGGCACTAAGAGAACTGATGGCAGCTACTACTGGAGGGAGAAGCTGTTTCAAGAGGCAGTTCCTGATGGTCCTGAGAGAAACTGGACATTTTCTGAGATGGAAGAGCAACGAAGGTGTGGTTCAGAATAATCCCAACCCAAGGTCTGAGGAAACCCTTTCTACAAGTTTTAATATTTGGGAAATTTTACTGCCCCTCTTTCACAGATTGCCTTAGAACTTTGCCATGGTTGAAAATGACTACTTTTAGTTTGATCCTAAAACTAATTTCATTATTAATTGCTGACTGTTTAAAATAGTTGGGCCATCTTGTAAAAGCCTACTAAGTAATCATGAGAAGTTGCAACATCAGCAACTGAACATTTTACAAGGAGCCCTGGAGACTTAACTTGTTCCTTTGTAATGTAAGATACCAAGATACTTGAGCAAGGAATTTGCTCAAGGTCACAGGTAGCACATAAGAGACTGAAAACAGGGTTTGGCTCACCAACCCAAGTCTCTTTCTACCATAAGCACGGTGACTCCCTAGAGGTTTACAACTAGAAAACTTGTTTAGTTGATATGTGCAGAGGACTAGTTTATTCTGCCTTTTGCACTAAAGTTTACACTGTCTTATTTTCCATTCAGCAGGGAAGTCAGTGTTTAATGATGTGTATAATCTATAGTTGTACAGCACCTCCAATGCATTGTCTTCAAATAAAGAACACCTCCTTCCTCCTCCTGTCAGTGCCCAATACAATCTCCAAATAGATTTGCCTGAGTTGAACATCTGAATAATGTAAGCCAACCTGCTAAAAAAAAAAAAAAAAAAAAATCATTTTCGAACTCTATAATGTTTAAAAGCCAGAATTCTAAAAACACACAATCTTAACCACCACCCAGCTGTTTGGTCTGAATGATATTGTACCATGTTCTGGTTGTAAAAGGTATTATTTTAAATATTCTCAAAATGGATCTTTACCACTGAAAGTCTATAGGACACCTTGTTTATTGTGAATTCATAAACACAGTTGGGTTTTGGTGGTTGTTGTTGTTGTTTTTACCTTTTTAAAAGAGCCTAGATATCTGTAGAAAACTAAATTTTTACATTAGTTGCTGTCATGGGAGGGGTGGAACTTAGGGCAGACTGCTGGGAAGGTTTCTAAATTAGCATCCCTTCACAGAAATACCCTTTAGCTATCTGCCTCATGTTTTAATAGGGATAGATGAAAAACAGATCCTTCTATTTAAAAAAGTTTAATTATCCATCAAAATAAAGGAATTATTACATGTGCTAAATAAATCAGAGACAGTTGTTCTATTTGGAATTAACTTCATTTCACCAGCATTTTTCATGCATCCAGAACATGAGATGCCTCTCACAAAAAAAAAAAAAGACTGATATACATAGATAGGATTTTTTTAAATCTTTTTCAAAACAGCATTTTTCTAGATTTCACTTGGATACTCTAAAGGTATTTATTCATATGAAAAATTTATTCTGATCCTTCACAGTGTCTTAAAGGCTTAAAAATTTAGAAAATAGAGTATAAAAGGTATTCATTTTAACTAGCTCTACACTATGCGCAAGACTTCTAGGAGCTGAAACTGTCAATTTCAGCAGCCTACAGGCTTTCAGGTTTCAGAATTAGTGCAAAGCCTCCAGCTGCACCACTTAGTTCGCCAGGATAGGAAGATAGTACATAGGTCTGGTCTTCAGAGATCAATTTAAGGATTGTTCTTCCCCTCTGTGAGTCAAGTGAATGTTGAAACCAATTTACATTTCCCAAATTATGTAAGAGTAGAATGAGGGAATGTGTTAAGTGGGCCTATATTTTCTAATTAATGCAGTGATATTTTGGAGCCCTGGGCAGCCACTTGCTGATGGTCACATATCAATGTGGTTCTTCTGCAATATGCTCTAGAGCTTTAGGAACCATATGCCCAGTCAGAAGAGGTATTAATGCTTCTGCCAACTGCCATCCTCATAATTTTCTCTGAACAGGTTTCTCTGTGTTCTGGCTCCAAACACTGTGGCCAACCACCAGGTGAGGAGGGACTCACTGTGCTACTGATTACACAAGCAAGGGCACAAGAATAGACTAGAGGTCAAGTGAAGAATCCTCCTGTGTCATTGAACACACACAGTGGCTCGCTATCATTAAGCCATAATTTGAATCCAAGCCTTCCTTTCTAAGAGTAAGCCTGATCTAATAAAATCAAGGCCCTTTTATGATCACTGTGACATTCCCAAATGTCATTCAGTTGGTGAAAACAATGCAAACCATTCATTTATTCCTGTTTAGAACTGAGTGATAATAATATATTTTTCCAGCTTATTCAAGCGAGAAAAGGCATGCACAGTTTCTTTCTTCTTGCAAATGATTTAAGCAACTAAAAACGGCCAATTTTCAGAAAACAAATTAATTATTAGGAGAATCCTATCAATGGG
This sequence comes from Mustela lutreola, assembly GCF_030435805.1. Classification (NCBI taxonomy): domain Eukaryota; kingdom Metazoa; phylum Chordata; class Mammalia; order Carnivora; family Mustelidae; genus Mustela; species Mustela lutreola. The sequence goes on from NC_081295.1 coordinate 76,925,149, forward strand.
CACCTATGATTAGATTACAATTTGCTTAGTTTTATTAATTTTTAAAAGCATGACCCATCAAGGACTTCATCTTTATTCTTTATTCTGAAAGAATACGTGTTTTCCTTCCCTTGTTTTCCATTCTCTGCATAGGAGAGCCAACCTTTCTTCTTTATTGATAGTAACAAAAGTATTGGTTTTATTGTCTAGCATGAGTAATTTTACAGCAAAAACACTAAACTGAACAAACTCTAGTCCCCAAAATAGGAATTTTCAACCTCTGAATTTTAATACAGTGACCCCTGCTTTCTTAAAGTTCATGTTATACCACTATACTTTTATTAAAGACCTACCTTAAGACGGTAACTTCAAACTGACTAACACAAGTCTTTCGTAAAAGCTATGTGTGAGCTTTTGGGTAGCAGGGGAGATTCTTTGCTTCACATCATTTCAGCTTACAAAAGGCTTCCCAGGAGGCCTACTTTCAGGCAGTAAGGGAAACCTGTCAACTCTGACTTGATTTTACCTGGAATGAAACTAATCTCTTTGAAATCGTGTTTGTATTTCAAAACAGAAAAGCATTGCTAAAATGCTGAATGATAACAAATCCATAAGAATGTCAATAGGATAAAATTTACAAAATACAAATATTTGCATTGAGCTTGAGCAAACTCCATTTGGCCTCAAGTTCTCAGGATTTCTGCTTGTCACCACACAATATTAAAAGACACAAGTTTCCCGGATTATTTGTTTCTATGCCCATACAGCAGGGATGTCCTCACAACAGATGATATGCAGATACTTCCTCACTAAAAGCCTAAGTCATTCAGCTAGTAGTATTGACAGGAGTGGTACTCACAGGCAAGAATCAAAGGCTAAAGAAGGAACAGTAGGTATTGCAACAACAATAGAGGATGCTTTCATAACAATAGCAGCATCAGAAGCATATTCTCAGAGAGGGAGACAAACCATGAGAGGCTCTTGACTCTGGGAAACAAACGGAGAGTCACAGAAAGGGAGGTCTGAGGGGGATGGGGTAACGGCTGATGAGAATTAAGGAGGGCACGTGATGTGATGAGCACTGGTTGTTAAGTGCAACTGAAGAATCACTGAACACTACATCAGAAACTAATGATGTACTATATGTTACTTAATTGAATTTAAGTTAAAAAAAATTTTTTCTCTCTCTCCCTCTGTCCCTCCCTGGTCCACTCTCACTCTAATAAACAAATCCTTAAAAAAATTAAAAAACAGGGGCGCCTGGGTGGCTCAGTGGATTAAGCCGCTGCCTTCGGTTCAGGTCATGATCTCAGTGTCCTGGGATCGAGCCCCGCATCGCATCGGGCTCTCTGCTCAGCAGGGAGCCTGCTTCCCCCTCTGTCTCTGCCTGCCTCTCTGCCTACTTGTGATCTCTCTCTCTCTGTCAAATAAAAAAAAAATTTAAAAAAAAATTAAAAAAAAAAAAGCAAAGTAGTCACACGACTTCTTAGAATGTGGCCTTCTCCTGATTGTGAACTACTCAAAAAATAAAAATACACAAAATAGCAAACTGGGAACGGAGTCGTCCAGCAGTAGTAGCCAATACAGAATAGAAGACCTTGAGCATTAGAATAAGGCTCTTTTCCTCTCTCCCACTCCTTGACTCTAGGACTTTGGACAAATGCTTCATCTTTACCACCACCACCAATAACCAAAATAATTTCTATGATAATCGCTTGCATTTTATCATTTAATTTTCATGTCATTAAAATAAATATGCCCTCTGTGCCCTTTTTAGAAAAGAGAACACCAAGATTAAAGATGTTAAGTCCGGGGGCTCCTGGGTGCCTCAGTGGGTTAAAGCATCTGCCATCATGACCTGATCCCTGGGATCAGGGTCCTGGGATGGAGCTCTCTGCAAAGGGCTCTCTGCTCAGCAGGGATCCTGCTTCCCCCTCTCTCTGCCTGCTTCTCTGCCTGCTTGTGATCTCTGTCTGTCAAATAAATAAATAAAATCTTTAAAAAATATACTAAAAAAAAAAAAGATGTTAAGTTGGTTGTTTTTAGTCACATGATTTTAAAATCTGAACCCAAGAAGCTCAGAGGAGATAGAACCACAGGCACAGTCACATGTCTAGCCCCTGAGGGAGTCCCAGAGTCTCTGAGAACACCTACAACTACAATGTAGTTTCCTGTGATACCATCAAACAATGGTTTAGAACAGAGTTTGAAGCTTGGTAAATACTTAATAAATACTTAGTAAATGTATAACAATTTTAACAATAATGAGAGGAAATCTGTTAATAAGTCACATGTATGTTAATATGAAGTTAGACCCCAGCAAGGACCTGAAAAGAGAAGAAACTTTTTACATTGTAGCAACATTTAGATACTTGAGCCAAATCATAAACACCTACCTCTGCTTAAGTGTGTGGGCTGGGGAAAGGAGATGAGTGTTTTTGTGTGTCTTAAAAGCCAGAGTACTGAAAAATAGGAAGCATTCTTATTAAAGTAAAAATGTCTACTTTTTTGGTAAGTATCATTGCAATCAGGCAACAGAAAGAAAGAGAATGGAAAAAGACATTCATTTTGTTAAAAATGGGAATATGGGTAAATTATAGCCTGAGAGAACAACCAAAAACCTATTTTTTAAAAAAATGGTGTAATTTCAGCAAAGGACAGCTTTTACAATGAATATATTTTAAAAAATCACGTTCCTAAGCTAAAGAGAATTCTTGAAAGCACTCAGTAGATGTTAATTGAATAAGTGGATGATTAAAATATAAGCAAAAATCAACAACAACAAAAACTTGTCAATTAAAGGTAGCAACCCAAAACATGAAATATGTAGGATTAAGAAAATTCATCTGGGGCAACTGGGTGGCTCAGTCTATTTTTTTTTTTTAAGATTTTCTTTATTTATTTGACAGAGATCACAAGTAGCAGAGAGGCAAGCGGTGGGGGGGGGGGGAGCAGGCTCCCTGCTGAGCAGAGAGCCTGATGCGGAGCTTGATTCCAGGACCCTGAGATCATGACCTGAGCCAAAGGCAGAGGCTTAACCCACTGAGCCACCCAGGCACCCCAGCTCAGTCTATTAAACATCAGACTTAATGGTTTTGGCTCAGGTCACAATCTCAGGGTCATGAGATAATGGAGTCCTACTCAGGGCAGAGTCTGCTTGAGATTCTTTCCCCCTCCTTCTCCTTCCCCCTCGGCTCCTGGCCTGGCTCTCACTTTCTCTCTAAAATAAATTAATAAATGAATTTTTTTTGAAGATTTTATTTATTTATTTAACAGGGAGAGAGATCACAAGCAGGCAGAGAGGCAGGCAGAGAGAGGGGGAAGCAGGCTCACCACCGAGCAGAGAGCCCGAAGTGGGGCTCGATCCCAGGACCCTGAGATTATGACCTGAGCCGAAGGCAGAGGCTTTAACCCACTGAGCCACCCAGGCACCCCAATAAATGAAATTTTTTAAAAAGGAAAGAAAACAAGAAAAAAAAATGCATCTAGTCTGTAAGAAGATGTAAAATAACTGACTAAATGAGTGACCAAGCTCATTATTACAAATATATATAAATATCCATGTACACACATACATATAGGAACATAATTCATTTCCAGTAGTGAAACAAACTATTTTATATTTCCAAAAACAGTTGGTATCAGCCTTAATATTTTACAAAGAGGACTGTGGAGGGCTACTTGCCCTATCAGACATTAAGTAATATTATAAAGTCCCAGTAATTAAAACAATATGATCCTGTGGTGCAACAGAACCTATGTATCAGCCTATGTATAGAGGCGGGTATTTCAGATTATTTTCTTTGGTAATATTTAGCACCCTTGTTTGTATTATTAAAATAAGCAAGCAGTTAAGCAAACACATTAAAACTTCAACAGATGTTAAAAGACTTCTGAAAGAATGTCTTTTTTGCATGAGAAACACATACAATGAGAAGACAAAGCCTCCCAACTACTATCCATGACCATGAAAACTTGTCTGAAAGACTTTAATTTAAAATTGTCAGAGTTGTCACGGATCCCTGAGGGAGGGAAGACACCATCGGTTAAAGTACCCTTGATTCTCAGTACAGCAAAATCTTGAATTCTTCTGTTAGTTTGTTTTTGATGGAACTACAAGGTATCAATGCATACACAGACCTAAATAAAGATGCCAAGGTCTTATGTACCTACTCATTAAAATGAAACTTTTTGGGTGCATTTCATTTACATGCTATCAGAGAAATGGCCTTTAGTCTATTATCTGAGGTAGTTATGGTAGAGAAACTATCAATTCATGGGTGATGTGTGTGTGCATACACACGTACATGTGGGGGGGGCACACATGTGTGTGCACACACTTGTATATGTGTTTGGGAAGAAGGGGTGCAGGAAGGAAGGAGAATAGAAAATTCAGTATCAATTTATTCTGTTCAAAACTCAGGATTCTGGGTCTTATGATTTCTTGTATTTTACCTCAAATCTTATAGTACAAAAATATAAAGTCATTCAATACATTAATACTTAGACATGGTCCTTCTTGGGTCTCCTATTTCTTTTTGAGATTATGCAGTTTAATTATCCTGGTCAGTTTCAGGTGGAAACTGAAATCTATAGTGATTAAAATAAAAAAAAAAAAAAGACTGACATCAGAGGAACTGTGGGTCAATTCACTAACTTGTACCATCTTTTAGCCTCACCTGATGTGAAATGTGTGGTCAGGTTGGTTAATTTCAAGATTATAAAATGAAGGGATCTCTTACGACCCCATTGTCACTATCCTCAATTCAAGCAAGCACACGATGCTCATCCAAGACTTAGGCCTCACCAGACCACCTGGGAAAATCCTATGTCCTTGCCTTTCACAAATAAGCTCTGCTTTAAAGTACTTTCATTTGCCTTTACTCTTCCTTCTCCTTTCCGCCCCGTCACAGACTTTTCAAATATTGCACCAGCGCACTGAGCACGGGGTTTCATGCCAGATGCTATGAGACCTTTCAAGTTCTTAGACCTTTCAAGTTGACTTTTGCTCCCCTCCCTTTATATAAGTTTAGTCATCTCCTCCTAATCCCAGAAAATTATAGAATTCCAAACCCCAGTTGGCCACTCTAGTCTTTGGATAAATGTTACTGTAATAGAACACTTGAGGATCAACAGAGACTCCGAATAAATCGATGTGGTTTCCAAATCTATCTCAACATGTTAGTTGATGCAGAGGGAGAGAGAATTAAATCACATTAAACCAAAACTATGATTAAATTTAACATATCTCGGGCGCCTGGGTGGTTCAGTGGGTTAAGCCACTGCCTTCGGCTCAGGTCGCAATCTCAGGGTCCTGGCATCGAGTCCCGCATCAGGCTCTCTGCTCGGCAGGGAGCCTGCTTCCCTCTCTCTCTCTCTCTCTCTCTCTGCCTGCCTCTCCATCTACTTGTGATCTCTGTCAAATAAATAAATAAAATCTTTAAAAATAAATAAATAAATAAATAAATAAGTAGATTTGATGTATCTGAATTATTATTATTATTATTTTGTTTGTTTGTTTGTTTTTTGAGGAGACAACCTCTAAGAAATCTCAAGTTACACAGGCTTTCAGGAACAAATAACTACAGGGCCTCAGAATGAGATAACATCTGTGAAATAATACAAAAGCAAATTTCACTGGTGCCAGTTTATGACATTCAAGAAGAGAAAGACTGGGGGTGCCTGGGTGGCACAGTCGGCTAGGTGTCCGATCCTTGATTTCAGCTCATGTCATGATCACAGGGTCCTGGGATTGAGCCCCAGCTCAGGCTCCACACTCAGTGGAGAGTCGGCTTGAGATTCTCTGTCTCCCACTGCCCCTCTGCTTGCTCTCTCTAAAATAAATAAATAAAATCTTAAAAAAAAAAAAAAAAGGAAAGGAAAGAAGAGAAAGACTGTTGAAATAAAATCATCTCTGTAATGACTAGTGTCCATTTTTTCCCCCCCATTTCAGGAGTCATTCAAGCAGCAAAAAATTAAGCCTCCTGCTTTAAGTAATATAATACAGCAAAAGTTTCCAAATTTGAGTTTTATGAATCTACTTATCTCATCATGTAGCTCTTCCTGCTGGTAATTCCTGTGTGACTCTTCCCCAATGAATCAACCACTAAAGCAGCTCTTCTGCTTTTCAGAAGTGAACACTGCCTCCCTTAGCCTCACAGTGTGGGCGCCCACCTCCCTGCAGGGCAACTGGAGAAAGTTAAGAGCACAGGTGGGCAGGCCCATGGTAGAGAAGAAAGCACATTCTAGTTTGAAATCACCAGACACTGACTTGTCGATTATAACCTGACTAGTGTTCTCTCAGGAATACTGAGCTGCAAGATAAGAACGAAACTTTGATAATCCAAATGCACTTTGATAGAACATCAACTGAATTTAGCACGGAAGAGCAACATTTTTAAGGTTCTAAATTTTAGCTGGAGGCAGAGGGAATACCAGAAGGAAAATAAATGAAAGCTGCTCACCACTTCAAAAGCTAATCTTTGTAATGCTTTCATTAGCAGTTTAAAAAAACCCGCATACACACTTTTGAAGTAGAAAAGAAATGATTTTGATGCCTGATTGCTATAGGGTGTAGTTTAACTTCCCAGTCTTTCAAAAACAGGCAAGGTCAGGAATTTCTTTTACAGCTATTGGGCTTGTAAAATATTTTGTTTGTAAAGAAACCAAAATAGATATATATGAGAGAGATTAGCTGATGAACTGCTCATTTAGTTCCTTCAATAAAATATAAGCATCTGTTATAGCCAGTGAAAAAGGAGAGGAAAGGTTCTTCTTTCTAGAGAAACTACCCCCTTAGGCTGGGTGTAAAGGCACTATTTTCACGTTTAAACAAACACAGTATAAAAATATTTGGATTAGACTATAGAGAAGTTGCAGTAAGATTGGCAACTGGGAGAATGTACAATCTCCCTTAAACTTCAGCAAGCAGGTGGAGGGGAGAAAAATACGTGAAAATATCCTTAACTAAGTCTAACCAGAAAATATGTGTGTGTCAACCCAAAGTACATCACTCAAAGATCATACAAGTTTGTCAATAGCAAAATAGGTAAAGTCAAGATCATGTCCCTAGTACCAACACTTTAAAAGGTTTCCTACTGAAGGTCTGGGCTTGAGAAAATCCTACTTGCCAGATACAATGTGGGGTTTGTTGGGATTGTGGCTATAGGATCAGTGATATTATGGGTCTAACATGTGGGCTGAGGTATAATAAAACATTTCTAATTACACAGTATCTACATGACATCAACCTTAAGAGACAATATCTATTATTCTTTTAATAACACGTAATTCTGATCTGTTATTACCACCATGGCATGCTTTTCAAAACACATCTTCCCTCCAGCATTACCATCAGACAGGACTGTGGACAGGCTGCTTTGGGACACTTGGCCTACCTCTTCTGCTAGCACAGGGGAGCCCTGCACACTACCTTGAACTCACAAGCAGCACTCAAGTACAATGCGTTTATGGCCTTTATGCATACTGGTATCGAAAATGCAGTTTTGAATTTCTGGCACATACTGTTAAATAAAAACATTCTCTTCTTACTTAAAAGCATGGCAGGGTTTGAATGGCAGCAAATAAGATGTGGGCCATTTAGGGCAGAAGCAGCATGAGTCAATCATACAGATAGGAATAATAATAAAAACAATGGCTAGGGTGGGCCATGGTGGCTCATTCAGTCCAGCCTCTGATTCTTGATCTCAGCTCAGGTCTTGATCTCAATGGTCATGAGTTCAAGCCCCAAGTTAGGCTGGGCAAGGAAGCCTGCTAAAAAACAAAACAAAACAAACAAACAAAACCACTGGCTAGTAGTTATTAAGCACTTATATATCAGCTGCTATTATTTAGATCAAGTCCCAGACAGAGCAAAAGACACAGAAGTGAAATAACTTGCACAGAATCACATGCTAAGTGGGGTAGCTGGAGAAGAACAGTGGATCTCTAAAGAAGTAAGGCATGGGGAAATTAGAAGAGAGTGGCTTGGGATAATTTTGAGGGGGAGATCATGCATGATCCTGAATGCTAGGATAAGATGAAGATAATACTTCTATTCTATAAATATTAAAGAGATATTAAAGGTTTGCTTGTGCAAGCTAAGGAAAAGAAGGTATTCCTCAAGATAAATGTGGTATATCCACAAAAAGTGCTCTAATTTAATGTCAAGGCTTTCTTAGCCCATGTGAATGTCCGAATGTTCTTAAACCCATAATCCAAACATCTATGTACAGTCAATTATTTATTTTATTTTGAAAAGATCAAACCCTAACTTATGAACGATAATTTTTTATTATTATGTTCAGTTGGCCAACATATAGTACATTCGTTTTTGATGTAGTGTTCAACAATTCATTGGTTGCATATAATACCCAGTGCTCATAATAACACGTGCCCTCCTTAATACCCATCACACGGTTACCTTACCCAACCCTCCCTACCCTTTTGTAACCCTAAGTTTGTTTTCTGGAGTCCAGACTCTCTCATGGTTTGGAACCACATAGGGAGACAAATCAACAACAATTTTATAGTTATCTTTCACTTCAGGTGTTTTTAACCTCTTGCAGAAAGGGCCCATTGTTTTTATTTTCTTGCATTCCTACAGATTTGAATCATTATAAATATTTATGATACAGTTTATTGGATGTTTGTCTTTATGTACTTATAACTAGTATTGGGGGGAATCTATCATGGTATCAGAAAGTCATCTCTTGGGGTGCCTGGGTGGCTTAGTTGGCTGGGCATCTGCCTTCAGCTCTGGTTGTGATCTCAGGGTCCTGGGATTAAGCCCTACATCAGAATCCCTGCTCAGCGGAGAGTCTGCTTCTCCCTCTCTATCTGACCCTTCTCCCTGCTTGTTCATTCTCTCTCTCTCTCTCTCTCTCTCTCAAAAGAAAAAAAAAATTAAGAAAACAAAAAAAGAAAGTCAGGTCTTATCAAAGATAATACAGTGAAGGCAGATCCTCTCGTATCTCTTTCTAAATAGCAGTGATTAGAAAAAGGGGTCATGGGAATGTGAATGTAGCTAATTAATACAAACCCTCACACAACCACTAGAAATCTTACTCATTATATGATAATGGGTCAGTAATACCATTATATATATATATATATATATTATATATATAATATATATATATATAAAATGAACATATAGCACATACTGTTATAAAAACAAAAATTTCAAACCTTAGTTGTAAAAAAAATTCCTTTTGTATTGTAATATTCTATATGGAGAAAAACATTTTTATTACTACTATATCAACAAGGTGGTATAGGTAATTAAATAAGAAAATATGTTCCTCTCCATTAATGTTACTTTTAGAAATTCCAGATTGGCCATTAGACAACCAAAAGTAGCAATACTAAAGCCACTTTTCAAGAAGACTATGCATTCAGTTGCATTATTTCTGTTTCCCTGACAACCTGCCAGCATTCATGACCCAACCAAATTCCCAACAGTGTTACAGAACAGGCTTTTAATAATGCAAAGGCCTTTCTTTCTTTTGATGGGATGTTCTCTTAGTGAGAATGGAATCACCCATCAACAATCTGCTCATCAGTTTCCTTTCAATGTCCCAAATGTAATTTAACCTTTGTTAACAAATTCCCAAATTATTTTACATTGGATGCTAGTTAGAAAGTGCATTTATCACTGTGGTACAATGGATATCCACGGGCTCTAAATAAGCAGCCACTTAAAAACACAATGGTTGGCTTTCTTTTACCTATTCATATATTGCTAATTTATTTTAAATAATATATTTTAATATTATTAAAACAACAGTTAATAAGTTAATAAGGGAACAGATAACAGTTAATAAGGGAAGGGTAAACTAATCTTTTTTTTTTTAAATTTATTTATTTATTTATTTATTTATTTATTTATTTATTTGACAGAGATCACAAGTAGGCAGAGAGGCAGGCAGAGAGAGAGAGGAGGAAGCAGGCTCCCTGCTGAGCAGAAAGCCCAATGCAAGGCTCGATCCCAGGACCGTGAGATCATGACCTGAGCCGAAGGCAGAGGCTTTAACCCACTGAGCCACCCAGGCACCCCGGGTAAACTAATCTTTATTCAGATATTTTCTATCAGTATTTATAAATTTAACTGGTTTTTACATAATCATCCAAGTTATTTTAAGACATTAATGCAACACATTTAACTCTACATATACAGCAGTAATCTTCATCCCTTCTCAAGTCCCTGAAACCAGACAATATGCTATTCCTGAATACTTGTAAATGGCTAATGCATCAAGTAATTTAATGTTTTTAACTTTTTATATTGTGAACCACTTTCCTCTCTATTCCCTACATCTCTTCCTGAAAGAGAAACATGTTTGCTGTCCTTTGGCTCAGATTTTTACATTAAAAAGTGGCTATCACATGAGCAATAGGCAAAGTGGTTCAGTTTGCTAAAACATGTAGGTTAGACATTGTTAATCAATGGAATTTTATTGATTTTTTCCTCCAAAGGATAAACTAACACATAAAGTATTATATACAAAAAATAGAGCACTAGGCAAACAAACATTACCAGAAAGGAAATATTGTTATATTATTGCTATATTCCCTTCATTGGTTTGCAGCCATGACAATACAATGAAGAAATAGCTAAGAAAATGTATTTTTTCAAATAAATCTTGCCTTTGAATGTCTGGACTTCTAAATCTTTATTCTTTAGGGGAAAAAAATCAAATGATGTTAAATACGTTTTTATTCCATAATTACACTAACATGGCAATCCCGATCGTTTTTAAATTGCTTTGTAGTCCTTGCCCTCAAAATTTAATAGTGCCTTTCCCCTGAGGCTTTTAATGAATACTCCAGTGTGAATGAGTTATCTACTCACCTACTTAATTTTGTTCAACAATAAAAATGACAACAAACTGGAAGGTATGCAGAGAGATTACTTTCATTAAATGAATTTCTAAAATTCCACAGGTAGATCATCAGTTTCTTCCTAAAGACTTTTGAAAACATGGGCTCCACACTCTATTTAAAGACAGATTAGTGAAGACCATAGTGGAATGATTATTTCTTGAACATCTCCTGCTGTACTGAAACACATTTCAGTAGAGTAATATTGGCCATCTAGAATCCTGAACATCTGGCATTACATTTCTGCTTCATCAGTTTTTGTTACTTTAAAACCCAACCGCATCTACCCCCACCCACATTTCAGCTTCATCTTTTGTTTTGCTTTCTTCCTGAAAAGATTTTAAAGTACTGCTTTTTACTCTGCCTTTCTGCCAGCTCTGTCACCACATACATCAGAGAGTCTGCTTGGTTTGTCTTAAGGAAAACACAACACGGGAATCACTGTGTGATTCCTGGTTAACAATCAATACAAGGGGGCACCTGGGTGGCTCAGTGGGTTAAGCCGCTGCCTTAGGCTCAGGTCATGATCTCAGGGTCCTGGGATCGAGTCCCGCATCGGGCTCTCTGCTCGGCAGGGAGCCTGCTTCCTCCTCTCTCTCTGCCTTCCTCTCTGCCTACTTGTGATCTCCCTCTGCCGAATAAATAAATAAAATCTTTAAAAAAAAAAAAAAACAATCAATACAAGGGAGCAGGTGGTTCTTCTCTATATTGGGCACTAGTAATGTTGACCTCCAGTTTAGTTCTGTTGAACAAAGATTTAACGAGCACTGAATTCATTCCAGGCACTAAACTGGGCTCAGAGAATGCAGAAAATTCATAAGAATATATTCCTGCATCCTATATAATATATAAGAAGTTGTCTGATCCCAAAGCTGGTTTTGAAAGCTGACAGAGTTAATTCATAGTTGACATCCCATTTTAAGTGAGATCAGTTTCTAAAGAAAGCACACTTGGCACATAAAAACCATTCCTGCAAATTCCTTAAATCATCCATGAAAGCCAGTATACATCTTGCACACTACTGCTGTCCTAATGATTTGCATTCGGCACTGTGAGAACCACTAAGACTCAAAATCAAAAAAAGTTTAGTGGAAATGACTGTATAGTCAACATTTTATGTTCACAATTATGAAGTGAATAGGAAATGGAAAATTTTTAAAGAATCCCTACTTGCCTCCATCTTTACTTGAGACTTCTGCAAAGAGAGCTTTATTTTTTGTGAGGTTTAAAGATGATAATATGCTTTAAAGCATGTAATTAAAGTCTGGTACACAGTGGCTACCAATAAAGGCTTGCTGGATTTGGTCTAAAACTTTATCAGATCTGTAATACTGAAAAATACAAAGAGCTGGCCATGTGCTCCTTTGTCCTTCCAAACTGGTGTCCCTTACTGTGGTCCCACCTAATAACTATCATTCTCAGGCTCTTGGACATGGAATGCAGTCAGTCTTCCACTCTCTGTTCTTTGATTTTGAAATTGGCACCTTATGCTAAATGTGAATGTAAAGCAAACCACTGTATGCAAAAAGGAAAGATGCTATAGAGGTTTGGAGAAGAGGACATTAAGCTAGACTGAGACCTCAGTGAATGTTTTATAGGTTCAATGAGGCATACATAGAATCCTAAAGGATGTGTATGTTAGACTGGCAGAAAGGGAAGGAGAGGGTGTTCTAGATAGTGCCAACAGTAAAGATATAAAGTTATGAAACACCATGACTTGTGCAGAGAACAGTTCACCTTCCAGTGTCATTCCACCTAACTAAATTCCAAAGATACCATTAGATAAGAACCAAATCATGAAATATATATATTCTGTGCTAACGATATTGGCCTTTATTCTCTAGGTATTTGGGGGTACTTAAAGATTCTGAGTAGATGAATGATGTGGTTGAATTTTCATTTAAGTTGTGTTTTTCTTTACATGCAGCAAAGAGTAGAAGGGCAACAGAATGAGTAATTAAGAGGCTAGGTAGAAGGTTACAAACCTTGACTTAGGACAATGGTAACAAGATACAGAGAGGGAGAAAAAAAAATTAAGAGCTACTTGGAGTTCATATGAAACTTGATAGTTGATTCAGTTGAGGTGAAGGCAATGGATGAAATAAAGACTGACAGCTAATGCCTATATCCAGCTGACTCAGAATTGATGGGGACATGAACATATCCTCTGAAAGGCAGAATTCAGGAGGAGTGAATGTTATCTATGGGTTTCTTGTGGGTTATCTGGGAGGACATGGCCACAGGAATTTTGACATACAAGACTAAATAAATATCAGAAGAGGCTAAGGTAAGGCATAGTGACTTCAAGCTATGAAAACCTGGGGGAGATTGACAGGAGACAGGTGGAGATTGAGTCCCTCTGGGGGTCAAGGACATTCCAAGGAAAATAAGTGGCATGAGGAGCTCATAAGTCATCAGAAGACAATCAGGAGGAGAAATGAAGAACCAGTGGTAGAATGCAGAGAAAAAGTATAAAAGATAAACTCAGTGGCAGGAAGATAAGAGCTGAATGGCAGTGCAGTCTCAGGATTCCCAGAGATCTACCAGCACAGATTCAATGGAGCAGCAGCCACAGAAGGCCACAATAGGACAGAAAGAACAGAAAGTGAGGAAGTTAGGACAGCTGGTGGAGAAACTCTTTCAAAAAGCTTAGCTAAGGAAAGAAGAGATTAAGGGATAGTAACAAGGTGGGCTCAAGGTTTGGGGTTTTTTTTAGGGCAAGAGAGTTTAACATGCTTAAAGGAAGGGTTGAGAAGTAGATTTGTATGCATTAACACTGATCAGTATTAGTTTTCTGAACACAAGGTCAAGAACAACTGGGATGCCTGTAAATTTCAGTGGGGGAAAACAGTGATTGATGAGGAGTGCTACAAGCGAAAGGAAGGAGTAGTGGCGTGAATATCCTAGATTAGCCATCCTTTGTAGTTTTATTCCAAAGGTCTAGGGTTATTTATAGAAGAGATGCACACTGGACATTCTGGTAGACAGTACAGTTTTCTGATTAGCAAAGGAAAGGAGAATTGAAGAACAAGGCATTCTTGGTAAGGAGTTACAGAACAACCAACCGAACTGCATAGAAATCAGCTCCCCGCAGATTCACTAAATTGGTTACTAGAATATTAAATAAGCAAATATGAAGGCATTATTTTCCTAATTAACAATGTATTTGAAGGTCTGACAAAAAAAACGTAAAAAAAGACCACCACCACTCATTAAGGACATTCATTTTTTTCTGGGGTTTTTGCTTTATTCGCTTATATTCAGTTTTTGCTTTATTCGATTCTTACCTAGATTTCACTGAGAGAATCTGGGAGGGGATCTTTAATGCTGTTGTGACCTCACTGTTTCTCTAGGGTTGTGGGTTCGTGGGGCTGGGACAGACACAGAGTTCTACCTGCATCACAAATCTCAGTGTCTCACTGCATGGGCTGCACGTCCCAGCTCCTTCATACAGAGGATCTATGAGGTCAGTCCTGGAAAAAAAATGACAGTTCCCTCCAATCCTAATCTCAGAAACAAAGACAAAAGACAGATAGAAAATGGGTATGTATTAGTGACTTAAGAGCAGAATCCCTATGAAGAAATTGGCCTTGGATTAAAACAAAATCCATTTCCCTATACTCTAGGTCTACTATACAAACAGATGCAAGACAGCTTATCTTTAATGCAGGCCATTGAGAAAATGGATGCATACTAGTAATAAATGATCACAAAATATACTTTAATAATTAGGAAAAGCACTCTGTTGAAGTGGCAGCGTTGTAATTTTTTAAAATTTTCATAATTGTCTGATAATCACATATAACATAAACAGCGATCATAAAACTTGCTTTATCAAAAACTACTTAAACATAAAAGCCAGTGAGTATATATTTTAAAAGTCCATAGGTTATTTCATATCTCCTTACATTTAAGTACTTGTTTTGTTTTTCTCCTTCTTTTTTTTTTTAATGCTTTCTCCAGTGGGAGAGGACTGGTTTTGATGAAACAGTATAACAGGGGAAAATGCCCACATTCCTCAGGTGCTCTCCAATTCTCTCTGTGAATCCTCTGCCATCACGTACCAGTTTAAAAAAGCCACTTGATAATGTTAAAATATAAGTGACCTAGATGTATAAACTAGTACACCTAGTAAATTTTTTGAAGGCTAACCTGATAGGATTGATTTAATACAAGGTGTTTAATAAGGTGTTGATAACACCTTTAGAAAGATGTTTATCAATTCCTGAATTGAAGAAATACTGACTAAAACAAATGACACATCATTTAAAAAAAAGCAAAAACCAGAAAGCTTGAAACCTTATTCTTGTACCAAAAGTCATTTGGACATGATTTGAGTGCAGGGCATTGCTCCTTTCAGTGACAAATCATTACTATTTCATTTTTTAAAAATCGTCCCCTATCATCCCATTTAAAATTTTCAAATCTGAAACATTTTAATTGTTTCCTAACAATTCTTAATGATAGTATACTCTTTCTATTACATCCCTAAACATTAATTTCAGATGGCTTTTCTGTATCAATCCTTCCCTTATCCCACCTGGTACTCTACCAATACAGGTTGTCTCTTAACTCTGGAAGCCACACTTCTTAATTTACCTCCATATTGCCTAGCCAAAATCCCTCCCCCCATTTGGCTTTACATTCTGTAACTCTTCAGTTGCAAAAATGTAATAAGAACATATAAGTGTCTTCTTTGAACAAAACAGTGTTTGGGGAAATAGTATCTGCATTTGAGCAGAGGTAATGAGAAAATCAATGTAAAGTTAATTTATCCTGCAATAATGAGACATTCCCTAAAATCTCAAACTCCTTAAAATATATTACTGATAATGCTGACATTCTTAAATGTAACAATGTGTTATTAATATCAATGAGCGAACATTTCAAAAGATACATACTGATATAAAAATGAACAAACATTTTTATACATTTTTCAAAAAATTAAGGCACAGAGCAGGAAGATTCAGTATTTGAAACGTGGAAGGGTATTACTAAATTAAGTGATAAGGGGTAAAAGCTATGAAAAAATATATATATATAAAGGAGAATTAGCAGTATGCCAGTAAACTGGGAAAAATGTAAATTTGAAGGAGTAGTTAAAAAGTGAGCCAGCAAGGTAAGAAAGGAAAAAAAGCAATCAGAATATCAATTGGAATATATGGCTGTATATGAGCATATGAGTATATGCTTGCCTATATACATGTGTGCACATTACCTAATACACACATTTTATAACATGTACACATATATGTATGCATATGTGTATCCACATGTTGCATATATGCACACATTTTAAAACATATATATATATAAATATACATGTGTTAAAATACATATTTATTTGTTAATAAACATATACGGGCTGCAGAGCCCATAGAGCTTACACAGGTCTAATAACTGTGACTGTTTTCCTTACAAACTCCCCTGACCTACAAAGCTCCCCTTCTGCTCCCAGGAATTCATGCAACGAATTTACACTCTGAAGCCTGTGGGAGGGCAAGAGAAAGAAAGGATGGGCAAATTAGCTATAATTGGATCTTATTAACTTAGTCATTTAAATTGCTAATCTGTTTCCAAGTAGGCTTATTTGTAGATAACTCATCTTTAGCTGACTGAACTTGGCTTTTCTAACCCTAGCTTGTAATTGGAAAAGAATAGAGTAAGTTGTCATTTATCTTCCTTTTATTTAATCTCAAAAATACATGGTCAAAAATGTCTACACCCACTAAAATTGGAACTCTAGTCCTTACATCCACCCAGGTAAAGATTGTGATCATGATATGACTAGAAATTACATGTATTCAATTAACTTCTATAGAAATCTCATGAAAACCCAGATGTAATTAAAGGCATTAAAATGGGGAGAAGGGAAGTATTCCCAAATAAATTTTTCCAGCAAAGGATACAAAGGTGCCCATATAGCAAACCTATAAATCGAAAAGTTAAAACTGCTTTTTCTTTTTAAAAGAAACATTTACGTGGTTAAAAATTCTATAAAACATGTAAGGTGGACAATTATAAAAATTTTCTTTCCTTCTGGAGCACTTTTAGAAGAGAAAACCTCTGACGATTTGAGAGGATAATATATATAGTATATACATGTGGTATTGAAATATTAAGAGACGTAGTATGCCAAATATAGGTGATGCAAATTGAAATGACATAGGTAATAATTCTGACTAGACTTTAAAAAAAAAAAAAGACATTTGGGTGCCTGGGTGGCTCAGTTGTAAAGTGGCTGTCTTCAGCTCAGATCATGATCCCAGGACCCTGGGATAGAGTCCCACATGGAGCTCCCTGTTCAGCAGGGAGCCTGCTTCCTCTCCCACTCCCCTTGCTGTGTTGCCACTCTCTCTGTCAAATAAATAAATAAAATCTTAAAACAAACAAAAAAAGACAACCTCACAAGCTTAATCTTCAGGACTAACTGTATCAAAAATATAGTATATACTCAACAAGTACTGGCTGAATGTATGCTCTTAAATCATTAATTCATTTAATGCTTTTTATGGTCAATATAAATATCTTTATGTTGCCTTTTACCTTCCTTCAAAAGATTAAATTTTGTCCTTCTATCAAGTCCTTTCCTAAGATACATAGAAGTGGCAGGAAACATAAGATTTTATGTTACTTCTATTTTAGCCTGTTCTCAAGATACAAACACAAAAGTTACAACACCAGGGAGTGTTGTCCTTAATCTCCCGTTTTGGATACTGGATAACTTGAATTGGAAGAAATGATGCTAAGAGAATTAACCCAATAAAAAGTCTCAGAACTCTGTTCTAATATTAATATGCAAAGGACATTGATCAATGATATCCATTAATTTTGGCAAGAAAAACATTACTTCTTCATCAAGAGAAAATGACCCATTTTTACATTGGCTTTTGGAAATACAAAGAACAAGCATGGACAGTGTGGGTATAGATGTACACTTCACAGGATCTCAGGGGAAAAGTCATCTCTGCTTCCTACTGCCTTTTCTGTTCAAATATTATGAAGAGGAATAGAGAGATCGCTCAAAGTGATATTTCAGGCTGAAGTGAACAATAATATAAAAGAGAATGAATGAATAAGCAATAAGGTAGAAGCCTATCTTCCACAGCACCTAGACTATTCAAGTTTACTAATAAAAATACCTACTAAAAAATTAGATTTCAATGGCTTCCACTGAACATTGTTTTTCATCAAAATGAGTTTCTATCTAGAAGTCGTATCTTCAATATTTTTAAAACTCTGTTTAGTTAAAATGGAAAAAAAAAAAAAAAAAAACCAAAGACCAGTTATCTCCAACAAGGACAAGTAGGAGAAGTAGGAGGTAACCGATTTTTTACAGTGATAATGTCAAGAATTTAAGAATAATATTTATACATTAATTTATCTAAATGCAGATGACAAAACAACCAAATTTCCAGACCCAAGATGCACAGTTCCCTCCAAATAGACACTTTTACATTCAAAGTGATCTAAAATATTTATCCTTTCTATAAGATGATCTAGGATATTTACTAAGTTTTTGCTAAGATACAAAAATGATGACATTAGATACAAATAACCAAGAAGAGTTTATTACTGTAGAAAATGAACTCCATTTGGGGGAAAAAAAACATATTTTTTTTGTTTTTGAACCTGACAATTTAAACTTCAAGATCAAAGACCCTTAAAACAAAATTTCACATTTTTTATGATTCAGATGCCAAATAATATTTAAACTTACTTCAATATGCTTTCTTTTCACCCCCACAGTGGAAATATACTCTGAAAATTATGCTCTGAAAAGTCAAGCCAATGTCGCTTTATTATATTTTAAGATTTGCACGGTAAGATAGAAATGTTAAAGGTGGGGGGGGGGGCCGTGTCATTAATTGGTTCCATTTTATGGTGAGACACTGTACCCAAGTGGGCTGGTGTGATGTTTGGACAGGTGTGGTAACAGCCTGGGAGTGTCTAACTCGAACACAGCATCGGGCACTTGCAGCGGAGCAGACCTGGGTTCAAATACTGGCTCCAACACATACCTTAGGCAGGAAAATGCAATTAAAATCTCTGGTCTTTGGTTATTTCTCTTAATTTGTAAAATAGAGATAAAAAGAACCAACCTCACACAGCTACTGTAGGGACCATAACAAAAAAGAAGGTAAAGGACAAAAACTTGCACCTGGAACAAAACAGACAATCCCTAAGTCATCCCTGTGGTTGAGAGACGGTTGTCGCTCTCGTTAGGGTGCCTAACTTATGTCACAGTCAAGGCCTGTGGTCCAGGAAAACGCCTCAGAAACAGTGAAATTGTTTGAGGGAAAAAAGTTAAGCAAAGACAATTTCAAAGCCACGTTAAAAAGGTAATTTCAGCTTCTTCAAAACTGATTAGCATTGCGGACTGTGGCATGAATTCATACAACAGTTCAATTTATTTTGAGTAAAAACTGATCATTGCTTTCAGGGAAAGCCTGGACTAAACTGCCAAGTTAATCAAGGTACATCAAACATTGCATATAAATGCATTTTTTTAATTCCAGCAATTCAGATTATTATGTTTATGATTAACTAGTTCTTGACAGTATGATTTGTTGAGACTTGAACATCTTTCCTCAAGAGTTTTTATTCTGCAAATTTTACAACAAAACCTGCCCATGATTCTTTAGCCTTTCATTAATAATTACAAAGGAATGTTTGGTTTCTTTTGCTCACAAAAGCTTTGCCAGAGAGGTCTTATATTGGCAGTTTTTATTCTATTTATAATAAGTGGTAAGTAATATTCCCCAAACTGTGACCTTAAAATCTAAGTTATAAAATTTTAAATGCAAAAATTGGAAAAGATCCAATAGTTTTCATACTTCTTAAAATTTGCAAAGTATTCTATAAGTCTCTGAATCCACAGATCAAAATTGGAAATATCTAGAAAGAAAAAATATATATATACTAGAAAAATACAAAATGTGGTTTAGAAGAACTTCAGCAGCATAGATTGATTGCATAGTAAGGAAGGGTTGGTGGTAGACAGAGAAAGAGTGAGAAAGGGAGAGAGAGAAAGGGGAAGTCTGCAAGGTGTATTCCAGGACAGTAATCCAGTAATCACATCTATCCCTAGCACTGGTCACTGTACAAGAGAGAGCATCCCCTAGAGCACTTAAGGGGATAACTGAAACCACACCTGGAATGGAACTTCAAGAGAAAAGCTCATAAATACTGATTGTTATGGGAGATGCCTAGAATAAAATGAACCACACTTCTCTGGACTGATGTAGTTATCCAAGGAGATGTTATCGTTACTAAGGAACCAGTCACAGCTAATGATTTTACAGCTAAAATCAGAGGCCTGAGTACTTATGCTAAACTTACAGAACTTACAGAACAGCTTTGCAGCTTTCATGGTGGTTTTTATTCTCAGCTGAACCATTCAAAATGTGGTTCTTTTAATGAACTATGAAATGATCCAATAAGAGGCTCTCAAGCATGAGGCACACTGTGTGACTTCATGGTGTTGGGATTTAAGAAGGCAGGGTTCAACTTGAAAATTGGAAGGAATAAGAAATTAAAACTTAAACTCTATAAAAACCATCATATATTGATAAATATAATTTGGGGAGGGAAGGAAGAGTTCACCTTTCTCTTTAAGAGCAAAGAAAAAAATTTTTTAAAGATTTTGGCCAAAACTGGGTTATGGTGCCATCCCTAAAACATTCACGGACAAAGGGAAGAGAATTAAATACAGTTGGCTTTACCAATCAGAATTTACCCTCACAAAAGTATCCCTTCCCCAATCTGTAGTAACCCAAATATAATATGTACTCCAGAGGCAAGAAAACAGAAGCAATGGTTTTAGGCAGGCAGGCTAGCAGCATATGCCCTTCATATTCTGCTAATCATGAGCCAAATTAAAATTTCCTTGACGACAGTCTGATAATATCAATTTAATTCCTTCAAATTATACATTCCGTTGGAATAGGAGGTTATCTCTAAAAATTCTTTAAGACAATAATCAGAGAAAGTATTTTAAAAATTATTCATATAAGACCACTGAGTTCAAGAACATTTAAAATACCAAAATAATGGGGAAAAACATCAATTAACAGGAGCTATGTTAAACAAATAATGGAATGTTTATATGGTTGAATATGCAGTCTTTCAAAATAATGACAAAAATATCGATAGTTTCTTAAACAAGCATATTAAAACTTCTTTTTATGGAAATATGTGTTCTAAAAAAAAAAAAGACGTTTCGAAACAAAATGTTAACATCCAGAAGAACTGTTATATCCTTATATAAACAATTTTTCTAGAGTATTTTCATAAATATATTTTTAATCATAATCTGAGGAGGAAGAAATAAAACAAACTTCTAAATATTAAAAGGCAACACATTTATATTTCCTTTTATAATTACAGAATACTGAAAACAATGTTAGTGTCCAATGTTAGAAGACTTGTTGGGGAAAAGTGAAGTATGCTTATTGACCTAGAAAAATCAAAACAGACTACTGAGTGAAAGAATAGGTTACAACATATGATTGATTAGAAGAAGAGTACAATACTGTGTATTTTGTACATTGTCCTTTTTGTTCATATAAGCAAATATGCATATTGTCTCTCTTATAGTAATTGAGCTCATAAAACCAATAAAAATCCCTTGGACTATAAACAAGATGTTAGTAGGGCTACACTCCTTTTTGGACACTATGAAAGAATCCCTCACCTTGCCTTTTTTGACTTCCAGAAGCCACCTGCATTCATTGGCTTGAGGCGCTTCTTTATGTAAGCCAGCAAGGTTGCATCTCTCTAACCCATTTTCTATGACTGCATTGGCCTCTGATCTTAGCAGAGAAAGGTTCATTGCTCTTAAAACTCAAGTGATTAGACTGGACCCATCTGAATAATCTTCCCATGTATAGTTCTAAGACCGGGGTGCATGGGTGGCTCAGTGGGTTAAAGCCTCTGCCTTCAGCTCAGGTCATGAACTCGGGGTCCTGGGATCAAGCCCCGCATTGGGCTCTCTAATTAGCGGGGAGCCTCCTTCCTTTCCTCTCTCTGCCTGCCTCTCCGCCTGCTTGTGATCTCTGTCAAATAAAAAATAAAAAATCTTATAGTTCTAAGACCTTCATCACACCTGCAAATTTCCCTTTGCCATATAAGGTAATACAGTTTCCAGTTTTGTTTTGTTTTCCCTCACAGAGTTTTTTTTTTTTTTTTTTCAAGACTATTATTCTGCCTACCACACAAATTATCAGGGATGCCTGTTTTAACTATGGTCTTTACTAATTAAACTTTAATTTACAAAGAAGATAACTCATTCACTCTATCATTAGATATCTATCTATCTATCTATCACTCTATCATTACCTCCTTTCACCTCACATTGCTCATATCTTAATTATGAGATGAAAAATGATGAGCATACTTATGTAAATAGACACAAATAGATTAACAGTTTTAATGCTGAAACAAAACTTCTAGGTAAGAAATAAGGGATAAAAAGATTTCTTGAATAATAAAATCTACAATGAAAAAATAGGTAAGCTGCACTTCATATTCAATTTTTTTAAGAACACCATTCAGAGAATGAAAAGAAACAGACTCAAATATTATTTTCAAAAGTATTTGATAAAAGACTTGTATGTAGAAACTACAAAGAACGCTCAAATTTTTAGCATAAAATAAAATTTCTAATTTAAAAGTGGACAAAATATATTAATAGATAATTCACTAAATAAGTTATATAACAAGTCACATAAAAGATGTTCAACCTAATTAGGGAAATGTAAATAAAACCACAATAAGATACCACTACATACTTTCCCCCCCTCACTATACATCTATTTAAATGGCTACAATTAAGAGACTGAACATCTCAAGTGTTGTCAAGGAGACGGAATAGCTAAAACTCTCAGGAATCACTGACAAGGTTGTAAAATGTCACCACTATTTTGCAAAACAGTGTGACAGTTTCATAAAAAGTAAAATACACATCTACCATATGACCTAGCCTTTCATTCCAAAGTATTTACTCAACACAAAAGAAAGCATATATCCCTGAATGCACAGTAAAGTTTTTTTTTTTTTTTTAATCCCCAAACTGGAAGCGACGCAATGTCCATCAACAGGTAAAAGTATAAATAAACGCAGTACATCTAGAGTTGGAATACTATTCAGCAATGAAATGAACTATTAGTAGGTTCAACCTAAGAAGCTATGCCTAGTAAAATAAGCCAGGTGAAAGAAACCGGAAAATATATGATTCTACTTATGTAAAATTCTGGAAAATGGAAACTAATCTATAGCGACAGAAAGGATATTAGTCATTATCTGGGGTGGGGATTGGAGAGGTGAGAGGACAGGAGAAAAAAGGGGGGGGCCCAAGAAACTTTTGGAGGTTAGGGGTAGGTTTTTCATCATGATTATGGTCAAAGTTCACAGGTCCTGGTATAATATGTCAAAACTTATCAGGTAAGTATACTTTATATTCATTTTCTGTCATGTCAATGATACCTCCATAAATTGTTAAAAAAAAAAAAAAGGAAAAAAAAAGATAGGTTGCCTGCATGACTAGATGAAAGGAGTAGTATGTGATGAGGGGGTGAAGCTGGACAGGTAAGCTGTGGCTCAGACTGTTGTATAGTTTGTTACAGCTTTGAATTCTGCCCCATGTGTAACGAGCCAACTGAGATTGATCACCTGGGAATGATCTGACCAGACCACTAAAAAGTACACTTTGAAGCAAGCAGTGTGGATTTTGAATTTAGGGGACAAGAGTGTGGTGACAGGACCATCCTAGCTAGAAAGACTGTGTAATTCTTTATTTAAAATTTGATGAAGGCCTAAACTAAGCAGACCAATGAAAAACAAGGGGAGACTGATTTTATGTACTGAGGTAAAGTATAAGAATTCAGTCCAGAAGAATCGATGCCCCCATTAAACATGAAGGCATTTGGAGGGTGTTGCATAAAAGATGAATTAAGTTTAGGAGGCTCTGTGTGTGACGATACCACTAAGACAGAGGTATAGCACAAGTTTGGGGAAGGAAGATAATGACTTAGGTTTGAGACATGTCAACTATGAGGTACACAACTGAAATTCAGATGGAGCCTTGTAGTCAGTTGGAAATATAAGTCTAGTGCTTTAAAAGGGAAATACAGGGGCGCCTGCATGGCTCAGTTGGTTAAGCAGCTGCCTTCGGCTCAGGCCATGGTTCCAGGGTCCTGGGATTGAGCCCCACATCGGGCTTCCTGCTCAGCAGAGAGCCTGCTTCTCTCTCTCCCTCTGCCTACTGCTCTGATTACTTGTGCTCTCTATCTCTCTGTCAAATAAATAAATAAAATCTTTAAAAATAAATAAATAAATAAATAAACAAATAAATAAATAAAAGGGAAATACAGATTAGGGAAGAAATAGTTTTACCATGATCGCTTAACATGAAAGGATTGGCAGTCTTACACATGTAGAGTGTATAAAACAAAAACAAAAGAGGACTTCAGTGAGGCCTCTGGAAAATGACCTCAAGGCTGATGTGTGACTGGACAAAGACTCCATCCAACACTGAGAAGAGGACCAGAGAGAAAAAGGAGAACCAAACAAGGAGGCACTCAACAATGGCCCGTGGAAAGCCAAATGATTGGGACTCAAAGTCGAAGTCCTTTTTAGAGTCAGCAAATAGGTAGTGATTAAAGATCTTTGTGAAAGCAGTT
This sequence comes from Mustela lutreola, assembly GCF_030435805.1. NCBI lineage: Eukaryota > Metazoa > Chordata > Mammalia > Carnivora > Mustelidae > Mustela > Mustela lutreola. Next base: position 76,949,691 of record NC_081295.1, read on the forward strand.
GTCACATAGCCTTGTGAACAGAATCTGGTCAAAAAGAGTTTAAACCAATGAATTTGAGTCAAAAGGAGAAAAAGTAGAGATAGTGATTAGGGATTACTCCTTAAAAATGTATCAGTCAGTGGATAATGATTGTAGAAGAGATTATATCTATTGAAGATTTTAAAACTGTGCAAAAGAAAACAGAAGGAAAAAAAAGAGTCCCAGCCAATTTATGCTTTTTTAAACAATTTCTAAGGGTATAAAGGCCCATCATAGGATAAGACCACTGCAGCAGTAACTACTACACTAGCCAACTTGACTGAAAATTTTTTTTAATTTTTTTTTTTTTTTTTTTTTACTTATTTATTTGACACACAGAGAAAGAGAGAGAGAGAGAGATCACAAGTAGGCAGAGAGGCAGGCAGAGAGAGAGAGAGGGAAGCAGGCTCCCTGCTGAGCAGAGAGCCCGATGCGGGGCTCGATTCCAGGACCCTGAGACCATGACCTGAGCTGAAGGCAGAGGCCTAACCCATTGAGCCACGCAGGCGCCCCTGACTGAAATTTTATTATGTTCTACTCACTACTCTAAACACACACACACACACACACACACACACACACACACACACTCTTTAACTTTTAAAAAGCCCCTATGAGAATTGTATAAAGCGACTATTATCCCTATGTTATAGGAAACTGAATTAAGGCAAAGAAATGTTAAGCAACGTGCCCTTACTAACCAAGGTCAGTACATGATAGAGACAGTGTTTGAGTCCAAGGTACATTCTTAGCTAGGACACTATCCTATAAATAGAACTCTAAAGGAATCTAGTATGATGCACCCATCTTTCTCAATGATTTGTTCCTGGGATCATCTCTAAATTTGCAATGAAAATATACAAAATAATTGTGTTTTACAACTTTACAGTATAGAAGGGGGATAAAAGTGAAAATTCGCCATGGCCATAGCTGTGAACTACTGAAGTAAGGATTATGCAGTTACAATTACATGCTTTCCTTTACTCTGACCCCCGTGGTGAGGGCATGTCAGTTACAAAATGCCCAGGGGTTACACTTTGATCTGTGCTCTGGGGAGAGTTAGGTCATCTTACAAATCCCTTGGATCCCTTCAATTTCTCAGATAGTCACCTCTCAATTAGAAGTAGGAGTGGTCCACCCTGTTCAGAAGGAAATGTCTAGCTTTCAAAGAAATTGTACTTCCTTGACATTTCAAGAGGAATAGATCTTGTAGTTGGGGCCCTGCAAAAGAAAAAAATCTAAACTTGGGATATTCATTTAAAATCAAGACCATGGTATCTTTTCGAAGTCAGTCCTGTTCCTTTGATGCATTCTGACTTTGGAATTAAAAGGGAAGAAGTAGTATTAAGAGACTGATGCCCGACCTTGGGTGAGAACAGAACTGTTTAAGAGATTTCACATAGTCAGACCATGGTAAGGTATTACTTTTGATAAATTATCTGACTTTGTATATTCTCGTTGAGTCAACTTAATTTCTTTTTTGATTAAGTAACCTCCAATATGATGCTTATATTTCTGTTATTTAAAAAAATTGATTACTTCAATATAAATATTTAGACTAGATATTCTTAAAATTACTTGGTCTCAAAACGTATGTACAGTGTAAAGGTACTGAGGATTCAAAAGTTATGTAAGTTATAAGGTATTGATACTTATCACAACAAAGACTAGAAAAATTTAAACGTTTTATTTTTTTTTTAAAGATTTTATTTATTTATTTGACAGAGAGAGTGACAACAAGCGAGGGAACACAAGCAAGGGAAGTGGGAGAGGGAGAAGCAGCCTTCCGCTGAGCAGGAAGACCCATGTGGGGCTCAATCCCAGGACCCTGGGATCATGACCTGAGCTAAAGGCAGACGCATAAGGACTGAGGCACCCAGGTATCCCAAATCCAAACACTTTAAAATAAAAATAAACCCATTATATATTAAGTATTTATGAAAAATAACTGTTTTCAAAAATAAAAAGAAATTGACAGAAGTATTTTATACATATATACACGTGTGTGTGTGTGTGTGTAATATTTTAGAATTACAGGCTTTACAGAGAGAAAGTCTGAGTTTCCCATTTGGTTCTCTGTTCCATATAATATTTTGATTAAAAAGTATGTAGAAAACCTAGTTTCCCACAAATACATAGTTGGAAAAGAGAGGGGTATTATAAAAGCCTTTCAATATTCTTCGATACTACACCAAAAGTTGAAAGGTATAGTGTTGTTGTTGTTTTAAATTAAGTTGCAACATGGATCTAAAACTGTAACAATACAATTTTGTAACATTAAAATCAATTGGTGTATCTTGTACTTTGGATGGATTTTTTGTCCGTGACTAATTTTGTAGTATCCTAGATTAGTAATTTGAAAATAATTTGAATTAGGCAGATTTCCCAAATGTTGGCTCTTTTTGTTAAACAGTATATAGAGGTCATATTCATTATAATGTAACCATCCATCTCATCAGAAAAGTCTTCAAGTCCTGGGAAATTGTCAAACTTACAATGGCAAATATAAGTTCTCCAGAACTCAAAAACTCAAAACTCCAATTCTGTCATTAACAAACACCGTCCAACTGCCTTTCTTAATTCCATTTTCTTAAGTCATCTCTACTCCCCATGTGGGGGTTTGAACTCACAACCCCAAGATCAGGAGCCATTTGCTCAAACTACTGAGCCAGCCAAATGTCCCTCTCAACTGTTTCATAAAGTGACAAACTTACCTTGTCTTTTTCAGAGAACATATGGAAATACCCAAGTCTAAATTCATCAGTTCTTTTCCAAGTAAAACTGGTGTTAACACAGAACAAAGCACCGAGCTTAACTCACAACTCAGCCAACTGCCCCAGTGCTTTTCCCCCAGACGATGTAGAATCATACTTCAGTGTACAGCAAAGCTGCTTGATGCATGCTTCCCACTTTGTCACAGAAGAGCAAAAGGGTACTTATTCAGGGATGGATAATTAACAAAATTCATAGTTTTCACTGCTTCAGCAAGAATTTTAAGGGAAATTTACCTTTGGTTTTTTAAGTGCACTCTGAGTGCACTGCACCCTGAGACCGATGCCTTGATTCATGCAGAAGTGAATAATAATTTTTTTTTGCATCAGTGCAAATATCAACTAAATGAAAAAGTTAAATAATCTCTCCCTATTATTAGGGAAATAGTTCAATCTTTCTGACTCTCTCAAAGGTCCACAAATCATACTTTGAGAACAGCCAGTGGACAGTCATAAGAAGTAAATGAATTTACATTTAAAAGTACCACTAGGGGTGCCTGGGTGGCTCAGTGGGTTAAGCCTCTGCCTTCAGCTCGGGCCATGATCCCAGAGTCCTGGAATCGATCCCCGCATGAGCAGGGAGCCCGCTTCCCCCTCTCTCTCTGCCTGCCTCTCTGCCTACTTGTGATCTCTGTCTGTCAAATAAATAAATAAAACCATTTAATAAATAAATAAATAAATAAAAGTGCCAGTAATATTATGAATCTGAGCTTAAATTCTTGAGTATGGGAAAGGGATATAAAAGGCACACCATCCATCCCCCTTTTAAATTACAAACACTTGCTTCTTAGGAAACTAACTGTTAGCAATGCAAACCAAGGGAAAGATTTATGGGTAAATGCTCCACCTGGGGGTGTGTGGGACACACATAAACACTCCAGACTACAAAATGGACACACTTTGCAGAAACCATTGGGAAAACTTTTTCAAGGCTACTTAGTACTGTGTGATGCCCAAATTCATTCACAATGTTCCTATTTGACTTATTAACAAAGTAATTAACTTTAGAATTAGAAAAGTCTGCACATGAAGTGACTATACCTAATTATAAGCTAACTTTTGTTTTCAGAGTTACAAAAGATAAGTGTCGAAATATAAACAACGAAGTTCAGAAGCACCTATTTGGCAAAGAACAATCTGCAGGTCTCAGTGCTGACAAGGGCAGGACATTGCCAGGTGTAGATGCCAAGAGCAGCTCACCTTCTCAAGTTGCCACCCAGCACTAAGTGTGCACACTTGTAAAGGGAATGCCACATTCTTGATAGGGTAAGCAACAAAGCAGACTACTCAAGACTCAGAATGCAAAACATTAGCTCGGATGACTCCTTACCACTTATGTACACAAAACAAATTCTCAATATCAATTTGAAATCGGAGCTAGCTAAAGAGCTGGATGGTAAATAGATTGGGCAGTCTTCAGAGAGACACAGAGAGAGAAGAGAAACAGTGTTTGAAGAGGTCATTAAGAGGATGTGACCACCAGATGGCCTGTGAGCTGGATCCCAACAATCGGAGACTCCATACCTCGTCCCCTTGTCCTTGGAATGTATGTTCCATCTGCCTTCTCCACTCTCAACACCACATCATTATCTCAAGACAGACACAAGTCTTGAGATAATGATGTGGTGTTGAGAGCACCTAGACCACTATATACATGACTAAATGCAGTTAAGGTCTCTGTATAAACTTTTAAGATTCTGGCAGGCTGGTGTGTAGCCACCCAAGACAAGCCTCGTATGTAAATTCCTTATTAAACCTGCCAACTACTGATCTGGAGCAATGGCTTCTTCCACCTCTCCCTGCCCTCCAGATACAGAGGCAGGTATCCAATTTGACACAGGAGGACGCAGAGGAGTTGGAAACCAGGCAAAGAGGCAGGCAGGCAGATGGAGGTGAGAGACAAGGGGAAGAGAGATGAGAGACAGAAGAGAGTGAATCGGAGCAGCAGGCACCTCAAATTAAACTGGAGAATGGAAAGAACCACGCTTCGTATTTCAGGAGCACAGCACAGTGCAAATCTGTGACAATCGCTGTTAATTTTGATATATCAAGTAGAGCCCAGTAATTGATTTTCTTTTTATTTTAATGTAAAAATTTCTTTCCTATGCAGAAACATGGAAAACCATCTTAAAGCACATGCCTCAATCTCATGACATGTCTACTGCCTTTTCTCCAAGAACAGCCACAGCAATAAGCAACACACCAATGTACCCATTTACTAGTAGTCACATCTACTGGTTACGCCCTCCAAGGGTCCCTCCTCTAAGGATCAACTGTGCTATTGTTCACCTGTGCCGCCTTAAGAAGTCTACCTGATCTGGCCACTCAAGTGTCGGTTTTAATGTGCTGTCTGTTGCCAAGGCAGCCATTTATAAGGATTACTTTTCAGGATGACAAACAGGAGATTTAAAGCTTGACCCAATTTCGAGTTATTGAACATCTCCTTTAGTAGAGTATCAGCACAAGATTTCAAAAACATGCATCCAAGCAAACATACTTTGCCACAGCTCCTGCGACTTCTGAATTACTGACTTCAGGCTGGTCTTTTCGGAGGCCTCATAATAAGATTTGTGCTGATTCTCTGGAACTGCTTCACAAAGGCCATTTCCTCTCCTACCCAAAGGGCTCTGGGGCAGACCGAGTTCTTCAGGGAAGAAAAGATGACAATGCCTTTCACATGCATGCACTTATAGCTCTCAAATAGGTTACAAAAAGATCTATATGAGTAGTCATGACCTACGATTACCTTGTTCCTTTTGATCAAGTGTCTACATGGGTTTGTTTTTTGTTTTGGGGTTTTTGTTTTTGTTTTGGTTTTGGTTTATTTGTTGTTGTTTTGTTTTTGTTTTTTGGGTTATACAGCAGTCCTACTCCTTAGTTGTTAAGAAAAAAGGAATGGATGCTTGTAAACAGACCCTTGCAGTCAGGCAGTGAGAACACAAAGAGGAATAAAGATGAAACACGTGAGATGAAAGATAACATTTCTCTGTGGATGCCACTGAAAGCTTCTGACCAAAGCAGAGCCACTGGAGAACTCAAGTTTAAAAAAACAAAAAACAAACAAAAAAAAACCCCCAAACCCAGTACTCTTCATCCTGGCTATACCCTTTGCCCCAGATTGACTTACAGGTCATTGCTGGGTCAACATGGCCAGCAGGACAGGGTGGACAGGGGCTTTAAACAGAACATGGCCCTATGTGACACTGTCTGTTTGCTCTTTGTTGAGTGATCAAGTGCACAGTTCTCTTTCAATCTTTTCTCTCCCTGTTCATGTCTTTGCCTGTCATCCCTAAAGTCAAAGCCCTAGAGACATGAGAACATGAAGTGTGCAGGGTAAAGCATTTGCAATTCAGTGGAATAGAAACCCTCCAGTGCTCGCCCTCCCCATGTTCTCTGTGTTCAGAGCAATTAGATCCAAAAAGCACTGATACAGTGATCCAACTTGGTCATTTATATCTGAAAAATAAACCAGTCAAGATAACAGACTATAGAATCAAACTGCCTGGTTTAAATACTAACTGAGTGACACTGAGGAAACTACTGTCAAGGTTCTAATCCTTAACATCTCCATCTGCAAAATGGGAAAAATAACACCTCAAGGGCAGAGAATTAAATGACATAATATATGTAAATGCTCACCATTCAATAACTATCAGTAAAGAAAGGGAGAGGGAAGGAGAAGATAAGTGTTACAGTGAGTGAGAGAGAAGAGAGGAACAGGTGCTTTTAAATATAATTAATTCAATATCCCACTTATTCTATGATAAATTCGGATGGTTTTGTGTAAAAATAATCTACAGATTCAATATAAATACACTCAAGTCTAACTTAATAAGACCCTATAAAATAATTTTGATAAAATATGAGAATTTACTATATATTTATATAATATATATTCCAACCAGCAGCTGTGCCAGTAACAAAATAAGGGAATAAAATGTCCACAGGCTTTAAATTTGTGGCTTTCACAACCTTTTTGATGGTAGCCCACCAAAAATATACTTTATGACAAATAAGAGTAAGAAACGAAACTAAAGTTTCACAAAACAATTAAGTGTTTTATTTTTAAAAATCCTATTCTATTCTATCTTGCTATTTTCTATAGTTTCATTTTAAAAAGGTAGTAGGGACCCAATGAATTAATATCATGATCACTGCAATTTGAAAAAAAAATGGATTTAAGCTATGATGTGTTTATTTCAATTAACTTTATTACACATTTTCAGGATGGTCAGCATTTGATGTGGCCTGAACAGGAATAAACCTTAGGGTAGTAAAACTAACGGCTTCAAATATGACCATACTCTATACCAGAGAGGGTAAGGGGTCAAAAATCATATTTCACTGGTGAAATAAGAGGTATTCAATATAAGCAGTTGGTTAGAATGATCTGCCCTTCCATCAGTCTGGCAAACGTCCACATAATAAATATTACGGCACGTTGAGGTCTAGATCCCCATTATCCTGTGTCACTCTACTTCAACAATGACTTAGTCACCTGATCTAATGTAATATAAGCCCTAATCGTTGGCTTTTCTTTCTGTAACATGAGTGACTGATTTAGGCTTTGATTGCAAAGACTCCCACTTCAGAGGGGACTACCCCCATTGAGCTCAGTGCCGGCCACAGGACTGGCTAAAGCGTTCAGAAGCGCCCACATCTGCCCCTTGGTTGGTTGAGACCTTGAGACCTTGATTTTTTTTTTTCCTCTTCTGTGCTCTAAAATCTTACCCTCGTATTTTAAATTCACCAGCAAAGAGTGAGCCTGCAAAAACTTTAGGCTCCCACCCTCAACCCCAATGAAAGCAGAACCCCAGGCCCTCACATATGCCTGTTTTCTCTCCCTACCCAGGATCCTGCTGTGAGTGCCCAGGTATGCCCCACCTCATTTCCAGACTGCCCCTCACCAAAGTTTCCTGAAAGCTACCAGTGAGGGGGTCTTGCAGTCATGGTAAGAATCCCAAGGGCAAGTCCAGTAACAGCAGTGGTTACCAACAGGTGGAGACAGACAGGCAGACAACACACAAGTAGAAGGCTGGTGAATCCAGGCTCAGAGATACCACGGCAGCTGCTCCAGAGAAGACCTTCCATGTACAGACTTGCTAGGAGCCTCAGGCAGAACACAGCTACTCCTGAGCTACGAGAAGGGACTGTACGACCGTTTTGCAATGGTTTGACAATAAGTATTTGTACATTCAGCAGAATTTATTTTTTTTATTATTTTTTTCATTTAGCAGAATGTAACCTGAGTTGCTTTCATTGTACAGACTCACTGGTTGCAACTCCATGGTTGTAGAAGGGGCTGGTGGGGTGGGGGAATGTGCAATATAGTCCATTTATCTCTAATCAACATACTATAGTAATAGATTCTTGTAAATTTCTGAACAGCCAAATTTGTGTAGGTCAGTTAACCACAGTTCTTTCTCGTGTTCTGCTGAAAAACCTAGAATGACTTCTGTTAATTTCAACTGCACATACCCCTCCCTCTGATAAAGGACTCCCCCCCGCCCGCTTTGGCGAGGGTGGAGGGCAGTCCTGCTCTCCTTTAGTCTATTTGATGGAGAAAATAAGTCCAGATCCTACCACCTCCACCTTTGAGTATGCATATATGACCACTGGAGCTCTATATCCTGCCAAGTCCAATTAGAGGCGATCTCCTCTGGGGTGGGGTGGAGGGATGACATTTGCTAGAACAATTAGAAAGTAATAGCTGTGGATTTATAAACAAAATGGCAAAACTCTTCTGGGCCACAAGGGAAAGGGGAATGAATGGAAGAAAGGGGAAAGAATTTGATTTCCAGTGTTCTTAAATACTGCTGTTTGGGTTCAGCAGGACCCAATGCCAATGCTCCCCTTAAACTTCTTAGTTATAGGAGCCAACAAAAATCCACCCCCCACTTTGTATTTTAGGCTAGACTGGAGTTTTTTTATTTAACACTAGAAACCGAAAGAATAGTAACTAATTGTTCCCTCCCGTGTTCCACTCCCTACGGCTTACAATTTGGCACCATAGCCCTGTCTCCTACACAATCTAGATTAGAACCCACTCAACAACTTTATCTTCCATAGATGCTGGGACTTCGATCCCAGTCTGCTCACCACTGCTTGAAAAAGCCAGGAAAGTTGAAACCATTCCCATGACATTGCTCTTCCCCTAGAAAATGTTCCTGGGTAAATTCTGCATTTCTTTTTCTTTCTTTCTTTCTTTTTTTTTTTTTTTTTTTAAAAGACCCTGCAGAAAGTTCACCTCCTTTCAAAAATCCTTTCAGCCATCTCTCCCCTCAAGAATGTCTCAGGCTATCTCAAATGCTATGAAGCTTTTACGGTATACATACAGATTTAAAGTAAATTCTACACAAACAGTAAAAGAGGGCAGGGTTTTGAACCTTGCTGGATTATAAGGGTGAATGAGCAGAGGAAGAAAAAGATGCAGAGGAACTGGTAGGAGTCGATCACAGGAATCCTGCAGTGACATGACAAAAGCCTGTCTCCAAGTCTGGCAAAAAGAAGGAGCAGTTCTAAGACTCAGGGGGATTGATGAGATTGGTGGCAGATTGCCCAGCTGGCTGAAATGGCTTAATAAAGATATAGTACCAAAAGCCAGGTCTCCTGAATCTTATCCCTTTGTCACCCTGATATAATCATACCAGACAATCAGAACTAATTTTTTTTCACATGTTAATGGATAATAAACGGGTTATTTTCTTCAAGGAAACAAATGATTGGATTTTGTAAAGTATGTAGGACAATAGTTTCATTTTTGTTATTTAAATGACTATGCTAAGTTGGCATTTTGCCAACATTGGTACAGAAATAGATGAAAAGGGCAATGATATTTGAGACAATAAAATGAATATTAAGTATTTCAAATCTAGGGGATATACATTAAGTGACCTAGCATATTACCTCTATAAAAAGACATATAACATTCTGACATAAATATATGTTATGTTTAGAGTTTAAAACAGTGTTAATGATTTCTAAGAAGAGTTCATTTATTAGTAATATGTTTTAGATATTTGCAAAAATTTACAGTCCTTCCACAGATTTTTTTTGTAAAAAATATTAATAATTAGTATTTAGGGAAGAATTTCTTTGACTTAGTTTAGAAGTGGAAATCGGTTATTCTGTTTTCCTGAACATCTATTTTTAATATTTTATTTATTTGACAGAAAGAGCATAAGCAGGAGGAGCAGCAGGCAGAGGAAGAGGAAGAAGCAGACCCCCCTCCCCGCAACTGAGCAGAGAGCCTGATGTGGGGCCTGATCCCAAAACCCTGGGACATAGGACCTGTGCCAAAGGCAGACTGAGCCACCCAGATGCTCCACTGAATAATTTTTTTTAAAGATTTTATTTTTTTGGGCGCCTGGGTGGCTCAGTGGGTTAAGCCGCTGCCTTCGGCTCAGGTCATGATCTCAGGGTCCTGGGATCGAGTCCCGCATCGGGCTCTTTGCTCAGCAGGGAGCCTGCTTCCCTCTCTCTCTCTCTGCCTGCCTCTCCATCTACTTGTGATTTCTCTCTGTCAAATAAATAAATAAAATCTTTAAAAAAAAAAAAAAGATTTTATTTTTTTAAGTAATCTCTACCCCCAGTGTGGGGCTTGAACTCATGATTCCTAGATCATGAACCACATGCTCTATGGACTGAGCAGCCAAATGCCCATTTTCGTGAACATTATTTCAATCTTTAAGTGTAATGTTGAAACAAATTAGTTGATACATTTCAGTTCTCATTTCTGATACTTCCCATTGTGGAGTCCCATTCAGCCACCAGGATCCCTATTACTCCACGTGGACCCCCAAGTCTCCTTGGTCTGAGAATGCTGTAAATGGTGGTACTCACTTCTCTATACCTCCAAAATCAGGCAGAGGCTAGAAGTAGTTCTGTTCCCCCAACACTAATCAGCTTGCCCCTACGAGGTATATTTTGTCATTTCTGCTCACTTTGCCATTCCTGCTCTATCTTGATCTGTACAAAATCTTATGTTCTTATCAATGTCCCTAGAGACAGGGCCATTAGTTAAAGCAGTAGCGGACACACATTAAGGGCTCCACAGAAATGTGTTTGGTGAAGAATCCCATTCCATCAGGAAGTTCCAAACAAGTTTGGCATAGCCAAGAGGAGAACATCAAGTGGTAGGAGATGATGATACTAGTAAAGGGGATATTTAGGTTCTTTACTGTTGTGTATTTATTAACACGTTCTTTATGCATATATAGTCACAGCAGGAGTATAACAGAATATTTAAGAAGATCCCACATTACCTAGAGTGATTTTTAGAAAAACACATTTAAGTATCCAACTTATGTCAACTAGTAAGTTTATGAAATGTGATTTTGGATCTTTATCTACATCCCTGATGTTACCACTTTTTTTTGTTGTTTTTGTTGTTACTACTTTTTGAAATAAGACTGACAACATAATGAATCTTGGTGCCTTATTTTGTTCTTTAAAATAATAAAGCAACATTTCCAAAAAGAATAGTGCAATTTGGGATGCCTGGGTGGCTCAGAGAGTTAAGCCTCTGTCTTCAGCTCAGGTCATGATCTCAGGGTCCTGGGATCGAGTCCTGCATTGGACTTGCTGCTCAGCAGGGAGCCTGCTTTCCCCCCTCTCTCTCTGCCTGCTGCTCTGCCTACTTGTGATCTCTCCCTGTGTTAAATAAATAAAAATTTTAATTAAAAAAAAAAGGAATAGTGCAATTTATCTGCTTTGGGTCAAGAAGGGATATCATAATTATGCTGTGAGGAATGAAAGGATTTGAGAAGAAACTCGAATCATGAATTCATTTTACCTACTTAGCTAACACAATGTTCCAAATGGAGCCACTCATCTTTGTGTCTTTATAACTCACATCAGAGCTTAAGTTGGTTCTGCATGCCAGCAGAGCTTTGCTCAAAGCTTAGAACACAGTATGGGCAGTTCAAACCCTGCCAAAGTCTATTTATAATCCATACGAAGCCCCTTCACATTCTCAGTGGATCTACAAATTCAAATACAGTATAATACTGCAAGCGTTGCCAATTCGCTCTCACTAAATTGTGTTCACAACTGCTCGTCTAATTCTTCTTGCCATAAGCAGAAGAGAAACTGAGCACTTTCTTCTGGGAGGAGCAAAGGTAAATGAGACTGGATACTGTAGGCTGGCCAGATTCTGAACTACCTTAAACGTCAAAACAAGGCAAATAAAGCTTCTACACCAGGACCAAAGCAGATCTATCGAAGACTTGGTGAAGACATACAGGGTGGGTTTGAGATTAGGATAATATCTTTTTTTTTTTTTAAACAAGTCAGGAAAAAAAATAAAAGTCTTAATTCTGTGAGTATTAAGGAAAAAAAATAAGAAGGACAGATAGAATAAATTAAACAGGAAGACTTGGTTTTTGTGTGTTTGTGATTTCTTCAGTGATCTAATACTAGCACAAAGTTCCCTAGTTCTTCATAGATTATCCATTTGACTCATATTATGCTATTTTTAGTGTGTTCTCTATCCCCAATCATATTACTGTCTTGGAATGTCCATAATAGTCAGGCATCAGATGGATATACCTGGAATAGCTCAGACAGGGCCCCAAAATGTGTTTCCTCCTACATTCCACCTCCAAGAAAAATGATAGTACAGAGCAATGATCAAGTTTTCTCTATCTTTTCTGGAAATCAAGTATGAAGGTATATACTTCTTTATCTAGAATCTTTCAGGCGTGACTCTGTCTCTGCATCACTTCTGTGTAGCACCCAGAGGCAGCCCTCAGGTTCAATAAATGTTGAATGAATAAACTGTACACAACTGTATTCAAACTAATAGTGATTATGGTTCAATGGAGAAATACCAATATGATCATAATATCTGACAAAGAATGTTTTTCCTTTGAGTAACTCTTATCTGCAGTGCTCCTTTATGCTTGCATATGCAGTACATCTGACACCGAGCATCTTACTTATTCTGTTTGGAAAGTGATACAAATACTGATTTATACTCCTCATTCCTTTTAGAATTCACTTGCTTTCTATATGTAGGACTCATCATTCATCATTCTAGGCAACAACCTCTTAAAACTCTGTCACTTTAGCTCTTTAAGAAGGTAATGAGAATTTAGGTGCTGACACTCCTTTGCATAGGTCTATATATGTTCAGCTGGAACATTAATGGCATATTTTTAGAAAATATATTGATTCTCTATGTTTTAGAAAAATAAGAGGCCTAAATAAAAATCAGTGTATGAAATCCTGCTGTGTAGGCAGATGTCAAGAAATAGTATGCTGCTTTGTCCTGTTTGCTACTGTTGAAAGTCCTTATATGAGAAAGAGTTAAATCATTACCTTCAGTCCTGGATAACTTCATTTCCTGGAGCTGATCTCACTAGCTCCGATCCACTACAGAAATGTTCATCTCATGTTTCATTTTCTCTATGTAAACACAGCATTAGTCAATCACAGTTTTCAGAATTGAACAGTTGAAAAAAAAAAAGAAATTAGTCTATTTAAGATTTTATTTATTTATTTGAAAGACAGAGAATGTAGGAGCTTGTGGGGGAAGATCAGAAAGGGAAGGAGAACCAGACTCCCCACTGAGCAGAGAGCCTGAGGAGGGGCTCCATCCCAAGACCCTGAGATCATGACCAGAGCGGAAGGCAGATGCTCAACCCAGACGCTCAACCCACTGAGCTACCAGGCGCCCCTTTGAAATGACAAAGACAGGCTAATTTCTAATATGACACTCAAAAGCCATTTCCTTAAGTGAATAGAAGTGAAAGAAAAATTTATAAAACAAAGTTACTCCTAAAAAAAACGAGAGGAAAAAAAAATCATAATGGGTTTCTCAGTATCACTGGATGGCAACTCCAGTTTGGCCTGCTCTAGGTCATTCTGAAAAGAAATTTAGCACCTGCCAATGCTACTGAAACCAAGTTATGGGTTATTTTAATATTCTGAACATCTATGAGCCAGGTTTTGTACTCCATGCTAGTGATTTAATATTTACTTCAATGATGAACAAATAGCTTATGGATTTTATAGTATATTGAAACACAGGGATAATTAACCAAGGAATCACACTATAACGAGGAGGGGCACTTCACAGCAATGTCACTAATGATAGTTATACTGTCTTCTTGGTGTGATTTGGAGCTCCTCTCCTCATGAACAACAATAACAACGGAATTCAGCCTGTCGATGAAAAACAAAAACAAAAACAAAACAAAACACCCGCAACACAAAACAAACCAAAAAACCTATTGGCAACTCAGGGGTGTTTGGATCTTAAAAGATGCAACTCATCACCTGATGAGACAAACATGCTTACTATCTTTAAAAGGTATAAATCCTATGGAGTTTTTTGGTTTTGGGTTTTTTTTTTTTGTTTTTTTTTTTTTTTGAGATAATTTAAGAACCCAGATTCCTAGACACGTAGGCTGGGAAGGAACAGTATGGAACAGAGTAGAAGTAAAATGGAAAAGAGATGACAAAGCTGTCTTCCTTCTTCATCTGGCTTCATGGAATTTATATTGTCCCCCCACAGTAAAATCTGAAGCATTTACAGAGTGTATTTGTTAGTTGCCAAATTCCTGGAATAATCTTGTTCTTTTTATCTTCACTCCTGAGGCTTTCGTTACAGCTGAGCAAAAGCTGATGAATTCCAAGGTGAATACAAGACAAATATTCTAGCCTGGAATTTCAGCTGGTTATTCTCACTTTGGGCTCATTTACATTTATTAAAATTCAAGTTCTGGGCACTACATTTTGTCTGTGGACTTTCTGCTTTAATTAACAAAGTAGATGTATGTGTGGCAACAATTAAACTTGTGTCTCTTAAGGGTGGAGAAGTTTTCTTTTTTATTTTAGCCTTACCAAGCTATCAGTTACTACTTGGAAGCTGCTAGCCAAGTGGTTTTTGGAAATGAGAGAGGTTAAGCTGAGCAAGGGTTTTGTTTGTTTTACTAACCAGATACCCAAAAGTTCTACTAAGAATGCCTGCATGGTTTCTTTTAATAGAATTTAGAATTAAAGAATTGTATTAATAAGACAATAGTATACGAAACATTGCCAAAGTATTCTTGTGCCTATCTGTATCCTACTAAAAGTCCCCAGCAGCGATTAAATATAGGAAGACACAGATACAGAGGCAGAAATTCTGAGCACCCCAGCAGGCGAAGCTCTAATATTCTCCCATTTCTCTAATGTGCTAGTGGGAGAGACCCAGTCTCTGGCCACTCACTCCCTCTAAGTAATGTCTGTGTCTACGAGAGAAGGTTTCTGGAAGCAATGTTTACCTTCAAGCTAGCAAGCACTCTTTATAAAAATAAAGGCAGTACTGTATTTCAACAACTCTAAGGTGACTTGTTATCTTTCACATTTGAACATGGTAGAAATTGGGATGAACTTTCATTTTAGGGAAAGCCATTCTTTAATTGGAAGTGCTGTTCCTTTCTTAGGGGTATCCTGAACACAATGCATCTTTGAATTGATGACACCTTAGAATAGATGAAATAGGATTGCTTTCAACTTGGACAGATTTCAGTTATGGTAGCAATAAACATTAGAAATACAGCGGGTCAAATGAAAGCCCTGTGGATTTCCTCTGAATAAAGATGCAGCAGAAAGAGTTTTTCTACCCACATATCAGGCTGGTCCTAGACACACACTGATCTTTATAGTGCCCCTGCACAAACAGGTAGCTCTATCTCCTGCAACAGCACCTTGGAATAGAAATGGCAGGATCTCATTTTCATAAATAATGCAAGCACCAGGGCTATTTTACCTTGATTGCTTGTTCTCCATTCTCCAAAGCTTAGAGCTTATACCCAAATGATGTAACCTTACCATTTGCATTAATTCATGGATTTGAAACCGACCCTCTACAAGTTCCCTGGGGTAGTTTAGTTTCATTTGTATGCATGTAAATAGCATCAAGGCTGACATAAAAATTAATGAACTATTTACTTTAGGAGCTGATGCTTAGCTCGTAACAACAAAAAAAACGCAAATGCTTTAGTTTATTAAGATAAAATTAAAGCTATGAAGTTTTAAATAATGAAGACTATGTCAAAATCTGGTAGTATTTAGCTTTTAAAAATGTAAACTAAAAGGAAATGTAACATAAATGGTGGAGCATTTGTGTCATCTTTTTTGATGCTATCACCCTCAGCAAAATATAGTCTGATTCTGGGATCATCATGGACTTCAGGAAGAAATCTAGTATCTACTCAAACCAATTCAGCATGAGGGTTGTTCAGAGCATGTAAGGTTTAGCCCAGGGATGACCAAACTTTTTAAGACTATTTTTTTTTTTTAAAGATCTTATTTATTTACTAGAGAGAGAAAAAAAGCAGCGGGAGCTGCAGGTAGAGGGAGAGGGAGAAGCAGGCTCCCCAGTGAGCAGGGAGCCTGACATGAGGCTTGATTCCAGGACCCTGAGATCATGACCCCCGCAGCCGCCTAACCTACTGAGCCAACCAGGTGCTCTTCAGACTATCTTTAATTCAGAACAATACCTGTTATCATTTTTAGAGCCCAGACTATAAGATGTAGTACAAACATTTTTAGGTGGTTTATGTAGATTTTACTATACATTCCTCAAAGACAAGAACTATCTAATTTGACCATGTTTTGTTTTTTAGTGGTTTTTTTTGTTTTTTTTTTAATACCTTCCAGGGGCACCTGAGTGGCTCGGTCATTAAGAGTCTGCCTTTGGCTCGGGTCATGATCCCAAGGTTCTGGGATTGAGCCCCACATCCGGCTCCTTGCTTAGTGAGAAGCCTATTTTCCTGTCCCACTCCCACTACTTGTGTTCTTGCTCTCGCTATCTGTCAAATAAATAAAATCTTTAAAAATAAATAATAAATAAACAAAATGCGTTCCAACAGAGGTCACTGCCAATACCCCCGTAAGAACTAACCTTCCATTTGCTAATCTTATTCATGATAATTCTGTGGCACTTCCCCCATTGCTCCCTCAATGCTGCTTTAATCCGGTTATTATTATCCTGTCGGATGCCCATTTTACTGGATACATTTTGATTTCAGGGTTGAGATTTGTCCCTAATTTTGAAGTTGTTGAGGTTTCTGTTTCTTACCCCAGGATTTTCATTGTGAACCATACAACACAGAATAGCTTTTTCCAATTCTAGTTGCTTTAGAGAACCAAACTGTCAAGAACCAAACTTCACCACAAAGAGTACATATTTTCCTTTGTTTGACATTGCCTCCATATGCTTATTTATCTTTATCATTCAATAGAGTATATAAAGATTCTCAGTAAGAATACCCATTATTCCCTTGGAGAATTTCTTCTAAGTAAAAGGAAAATGCAAAACTGAAAAATTCAGCATTAAGTAATCTGTTGATAACAACAAATCTTTTGGTAGGTTGCCTCCCCCACCCCATCCCCCATATCTTTGTTATATAAAAGAATCAAAGCCAACCCAATGTTACTTATTTAAGAAGCAAAACCTATAATTATAATTAACATAAAAAGTACGCGATCAAAATATAAATAGCAAAAGACAGAATTAAAAGGCGTGTGCAATGTGGAAGTAACTGAGATGAAGGACTAGGTCTACAACAACTCTCCTCATTCCATTTAAGAAAAAAATCCTACAGGGGCCAAAACGCAAATTGTTTCAATAAAGAACAATAGACTCCAACTAGCGACACATCCTAGCTCACAGAAAGAACTGAATATCCGCTTTGCAGAATCCTTTCTTGTTCCACATGAGATCATTCACTGCCTCAAAGTAATTTGCTAACTGGGGCTGGTTGATAGGACCATTGTGAACTGGCACTTAAGCAAGACAGTTGGCTGTGCCTATCACCTGGAGGCCACTTGAATGTTACAAGAACAGCAGACCTGATGTTTCTGAATTCCTACCACATGGTACGGCTATAAATGGGTAGCAATGAATTAGATGAAACATGTTTTATAGGCTAGTTCCATTTGGCCATGTTTATAGAGAACAGTCACAAGAATACTACAGGAGAAAATGCTTGAAATAGATTATATTTAATGCATGATATCTATGAAAGCTAGAGTTACTTATTACAAAACACATCAGCCTAAAATAAATAGCCCCTTATTCAAATGCCTTAATATGTTTACCTTCTAATCGTCGATTATATTGATGGTTGACAAAATAGTTGATGCTAAAAGTTGCCATGCATAAGATATGCACAGTCCAATTATATTAAATCTCCAATATCCTTTAAGGAAAAAATAATATAGAATTTGGAACAAAATGCAAGTCTGTAATTCTAAATAACTCTTTCAAATGATGGAAGCAAAATGTATTCACAACCAAAATGCTGTTTCTGTTCATAAAAAATAATAATTGTGTTTAATCATGTTAGTAAGGTAAAATTATCTGCCAAAACATCCATACACTGAAATGAAGTTCAAAGGGCCCCTTAATCAGAATAAATTCTTATGAAACAAAGAGTTTCAAAGAATTAACAAGATAAATTTTCTAAGAAATTTCTTACATTTGCTAATCTCAAATAATGAAGGAGTTTGAATTTAAGGGGATTTAAAGAGAAACTATAATGTCAGTAAAAGAAAAGAATTTTCAAATGTCTCAGACAAATAAGGCAAAGTTATGTATCACAGAAGCATAGAAAAGATTATATTTAGGACTTACTAGCTGATTATTTGAAATTTAATAAAATGTTACTTTTAACCTTTTAGCATCCAAACTATAATACAAAATTTGGTCTACTTTAAACATTAATACTGAGAGATTACAAACTTGTTAGCTGGAAACTAAACATAACCTCCAAGAAAACCACTTTTATGACTGAAAATTAACCTATTATTTAAGAGTACAATGGCATAATATTTACTGAAAGTTTTTGAGAATAGTAAGCTACAGTAAACATTAATGGGACCAAGTACGGAGGATCTTACTAGGAAAAAATGAGAGAAAAACAGTTTTGTTTACTATGCACCATTACAAACCTGAAATTTACTTTATTTTTCAGTTTAAAAAAAAAATACAAATCAGTGCAGCTAAGAAAAAAAGAGGAAGAACAAAGTAGGAAAGATGGATTAAAAATAACAGAACATTTAATAAATGGATTCTATGTTTTTGTTTCCTGTCTATCCACCCTTTTGTTGCTTCAAATATCCTGAAGATACAAGCTTTTAGACATTTTATACCCAGATCTCACTAATAGATGAAGATTTTAATGAAAAGTGAAAATTTCCCATTTACTAAGATTACAAACTAGTTTGTTAAAAAAAAAATAAAAAATTCATCTGACTATGTTTGGTAGTTGACTCCATAGATATTATTAATTCTTTGTTATACTATCAACAATCACAACGATAATAATGAATGATAGATGTATAATGCATACACAGCTAAATGATTGTATTGGAGACTTCCAAATTTTTTTGAATAACTAACCTGTGAATTATTTAGTAACTATTAAAGCATCTACCAGAAAATACTTCAGACTTATAAATAAAATCTTTCTGAGAATTTACAAAAGTTGTTAGTAATGTTTTAATGCCTTTACAGCAAAGATGGCTGTTTTGGACTTTTATCTGATGGAACCGACTATATCAAATATCAAAGAAGGGCCAATTCATCATCTGACTACTCATTAATTTCTGATCACATTTAAATTGCATCATCTTTAAAATATTGATTTCACTATTAAGGGACTAATGAAAGGGGATGAAAGAGAATTTACTTTTTTTGAGCAATTCTGCCTACCAAGCTTGGCGCCTTACATAAATTATTCTATTTATCCCTCAGGAAATCCCTTAAGTAGACAAGAATTAACTATTTTTACTTATCAGGAAACCAGTTCACACAGTCCAGTCATGCAGAAGGAATTCTGTCTGTTTCTAAAGGGCAAGTTCCCGGTTCTTCTCTCCATTTCCAAATATTTTGCCTAGAACTTCCTTGTCACCTTTTGTCACCTGGATGGCTCCTCCTCATCCTTGGTGGTTATGAGGCCCACCTCCATCAAATCATTTGTTAAAATCCTTTGAATTCATCTCTCCCAGGAGACTGTGAGGTCCTTAAGGACAGGAATGTCTTTCTTTTACTGGGTCCCCAGCCTTGCCAATAGCACCTAGCACATGGCAAACATTCACCAAATGTTAACAGGACTGACCAAATTCCCTTCCCCATCTTGCACTTTTTACTTAGAGAGCTTTAAAAAAACAAAACAAAACAACAACAAAAACAGCCTTTGAATTCTATAAAGCTGATTCTTCCTTAAGCTTGCCTTACACCTCAAAAAGTGGGCATAACATTTAGCTCTCCCACAAATAGGTGAAAATACAATGGCAGCATAAGATTTCTCAGGACCTTGTTATAACAAAGCAGACTAATAGTGCACTGGTTTTAAGTTTTTTTCTACAACATATAGTTACATACAGGACACATCTTTGTTAGAGGGGTGGCTCTTTTATATGAAGGGAGATCACAAGAACTCATTTGGGTACAGGCTGTTGGAGGTCAGTGGGAAGGTAAGAGAAGAGGACTGTTGGTGTAACTGGATTATGCTTTTCTCTCCAGGTTAAGTGGAGTTTCCTGACCTTCTGGGGACAATGCTCTGAGAGCCTTACTATTTGCTTACAGAGCAGCTAAGTATGACCTACAGCAAAGTGGTAAGTTACGTCTAGATCAGACACCTATTTCTCCACTCCCTTTTAGGCTAGAGAAAAACCTAGAAATGTTTCCTCCCAAGACAAAAGGGAGTAGGGGAGGGAGAGGGAACGAATTCTTTCTTTCTACCCACCATAGTAAATAGTTGAGGAAGTTTAGGATCAAACTGATTTGTAAAACAAAAACAAAACAGCCTTTCTACAGAGGTACACTGTACAGGTTGATAGATGCAATCTCAGAAGATGAAGGAAAAAAAATTTTTTTTTGTTTCTTTGTCCCTCTCCCTTCTCCAAACTGAGGTTTACTTCACAGAGCCCAGTGGGCAAAACAACCACATTTAGAGCCATGATTGCCCAAGGACAAATATTTGAGTTTCAACAGAAAACTTTCCAACAATCTGAACTCTCTGGGGAAGAAGCAGAGGACGACTGTGGGTAATCTGGCTCTATACCTGAGCCCTCCATCTGGCCATGGCAAAGTAAGTTTTATTAGCCATTTCAACATCATGGAAGGTCACCAAAATTATTTTTACTCCAATTAGCTTACTGCGTAGCCACAATACCTATCAGCTGCACCAAAGCCTTACTGGAAAGGGAAGGCAATACTTCTACAATTCAGAAATATCTTAAGAACTACTTTCTATGTGATCCTTAATACAAAATGGACAGTTCCCACTATAACCGAGGGCAGGCACATGGACATAAAGGATGTCCTTTGGAAAAATATTGGAACATAAAACTTTATATGAATCATCAATAAAATTTACAATCAATGTAATTCTGGGGAGAATGCACACTGGATATGGATCACTCTAGAAGCACTGATTGTCAAAATAACTACCTAGTTGACTTTCATTTAATCAGTAGTATTGACATCGTCCACAGCAAGAGTCAACCCTTAAAGGTTTTATTTAAGGACCGTTAAGTAAGCAGATTGGATACCAATGAAACACTTGGGTTATGCCCATGTAGATCTTGAGGCCTGAAGAGAAAGTGTCCCTTTCAAATTATTAAAGAACATTAAATATTAACTCATAAAATTTTAAGACTTATGGACTACTGTTGATTTTCATCTAATGCTGGTCAGACTGACGAAATGCATAGCTGTTACCACACTAATTCCCTTATAACTATAATCAAAATGAGCTTCATACCCCAATTGTATTATCGCTTATGATAATGAAGTGAATTAGATTAATTAGCACCATGTAACAATGACAGAAAATGATGTGGGCAGAAATAGGTGAATACTCTTGTGCCTTAAACACCCTATTAAGAAAGTTAACAATAACATGTTATAACAATTGAGTTTTTATATGCCACAGAGAGTGCCAAGTTTGTTACATAACTTATCCTATTTGATCCTCACAGCTCACTGAGGAAACAGGTGTATGATTATTCCTGCTTCACCAGATGGGGAGGAAGACTTAGTTTATGGTCTTTGTGTGGGTTTTCAGAACTAGTAAGAGCAGTAGAGCAGGGCTTCAAACCTTGTTAGTAGGACAAAGATTATGGGCTCATAATAGTTTTGTTACAGAGCTTATTTTAGAGGCAAGTGTACTGCAAGGGAATAAAATAAAGAGACAGTAAATGTATCTGGAAGCAACACCACTTGGCTCCCCCCAATAAAGAGCACCTTCTTTAGTCACTGATTTAGTCTAAGAGGGTCACTCCAGCTTTATTTCTTCCACTCCCAGACTTGCCTGCCATCAAATATTTCATAGTTATTCTGCATAGTGGTCTCTGTTCAAAACGGCAATCCATGTGTCTTTCCGTTAGACACATTTTCATAAGTTTATAATCTTGTCTTCAAATCATGACATTTATGGTCTTAAACTCAATAAATCTGTTTTAGTTTAATTGATTGGTATATGACTTATACTAGTTTACATTTTCTGCAGGAAGCAATCAGTATTTTATCAGTTGACCCAAAACATTTGGTCAATATTCTAATATTTTTATCTATTAAGTCCAACAACCCTACAATATTCCCTGATCGATTAATTCTTCCACTCTGCCCAGGTTTTCCAAATTTAGGTACTGTTTTCAACCTCTGACATCTTGGGAACCCCCCTCCTTCATTTTAGCAGGAGTTCCTTTCATGAGAAAAGAGAACTATTCATTTTCTTAAGAAAACAGAGGAAACTTCTTTCTGCCAGTGACATATCATTACCTACACTACACACCTACCTGTCTTTACACACCTCTGCCTCATATCAGAGACCATTAAAAAAGATATTTTTCTCATTCTTTCTCACGTCTAGCCACATGAAAGAACAAAATTAACCACAAATGACCACTTCCAAGTTTTAAGTCTATCTTACAGAAAGTGAGGCTTTTCCCTCTCCCTTTGAATTTTATGTCCTTGGAAATATTTTAAGTTCAAATTCCAGTGGACATTTCAGTCCTCCTTTTTACTTAATTGCTAAGCATCATATGGTGCTGTCTCTTCCTGTTGCTTTGGGATCTCCCCATGCTCCAGGTTTTCTTCTCTTACTATCCTTCTCAGGATCCTTCCAACGCCTTCTTCTTCCCCACTATTATTAAATATTCGAGGACCTTACTTCTATTTTCACAGTACACACTTTGCCATCTCCTGTCTGCCTGGGACTTCAAATGCCATTTCCAGGCCATGGACTTCAAATGGCAGGATTAGTTTTGAAGTTCAGAACCCTTCGGCCAATACAGATATCAAGGATTTAGGTACTCATGAAGCATCTGATAATCAAAATTGTAACTGCAGAGTTTTAAACTGCATTAAACAGGGGCGCCTGGGTAGCTTTGTGGGTTAAAGCCTCTGCCCTCGGATTGGGTCATGATCCCCTGCCTCTCTGCCCGCTTGTGATCTCTGTCTGTCAAATTAATAAATAAAATCTTTAAAAAATAAAAAAATAAACTGCTTTAAACAAAACAGATTAACAGTCCTCAGATATAAATGGGCTCCAAATAAACTTTTGCTTCTTTAAGAAAAATGAATTTTGCTGTATTTCTTTACTACTCTCTAGCATATATTTTCACTTCATTATTAAAACATACAATATGTGTATATGGGAAAGCATTCTGGACATCATGGTTACATTTAGGACTTGGAAGACACTGTATGTGCATTTAATAAAACATTTAAGCATTTGAAGCCCAACTTATTATTTCATTGAAACCATCCATCTATGGATGGTACATTAAGAGCTGGTTTAAAGTGCAGCCAAGATCCAGTCTAACGTGACCAAATATTTGAGTCGACAACATCAGACATGTAAAACACATCAAATGTTTGGGAGGATTAATGAGGGCTTCAGGAGTTCAGAGAAGAGAGAAGTACTGTCAATCTTTGATCCAGCTGCAACACTGAGAAGGCCAACTGTCACGTGGATAGTCCTTTCCACAACCTCAATAGTCTTCAAACTTTACGTACACATCTAAGTAATTTGACACTATATACCCCTCAGACACTTTGAGGTGGACATTTAATTTTTTCATGCTAAGTTTAAATAAGGGACATAAGTTGTAACATATTAATAGAAATAATGATGGTTTGGAATAAAACTTGCATAATTCTTTTAATGAAACGAGAGTCATCTAACTACTAGAGACAACCACATGAACAGGACCTTATTTACATCTGGACGTTTCACTTCATTCCTATTTCTTTCTGAACTCATTTCCATCCCCACTGAATTTTATCCTAATGTAAAAATTTTTATGCTCCAAAGTCTTTTCATTGATCATATCTCTCTGCAACAAAAATATGCATGCAAAATTGACTTAAAAAAATTCCCCATGACCATATGACTCTCAGTGGGGAAAAATTTTTTCTTCTGGACTGAGCTATAATTAAAATTATTTGGAAAAACACAATTACCAACACATATTTAAAGTTGTGATGAATTAAATAGGATTAAATAAATACCACAGTTACTGGAAATGAATTTCTTAATAAGATGGATAGATTTGGTTTTCCCCAGTTACCCATGGAATACATGAAATATTACTTACTGCTAAAAGGAAACAGGACCCAGCAACAATTTTCTTTCCTTTTTATTTTTTATTTTTTAGCTTTTGTTTTTATTACTGTTAACTGTGGAGATTTTTCTCATGTGAATAAACAGATGAAAATAGAAGAAATTCCTTCCATTATAGCAAGGTCACACAATTCCTCAAACCCTTCAGTTATATGTCAAAAGTCAGTGATCTAATCAAAATTTATTTAAATAATCAAATATTTTAATAATGTCAATGCAAATCAATATCAATTATTTAAAAATTATTAAAATAATCAAAAATTATTTTAATCATATATTGGCTGACAACTCAATTAGGCCCTTCTGCAACTTTGTTTAAAGTAGAGAATTGAAAACCACCTGCCTTGGAAATGGATCTGTTAACCAGTCATCAGAGTCAGTCCATCCATCAATACTACAACCAAACAAATGGTCTCTTTTTTTGTATCCTCTAACAACTGAGTCTGCAGTCAAATGCTCTATCACTGAGCTATACCTCCAAACAACTGAGTCTGTATGTGAGTGGGAAATACTCATATAACCCCAAGGATATGCACATTCCAATTTAATCAGCTACTCAACAGCCTGATGGCCATTTATATTACATTTAGATACATTCAATTCTCCTAAAAGTACACAAGTAAAAATACAGCACACCATAAATATGAATCAAATAACTTTAAATGAAATCAATCATCCTAAGGATTTTTTTTTTATCGTTAGCGCACACACACACACACACACACACACACCCTTAATGATTCAAATATCTACGACAATGTATTCAGTTTTAATACAAATTGTGCAGAAATCTTCCAAAGAATGCCAGGATTTGTTTTACTTTCCTCAGCAATATTGTATTAACCATACAAGGCCAAGCATTATTAGTAATACCCATTAATCCATTCATTTTTAATTTTTAGAAAACAGTTAGAAGATGTATTTCCTTAGCTGGATTCTGAGAAATAGAAAATTGGCTCAAACCTAAACAATGTTTCCTGGCTACAGACACTATTTCTTAAAGGGCTACATGGAATTAAGAAAGCATCCAAATACTTAGAGCAAGTGTTGAACAGTTTTATAACTTTGGGGAGTTAAATAACTTATATAACTTTTGGGGAGTTTTAGAAGTTTTATAACACGGAGACCTTCCTTGTTCTGCGGTAAGTCCATGGAATTCATACAACCAGTTCCACTCAACATAG
This sequence comes from Mustela lutreola, assembly GCF_030435805.1. Lineage (NCBI taxonomy): Eukaryota > Metazoa > Chordata > Mammalia > Carnivora > Mustelidae > Mustela > Mustela lutreola. Next base: position 76,975,293 of record NC_081295.1, read on the forward strand.
CCAAGAGTACCACCAAGCTATTCTTGTTTCCTTGTATCAAACAACACAACCGCCAAAAATCCCAGTGAATGTGTGTCAATTTTTATTTGCTGAATGTCACTCTTTAGGAAGGTTTAAGTATGTATATTTTAATATCTACTTATCATGAGATTAGATTGTATGAGAAATTTTATTTATTAAGAATGAAAAGGAAGGAAAGAACTAAGAAATAAGAGTGCTTATTGTCTTTACTAGGCACCAAAATGAAAATGAAAAACCAAAGTTTATATTTTTAATTCATGAATTAATATCTTTCTAGGCTTTTCTCCCCTATTTTTCCTGTAGGGGTTAAAGGAAGGCTTAAACACCATAGCCAATAAAAAGTGATACTCACTGAGGAAGTAATGTAGCAACAGTTTTCTCATTCCGTGCTTTCAAGTCAGCTTAACATGTAACACAGTCCATTCATTCTTCTCAAATGAGGGGGTAGGCTACCTTCTAAGGTGATTCTCAGTGCCTCACACCCTTGTATCATCATCTCCATCTTTGAGAGACACCTGTGAACAGAGGCGGTCTCACTCCTATGACTAGTTTTTTTTGGTACTGCTGACCTTAAGAAAGCACGAGTCTCTTCAGAGGGGCTGTATCCAATCACTTGAACCCCTTAACTGTATATGGAGACATCACAGAGAGAAAGCCACAGCTTTGAAGTATCAGAAGGAAATTCTCTGTCACTGGCTCTGATGACAGAGGGGGCCACTGGACAAGGAATGCAGGCTGCCTCCAAAAGAGGAGGGGAGCTCTGGCTAAAAGCCAGAAAGGAGACAAAATGCTCAGCCCTCTAATTGCCAAAAACACAACCCGGCCACAATCATGTGAGCTTGGAAAATAATCTGAGATCAAGTGATAATGCAGTCCAGCTGAAACCTTGTTTTTGCCTTGTGAGCACCTGGGCAGAAAAAACAGCCTCATCAGCCTGGTTGTCTTACCTACGGATCTCAGCTAATAAACAGTAAAGCACTGGTGGTTTGCAAAATGGCCCCATACACAGAGGGCAAGGAGAGACCAAAGATAGAGGCAGAACACTCCGGACTGGGAGATGGCAGGTTTAAGAAGCAAGAGAACTTCCACATAAGTCCTGTCTTGGGTGGCCATAAGACGAGTAGATTTCTATGCCGGCCCACCAGAATCTTAAAAGTCTATACAGAGGCCTTACTGGGTTTAGCCACATATGGGGTACAGATGGTCACAACAGCATGTTACTCTTTCAAGACTATATCCTTTGAATAGTTACCACTGTAGGAACACTGAGCAGAATGTACATTCCAAGTTCAGGGGAGAGGGTGAGGAGCATCCCATTGTCCGAGGTCTAGTTCCAAGGTCAACTGGCAGTCACATGTTCTTGATAACCTCCTCCAACATGCAGTAAATTTGTGGTAACTTGATATGCAGCAATAGAAAACCAATGTACAGGCAAACATTCCACAGACAGATCATTAGGGACATTCAAATATCTTCAAAAAGCCAAAAAGAGCACTAATCCTCCAACCTGACCAAGATAATGTGTACATTGTCTACTTACTGTTGTTTGGGGCTCGCTACTGTGAACAAAAGACCACTAATTTCTACTAAAAGGAAAAAATAAATAAATAATTGATAGAAACCAAGAATGGAAGCTATCATACATTTGACGAATAAGATATAAAAGGTCCTAATTCTCTACTTTTCTATTTTTTATTCTATTTATTGAGCCTCTGAACTCTAAGGGAACTACACTATGCACCATGCTTACAAACGATTTCTGATTTAATTACCACAACTTTGGAATGAACTAGTTACATTCTCATTTCACAGATGAGAAAAGTGAGAGTCCTAGGAATGTCGTTTGTCTTTAACATACTTAATGTTATTGTAGAAAAAGAAAATTCTTATCTCTATCCTTCAAGGTCTTCTAGCTGGACTAAGATTTAAATTTAGATGAGACAGATAAATAGAAGAAAAAAAAAAACAGCTTTATTATCTGCATATAAAGGGCCAATAATGAAACTGAGACCTAAAGAAATGACCAAGGCCGGCAGTTTTTATAGATTTTAGATAGGCAGTAAATGTACAAGGAAGTCACAGGATACAGAAAGCTGTTGTTTAGGAGCTTTAATTAGTAAAGAATTCTAAGTGGAATTTGGGCAGAGATAGTGATTAGAAAAAAGTAACAATGTTTGTCTGTACAGCTCTGTCAGCTCTTTTTCTGACCATGGGATGTCTTTTTACTTCTTAACAGGGTGAGCGCATTTTTCAAATGGGATGTCTGTTTCCTGCTTTCAGGGAGACAGAGGAGGGTCTGAGTGTCTTTGCACTGATTGTTTCTTAAGTAACTTTTATTTAAAATCATCTACCAATGTGGCACATTTTGGGGTGGCCCGCCCTTGGCTTCTACACTATCTTAATTTTAAATTTCTCCTATGTTTTATAGCTAATCTCTCCAGCAAAGACGACTCCTCCATTCTTCATAGAACACCTCTCAAACGGCCACATCCCAAACAACCTCACCACCCTGCAGTGAAGTTTGAGACCTGTCCTTCTGAGCCCTTGACTCACTCTGTTCTTTGGACTCATTCATTTGAGTGATGCTGTCCCCAGTTCGACACGAGGCAACTTTGTTTATACACGGAAGGTGTTAATAGGCTAAACCTTCCTAGAACAGTGATTTTTCAGTCTCAGTTGCACGTAAGAATCACCTGGGAGGATTAAAAACATCTGCTGTCTGGGTCCCAGTGCCAGAGATAATGATTTAATTGACCTGAAGTGGGCATGAGCTTCCCATTTTTAAAGATCTCTCCTGGTGATTCCAACATGAAGCCAAGGTTTAGAACCACTCATCTATCCCTATGGAAAGGATTACAGAAAATACAACTGGACTGGAAACAATGAGGAAAAAAACACTAATATAGACCTTTGAGTCCTGCTTTTGCCTCAAGATATCTACTTGGACACCTGAGGCCTTAAAGAATCAGCTACGTGTTTCACAGCAAAGTTGGTACAAATATTCCTATGGATCTTTATAGAATAGGAATCCGAATTTAAAAGATGTGCACTGTTGTTTTATTTAATGTTTCTATTTAAGTCTATTATAAACATCTTCTAAAATCACTGTATTCCTCTCCAATTCAGAAAGGGAAGGAAGTATACACAGGATGTGTTACCCTTTTGATTTCGGCTTCAACCTAATTGTTTGCAACCTCTTTTGTCTTATTATTTTTCTGCATCCTATTTTAAATGTCTCGCATTTAAAAATCACATTATTTTTGTGCTCAATTTTAGCTAATTTCTCAATTATCTGTGCTTTAATGGGAAAATATCCATCAACAAAAACAGAAATTTATAAAATAGGAAGTAAATTTGTATGCATAATGCCAGCCCCAAAGGTAAACCTCTCTCATACTCCACAATCCACTTTCCCTAATTTTTTTTCAGTTCCTTCAATAAATTAAACCTCTCTGGCCTGTAGTCTTTCTTGGATGTTACTTCCGTGGCTTGAAATAATTTTTCCCTAGTTGATTCTTCCTTCCCTTTCTGGTTTCACTCAAACATCTTCTTCTTCTTCTTCTTCTTCTTCTTCTTTTTTTTTTTTTTAAAGAATGTCTTCCCAGATGTCTAAACTAATAGTTACCCTCCCACATGCAACCCTTGCAACCCCAATTAAAATCAAACATATCATAAGCCATCACAGTTTATTTTTAATAACTGTTTCACAAGTCTCTTTGCCACTATGTTGCATGTGCATAATTGGGACTCACTAAACATTTACTGAATAAGAGAATGCTAACAGATAACAGTATCTGTGTATCTTTCCAGAATTTGAATGTATATAATACACTTACAAATGGGATTGTACCCACCTAAGTTGTTTATTTTCACTCAACAGGATGTCATGAACTTTTCCAGGCCACTACATGTAGATCTAACTCATTCTTTATAGAATTCCATGTTTTTGTTTGGTAGTAATCTAGAGTATTTACCAGTAAGCTTGATGTATCTTTTACCAGCAGAACTTAAAATACATACATGTTTGGTCACCTGTACATTTATTTACTTGGAGTGCTGCACGTGACATCACGGAGAAAAAAAAAAGTATCACTTTAATTTTAATTTTGACATATTTTTCTCCAGAAGTTTTCTTTCCACTTTATACTTCCATCAATAATGTCAATTATTTTAATTTTTTGAACTTTTTCTCTTATTTACTAAATGTTAACTCACCATTTTCTTTTCCTTAGGATTATAAAAAGCCATTTGTGGTACTTTAATCAGTGCATGTATCAACTGCTGTGAATCATTCTGTAATGACCAAACTGATTCATTTCAGAGAACTGTGAGAACTGAAGAGTGCAAAAATAGCTCTGTAGGTCAAAATTTTAATCTTAACTCAAAATTTTAATCTTAACTCATCGAATTCATGAAGGATAGCTGAATGGTAGGAAGAGCTTTCCTAAGCATTTACATTGCTGAGCTCAACCTCATCCAGAGAAAAACCTCACAGAATCTAAAATTAATGTTCCTGTATTGAAGGCAGATGACTTCAGATACACATGTACAAATTAAAAATAAGATGTTAGATCCAAAATCACTTTTTCTTTTTCCTATTTCGGTGTATGTCAGTGCTACATTTTAGAATCTTATAGAAGATATGAATTGTATTTACACGTATGATGAAGTTATGAATAGCATATCCTATCACATACTTTCTAAAGACTTAAAAACCCATAGAAGTATATGTAAAAGTCTGAGCATAGGGAACTTAAAAATTAAAAGGAATAATTATTATAATATAACCTAACCTTTACTTTAAAGATTGGAGATACTCTGACAAAATATTGGCTCACCCTTATTTCTTACTACTGACAAGTATACCAAAAAAAAACAAACAAACAAACAAACAAACAAGAAGAACTATATAAAATTTCTAGATTTTTAATTTATAATGGAATATCCTAATGATATTGTGAATAGAAAATATGTCAACTATTTACCCTAATTTGGTTGAGAAGTGTAGTACCAAGTGACATTTAGGTTGTGGCAAACCCCATAAATATGTGCTTATCAAACAAGAAGTGAGCAGGTTATGAGGAAATGGAGTATTCGAATATCTATAGTAGCCCTCATTTTAGAGGTTAAGAAGTTAAGAAAAGTAAAAAAAAAAAAAAAAAAAAAAGAAGTTAAGAAAAGTGACATGGAAAATGTCAAGAGGTGTGATAATGCTTATGATACTAGATACGGTTAAAAAGAAGCCAAGGTGTGTGTGTCTTCTACACAACCACAGACTTACAGACTTGTATGGTTGGAAGGATATTGTGTTCCATTTGGTTCAAGATTGCTACTAATCTCTCATCAGAGTTCCGTCTAACATGTCTGGCTCAAGGCCATCTGGCCAAGTCATGTCTCTTCCTAGTGCTAGGAGTTCCTGAGCTCACCAGGGAACTATTCGTTGCACACAGCCACAGTAATGTCAGGGAACCTTTTCAGCTCTTTGCTGGACATCTCAATAAGAAAGTCCCACAGGCATTTCCAAATCAATCTGTCCAAATTCAAAGTCATTTTATTCCCTGCTGCAAAACTGTTTCTTTCCCTAAAATGTTCCCTTTCATAGTTAACAGCCCTACGACTTTGCCAAGCTCGACCTTCTGGAATTATCTTTGATCCATTCCCTTCCCCACTCCCACAGCCTGGCACAAGGTAGGCACGGAGCACCAATATCTACGTGGAAAATGTAAAAAAAGAAAGGATAAAAGGAAAGAATAGAGGGAGGAGAGTAAAAGGGAGAATGCGACGGAGGGAGTTTTCTTTCATTTTAGGCTTTAAGGACAAATGCACTCTTTCTATAGCATTTCCACACTGATGACCCTTGGTCATGTACTTCTCCTTTCTTACTGAATTACTGCAGGAGCCTTCCAATTTGTCTCTTGCCACTTGCCCACAATTTTCTTATCTCTCCAATTGTTATCTTGCTATTAAATTTATCATTCTTACATGGTATCTTTTTTTTTTACAATAATGATCACCTCTAGTTTTAAAATATACTTAATGGGTCCCACTATTTATAAATCGTGCTCAAATTCTATAGTTTAACATTGTCCTTTAAAAATCCTCTTCTTAGTATCCTTTTACATTTATATCTTATGGCAGCCCCAAACCCAACCCCCTTCCAATCCCCATCGACCCCCAGGATCAGACAGAGGCACACCGAAATGCAGCTTAACACCCTTGCCACCTTTCTCCATGCTGTGTGCACAAATTGAAATATCACAGCCTGATTCCTTTATATCCAAACCCTATTTAGTTAAATCTCTCCTTTCTCCTTAACAGTCAACCTAAAAGTTATCTCTAGAAATCCTTCACTTTAAGAATGAAGACACCCTACCCTCTATGCATGTCTACAAAATTGTAAGTCTATTACAGTGTCTGAAAGTGACAAATACAATATTAGTACAAGCATATGATTTTACAGTCCAGGAATCCCTAAGATGTCCACTCCCCTGAGGTTGACAAGGGTCTGCATCTTACACACCTTTGCATCTCCAGCATCTACATCAGAGCCGGCAATTATTTTGCACATGTCAGGCTATATGGTAGACAACCTGGAAATTTTTCTAGGAAAAAAAAAAAAACAAAAAAACGTGGTCACCTAACTAAAGAAAATGTAAATGTTTCAAGCTTATCAAAGGGGATATATAATTTTAATATGACCTTTCAAACAACACTGTCCTGATCCAGTGCTCCTCAGATGTCTGATCAGCACCCCCAGATCATGCTGATAATGACCAACTTGAATAAATACTAACCTAGTAAGACATACTGATGTGGACGCCAGAACATCCCCTCCCGACCCTCTGCTCTATCTGCTTGGTCTTTCTCTTTCTCCCTCTGCCCACTCTCTCCCTCTTCAACCCCATCCCCAACACATATACATCTCAGAAAGATTATGGTATTTTGGACTTAACTCTCTTTATGTACTCAATACCCAGGGTTCCCTTATCAGTAAAGCAGATTTGGATGGTATTTCAACCTCCGGTGACTTTAACCTTTCTGCCATTAGAAGAAGAAGCACCAGCCAACTTTTTGTAAAAGAAGTATATTACGAAACAAAACACACAGGCTGTACAGCAGAATATACTTGTTCTCCTCTCCCCTGAGAATATGAAGCTTGATTTCCATACGGATGAGTCAAAATCACTGACACCAGGTAGTGACCAACAGGAAGGTCAGTATTTACCAAAGACCTTAACCTAAGCCAGAATTTAACATTGGGGGGCATGCAGAAGAACATGAGGCTACCTGGAAAATATCTTGTTTTCCTTGATCACAAAGGTTCTCTAAATGATCAAAACTATACTAATCTAGGCATAACACCCACTACTAGATGCCATAGTTCTTTCAGCATTGGTTAAACTGTCTATGTAAATCAAAGCATTTGCATACATATTATAGGAACCCTATGATAAAGGATTCTTCACCATTAAAGACTGTACGCTGTTCAGCTGGCATCCACCACTTGTATGAACAAGGATACGAAGGGAAGGATAAGCAGAACAAAGAAAGAAAGAAAGAAAGAAAGAAAGAAAGAAAGAAAGAAAGAAAGAAAGGAAGAAAGAAAGAGGCATAGAGCACCCCATGTCATTCCAGGAGGTCTCTTTTACTCCATTCTTCTTGGATCCCAGTTCAGCATGATTTAAGTCCACGAACTTTTTTCAGAGTTCCAAGATTCGTTGCTGATGCATCTATAGAGAACAAGTATCCCCAAAGTGCCACTTCAATAATTAAACAGAACCGACCTGATCATTCAAAGCCTTTCCTTCTCAAAGATGACATTCATTTTAGTATTCAGATCTTGTTTGGAAGTTAACTTTGCTGCCCGGGAATTGTAGAATGCCGTCTGTTCTGTAATTCTAACGTGGCATTACTCTTGGGCATTAGTGGCAGGGTATAAACTGCTGGCATTTACAGAGTACTTAGCAGTGATACCAGTAAATCAAGACGACGTTTCAGCAATGCTTAGATTTTAAAACTCTACCTCGCTCACCCTCTGCCCCAGCCATTAGCGATGTATAATTGAAATCTTAATTCTCACTGAGTTACGCAGAGTCAGAGCCACTTCAAAAAACAATAATGCTATCTGACATGCATGACCTTTGTGACTAAAACAACTTGTCACTTTTACAAAAATGCTCCTTCCGTATCTCATTAGCAGCTTCACAGCCTCCAATCTTCAGAAAAGACATTTATTCCGGGAGATGCCTAGAGAATCTGCTTTATTTTTGGAGGTGTTACTAGAATCATAAAGTATTTATCTATATGTTATTAATAGCAAGAAGTAGTCTGGCTTTATAGTAAAACACATCAAAAACTTAACAGCACGGGGCGCCTGGGTGGCTCAGTGGGTTAAAGCCTCTGCCTTCAGCTCAGGTCATGATCCCAGAGTCCTGGGATGGAGCCCTGCACGGGGCTCCCTGCTCAGCAGTGAGCCTGCTTCTCCCTCTCTCTCTGTCTGCCTCTCTGCCTACTTGTGATCTCTGTCTGTCAAATAAATAAATAAAAATCTTTTAAAACAAACAAACAAACTTAACAGCAATTATCCAAGATCCCCAAGGATACAAAAAGTTTATATGAACCTCAACTTCAAACACATTCCCAATTTATTAGGAGTTCTGTGAATATGCAAAGGTTCCCAAAACTATTAGACCAATCGCTATTTAATACCTGTATCATAATGTTGACTAACCATTCTGTAGATAGCTGCAGAAGATAATTGGATGACATTTCAGGTGCAGAGAGAGAGAGAAAAGAACAACAACGTAAATACAAACAAGAGTTATTTCCTCTGCTCATGTTTCATTGTCTTGTCCTCATTACTTATTCAAACCAGGGCGGGCTCAGAGGGTTTTAAGGAGACACAAAGAACTCATTGTATAAAGTATTGAATTAACTGAACTTTTCAAAAGGCATGAAGCAACAGGAACCATAACTTGATCCATGGTACAGTTAAAGAACAAAACAGTGCACTGCAATGGGAACTTACTTTTCAATAATATTTATATTTGGTCCTAGTCAGGTAAGCTTACTTTTCTAAGTGGAAACCAAAGAAATAACTGGAGAGAGAATTCTCTGGAATGCTGAATGGCATAAACTACTCTATTTACATAGGGCTTAGACTCTGATTATCAGAAGTAAGATTTGCAAAGGTCCCAAAATACTGGTGAAGCCCAAGAAGTTTCAGGGTCAGTCTTATAGTGTGACAGATGATTTAAGCCAGAAATATGTTATGTTTGTGTTCATACTTGTACACACATACCCTGTACACACTGCCCTGAAAGACGGGAGCTCAATCATTTGATGATTGAAGGTCATCACCTTCCCAGTACCTTCAAAAAATACTTAGCGAAATAAGTCAAGCAGAGAAAGAGAACTATCATATGATCTCCCTGATATGAGGAAGTGGTGATGCAACATGGAGGCTTAAGTGGGTAGAAGAAGAATAAATGAAACAAGATGGGATTGGGAGGGAGACAAACCATAAGTGACTCTTAATCTCACAAAACAAACTGAGGGTTGCCGGGGGGAGGGGGTTTGGGAGAAGGGGTTGGGATTATGGACATTGGGGAGGGCATGTGATTTGGTGAGTGCTGTGAAGTGTGTAAACCTGGTGATTCACAGACCTGTACCCCTGGGGATAAAAATATATGTTTATAAAAAATAAAAAAATTAAATAAATAAATAAATAAATAAATACTAGTTGTACTAAAAAAAAATAATAATAATAATTTTAAATTATGTTTTTCTAATGATGAGATTTTAAACTGAAATATAAATTCATACTTTTTGAAAAATGCATAAGCTTTTCTGAGCTTTTTTAAGAGTTAGGTAGCGTCTAGCTCAAATCAGAATTGATGTTTGGTCCTCCTATTGAAAGAGAGAGAGAAAGAGGGAGGGAGAGAGGAAGATGAAGAATATAAAAGAACATTTTATGTACTAATATTAAGCAACAATCACAAACATGATTGCTCAGAAATTATGCTTGGGAATGATAATTTTATTTGTTTCATGTGATTATATCTCCTAAGGAGGGGGCAGAGTTCAGTCCATATTCAAACGCCTGCCTAAATACAATGATTCTCCACACCTATAGGATTAAGTTCTAGCCAATTACATTCATATGCTTTGTGTAAAGTTTAAAAAACAAAAATTTGTCTCTTTGTGAAGGCAGTCAGTCTTTGTTATTTAACCATGAAGCTAATTGCCCTGATAAATAGTGAACTCTTGAATTTATTGACAATATACTCTGCCCTGTAGAAACAAGTCAGTCAATTAAGAACAAGCCTTAATAATGTGTACGTGTATGTGTAATACATGTTTACTCACTCATAAGCAAACATACACATATTTGAACTTTGGAAATTAAAAACCAAACAGGGAAAAAAAAAAAAACAACCTCAGTGTTATTTTTTGTTTTGTTTTTAATTAAGTTGTTCAATAATGCATTCATTTTTCTGGGAGACTATGATAAAGACAAGTCATAAATTCAACACCATGTATCAACACAGGTAGATAAGACTAACATTCACTATTCTGATGTTTGCATTTGCATTGATATTATATTAATAAGTGTTAACAGGCTACATTCTATTTACATTTTGCCCCAAAGTATGAAGTTTAATTGGCAACACTAAAGTGATTTAAAGTTGCAAATTTTAATGCCCTCACAGACTCATAATTCAAGAGGGAAAATGGTACACACGCTAGTAACTTGTTTAAATTCTACTTTAACCACCATTGAAAAACAAATTATTTGGAGTCCAGCAGACCTCTGGGATTCCTTATTTTATTGATTTAAATATAATGTGAGAAAACCAACATAATCCATTTGCAATTAAAAAATTCAAGATTGTATTTGGTATACATTTCATGAAAACAAACAAAAAAACATGATTCCTACAAGGTATGCATTTGAATAAATGTATAGTGAAGATTTAAGTATAGGCAAGAGTTGCTTTTTAATGTTAATATGGAAAAAATGATAAATATTAGAAAGTGAAAAGCAACATTTTATTATTTTAAATTGATGCACACATTTTTGTATTTGCTTATCATGTTCATCTAGTACTGCATGTTCCTTTTCAAAATGTATGAGCTATACTCTAAAAGTTCCATATAACATATTATCCATCTGTGAAATTTGAGGGTTTGCTCAAATAAGTTCAAATATGATACATGCTTTCATCCAGTGGGAGTGAACATAAAAGGGAGGCCAATGAATCAAGTGTTTGACAGAAATATGAGTGATGCAATATTTTTTTCTATGCAAAAGACTTTTATATTCTGAATTTAGGGAAAATATCTGCATAATCCATTGGTATTCCTGCTCCAACTGCCAAGGATATCTGAAGTGCATACATGACCAGGATTACAGAAGAAAGACTCTCTGGTATTCATTAAATTAACTACTGGAGAATAGGCTTTGGATAAGATACAGGTAATTAGCAAGGAAATTCATCTTACACTTGGTTAGCATATTTTTCCTAAATGGGATATATCTCACACCTCCCCTACTGATTTACTGCCTTCCTCTCCATAAAGACAATCATTTGATTAAAATGAAACCATCACATATATGGTCCTGGTAGGCCTGCACTCGTTTTATATCTTTTCAATTTTTTAAATCACTAATAGAAAGCTGACTGTCCTGATTTTAAGTCAATATTGATGTTAATGTTAAAACACACTTATGAATGGAATATTAATATCACTGGTCCACATCTCTTTTCTGATTGCTCTAAACTGAAGAAAGACCAAAATGGTCATTGAATAGAGAAGCGTGAATATCACCACTGTCCTTACCACTTTCTTATCTATTTTTCTAAATCCTTAGAGACTGAAATGTGCTCATAGAGACACTGAAATGATGGCAGGAGAAAAATTCACAACTTCATATACTTGATACTTTGAGTTTTAACTCATTCTATTTTTTTTTAAGGTTTTATTTATTATTTATTTGACAGAGAGAGACCCAGCAAGAGAGGGAACACAAGCAGGAGGAGTGGTAGGTAGGGGAAGAAGCAGATTTCTGCCATGCAGAGAGCCCGACACGGGACTCCATCCCAGAACCCTGAAATCACGACCTACGCCTAAGGCAGACGCTTAAGGACTGAGCCACCCAAGCACCCATAATTCATCCTTCCTGTAGAAAATCCAGCTTCCAATGCAGCTGTTTACGAAGGTAGGCCATCCTAATTCTTGGCCATTTGTGAATAGATGGTGCATGATAGTTAACTTTAAGTGTCAACTTGGAAAGCATTTGTGATGAGATTAATATTTATATCAATGAACTTTGGGTTAGTACAGAATGGTCTCCAGAATGTGAGCAGGCCTCACTCCATCAGTTTAAGGCTTAATAAAACAAGAAGACTGGCTTCCCCAGCAAGAGGGAACTCTCTAGCTAACTGCCTATGCACTGTAACTGCACCATTGACTATCCCCGGTCTCCGGCCTGCCAGCCCACACTGCAGATTTCAAAGTCACCAGACCCAATATTCACATCAGCCAATTCCTTATAATGAATCTCTTTCCATATATATCTATATATCTATATATATCCTATTGGTTCTGTTTCTCTGGAAAAACCTAATAGTGTATAGACCCACAACTTTTCTAAAAGTCCTTTCTACAAAATAGTATTTTTTGGTACATAATTAAGTTACAGTGCTTCAGAAAGCTCTCCTACTATATGAGAGTATTCGTTTACACAGTTTCTTACCCAAATGGGAATAAGAAAATGCCTTACTTCTTTTTTTTTAAATTCGGGTGAAAAAAAAAAAAAAAAAAGAAAAGAAACATAAATTAAGTAATGGGTTCACTGAGCATTTATATTCCCCTTAAAATATATTATATTTCTTCAAAACCCAGATTATTCACCAATTATCATTTCTTAAAAGAGCATTATTTTATTTTATCTGTTTAACCTTATAGAAAAAATATCTAAGGAGTAGTCCAACATTTTCCCTATTACTTGGAATCGGTTTTTAGCAAGATAGGTTGTTAATAACTTTATTTTCTGCCTCTCTTTTTAAGATTTTCTTCTCCTTTCCTCTTAATAACTAAACACAAGCTAAAGCAAGGAAGGAAACGGACTCAGGTCCAGAAAATTACTTCTTTAATGATGGGTAGCTGTAGAGGTCACGCACATCAACATTTCATTAGTGCTTTACCTTTTCTTAGCTTCCACAGGACACACACTCCAGGCAGCAAAACAGTGTTAATAAGAGGTATGTAAGCAATACACTTGGTCTTCTCTAAGTTCTGTTAGAATTTTCTTAGAAAATGGGAGATATTGTCTACCATAATATCAAGTCCCTTTCAGGGGTCCCCACAGAGAGGCTGCACTTCAACAGAGTAATCGTACCTGCGTTGGCTAACCTTTCCTGTAAGAACTGAGTGTTCTAAAAAGCACATTCTTTAATTCCATGGCCAACCTTTTGCCTACACACGCAGAAAAATTCCCCAGTCAATGAGCCAGTAGAGTAGCCTTATGTTTTTTGTTTTGCTTTTTAAAGATTTTGTTTGTTTATTTATTTATTTATTTGTCAGAGAGAGCAAGCACAAGCAGGCTCCCCACCAAGCAAGGGGCCGGATGCGGGACTTGATCCCAGGACCCTAGGACCCAGGACCTGAGCCACAGGCAGCTGCTTAACCAACTGAGCCACCCAGGCGTCCCAGAGTAGCCTTATGTGTTGACATTGGGTTTTTGCCTCCTGTTATTCACAGAATCCGATACTTGTGTATGCAGTCTACCGTCTTCACTGAAGGCTTTAGAGTCTCTATAGAATTCACTTGGAAATGACCATGGTAATGCTTATTTGAACCAAGGCAGTCATTTCCCCTTGAACATACGTAGTCTTAATCTAAAGGAAAAAGAAATACAGCAAGAGGCAATAAAGCCTACTGTTACCTTACTTCAAGTTTCAAGCAAAAAAAGACCTCATTTCTTGACTTCCTCCTCAATTTTAAGGGAAAATATCCTTCCTTTTTTAGAGGAATTACTGTTGCGCTAATTTTGGATATTACAGTGACACTCACCTCGGGCAGCTATACTCCATCCAAACCATTTTTTGTGCATCCTGTAATGCCTCATACCATACCTATTCAATACCCTTTCTCTATTAGGATGTTCTCATTCTGATCTAGTAACATTCTCTATAGATGAGTGGATAACTATTACAGATTCATTTTCATCATTTATGTGAAAGCACTTCTACATTCACTTTTCTTTCTTTATTTCTTAACAAAAAGTTTCATGTCTTTTAGCCACAAAATCAAAACTTTCCATGGAATTTTTTTCTTTCTGACTTGATGATTTTAGGATAAGCCTCCTCCCTTTAAAAAAAAAAAGGGGGGGGGGGGTTGCACCTCTCTTCTAAATCATTTTCCTCTACTTTCAAGGCTCTGACTCTACTACAAACTGAGCTTCATAAGGAAAGTTCTACTATTTAACAATTCATCAAACATTTCTGGCTAAGAATCTAACAGAATGGCTGGATTCAAAAATATGATGGAATAATTCATGGTATTTTGTGAATAAAAATTATGAATCTGGGATTATGAACAGACAGAGACCCAAGAAGTAAATTATAGTCCCGCTATGGTGATAAACTCTGATCTTTACCCTTCAATGTGATGACCTAGAATCTTCAACTTGAATCCTCAGCTGGTAACTAGGAACCTTCTTCTGTTCTATAAAAACAGCCAGTGACTGCTCCGGATGCAAGAAAGATGTAAGCTATAGAAGGCTCAGTGTCTTCCCATCTGTGTTTTTCATCTCCCTTCCCTCTCTCCTGGTATCTCCCCCCCATTTCTTTCCCTCCTCAAATTCATTTCACTTCTCAAATCCTAGCCTGCCTTTCATTCTTCCAGGAGTATATTATTTAATGTGGTGTTTTTAACTACTAATATTAAAAAAAAAAATGCTGTTAGCTTTCAGTGTATAGTTTAATCATGTGCATCCAAAGACAGAAAACTCAAAGTTCTGATGGCGAAATAAGACCTCATGGTTTCCAGCAGGAATGATGGGATCACGTTACACTATAACACAGAGAAGATTGTTTAGAGATGAAGCCAGAACTCTCCTGGATCAGTTTTTTTTAATGTTAGATTTCTCCAACAGATAATATTTGCTTTGGTATCTGGGGAGCAAATAAAAATCTGGCAGCAAATATTAAAGTTAAAAAATATATTGATCTCTGATTTTGGTAGTATTAAGCCTCTGGTTTGATTAACAATATTCATTTTATAGATACTGTGTGCTTACTGTGTGTCAGACACTATTCTAATTGCTGTATGTATATTTTGTCATCTATGCGGACCTCACAATAACCATATATCTGTGATGGGCCAAAATTTATAATTCTATGATTTGCACAGCAGAGAAAGGGACCTATTGCCGAAGAGCAAATGATGTAGGTCTAAATAGGAAAAATACTATATATAGGCATATGAAAATGTTTGTGGGTTTTAGCACTCATGGGTATTTTCTAAGTTAGGAACAAAGTTATTGCCAATATTAATGGGTCAGCGGGGACTTATACCAAGCTAACACTGTGTTCTTTTTATATCTTACAAAGTTTTCTACAAGATCCAAAGGGTCCCATCATTCAATTACACATTTTTTTTCTTTCAGTCTTTCAATAATATCCATGTTCCAGACACTGGGCTAAGTGGCAGTATTCTCAGTTACTCAGATGCTTAAACTTTAGTTCCAATTGCCAATTTTCACAGTAAAGTAAGACCTCTTCATTTTGCAATTAACCTTCCACTCTGCTATTTTTCACAAGAACCCCTTGAGTTCTGTGAAGACCTCAAATCAAAGACATAAAAATTCACATTGATCAAATCTGTATAATATTGTATGGTAGTTGTCCATACTGTCCCAGAATACAATTAACTTTTAAAGCCCCCCTTTAACAATGTTTTATGAATATATCAACTTTCAGCCATATCAATCTTCATATACAAGAGCTAAAATTTCAAGTGGAAAATGGACATCTAACCTATTTGGATCTCATTATATTTCACTTGTCCAGGAGGCAGGATATAACTGAAAATCCTCCCCATTTTCCCAACACCAGCCAACAGTGTATATCCAAGGACTGCTTAATACAGATGTGGTAAGGAAAAAAGCATATCTAAAGGACAAACTCTTATCCTACTACTTTAGAACTATCAGCCTACAATGTCAAATACGCAAGGATCAAATCACAGGTACACATCCAAACTACACAAAGAGATTATCTAGAAGCAGTGTCCACCTCAACTGGACAGGAGTCCTTCCAAGAGAAGCACTGTGTGTGCAATGAGAAAGAGAAAACACCCATAAGCATATACAAACCCAAGTTAAAACAGAGCACTATCCTAAAGAAGATATAACACATACACACACATACACACACTTAGTTAAAATCACTCCTGACAAACATCACTTGGGAAAATATTCTACTTTGACGTTCTCTTTATGCTTAATATCCCCTCTATTCAAAACACTATTAGCTCCGCTGTCATCCTGTCCCAAGGACTCTCTAATCTCACTGCATTTTGCTTTATGGATTTATCAACCGTTCTATACTATATATGTACTTTTTATCTATCTTCCTTAATTAGAATATAATCTTCCTCAGAATAGGAACTTTTTTTTGTGCCATATTCCTAATCCTAAAACATCTTCTGTACAGGCTTATTGTAGGTATTTAATGAATATGAATCAAATAAATGAATAATTTTGATGCCTTATAAAAATATAATCACTATGGCTTATTACTCAAACTAAGGATTTTTTAAAAACCATATCTTATTACAAAATGACTAATGTTCTTAAAAGATCAATACTGCTAAAGAATGGAGAAAAATAAATCTAACACAAAATCCTCATCTCTCAAATGAGAAAACTGAAGTTCTAAGACAGTAAGCTAAATAAAGGAAGTCAAGGCCTGATTCCGCATCATCTTCTTTTTCCGCACTGTTCCCTGAGATAAGTGTCCAAGTGTTTGTGACCAAGAGAGTCCCTCCTGTGTTTTCATTGTATATTTCTTTAAATTTATTTTCAGTAATATAACTAAAGGTCAACTCTATTTCTTTTGTTTTCCTTAACAATACACAAAAAGATAGCATATAGAACAAACTCCCATATACACACCAGTCACATACATTTTTTATGATAGATGTGAAACTTCGCAAATAATGCTGAAGTTCCATTGGTTCCTCTCCCCAGTTCTGTTAATGCTCTCCATTCCCAAAGAGAGCAATCGTCTTGGCTGACTGAATGTGATGTGTGGCTTCCCTTCTGGCTTTATACTTTTATACTAAAGCACGTTGATTTAAAAAAATCACTATGGCTTTGTGTGTTTTTAAAAGTAGTATCATATTGAAACACTCTGCTTTCTCATCACTCT
Source organism: Mustela lutreola (assembly GCF_030435805.1). Taxonomy (NCBI): domain Eukaryota; kingdom Metazoa; phylum Chordata; class Mammalia; order Carnivora; family Mustelidae; genus Mustela; species Mustela lutreola. Next base: position 76,992,755 of record NC_081295.1, read on the forward strand.
ACATTTGGTTCTTGATATTATGGATCTGATTCACACACAGGTATCTAGTGTATACAGTTTTATGAATTACATATTATTTCAACTTACGATGGAATTATTCCTTTTTCTCATGTGTCCTATAAGTTAAAGTCTTCTTCCACTTTATTTAGTTTTGCCAATTCATGTTTTTTAATTTAAATCCTTTTCTTTTTTTAAGACTTGTATTTATTTATTTTAAAGAGAGAGAGTGAGCAGGGGGAGGGGCCGAGGGAGAGGGAGAGAAGGAAACTTCCCGACACAGAGCGAGCCCAAGACCCTGAGATCACAACCTGAGCTAAAACCAAAAGTCCGACGCTCAACCTACAGAGCCACCCACGTGCTCCTAAACCCTTATGCATTTTCTTATTCAAATATAATTAACATACAGTGACAGATTAGTTTCAGGTGTACAAGAATGACTCAACAACTGTGTACATTTTGTTTTGGTGGCAGACACTGCTGAGAGGATAAAATCCATTCCAAATCCCCTTTTTTCTTTCTTCCCTCCACTACAGAATCTGAGAGAGCAGAATATTCCCTTCCTTTAGCTTCCTTTGCATTTCCAGGAGGCCATGTGACATTGCTATGTCCCTTTAAACACTGCCAGCTCTCTACAGAGTGAATTCCTTTTTTTTTTTTTTTAAGATTTTATTTATTTATCCGACAAACAGAGATCACAAGTAGGCAGAGAGGCAGGCAGGCAGAGAGAGGAGGAAGCAGGTTCCCTGCCGAGCAGGACGTGGGGCTCCATCCCAGGACCCTGGGATCATGACCTGAGCTGAAGGGAGAGGCTTTAACCCACTGAGCCACCCAGGCGCCCCTCTATAGAGTGAATTCTGATAAACTCTTGCTTTCCTGAGCAACAGGCTATAGGTCCCTGTGCAACTCTCTATGCTCAGTTACCGTAGGAATATGGCCATGATATCTGGAGCTCTAGCAGGCATTTTGAATCCATCCTGAATGAGAAACGAAAGAGAAAGACAGAGAAAGGGAAGGTGGGAGGGAGAGAGGAAGGAAAGACAGAAAAGAGAGGAAGGAAGGAAGGAAGGAAGGAAAGAGAAAGAAAGAAAGAAAGAAAGAAAGGAAGGAAGAGGGGGAGGGAGGGAGAGAGGGATGGAGAAACTGCACACATAGTATGGCTTTGACATAACCGAGCTGATGCAAATATGCCATCATTTATGTGTGCATAAATGTGGGCCAGTCTTCTGGTTGGTGAGAGCATTCAACCTCCCCCTCAGTTATGTTTCTGTTTATTTGCAGCTGAATGCATTATTAACTCTTACCCATTTCCTCACAAATTATATTTATCTCTATTTCCTTTCCCTTCATTTCAATAGATCTCTTTTTGTTTTCCATAATAATAAACATTATTTATTGAGTTCCCACTGTGTACTAAACTCTGTACTAAGGGCTCTACCTTTTTATTTTTTTTAATTTTTTAAAATTTATTTATTTTCAGCATAACAGTGTCATTATTTTTTCACCACACCCAGTGCTCCATGCACTCTGTGCCCTCTATAATACCCACCACATGGTACCCCAACATCCCACCCCCCGCCACTTCAAACCCCTCAGAGTGTTTTTCAGAGTCCATAGTCTCTCATGGTTCACCTCCCCTTCCAAGTTACCCCAACCCCCTTCTCTCTAACTCCCCATGTCCTCCATGCTTTTTGTTATGCTCCACAAATAAGTGAAACCATATGATAATTGACTCTCTCTGCTTGACTTATTTCACTCAGCATAATAGATCTCTTTTAACAATGCCCCCTCCTCTTCATGAAAATACATGTCATACTGCACATTGTGCCATACCATAATGAGGAAAATTTTCACCATGCATAAATTTTTAAAGAGATAACAGAGGTAGCTGCCCTGTTTAACAGAGTCGTAATAATGGTGAGCCTCACTGAAAAGTGAGCAAAACCTGAAGACAGTTGATAATTTTGAAAGCCATGTTTGTTTGTTTGTTTTCCAAAAAATATCCAGATAATGTTAACATTGCTTTGCAGTGGTGAGGCCTATACCTACAGGTGAAGACAATCCAATCTTTATTCAAATCACATTCAGACACTAGAAGCAGGAGACTAAAGGCTAGTTGGCAAGGTGGACACTTCCCGAAGAGTAGAAATGGGATTGTCCTCCTGAAGTTTCCAGCCCAGTGGAGAGGAGCAGAGGCAGCCCAGCACACTGCAAGATACCAGACACTTTGCCGGTGAACATACAGGTCCTATGACCTTGGGGAGGATGAAGCCTTGGGTTGGCCTGGGAATCATCACTGACCCCTTCACTGCAGATTTAACCCTTGAGTTGACATCTAATGATGAGCAGAAATTGGTGAAGCAGAGGACATTAGTGGGAGAAAGAAAGGCATGAGCAAAGCCAAGAAGCACCCAGGCAATTTCAGGCAGGGTCCGATGTTATAATGAATGGAGCCTCAGTGTGAGCCACAAAGTAGAAGATATAAGCTGTGCTGGTTGACAAGGGGGCAGCCTAGTGGGGAAACGAAGATCCCATTCCTTAAGCACAAATAAATGAAGACTCCAAAGCATTAAAAAAAAAAAATCATCACATGGCCAAGAAAGTATTTTGTCACTGTGTTAAGATGATACAGTGTATATTCTAAATCTCTTCAGATATAGCAAAACACGTGTCATTTCTGTAGGATGACTACATGCAAACTCCAGCCTCAAACAGTCAATTTTTAAATTGGCCTGCCCAGCCCCAAGACCGTGTCATGGTACCACTATGAGTAACTATGCTCCTGGCTCCTCGTTTTGCACACTCGATTAACTGGAGGACAGAAGCCAGAGAAAGCTCCCCCCCACTGCCATTTTCGTTCTCCGTATGGGACAAGTACTCCATTTCCTGTTTACAAGCCTCAGCTTCTTTCCTCTTTCCTCTTTTCTCTCTCCTCACCGTGATTATACTGAGAACACATCGGAAAACAAAAGATTGGGCGAGAATTCCAACAGGTGTAATTAATGTCAAGTGCTCCTGCAAGTGGCACTGCCTTCCCGCTGCCTCCTCCACCTGCTGCCTTTCGTGGCTGCCTCCTTAATGCCGTGTCCATCTGTTGAAAATGTGCATCCAGAATTCATCATTTTCCATCCAGAGAGGCACCTGAACCCTCTTCTCTTCTTAAGTGAGCCCTCAGAGCGTCGCTTTATAGGCACAATTAGTTAAGTGTTGTGACGCCATGGAGATCAAGCACACAGGTTACTCACAGCATTTTCAATATCTCAAGGTGGTTTGTTCATTTGCAGAGACTTGGCTCGAATGGAAAGAATCCCAACCCTGTATTTTGCTATGTTGCTTTTAAGTAGAAAGCACATGCAAGGAACAACTATTGTCTTCACATGTGTGTACATAATACACACGCATACACGCGCATTTAGGTATTCATGCATACATATGTGTTATGCATATATAATGCGTACATTATGAGTACACATGTATACATAGATACACACATTTTTTTTTTATCATTGTGTTTAACGCTGGGTGAAGATACATGGGCCACATGAAATTTCTGTGCTCCACACAGACCTTTAGGTAGAGGCGAAAAACCCCAGTTAACAGTCTCCCAATACCAATTCTGACCAACTATGCTTCAAACATGAGTGAGGACATGAGAAGCTAGAACAAAAAATAAACTGCTGCTAGAACAAAAAATAAACTAGAGAGTGGTACAGTAAAAAGAGTAACTTTTAAGTTTTTAAGTACACAAATGGTTTGTACTCCCGTGTTTAGTGCAGTCCTAGCTGACTACCCAATGACCTCAGCTATGTGCCATGGAGAGAAACGAATTATATTCATAACAGATAATTTCATGTGCTTTATCCCCTGAAGAATAGTTCCTCTTTAAAAGCTTTCAAAGTTTGCAGTGGCCTAAAATATATACATGTGCACATTCTCATAAACACTGTCTTTCTGAAAGTAGAGTTTGAACTAGTAGATAAGGATTGTTCGAGAGAAATTATGAGGAAGGTACCCAGTGCTTCTCAAAACATAGCAAAAGTGGTGCCTATTCCAGTTATGCATAAGGGCAGCCCTATGTTTACTTCTAGCTGGACAAATTCTTTCAGGGGGCTTAGTGCAAGCAAACAGAAGTACAGATACTCCTTTAATAATCATTCCTGAAACTGGATAAATACTTTTGGGGAATTACTGGTAGGGCATATAAGTATAGACACTCCTATAATGATCACTGCTGAAAGCCAGAGAATTTTATTTTATTCTTTCAGGCTAGAGCGATTTTATAATATTTGTGTAAACTACCTCCTTAATATTTTAAGAGTTGAAGCATAAAATAATAATCCTTATTCAGACTGGGAAAAAAAATGTCATGAGATCTAGAACCATGTCTGTGGTTTTCACTCAAGTGTTCCTGATAGTCAGCACTTGGCACATGATAGGTGATCAATAAACATTTATTGAGGGAAGAATAGCCTTCTGTAGTAGGCAGTAATATAGCATTTTAAAGATGATGATCTTGAGGCTCAAAGCTGTGTTTGGTGTTTCTGCTACACAAACACCGGAACTTCCCTCTGGTGATTCTTGCTACTTTGACATCACTAGCTTCTTCCTGGGAAAAGCCCCCTTCTTGCTTGGAGAGCTCAGTCTCAACTTCAATCCAAGTAACAAACTATTGAGCACAAAGTCTGTCAATGCACAGTGCTACCTTCTGATGGATTACAAAGGTAGTCCTCTGCCCTGGTGAAGCATAAAATATACATGTACTAAAATCCTATGAGAAGGTACCTTAGTAGTAAAGCAAATTACGACATTAAATAATTGGCAGTTGGCTCCTACACATTGCCTAGGTTCCTTTCTCAAGCTAGCATAGGAAAGACATGGTTAGAATTAAAGTTCTTTTCTTCTGGGGGATGACTGAGTAAATGGGACGTGAAAGAAGACTGTGCAAAAGATGGCAAGCAATGGGGTTTCAGAAAATGAGAAAGCAGAGGAGTCCTCCTGTATTCCCAGGATATTCCCAACTTAAGTTCCCTGGATTAGGCTGGCAAAAGGAGCTTTAACCAAAGGGAAGATTTCTGAAATTGCTGTCATTTCTGTGGAAGTTCCAGCCAACCACAGGATCCAGTATCATCCACACTGATATTTAAGCTTTTATATACCCTGGCCAGCAGGTGGCACCAAACCACAGCCGAGATCTGGGGGGGTGATTTTTTTTTTTTTAGCAGCCTGCCCTTCCTTAAGAACTACAGGCCAACTAGCTGCTCAGTCTTGCCTACACTTACTGTATTCAGCTCACAATAATGTATGCTAACATGTTAAACATTTTATCATTTAAGAATGTTTTGAGCCCCTCTAATTAATTAGATTGTGTTTTATTGTATACCAATAACACAAGGCAAAATTTAAGAATGGATTCGATACATGATGCCAAAACAAATTATTATGTGAATTCAGAGGAGGAAGAGCTCACATTTGATTCAAGAAAAGAGGAAATAAATCATGGACAAAGTGGCATTTGAAATCTGCTTCAAAAGCTAAATAGTATTCTGATAGCCAGAAATGAGGGAATAATTCCAAGTCTAGGCAACAAAATGAACAAAAGCACCATGGTGGCTATTGTGAAGGATTTGGGAAATAAAGCAGTAGTTTAGTTTTACTTGATCACAGGATATGAGTAGGGGAATGAAACATATGGGAAATTAAAGGAATGAAGATCAGTTACAGAGAATCTTGGATACACTGACAAGAGCTATGAGCAAAAATGTTGGCAGAACTGCGAGAAAGCAGTTTCTGACCATGGAGGAAGGAGCCTTAACATGATAGGGTGAGTATGAGGCTTCCCCAGCCTGACTTCTCAGTCCCCATTCTTAATAAACTAGATCTACAAATGCTGTTAAGAATATCTCTTATCTTGCATTTCACTTAAATAAAAGCCACCAGCTGAAAAACCTACTACTGTTTCCACTTCTTTTTTTTTTTTTAAGATTTTATTTATTTATTTGACAGAGAGAGATCACAAGTAGGCAGAGAGACAGTCAGAGAGAGGAGGAAGCAGGCTCCCTGCTGAGCAGAGAGCCCGATGTGGGACTCGATCCCAGGACCCTGAGATCAAGACCTGAGCCGAAGGCAGCGGCTTAACCCACTGAGCCACCCAGGCGCCCCCTGTTTCCACTTCTTGACAACCAAGTTCAAGTTTTGATTTTCAGCATCCCTGGCTATCTTAGGACATCCCTGAAGTCTGCAAGGAGATAGGCGACCAGGATAAGACTGAGGAGGATCTTACATCAGGGAAATGCACTGGCGAGGGTGGAGATCTGGATCTCTCAACAAAAGACCGCCCGTGCTATCAAGATACTCCAACCGCAGTGAAGTGAAAGCTAAAGACACAGAGAGTCTGCACAAGAGGAATACTGGCAGCAGAAAACAGAACTTGGTAATAATAAAACCCTGCGGGGGGTGGGGAGGGGAAGGGTTACCTGGGCAATACATCTCAGCAAGAACTCAAATTCAGACAAAAGGATGGGAGACTGGCGTTGGATACAAGGTAAGAATGTGACAAAGGAAAGAAAACAAGAGTCCAAATAACAGAACTAGGAAACATGTTACGCTTGGATCTGTTGGGTGAGAAATGGATGCAGGGCTCATTTAGCTTTCGGTGTGGGCTGGCCTGGTTCCAGGGAGCCGGGTGACGCTGAGCTTCCAGATGGGGTAAGGAGAACTAGGTGGATACTGGATGAATGCGAGTGCAGGGAAGACGCCGGGCAACACTCCAAACCCATTTGACATTTTCTCTTAAGAATTATTTTTCAAGCCCTTGATCATTTTGGAACTCCTATATATGCCCTTTCTGCATCCCTGAGTCCTTCCAGTAATAAAATGAAGAAACTGAGATATGATATAGAGATGAGGGAGAACTTGTGTCTTTATAGCAGAGACCACTTTTAAGCAAAGTTTTTCTACATTTGAGCTGGAATGACTAAGATGTACATTAGAGCCATCGGAGGCTATTGCACAGCCTTATGGAGCCATCCAATGTTGCTGACACTAGAAATTCATGGTCATGAAAACTAACGGAACTAGAGGGGGCTTAAGAAAAGGCAACACAAGGGTCAAAGGTAAACACAGAGCAGTATAATAATGATGAAATGCTGACTTATTTACTAAATCCTAAGCTACTAGAACAAAGAAGGTAAAGTGAAAGGCAGAGATTGTTTTCAAATTTAAAATAAAAAAATTGGTGTAGGTAAATTCTACTTCATACCACAAAGCATTCATAAAACAGCTTGTGTTTTCCCCTAGGAATAATTTTGTAATTGGATATTGTGTTCCTGGACAACTATTCATTTTTCAAATAAATCAGAGATATGATCAACAATATGCTATAAAGGCAAAGAGAACAGCAGTAGACCTATATAATAATTTAAAATATCATTATATTCCCAGTTCTATAGAATAGGCATAAATGAATAGCACACGTTGAGTATAAAAAGGGCCAAAATGCACCAAATAACAGGGCACACCACACATAATATTCTGACTTTGTTGCCTCATGAATTTGACCTATCTAAAAACGAATATACCAGCTCCGATAATTTAAATATTTAATTAACAATATCGAGTGTCTTCTTAAAATTCTTTTTTCTTTTTTAAAGATTTTATTTATTTATTTGACAGAGAGAGATCACAGTAGGAGAGAGGAAGGGAAGAGATCACAGAGAGAGAGGAAGGGAAGCAGGCCCCCCGCTGAGCAGAGAGCCCGATGTGGGACTCGATCCCAGGACCCTGAGATCATGACCCGAGCCGAAGGCAGCGGCTTAACCCACTGAGCCACCCAGGCGCCCCTCTTCTTAAAATTCTGATGGACTATTTTGGAAAGCTAGTATTTGAACTTGAAAATGTTGGAAATGTCCTTAAATATCTGCTTTCTTCTTCTCTTCCTCCTCCTTCTTCTTCTTCTTCTTCCTCTTCTTTTTTTAACTTTCTATTCCTATGTATCTATCTATCATGTTTGCTCTGTTGCAGTTTCTCTTTTAAGCATTCCATAACTACTAATTTAGTTAATCCTCATAACACGGTAATACTGGCACAATTGTTATGATTATTTTGTAACTAAGAGAAATGAGGTATCTTGTGGAAAATCACATAGCTAAAAAGGGATAGGGCCAGGATTCAAAAGTAGGATCCAAAATACTACACTATGGAAATACAACTCTCTGGAAAAATGGTTTTTCTCTCAAAACTTTTTGGTAACAGGGAGAAGTATTCCGACAATATTTGAGCTGTGTTCAAAGGAGGGATCTTTCATTTCAAATAGTCACATGGACTTTTCTTGTGAAGATGTGAAGGGAAACATTTCACCTTTGGTTTTCTGGTTCACCTGTTCCCCCTTTTTTTCCCCTCACTCCAAAAACATTAAACCTTATCCAGAAGATTAAAGTGGGTCACAAAAAGGCAGCTTGAAGAGTGTGTCTAGTAAGTGCTTGATTATCTGTACAAATCCTCCAGCCCTGAGGCAGGTGGTGCTCTGGGGGGTATAGTTCAGGGCTTGGGACAACATTAGTGAAATCATTATTTTTCTCCCCTTTGTGGAATGTCTTCCTGGATGAAGCAAAGTCCACCGACCACTCTGAACCCCAAACACCAAGAATAAAATAACAGTAAGTCAATATATGTGATGAGAAATGAAATTCAGTGTTCATCAGTCGGGAATGAAGGAGGGGGGTGGGGAAAACGCCAAACGGTAAAAGCAGAAACTCTCTAACACTACGCACAAGTGATTACAGTCTCAGAACCCCTGTAAGTCCAAAAGACAGGAGAAACTGAAAATATAAATAAGGTTAAAAGGACTCAGGAAAAAAAATCATTGATTCTAAATAGCTGGGTAAGGAGAGATAAGGAAATAGGAAAGGATCTGACTTCGAAATGGTGACAGTCTCAAAATTCATTATTGTCCCCATTAGAGGCTTTCCTACAGACATGAATGCTAGACTAGTTCCAAAACTCCCAAATGAAAATCCACATATTCTTCCAGAGTACATAAGATTTTAAAATAAAAATTAAGTTTTTGATTGGTATGGCACTGTTAGAAGTTTTCATTAAGATAACTAAACAAGATGTTTATGTCCTCTTGTCTTAAAATTAATTATAAAAGGGTTAGATTGCATATAAAAGAACTTTATCTTTTTGTTTCTATTAAAATCTAGTATAGAAAGAGATAAAATAATATGAACATCTAAGCTGTTGATAGGGAGATTTATATGGTTTTCTTTTTTGAAATTATCTTTTCCAAGTAGCAATTTCTATAAAGCTCCTACTGACATACATCAACTGTGTTATAAGATTATATTTTAGTCTCTGCATATATATCCTTAAAATAATTGAATATTTAGTCACCCATACTTTTTAAATAATTCTAGTCCAATAATGGTGCCTTTAAACTATATTTTAGCTAAGTTACATATAAATATTATGCATAGATATCCATACATATATACATATATGTATCCCATCTATACACATGCATATTAGGTATCAATATGGCTTTCTGATTATATACAGTACTTGTACATTATTTACATATATATAAAAGAAAGTAATAAATGCTGGATGATTATATTAGCATAAATCAAATTTAATTATCTGTAGTAGCCAATTTCTTCTGGGGAAGGAGGGGCTGAGAGGGAGGGAAAGAAAGAATCTTAAGCAGTCACCATGCCCAGCACGGAGCCCCATACAGAGCTCGACCTCACGATCCTGAGATCATGCCCTGCACTGAAATCAAGAGTCACATGCTTAACCGACTGAGCTGCCTAGGTGTCCTGTATTAACAAATTTCTAAGAAACACATCAAATTTCTAATTAATGGGAAGAAATTATACTCAATCTGACTATCCATTTCATAAACACACATATAAATATATGCAAAATAACTAGCATAAGCATCTCCTTTTATTGGGAAAAACTGAACCTCTCATTTTAATACAAGAGTAACAGATTTCAATATCTGTATCATGAAAATAAAAACAAAATGTTGGGGCGCCTGGACTGCTCAGTCGTTGAGTTTCTGCCTTGGCTCGGGTCAAGATCCCAGGATTCTGGGATTGAGCCCTGCAACAGGCTCCCTGCTCAACGGGAAGCCTGCTTCTCCCTCTCACGCTTCCCCTGCTTATGTTCCCTTTCTAGCTGTCTCTCTCTCTGTCAAATAAATAAATAAAATCTTTCCAAAAGAAAAAAAATGTTTTTAGCTCTGGGCTAATAAAAGGCAAGGTTTCTTTTTTTCTTTTCAGTTTGTTTACTGTGTAATAAATAGTCTAAAACATGCTGTTGTTGAGATATAATGTAATTATAGAATAGAAATCTCTTAACATGTTCCTTCCATTTTCTTTCATATAATTTTAAATAGATTATGTATTTAATCATCCTTTCATCCAGAGCACTCTCATTGTTTTTTGTATTGAATACTTATTTAAAATTAAATCATATTTTATCTTTATACCCTTTACTCCTGCTTATTTTCTTCAGAAAATATATATTACTGTTCCCATTTAACAGACCAGCTGTAACTTGCAGAACTTTAAAATAAGTTAGCCTGCTGGTCTACCAAGGACTGAGGAATTAGAACATGTACTGAAATGGGGTCTCTGATTTAGCATAAAGGTTTAACAACCAAATTTCTTCTTGAAAAAATGATCTTGAATAAATTTTATTTCAGAATTGCATAGGCAGCATTTTCAAGGGTCCATTCTCGTGTTTGTGTATAGAGAACGAAATGGAATAGGGTAGGATGCTATGTGGTAAGGATGGTCAAGAAGACAGTCTGCCTGATACTTGGGTTGGCGTAAAGCTAAAGCTTGTAAAGTATTCATTCAATCCTTAAACCTACAGAAGCTCAACACCAACACTCATCAATATTAACACAATTATATAAGCAGTTGTAGAAAGGCAGAAAGCTTTATTATCAGTATTAAAAATGTGTCCTTACCTATTATCAAACAGAAAAAAATACATTGTTTCATTCCACAAACCACAAGTAGCAGCGGTCATTTGGATCAAACCACCATCTCTCCAATCTCAGCCACAAAAAGAAAGCCGTTAGCACAAAGCACCTAATATAAATATTCTGACTAGTAAATATAGCTCAAGTGCTGCCACAAGGAGAATTCTAGTAGGGCTTTGTACCTGCATAAGCCTACACACATAAAATGTTCAGAAGGGGGAGTCGACTAGAGTAGAAACTGCATTATGCTGAAAAATACCAATAATAATACGCTGGCAATTGTGCTTTGATTGTTCACATTTCATCTGAAGTGTTTCTCTAGCCCCTGAGCACGTGAGCTTTAAACAAGTTTGATTACAGCCACAAAGGTATTTAATGAATCAAGAATAATAGTACTATATGACAAGAAAGCCTTTATATAGTTTTAAGACATATTTTTGTTGTGGTGGTGGTGGAAAATGGGACACAGGAGGAAACTCGGTGCATTTATGGCACTGTAAGGTTTTTGGTTTTTTCCCCTTCGGCTTTGTCTTCTTTACTAGAATGTCACATCCACATTTATGTTTGCTGGTGTGCATTTCCTGCCTTTAGGAGCAAGAGCTACAATGGCAGGCTATGGAACTGTACAAGGGGAGAGACATGCACACATCCGCTTTGCCTCTGCCACGCACACCTCTAACACCACAGCTGCCATGTTAGGAAAATACAGTCAACTACTTCTAACTATAAAGCTACTCACAACTTTTTTTTTTTTTTTTAAATATGAACTAGAGTGAAAGACACATTTCTCTCTGTCCCGACTCCAAAAGACCTTGACATTATTGCCTAGGCTGGTAATCCTTGAAAAGAACAAACAGAGGCTACAGTAAATCCCCCTACCCACCACTTATCAGAGAGGTCCATCATTAGGGCTCTCAATCATCTAGAAAGAGAGTCTGAGGACCAATCACACAGTAAGAGTATCCACTGCCGGTGGGCCCCTGATCATGTAAGAACCTTCACCTTACAAGGCTGTAGTACTGCTCCCTCCCAGCTAATAAGAATGGCCAATGCCTGTAGCCCTGGCATAAAAGCAGGGGAGAGCACGTGAAGGGGTCATGGTATGGAGGAAAGGAGCTGCTCCAAAGGCTTTTAAGAGGACATTGGAGTTGAAATCATGTAAAGACCTTGTTTCAAGAACTATCAAGAGAACTACCTGAGTAAGGGCCTCATCGGTGCTCCCCAGATCTAGGGGAGCACTCTGAAGAAGGAGCTCTCTGGAAAGAAAGCCAGAGCATCCTAGAAAAGCCTATCTAGTGATGCAGACCTTCCTGAGTTGCTTCAGGGAGAAGGAATAGAAAAAATCTGGAGGAGGAGTGGCTCCTCCGCAAAGTGAATGACAGCAGTGAGGCCTTTTTGAGCATTCTTGCAGTGCTTGGGATATGAGTAAGACCAAGATGTGAGATGAATGTCAGAGCAGATGATGGTCATAAGCCAATCCCAGCTTAAAGTGTCAGTAACTGGAGGTACAGCCTAGTCTTGAGCTGCAAATGTTTTCTTGAAAGAGTAGAATTAGGACTGCCTGGGTAGTACAGTCGGTTAAGTGTTCCAATCTTGGTTTCGACTCAGGTCATAAGCTTTGGTAATGAGATCGAGCCCTGCACTGGGCTCAAGCAGAGCACAGAATCTGCTTAGAGCTTCTCTCTCTCTCTCTCCCTCTGCCCCTCCCCCTCCTGATTACAAATTATGTCTTATTCATGCCGGTAATATTAAAGGTAAGGAAGAAGACACAGATCAAGAGAAATATGTACTATAAGCTGAATATTGGCATCCTCCCCCTAAACCTCCTATGTTGAAATCCTAACCTCCAGGGTGACTCTATTAAGAGGTAGGGCCTTTGGAAAGTAACCAGTTCATACGAGTCGCATCCTCTTGAATGAGAATAGTGTCTTTATCATAGAAACCCCAAAGAGCTACCTTGTCCCTTTTCCTATGTCAGGACACAGCAAGAAGATGGCCTTCTAAGAACCAGAAAGTGGTACCAAGGCAGCTGGCACCTTAATCTTAATACTTCCCAGTCTCCAGAACCCTGAAAACTAAATTCTGTTCTTTATAAGCCACCCAGTTTATGATATTTTATTACAGCTGCATGAGCTAAGACAATATGTCTTTTTGGGGGGGGGGGGATCTCATTTCCCTAGCTGCTAGAGTCATTTGAACTTGAGTTAGACAGTGAGTTAGCAAGTATTTTCATAGCTCAATTAATATATTTCTTCTCAATGCATGATGTTAACAGGTTTAAGAATCACAAAACCCAATTTAAGCTGAGAATCATTTCTTCATTTAGAAAGAGTATGAATATACCCGTTTTGGCAATCACAATAGGAACTGAAGGAATATCATGTTCAAGGACATATAAGAAATTATTTTTACAACCACTTTCTCAAAATAAGCACTGTAAAGCGAGTACAGTGGTTGCAGTATTGAATCTGCATTTCTCATTGCTCTATTTCTCCCCTAGTCACCTAAAAGTCTCCTTGCAGTGCAGGCCAGCCCCGTGCAAGAAGCCGTGGGCCCCTGGCTCAGTGCCCTCTGACTCTACTGTGTGCTACAGGACAAACTACGCCACAGTGGCTCCATAATCTTAAAGGAGGTATTCAGAGAGACAGATTCACTTTGTGAGGCCAGAACTAGCTTGAGACTTGCAGCAGTAATTCACTAAATGGTCCCCAAGGGAGAATGCCATCTTCTATCTAACCCTACCATGTAGATACCTAACAAAACCTGGCTCATTTTTCTAGACCCTTTGACCCACTGTTTATATAAATTCCCTCCCATAAACACTTTCTTTCTCTTATTATCTCCTTCTCCCAGTCCCTAGTCCCCAAATATTCACAGTGACCACTTGAGTAAACCTTTCAAATAACTACCAAGGAGTAACAGCTTCAGGGAGGTGGGCCTTCAAGAAAATGCCTCATTAATGTAAGCCACAAATTCAAGAACAATAACCAGTAACTGCCAAGGAAATTATTGCTCGTCTGTCATTTCCTCTCTCATTTATAGCATATTTCGTTTCTTCCCCTTTATGAAAAATAAACATTCATTCCTTCCCTCCACAAGTATTTACTGATAGGCGAATCACAGTGGGCACTCTCGGAAGCTCTAAAGATAAGGTAAACAATGCTTCCCACACTTCTGCTTTCCAGAAATTTATATCCAAGACAATTCTATAGATGAGGAAATACATAATGCCAGCCAGCAGTAAGTGGCTGGACCGGTGTGAGAGAGAATATGAAGAAGTGGGATGAGAAGACAGAGGTATAATCTAGGATTTTGTAGGACACAGAGAAAAGCTATGCGCAATTCAAAGCCACAAGGGGGTTCTCCTCAAATGCATGGCATGGTATGATTATGTTCCTAAAAGATGGCTTGTTCTACACTGTGGAAGATCAGAGAGTAGGAAGAGAACATGGAAAGCAAGGCGACTGCAGAAGTTCAGGAGAAAGACACTAAGAGTTTTACTCACATAAGTGCTGTGATAGAGAAAGAAGCTGTTAGATCAGGAAAATATCTTGAAGGTAGAGCCAATAGGATATGCTGATTGACAGATGAAGGGAGTTTACAGCTGTCATCAGATAAGCCTGTACAATGCAGTAGTCAGTTTTCTATTTGTATTCAATTATTTCCTGCTGGGACATCTTAAAGAACTGGAGCCGGCATTAGGGGAGGAGCTGGTAGACAAAGCCAGGCCAAGGAAATCTTGCAAGCTCTGAGGAAAATAGAATGTAGTCTAATTTCAATGGGGCCAGTCTTCGAATCTGGCATGTCCAGCATCCACTGGTTCGAAGAGGAAGATAACTGAACAGAAATAACTTTAAATCAAACTCGAGGAACTTTAAATCCAAAATTCAGGGAGATTGAGATATTAACTCTTCCATCAGACAGACTTTGATGGCCAGGGAGTGACAGATGTCTCCATGTGGAGAGAGGTGAACAGAGTAGAGATCTCTGGGGACAGAGTCTGTCACGTCTGTCATCTCACAGGAGTTGCCTATAACTTCCATGGGAATGAGGACAAAGGATGGGATGGTATGTAGTTTCAGATTTACTAAACCTGTTTCTTCTTCTAATGACTTCTGATGACTTGCAACTTATTTTTTTTTCCTAAAAAACCTCTCTCAACTTTCTAGGTACAGCAGCATTCAAAAGGGTCTAGGAGTACTGTCCCATACTCCTCAGTTTCCCAAATATTGGGAAGCAGAGACCCTAAAATATCTCCCGGTTCTGCCTTTTTAAGGTCAGAATTTTGGAAAGAAAGATAGTAGCTATGATTAAGAGAAGACAGGCTAGCAGCAAATATCCCTTCCACTACTAAAAATATTACCAATATCATGACACATTGTACATTACAAATATTACCTCTTTATTTTCCTTCCATAAAACACAATCAGTCCAACTGAATCATGATAGCATCGTGCCCACATTAAATATTTTAACTGACTGAATTTAAGTGAGAAGAATTATATAATAAAATACTAACATTAATATAAAGAACAAATTTAATTTTTAAATTGTATGTTAATCTCCTATCTTCTTATTTTCATCAGTTATCTTTTTTTTTAAGATTTTATTTATTTATTTGACAGAGAGTGAGCACAAGCAGGGGGAGCAAAAAAGGGAGAGGGAGAGGAAGGCTCCCTGCTGATCAGGGAGCACGATGTGGGACTGGATCCCGGGAATCCAGGATCATGACCTGAGCCAAAGGCAATTGCTTAACAAACTGAGGCACCCAGGTGCCCCATCAGTTGTCTTTCTGAGTAGTATATTAAAAAATGGCATATTAAGGACCCAATTCCTCTAGGAATAAATTATAATACACAGTAGATTATTCCTATCATGTAATTCAAGTGCATACTACATGGATACACTTATGAACATCAAAACTAAAAACTAAAAATTATATTATAAAATAAGAACTGGTGTTAGAATTGAAGAATCTTGATAATGATGAGGCACACATTCATTCCTTATAATCACAGAGTTTTTCAAAAGTAATTAGTTTCCTCTAGGTCTGTTAAACATAATATTAACAGAAAATACCCTACTTACTGAAAAACACAGATACACACCATATAATTGCATTCGTTTTTCCAAAGTGCTCTTCTCGAGTTTCCATGATGTAACTAGCACTGTGCCGGTGCTAATGATATAAGAATTTAAGTTTAGACATATCCTAAAGAAGTAACTTTTTCTTTTTGAAAAGATAAGAGAATTAGGGATTTGGTATAGTGGTTATTTATTAATCCATATTTAAGGTGAGTATTGATAGGAGTACTTTTTTAAAAGACATTATTTTGGGGGCCCTGGGTGGGCTCAATGGGTTAAAGCCTCTGCCTTTGGCTCAGGTCATGATCCCAGGGTCCTAGGATCGAGCCCTGCATCGAGCTCTCTGCTAGTAAGGGAGCCTGCTTCCTCCTTTCTCTGCCTGCTTCTCTGCCTACTTGTGATCTCTGTCTGTCAAATAAACAAATGAGATATTTTTACAAAATGATTTTAAACAGAAACTCGACAATAAAATTACTGAAGTCTTTAAACAAATTATTATTCTTCTATACTGACCCACAGAGACAGTAGCTTGATCTCTTTTATTAGTGAAACACTAATAAATGCCTTACCAGATCTAACGTATTTCTCCTGATTCAACTTATAACTTGGATAAACTCATTAGGAAGGTATTACTCCCAGAAAATTCTGAGAATCTGAGGGTTCAGAACCAGAGCAAAGAGGTGGCAAGGGAGTGGGTATTCTGATGTTTGAACTCACCAATCTTCTAGCACAGATGTTACTTGCAAAATAAAGACCAAATAGATGGTTTTCCTTTCTTCCTTCCAAATCAAACATCCAAATATATTTAAAGAAATGCAGCATCTTATTTAATTATAATCAAGTTTATGAAGGCAATAATGCTTTTAAATACAAAAATTTAAATGTGACCCCACAGTAATTTTAAGAGGATTAGATGATTACATAGTTGATTTTTTGCAGCTTTCATCAGTACTCTTTACTTAGTTGTTTCAATAATGAGAATTTAAAAGAATAAATTGTATCTTATGCAAAATGCCCACACATTTAAATTCTGAGCAATTGAGGATGAAAGTTGAAGGAGACAAAATACATGAAACAGTTCAGTATATCAAAGGACATTCACGATACCCATAATCATAAATCTGTGGCACAACAATTAGCTTTACATGATAAACTGTTCTCATTAATTAATATAATCAGTTCTATATTTGCATAGCCAAGTAAAGTTTTTAGCTTTTTTTTTTGTAGTTTTTCAGTATCTCCTTGAAAGTCAGTTATACACTCTTCTACCCTTTAACTAAAAATGTGTCCTACAATACATGAATGCTTTAAAATGCTGATTGAATGTGTGTGTTTAATTAGCTCTGCCCACATATCTCTCCCTTCTTTCCCTCTCCCCCCCCCTCTCTCCCCCGAACCTCCACCTGCGCTTTTTCCCCACCATGTACCCCCAGAGATCACAGGTCCTGTATTGAGCCTCCCCCAAATCACTGTTTTCTTCTTTGCTTCCAACTTCCTTTGCCGAAATGTTCCTAATTCACACCTGCTCCCTGATCCCTAGTCAGAAAGTTCAGCTTTGGGGTACCAAAG
Source organism: Mustela lutreola (assembly GCF_030435805.1). NCBI lineage: Eukaryota > Metazoa > Chordata > Mammalia > Carnivora > Mustelidae > Mustela > Mustela lutreola. The sequence continues at coordinate 77,010,399 of NC_081295.1, forward strand.
GGCTCCGCTGCTAAGATGGAAGGTCAGAAAAGGACAAAGCAGTCTGATATCCCACAAAGCGCACAAGCCAGGGAGAGGGGCCCATGACTCAACACACAGAGGTGCTGGGGGCTGAGGCAGCCATGGGGGATGGAAAGGAAATACGTGAGAGCGGGTGAACAGCCCTGAAGCCGCAGGTGGTTGGTGGTTCTCTGGCTGTAGCTAAAAGAAGCACACAATGCCAGATGTGTGCTCTTAAACCCTTAATGGTGTCTTGGATAAAAGCTTTCTGCAACACAGGATTGAAATAATATTCTAGTGGTGTACAAAGAAAGGAAGAAGAAAAAGAAACTGTGAAAAAGTATTTCAGAAGAATGAACGTAAGTTAATTGTATTCAAATAGAATACTTCAAATGCTATTCTCTCTCTCCCCAAGTTCTTTTCACATATCCTGGCTTTTCTGGGGAAACAGAGACACAGAGGTTCAGTTTCAGCTCAATGGGTGGAGGCGTAGTCAGGTAAAGAAAAAATCCAAGTATTTTGTAAACCTTGATATATATTACTATTACGTGCTTTCTAGATCAGAGCTCTGACCTCGAACGTAAAGTGCTAGAATAACTGAATTACGCAGCCATTTCACTTTATCACATGAATCATGGCACTGACCCATAAAGGCACTGTGGTTCTGGTGAGGGGAACTCCCAGGGCTGAGACTCCATGCGGTTTTCTTTGTTTCTTCGTTTCTTCATTTCTTTCTTTCTTCTAAAAAATATTTATTTTATTTGGGGCACCTGGGTGGCTCAGTTGGTTAAGCGACTGCCTTCAGCTCAGGTCCTGATCCTGGAGTCCTGGGATCGAGTCCTGCATGAGGCTCCCTACTCGCTGGGGAGTCTGCTTCTCCCTCTGACCCACCCCCCTTCTCATGTTCTCTCTCTCTCTTTCTCTCTCTTGCTCTCAAATAATAAAATCTTTAAAAAAATTTATTTGAGACAGATTGTGGGAGGCGAGGTACAGAGAATAAGGGAGAGAGAGAATCTGAAGTAGACTCCCTGCTGAGCATGGAGCCTAATGTAGGGTTTGACCCCAGGACCCTAACATCATAACCTGAGCCAAAATCAAGAGTCCAATGCTTAACCGACTGAGCCACCCAGGCGTCGCATGCCTGAGGGTAGGAAAGCAAGCTTGGAGGCACCAGATTTTCAAAAGCGTAGTAAGGACTCCAGCAGGAAAGGTCTCCTTTCCTGGGTATAGTGACATCTAGAACCTCCAAACCTAGCACTTGAATGATCATTTCCCAGGAGGGAGAGACTGCCAGTCGAAGGCTTTACTGATGCCCCCACCCTCCCTTTGATACCCCAAGCACAGGTATGTCTGTTTTTACCAACACCACTGAAGGAGGGGGGAGCATAGAAATTTCTCAGGAATCTAAACAATTTGGCTTACAGAATGTGCAGGTTTTACTCTGTCACCATTGACTTGATATCTAGAGTTAGCAGCACTTCAACGGGTTGCCTCAAACTGCAATTGTTTTTCCTTTGCTCAATACAATTAATGACAATCATCAAACATAATGTAACATGGTTAATTTTTTAAGGCCCACATCATCTGAAAATGGTGAAAAGACTTCAAGTTCCTTAAGGAAAACATGTTTAAAATCTCCGTGGTGATAATTACATTAACACAGTGAGAATTTTGAAGTTCCCTGTAAAATTAGATTTAAAAATTAAAGTGTAAATTTCATTTAAGGCACAGCTAACACATCGTGCGTATTAGAGCAAAGTATTTCAAAGAAATATATTTTAATAATACTTTATACAGTCAACATTTAAGGGAAAAATATAGACAACAAATACAACTTCAGGGAAATTAGTGTTGTGTGCCACTGAAATTATAGGCATTCATTCTTAAAATCATCACTTAAATGTAAGGTTCTTTTTGCTTCCAGGGGAAATACTTGTGTACTTTCTCGACTCACCAACTAAATTCCTCATTAACCTACCAGAATACAGCAACACTGTTGTGCAGCTGATAACCCTCCCTTTTTATTATGCAAATAAGACTGTACAGGTGGTTACAGATTTTGAAATAACTGTTACTAATTATACATTATTCTCCAATGCCATAATAAAAATTGAATGAACTTGATATTGACATAAGGAAAATATGCAGTTTAAGGAAATGATATGGTATCTGAAACAGATGTTAGCATAAATTACAGTCTAATAATTTAAGGGTGAAATTGTGCTGAAGGCTCAGTCATCCATAGTGGATTTCTTTATGACTTACCCAACAGGAATCCGGGTTAAACATTCTAAATATGGTTTAATCTCACTTGAATTATACATGCTTAAAAGTTTCAATTTGACACAATTGACTAATTATCTCAGAAATTCAATTGTTGTGTAGAAATAGTTCACTTGTGAGGATAACTCTCGGCAACACAAGACATGAGGGTTTACTTTGCTGAAACACAAGGAGGAAAAGAAAAAAGAGAGTGAGTCTCCCCCTAAGCAGGGATGCACCAAGCACAGCAGCTGGACAGTTGCCAAGCTGACCTCAAAGGTACACAGATCTGGGGAACAGATGCAGGAACCAAAGGGTGTGTGTTCACAGCCACACAGTCGCTGTGGAAGAAGGTGGGGTGCCAGGCCAAACACTGAGGAGGCTAAGAGCCCATTTAGTTTGGGTCTCAACTTCTCCAAGGACCTCAGTTTTAGCAAGTGATCTTATCTCTATTGGAATTTGACCACATAGTCGCAGACATACTGAGACAGCTGAATGAAAGGAGGCATTCATATTAAAATTCTCAGTATATACAATATACACCATTCTCATAAAATGTGAGACAGTTCTTTATTTTTAATACCCAAGGGACACAACAATGGTTGTGGCTGAACCAGTCCTGACCTCTGAGAGGCCCAGTAAACCCAGAAACAGAGATTTGTAGATTCCTGATTACAGATTACGGTGTTACAGATTACACTGTGCTAGCTTTACGGTATGGTCATAAATACCATTATTAGTATGTTTAATACTACTGAGCATCAAAGCAGGGAATCTTAGCAGAGTAACGACTTTCCCAAATATAAGCAGTTTTACTGACCCTGGACGAATAAGTGGGGAATAAAAAGCTAGAGTTCATTGTGAGAACTTTTTTTTTTCTTTTTAATTTATTTTAAAGAGAGGGAGAGAGGCAGGGGAGGGGAGTTTTTGTTTTTAGTTTTGTTTTGGTTTTGGTTTTGGATTATTTGAGAGGGAGGTGGGTGCAGAAGGAAAGGGAGAGAGAGAATCTTAAGCAGGCTCCCATGGCCAGCTCAGGGGGACCGATACAGGGCTCAGTCTCACAACACTGAGATCAGACCTGAGCCAAAATCCAGAGTCAGACATAACTGAGTCACCCAGATGCTCTGTGAGGGCTTCATCATCTTAAACATTAACAATAGTTTCAATTTATAAACCACCACTATTTTATCCTCTCCTCTATAACTTTGTGAAAATATTTAAAATACAGTTCATAAATCTTGAAGTTCCCACATTCAAAATTTATATATACACACGTGTGTGCATGATTTGACATTTTCGAAAACATATTTGACATTGTTCTTGTCCCTGAGGTATCAGGGTGACAAAAATATAAACATAACAAACCCCAAGAGTAGATCAAAAACCTAACCAAATCTAGAACTATGACCTTGAGTTAAGTTCAGTGATAGGGTTTTGAAAAAACCAAGATAATGATAAATAATCCTGAGAAGTTGTTATTTACTGTACTATATCTGCATACACACCATATCGAAGTGATTGTTTCATGGTTTCTCTTTATACAAAAGTAGCTTCTCCTTTTAAATAAAAGACTCATTTCTCAGATTTTATGTTTTTTCTAATAAAGATATTTGCAACTGAGATTGAGTGGAGGTAGGGTGGGTCTAGGTTTCTTTACTAGGCATCAATAAGAGTAGGGCATGGGATAGGGTCACAATTACAGGGGTAACATTAGACCCACGGAGGGCTGGTCAGTAAGGCTCTACTGCTATGAAGACACAGTTCTAGGCAATATCCTGAACTGGCTGAGGAACAAGCTATCAGAGCATAAGGCTACATCGTGAGGGGGGAAAGGGGCTACCATGCCAGAAAGACAGAGCTGGGACCCAAGGGGAGAGATGGCTCAGTGGTTATCCTTGGATATAGAGGGATAAGGTCTAATTCTGATTAAGGATTAAAATGGGAATCTCAAAATCCTTGCAGTCTAAACCACTTCCATTCTGGAAGAGTGATTTAACTTGAAATCCTACCAGGGAGGGAATGAACTCACATGGGGACTGGTGATAAGCCTGGTCATTCAAAGCTTGCATCAGAAACTGGGAAAAGGGCATGCCATAAGGAAAAACACAAGGAAGGCACAAATATGGGAATAAAAGAAAAACCTGATACTTTTTTTTTTTTTATTTTGCTTCAGGCCCAGCAAATTTTGAAAGAAACTGGTGTTATCCCACAGGACTATAGAGAAAGCTTCAAAGAGTCCCTTTGGAATCAATTAGTATCCACAAATATTTATCTAAATAGTCATTCAAAGATATTTGACAGGTAAATACTTAAATTCAATGAGGTCTAATAACACAGTCCTGTGAACAGAGTGTTTGTTTGTGTTTTTTTTTTTTTTGTTATTTAAAGCTATTACAATATCACCAAGCATTTGATAAATGAGTGAAAATGGTATTATTGAGCTAAAGTGTTTTGACCTCCATAAAACATCTCCAAATTGCTCTCCCAGCTATTCAGTGCAGCTGAACACCTAGAACAATGGAAAAACCAAGGAGGCTGAGTTACAATTAAAGTCTAATTTTCAATGAAGTGGAGATAACTATTAAAGTCACATTGACTCTTTTCATGGGAACAGAAGAGTAGTTATTACAAGCATACCTATTGTAAAACGAGTATTTCATATATTTTCTCCTCAAATCTTCTGAACACTCCAGTGAAGTGGACATTATTTCCACTTTACAAACTGGGATACTGAGGCAGAGTTTAGAGGTAGAGTGAAGAACTGAACCCAATATATATCCAAAGCAATTGAAATCAGGATCTTGTTGAGGGGTCTGCACTCCTATATTCATTGTAGCATTATTCACAATAGTCAAGATATGGAAACAACCTAACCTATGAATGGATAAGAAGATGTGAGATATATATATATATATCCTTATCTATATGTGATCTAACTATCTGTATTACTATATAGGGATTATAACTAATACTAATACTATAATAATATTATATTATTATAATAATTATATATTATATTAAAATAATATTATATTATTACTCTATTATTACTAATATTGTTACTATATTATCAGAATTATACTATTTAATATAATAATATGTAAGAGAGTACATCTTAAATATTCTCATCACAAAGAAATGGTAACTGTGACAGGATGGAGGTATTAGCTAATACTATGGTGGTAATCATTTTGCAATATAAAAATGTATCAGGGGCACCTGGGTGGCTCAGACGGTTAAGTGTCTGCCTTCGGCTCAGGTCATGATCCCAGGGTCCTGGGATCAAGCCCCACATCGGGCTCCCTGCTCGGCGGAGAACCTGCTTCTCCCTCTTCCTCTGCCTCCTACTCTGCCTACTTGAGCTCTCTATTCCTATGTCAAATAAATAAATAAAAGCTTAAAAAAATAATAATATTTAAAATGTATCAAATCAACACCTTAAATTACACAATGTCATATTATCAATTATATCTCAATGAAGCTGGGAGAGAAAAGAATTGAGCCCACACTTGCTTACTCCAAAGCATGTCCCTTTTCCATAGGAAGACAAAGAATCACCTCCAGAAGACTACTAGGATTTTAAAACTATGGCTTTGTCATATCTTCGCATCAGAATTCTTTCCTAAAGGATTCAGATAATAATGCAGGTCATAGAAAGCACCTTCTGAAGCACTGATTTACTATTTTGAATAAAATCAAGCTGTACATATCTGAACGAATCTACAGTATTTGAGGGAAGAGTAATAGGCATATTTAATAGGTGATATGTACCTTAGAAAGATCTAGATATATTGGACACAATTACTACTTAGAGCTTGGAGGTAACTATAACTTATTTTATAAGCCCAGTGGCTGTCAACCTATTATAATAGTTTGTCAACTGTATTCCTTTCCAACTACCCCTGATGGAAGCATGTAATTATTAAAACTACTAAAGTAAATGCACTTGAATTAAAGCAAACTACACTGTAAATCTTATGGCCTTAAGTTTTGCAATGCCTGTGGGATTGAGTAACAGGTAATAACTTGACTGCTTTAAGAAAGAAAAATAGTTTGTAGCATAGTAACTAAAACCTAACAGTGCTTTAGTAAGAGTACTTGACTCAATTATTATATAAATAAGTGCTCCTAGAGAACAAACTCAGCTATGTTTACAATGAAGTCTTAAATAAAAAGTGGGGCCTTTAAAACAGACACCACCTATTCGGAAGTTATAGAGAGAGTTTATTAATTTGAATCATGGCTCATAGAATAATGTTTAAGAAGTCGGTCTTCTTCTATGATGACAAATCACACCTCTAAATTGCCTTCATAGTCATAAAACCCTAGAGTTATGCAAGACCCTGAGCTGTCCTTCAGCTTTGGCCAACAGAAATATCAGCAATAAGTACTGCTCACATTCCACCTGTAGCATTGTCTAAATGAAGGTAAATAAGGCATTCATGCAAGAAATTAACACATGGCAGAAAATAATACTGAGCTCCAGGGAAAAATTCAGTCTTGTGTCACAGTAGAAAAAAAAAAAAATTGAAGAATATGACTTAGAATATGAAATCTCTAAACAGTATCTCATTAGTATAAATCAGAACTTAACTCCAGGGACAAATATTTTTTTAAAGATTCATTTTATTTTATTTATTTATTTATTTATTTATTTATTTATTTTATCATGCTCTTAAAGAAATTCTTCACTCTCTAGAACTATATACAGGAAAATTCTGTCACTAGCTTTTATTTAGTTACTAAATCTCATTAATAGGATCTCTTTTTCTGTTCATGTTAGGTCATTATTTTGGTTATTCCTATTGTACTGGTTTAGAAGGTAAATGAGCATTCTGTTCCAATGTGCTCAGTTTTCATTTCATTTCATAAGTGAAAAAATAATTTTCCATGTAGTATTCAGTAATCAGTTTCAGATGATGAAACGACTGCGGCACCTGTCTAAGGACTCCTCAGCAGTGTATAAAAAACCAAAATGATCAAATATTATAACACACATAAAATGATGATGTTCGCAAAAGTCAACTAGCTATTTGATAGAGCTACATTTTATTCTGATGCTTTGGGGCTGGTCTGCGGAACCAAGGCAAGGAGAAATCAAACTGAAGATGAAGGCCAAGGACAGAATCTGCGAAGAAGGACGTGGGGACAGAAGAGGAGGTACACAGCATCTCACGGGCACAGGCCTAAACAGGACAGAAAAAAATAAAACCACGAGTGCATTTTTCATAGCATTTCCTTATCCAGACCCCTTCCTGAATTCTGAAGCAGAGTAAGGAATTCCTGGAAATACTGCTTCCAGCAGTAATGGATCAGCAGGACAGATCAAATGAGTACTTTTTCTTCACGCTGCTGTGCTAATTTTAAAAATATCTGTTTCTGAAATACCTTCCTAAAAAAACTATCGATATCTGTAAGTATATATAATTCATGTAGTATACAACCAATGTGAATGTCTCTTGTGCTTTAATGTGTCTGCATGGTTTCAGCCAATAGGGGTTTGGCTGGCAGACTAAACTTTAACTTCTGACCCAAAAGCACCAGCCTGCTGGGTCCTAGCCTATGACACTTTACAACTTTATCCTGGGTAGAATCTTTTCCTCGATGTGTTTCTCTCTCTGGTGTGTCTCTTTCAGCTACTTATTTTGTGTTCTTATAAGCAGTGAGGGCCCGTAATGACTGACAATTATAGAGCAGACCTGCTAGCAGACAACAAAGAAAGTGCCTAACACTGGTTGTCAGAGGGCTCCAGGTTTCTCCCACAAAATGACTGAGGAAACATTATGTAAAGATCTTCAGGACCTTCAGGACTGGCAAAAGCCAGGTTTCTCCCAGAAAATGATTGAGGAAACATTATGTAAAGATCTTCAGGACCTTCAGGAATGGCAAAAGCCAACTGGCATTATGGAAGGCACCGTTAAGTTCACTGAAGCCGGGGACAATGCTTGCATGAATGGCAACTGAAAGAAGGTCATGGAGGAATTCGTACTTTTGAAAAACTGAAGAAGCAAAACCCAAGAGAGAATACCAATACTGAATATCAAGCCTGAATTCTGAAGTTCTTCAGAAGAACTCAGACAGAGTCTTCAGATGTGGGGTCCTGACCTATGGGTGGGTTATGAAGTCAATTTTGTAGTTAAAGATCCTTTTTTTCCCCCAAGTAATAACAGGATAAAATTGAATAAAATGAAATTATCACAGTGCATCATTCACGGTAAACTACTGGTCAGCTGATTTTTGCTTCATCTCTAATTAATGTATTTTTTATGTACTAAAACATCTATCCATGGGTCACATTTTGGAAATGCATGAAAGCCAGGGGCGCCTGGGTGGCTCAGTGGGTTAAGCCTCTGCCTTAGGCTCGGGTCATGATCTCAGGGTCCTGGGATCGAGCCCCACATCGGGCTCTCTGCCCAGTGGGGAGCCTGCTTCCCCCCACTTCCTGCCTCTGTCCCTACTTGTAATCTCTCTCTGTCAAATAAATAAATAAAATCTTTAAAACAAATAAATAAAATAAAATAAAATGCAGTAGGCTAAGTATAAACTACCCCCAAATAATGCCAAGGTAGCATCTTCCGTTTCACAGAATGTACTTCCCTCCAGAAAACAAGTTCCAAGGCCCCTGGATTCTTACAGATCCCAGCACGGGGAGAGTGCAAGGTACAGAATTTGTTTGCCTCTGTGCAGTAATATTATCTATGCCTTGGTGAGTGCTGGGCTCCTGTGTGCTCAGTGCCCCCACCCACCACCATCACCACCACTGTGCTCAGATAACTATGTCTTCAGGCTGTGGTTCAGTTTCCTGATTGTACCACTTTCCTGATTGGTACAACTTCATCCAAATTGGAGACTTATCCAGATCCCAAACTCTCTTGGTCCAAGCCTTATTAGCCTTCTGTTTAGATCCTTCCAGACTCTTCCTCCCATCACACAGGCCCTTTCATTTAAACTTCCGAAGTCGGCCTGGTGATCCACTCTGAAAAGGAACAACAGTGACAGCACCCACCTGACATTCTGGAACCACTGCCCGCTTCTCGGAACCTCCTTCTGCCTTATCCTAGTCAGCAAAATCCTATTTCTGAGTAGACAAGTCTGGACTTTCTTGTTCTTTGCATTTCTAGGCAGATTGATGACTGTCCCTCTAAGAACAAACGGTCCATGTGGGTTGGTTGCGCATGGCTAATGCTCGATTTTCATCACTAATTTCACAAACATTAAGTCCTAATATATCCAGCAGAGCCTGAGTTAAGACCACATAACACCCTAACTTTCCACGATTCCATAAATGGACACTTTCTCCCACCTTCTTAGGATCAGGTAGCTCTGTAATAGTCAGTAAATGCAGGTCATCCTCTGAGTCCGCCTTAGAAAAGGAATTATATTCTCTCCAAGCTGCCCTTGTAAATGAGTTCTGGTCTCATGGCAACTGCAGACTGTTCCATCTCCGGGCACTTGACTGAGGAATTGTAAAGGCAATCATAGTGAAGCACAAAGTGCTCAAATAAACTTCTAAGAAATCAAAACAGTTTTTGAAGGGTGTTTTAATGGCATTTATCCTTTCCTTTTTATCTCTTGTAGTGTTGGAAATGAGGGTATTCAATCCTAAACCATGTGATTTTAGTTGGGAATGCTTCTGGCTAGGAGCAACAGAAAATCCATTTAACACTAGCTTCAACAAAAAGAGGGCTTATTTTTCTTACAGAAGGAGAGGAAGTGGAGGTACACGGCTACTGTTACTAGTTCAACAACTCAAAAGTATCAGAACTGAGATTTTTGGATTCTCCTGGCCTTTCCTCATGCTGTTTCCTCGTGAAGCTGTGTGCATCAGGTCCAGGCTGAAGACACAAGATGAGGGAGCAGAAAAGTCAGAGCTGGCCACCTCTAACCCTTTCATCTAGCAAATAACAAACATTCTTGAGAAACCCTTCTGGCAGCCAGACTGGGTCACATGGATGCCTACAGCTTCACATAAGGCCATACACTTTCTAAACAGAATTGGCAAGATTAGCTGAAACAGATAATCCATTACTTGAGTTGGGCACATTGCCACCAAAAACAAATTGGGTTCCATTAAGAAAGAGGACCATGAGAATGAATATCAACTTAGCAATTAAGGGTTTACTACCTCTTGGCTATCTCCAGCTACAAAGTCAATGAGTTAAAAGAATGTAGATATTTTATGTATATTCATGAAGAGTTGAGTCTTTAAAATATGAAATGTAAGATACCAGCAAACATTTCTTGGTCCTTCGGTGGGGACCAAGCAATGTTTAGGTAATGTCATCCCTGCTGTCATATGCATTGGTGTGCTCCTAATATTTTGATATAATAATGAAATAATTGGAATAGTTACTTCCCCAAAAGTGGTCTCTATCTCAAGTTAATTTTAAAAGAAATTGTTCAAATGTAATTAGAAGAGTAAATGACAGATGACTCTACTTGGCGTTAGAATATCTAGATTCAAGATCAATTGTGCCTCTTACTAACAACAAAATCCTAGACAAATCAAAAAACCCTTTCTGGAAGTCAAAATGCTTTCTGGATATCAAAACCATTCCAATAAGGACTAAGTTAGATTTAATGACAAATCTGCTCTAGCTCAAAGAATGGTGTTAACTTTCTAGACTATGAGGTTATTCCTGAACTACGGAGCAGGGATTAGACTTGGGTTTCCCAAGGTCCATAAAGCCATTGCGTTAACAATCCATATTAAAAAAATCAATATAATAGACACCTCTGGGAACTTCATGTCAGAATAGCAAAACCTTTCATGGTAATGATGATAGTGATGGTGGTGGAATTTTTTGCCCCTTGGTGGTAGTGTAAGTGGTAACTGAGCTAGTTGTGATTTCTCTAGAAATAAACTGGGAATCCATCTCCAGATTCTAGCAATAATAGAAGAATGCCCATTTTCAATGAAGAGCTTCTATTTCAAAACCTGGTTGGGCCAAGCAGTTATTTTCTCAGGAATAATAGCATTACAGACCATGTTTTATAATATTAATACATTTTGTACCCCTGTCGTTGCTCACTGGATCCCAGCTCCTTAAATTTCAGACACAATTTATTGAGAAAAATCATAAAATGTATTGGCCCACAAATAACAATACCTTGGCATAACCAGTGTAATACAAGAAGTCTTGTTTAATTGTTGCCAATTAATCAAATTATTTTACTTGCTATGGTCTGAATGTTTCTGTGCCCAAACCCCATTGAGGTGCATGTGTTGGAATCCTAATGCCCAGTGCAATGGCTGGTATTAGAAAGTGAGGTCTTTGGGTAGTGTTTATTAGGTCATGAGGGTAGAGACCTCTTAATGGGATTAGCAATCTTATAAAAGAGATCCCACAGAGCTTCCTAGTTCTGTCAAGAACATGAGCACATAGCAAAAAGGTGCTGGCTTGTGAGCCAGGAAGAAAGACCTCACCAGAAGATGATCATGCTGGCATTCTGATCTTGGACCTCTTAGTCTCCAGAACCAGGAGAAATTAACTTCTGTTATTTATTTATTTTTTTAAAGATTTTATTTATTTATTTGACAGACAGAGATCACAAGTAAGTGGAGAGGCAGGCAGAGGAGGAGGAAGCAAGCTCCCCACTGAGCAGAGAGCCCGATGCGGGACTCGATCCCAGGACCCTGGGATCATGACCTGAGCCGAAGGCAGAGGCTTTAACCCACTGAGCCACCCAGGCAACCCCTAATTTCTGTTATTTATAAGCAACCCAGTCTGTGGCATTTTGCTATAGCAGCACCAACAGACAAAGACACAGTATAAATATTGTCATCTTTTAAACACGTAACAGATTGTCTTTATATTATTATTGACCCTCATTTTGGAACTTCTTTAAAGGATAGTCTGTTGTAGATACACAACTTCTCTTTGAGCTCTGTCAGCATTTTATTTTAGGATTCATTTCTTCCTGTGACATCTTTTCATCACCACCGCAGATATTTCCATGTGGAAATTTTATTTTCCTTTAGATTTCTGTTCTTAAGATGTTTTATGCATTTATTTTTTTTCCTATCTCAATATATAAAAGCAATAATAGGAGTAATTAATGTTTTGCTATTTTACTCCTAGTTCATGCAGAGTAGTCATTTGATTATCAGATCAATCCAGGATCTGCAATTAGAGCTGGTGGTGCAGCTGCTCTTCTCTTTTCCCATAATGCATGTTCCTTTCTTTGGAACCGTTGTTTTGCAATGTGTGTGATGTACAATACTCAGAATGCATCTTCAAAATAAATGTGGCTTCTCTTTCTCTCTCCAAGGCCACAATGGAAAGACACTGCACAAGCTTTTCAGAATTAAAGTGGTGCTTTTAGTGCTTGCATATTTGGGGGGATAGTGGATGCAGTCAGCAGCTTTGTCAACGGGGCTGTCACTGTCACACGAGGCTTTCCAGATGTTCAAACGTAGAAATGTCATGAAATGCCACAGCAAGGTTACGTTGCTTTTTATTCTTTTTTCTTGTCTGTTTTTTTTCCCCGAAGAAAAGAATGAACAAAAGCACAGCCATAGCAAGTATGACTATCCTTAGTCTCCCTAAATGGACTAAGAGAGAAGTGCAAAAGAACCTCCAGAATGTTTATGGTGATTATAAATGTGGCCCAACTTACCTGATCAGACAATGAGATTTTATATGTGAAGTAGAAAAGGACTCTGTATTAACCCTGCTAGAACTCAGAGACATTTTGTTTATATTATTAAACAGCATTAGGTAATAGATACATAAAAATATAACTTATTTTTTAAATTTGATGTAGTATTGAAATATGTTTATCTTTTTTAAAAATAATCCTTTTTTTTAATGACATAGAATAAAATTTTCTTTTTTTTTTTAAAGATTTTATTTATTTATTTGACAGATAGAGATCACAAGTAGGCAGAGAGGCAGAAAGAGAGGAGAAGGAGGAAGCAGGCTCCCCGCTGAGCAGAGAGCCCGACGGGACTCGATCCCAGGACCCTGAGATCATGACCTGAGCCGGCGAAGGCAGAGGCCTTAACCCACTCAGCCACCCAGGCACCCCTGCAATAAAATTTTCATTAGGACTAAGCTTTAAGGAAAATCTATTCCTATACTCACACAATCATAGAACCATAAAGTAACTTTTAAACTGGAAGGGGGAGGGATGCCTGTGTGGCTCAGTTGGTTAAGTGTCTGTCTTTGGTTCAGGTCATAATCTCAAGGTCCTTGATTCCAAGGTCCTGGGCTCAAGTGGAGCATTGAGCTCCCTACTCAGTGGGGAGCCTGCTTCTCCCTCTCTCTCTGCTGCAACCCCTCCTCTCTCAAATGAATAAATAAAATATTTAGAATACACACATACTTAATATTGAAAGGGGGTCCTAGAAATTATCTATATATACTAAGTTCATAAAAAGTAGATTTTAATTAATATAAGAATATACCATGCACGTATGTGTGTCTATGTGTGTGTGCATGTGTTTGAGAGAACCATACCTTACTTTTCGAATTCACTTTTCAAAACAATGCTTCGACATTAACAGCAGAAATTGTAAGCCAACCGCTTGGACACATCTCTTAATTTCATACCTCTTCCCCAGGAAGGACAGCACTATGTAAATTTCCTCTATATTGCCACTAGTTTTCAGAAAAAAAAAAAAAAAAGAAAGAAAAGAAAAGAAAGAAAGGAAGAAAAGAAAAAAGAAAAACTATTCCAATTATATCTGTTTCTTTCAGGCTCCAAATCAAGTTTACAGAAAGAAGCCTGATAAAGTTACCTTTTTAATTCCTTGAAAAGAGCTTCTTTATTTTGTTTGAAAATTCTGTCTTTTAGGAAAATTGCTCAATGTCTCTCAGAGGGGAGAAAAAAACATCACAGAAAATAGATTTAACAACTCTTGTAGAGACTTGTGATGCACAGCTATGGCATCACATATTACATGAGTTTCAATGATTTTATTTAATTTTTTTAAAAAAATAATTTAAAAAAGAGCTGTCATGGTAACTGAAAAAAATAAATTCTGAATGGAAATTTCTTTTTGAAAAGTACTATGGTCCAATCAGCTTCTTTATTAGAGTTATTTATTCTTTAGGATTTTCTAGGCACAATTGTAATTCTTAGGCCCTATTGTGGCCATTTAAACCTCACTAGAAGACCAGGAGCTCAGGACGCATTGAATCTAGGGAGGAAGAAAGAACATGCACATAAAAGGGCAAATAATGGCACACTGTAGAATACGGTGCATAAAATAAATGGCCTAGAACATAAGACCTATAAAAACAGGAAAAGGACTGTTCACCATGGGCTAGAGTAGTGGACAATGATTTTATAGAGAAGTTAGGCTCTGATATGTGTTTGAGAAAAAACAAAAAGGTACAATTCCCATGAGTTGTGAGGAGAGAGTGAGCATTGAAATTGAAGATAATGGAATACACCGGATAAACCATAACAGGAAATATAGCCAGGCATGTCAAATAGTCCTAATGGGTCACATACAACGGCTCAAATTGGGGAGTAATGTGAAAAAATTAAGCAAGTACTTAAGAAATTGATTATAAAGATCTTTTAATGCTTGCCTAAGGGAGTATGGACTTTTACATAAGCCCACAAAATCACTTGCAAAGTTGTTGCTATTGTTGGTGTTGTTAATTTTGAATACACACATCTAGGGCCCACTCTAGAGATTCCGACTCCCAGAGGCTGGGATGAGAGGCTATTTTTAAAACAACCCACACATATAATGATGGCTTCCTGGGCTTGCAACCTGTGGAGTCTAACAAGTCCCCATGCTAATAAGGGCCCCATACTTAGTTTAATACTCTGCTGTAGCTGTTATAACATTCTTTTTAAGTTTTTTTTAAGTCTTTTTAAGTTTTATTTATTTAAGTAAACTCTACTTCCGATATGGGGCTTGAATTCATGTCCACCAGATCAAGAGTTATGTGCTCCAATGACCAAGGCAGCCAGGCACGCCTCATAATATTCTAAATAACTTTATCATTGGTCTTTTTTCTCCCACTCTTCCTCATTACTGCATTCACATGTCATGTTCACAATGGCCCATGAAACAGAACTGCAATGGACCCCAAATGTGTGGGAGTTCAGGATGACCCCAAGTGAATATAAGGTAGGATTACTACTGCTATGACTAAATGGAGGTATACTGACAGCCTCCAAGAGGTCAAATTTTCTGCTTGAACCAGATTTTGCACTGAAGGCAGAAAGAAAGCAGTGGTGTTAGAAGCAACAGAAATGACCAAGGGACCTTGTCATATCCTTTCCTACTCAGAGGACTTCTCTGTTTTAGCCAAACATCTACACTTAAAATGATGCCACAGACAACCCACAGAATGGGAAAAGATATTTGCAAATCACACTACAGACAAAGAACGGATATCCAAGATCTATAAAGACCTTCTCAAACTTAATTGCAAAAAAAAAACCAGATAATCAAGTCAAAAAATGGGCAGAAGACATGAGCAGACACTTCTCCAAAGAAGACATAGAAATGGCTCACAGACATATGAAAAAGTGTTCATCATCATTAACCATCAGGAAAATTCAAGTCAAAACCACATTGAGATACCACCTTACACCAGTTAAAATGGCAAAAATCGACAAGGCAAGAAACAACAAATGTTGGAGAAATTGTGGAGAAAGGGGAACCCTCTTACATTCCTGGTTGGAATGCATATTGGTGCAGCCACTTTCGAAAACAGTATGGAGTTTCCACAAAAAATTAAAAATAGAGCTACCCTATGACCCTGCAACTGCACTACTGGGTTGGGTATTTACCCCAAAGATACAGATGTAGTGAAAAGAAGGGCCATATGCACCCCAACATTCATAGCAACAATGTCCATAATAGCCAAAATGTGGAAAAAGCCACAATGATGATGCCACAGAAAAGGAAAGTTAGGGTAACCTGTAGCTTCTCTTCCTTTCATTTCTTCCTTCTTCATCTATAAGTCAAATGAGAGTGCTACTAAAATATGAATGTATCAAAAAATTACATGAAAACATTTGAGTTAGTTTTGGGCAGTGTTTCCAATATTCTGAAAAAAAAGTATTACACACATAAAAACTACAAAATGCAAATGTGTAATTGACAATGTTTCTGCATATGAAATGGTGTTATAATTCCATATAAAACTGTCATTGTACAATATAAAGATGAATAATAAAACTTAGAATAATAATTTCAATTTTCATTTTTACATAATTACTTAGTACATTACCTAAAAATTTAGAAAACACCTTGAGGAGTTGAGAAACCATGAAACAGCAGGACATTGTTCACATCCTAGTTCTTTAGTGACACTTTTTATTTTTCTGTTTTTGAACAAGGGCTCCCCATTTTCACTTTGCACTGGTTCCTGAAAGTTATCTAGATGGCCCTGCGGGGATAACTGTGAAGATCCAGGCTAAAAATTGTTGGGGTAAGTAACAGAGAGACAGTTAAGAATTTTGAAGGGGGATGTACTTCATGAGGTTTAATCAGTAGAAGCCTGATTGAAGAAAGAGGGAGGCTCATGGGAGACATTTACAAAGGAATGGTGAGGCATAACGACCTTCATTAGGGTCAACGTAAAGAGAGAAAAAAGTTACAGAAGGAAACGGGGACAAAAATGGCAGGACACGAAAAGGGAGAAATCAAAACCTGCCTCCAAATGTCATAACGTCCTCTAAAACTGGCTAACAACGATGCTGCTAAATGAAACAGGAAGTTAAAGTTCTCCACTTTATATATGTTGACTTTTAAGTGGAAGAGAGACATTGAAGAGTTATCAGTTATTGTCCTTTTGCACATGCACTTGAACTGAATGGAAATCTGGCCACCATAATGGACATGGGGTTTCTTTTTGGAATTAAATATACTTGTACTGGAAAGATGGTAGAAGGAGAAGGCATCCATGAGTGCCTGATCCTTAAGTGATACCACAGCTTAGAACGCAAGAGGAAAAAGAGTAGCCAGTCCTTGACAGAAAGGGAGCATCGGAAGATCTGAAGAGGGCGGGGACAGCAGTGCCGTGATACCAAGCTAGAACCTGGTTTATTTAAGAACTGAGTGTGATGGTGTTATATGCCTTAGAGTGAAGAAAACGCAAGGTGAGAATAAGTGTTTTGAATTTTTAAGTATATATTCATATAAAGTGACCTCAGAGGAAGCAATTTCAGGAGAGCACCTTTTCAGAAACTGTCAGACTATCGAGAATTTAAAGATTGAGTGGGTGTTGATAAAATGGAGGTTGCAATTGTACTGCTCATTTTTAAGATGTGCTTGGTAAGAGTGAACTTAAACAGAAGAGAGGTGAAGAGCATTGGTAAAATCTGGTGAACTATTTTTCAAGATAAATGAATAATCATCTTCAATATGTATTTATGTTTTCACCATTACCTCAATGTTTTCCATTATTTTTATATAGACCACCTACAATCTTTTGAGTAATCAAGGGACAGATAGATGGATGAATAGAAACAAAGGTAAAATAATAAAAATGATGAAGTATGAACCCATGTATAGTCTCTTTTTTATCTGAAAATATGTATCTGCTGTATGCAAAGTACTATTAAGAAAACAAGAATGAAAACACATGGTGCTGCCCTCAAGAAGCAGGGGATATATTTAAAATTAAACTGTTAACTAAACACCAAACATAATCCAGTAAAAGTCATAATGAAATGAACACATACATAAGCCAAAAAAATTTTTTTACGCTCAAAATGTCATGTGAATGTTTCAGTGGAGAGCAAGAAATGGAAGAATCTGAGAAGGTTAAGTGAGGATGGTGTTAGAACAGGAAGAACAGGACCAATAATTAAGATGAGAATACCTCTTCCTCAAAGACCAGCAGGAGAGCAAGAAGAACATGGGAAACTACAGAGCTATGTAAATGAGAAAAAAATGCTCTATTGAACTGTTTTGTATGGGGGAACTCAGGTCAGAAAGCTTTGATGGTCTCAGTGAGATAAGAGGTAACCTCACCTGCTGAGAGAGAGGGTAAGAACATCTGTGAGAGCCTCTACAAAGAACAGATCAATAGGACTTCTGGCCAACTCTGTATTCACACTACTGGGAACACCACAACCCCTCCTTCCAGGCAGAACACACCTGCTTACTCTTGAGTTCGTTTTCCCCTTGAAATCACCTAAGATTGTAACTGTACACAGCAATCAACTGTTTTCCTCAATCTCCATTATCCTTATAGTTTGTTCCAATTGCTACTGTATGTACTCTTCTGCTCAGTTCTCTAGCTGTTTTTGATTCCAAGTCTTATCTATGCATGAGAGGCTCCTCAGAGACAATGAGACACACCTTCTTCTTAATCTGTGTCTGCAGAGTAGCATTTCAATGAACATTTCCTGATTGATTGAAAGAGGAAGGAGAAGTGTTACAAACACATATAAAGAGAAGACTCGTTCCTTCTTTATTATTCTAAGGGATTTATTATATACTAAATTGTGTATCTAATATATGACTTACACAAAACAAGATACCAAGGAGTGATATTTGTAGAATTCAAAATACAGATTTCATGGTTAAAAGACAGTTTTCACTGCAGTAGTTTAAAGAATTGAAAGAGTATTTTCCTTAAAGATATATTCTAGATTATAAAAGCAGAGCCAGGGGAACCTGGGTGGCTCAGTCAGTTGAGTGTCTGCCTTTCCCTCAGGTGGTGATCCCAGGTCCTAGGACTGAGTCCTGCATTGGGCTCCAGGCTCAGCAGGGAGCCTGCTTCTCCCTCCCCTGCTGCTCTCTATGCTTTTGCTCCACCCCCCAACTGTCAATAAATAAATAAAATCTTAAAAAACAAAAACAAAAACAAAACACAACAAAAAACTAGATTAGTACACATTTTATCCCCAATTCTACCATGAGGACACAGAAAACTCATACATACATTCATACATACAGACAGAAAAGTTTGAAAAAGTAGACTAAGTAGCTTTGCAATCTGAATAATTCAAACCAAAACATAATCTGGCTAAATCCACAATTTAAAATGTTATGAATAAAATAATTATACAAATAGTCTGGCAAAAACTGATTATTCTAAAACATCAATAACTGATATGTGTTGACTGTCACCATTACATGGATTCACAGTAAATTACTGCATTTTCTTTTTTTAAGATTTTATTTATTTGACAGAGATCGATCACAAGTAGAGAGAGAGAGGAAGGAGCAGGCTCCCTCCCCAGCAGAGAGCCCAATGCCGGACTTGATCCCAGGACCCTGAGACCATGACCTGAACCGAAGGCAGAGGCTTAACCCACTGAGCCACCCAGGCAGCCCAATTATTGCATTTTCATTTGAACTTTGGAATGTTGCCTATTGGTCTTAGCTTTAAAATGCCGGATGGACTGAAATTATGGAGGCCAATGAATCCTATTTACAGTAGATTCTCACTATAAAATCCTGAACAAATGTGTGCTCTAAATGTTATATATACTGAAGGACACACACATCTTCCACTGTGCCAACTGGGAAATTTATTTGATTTGCAATATAACCAAAGTAACAGCTGTGTGAATACTTTATAACGGGTTTACCATTTTGGCTGCCTATTGTTAAAGTGTCTAAAAACTTTGATTTACACATGAACATAGCAAAAAGTTGGGATTTTTTTTTTTCCTTTAATTTGACCTGAGCTACTGCATTAAGTCAGTCCCCAAAAAAGACATGAAATAGAGTCTTTTCATCTCTTTCTAATTTCTGTATAGGAAGTCAGAGCTGGAATATAGCTGTGGAGACTGTAGATGAATCTCCTTCAGCCTCTTGGACAGAAGGTGAAGCTCAGAGGTGCTGAGTTACTTATCGCATGACACCTATCCAAAAAGCCATAGCCATAAATTATAATTGATCCATCTGAGATCTTTGTCACTCTAGCATATCCGTCCTTCAGGCATTCATTTTTCAACTTATTTGCTGAAGTATAAAACACACAGTTCAATGAATTATCACAAAATGAACACACAACCAATATAAAACATTGTCAGTAAACCAGAACCACATCTTCATGCTGCCTCCTGGTCACTACTCTCCCTTCATCTCTTAAAGTAACTATGTTACCCTGATCCTAACAGCGTGCTTTCTGTTTTATAATTTTATGCAACTTAGATCATATGTCATAGGTTTTTTTTATTTGTTTCTGTTTGTTATATTTGGGAATGTTACCCAGCAAATAGGTATAGTTTATTCATTTCCTTTGCTATATAAAATTATAGTGTATTAATATACTGCAATTTCTTTATCCAGTATAATATTGATAGACATTTGGGCTTTATTCCCCATTCTTCGGCTATTAGAAACAATGTTGCTAGAGCCATTTTTGTCCATGTCTCTTGGTACACATGTTCAAGATCTTATGTTAGATGTACAACTATTAATACAATTACTGGGTCATACAGATTATGTTCTCCTTTAATACATACTGCCGTGCTGTTTAACAAAGTGGTTATACTAATTCACTTCTCCACCATTAGCATTTAAAAATATATTCTTAGAGGTTTTTTTTAATTATTATTAACATATAATATATTATTTGCTTCAGGGGTAGAGTCTGTAAATTATCAGTCTTAAACAATTCACAGCACTCACCACAGCACATACCCTCCCCAATGTCCATAACCCAGCCACCCTATCCCTCCCCTACAACTCCCTATTCTTAGAGCTTTAAAGAAGCATTTATTGCATACCTCTACTGTATTCCAGATATCATGTTGATTTCTGAGCTGGCAAATACAACTAAGGGACAAAATCTTAAGGAATTTTCAGTCAAATAAAGGTGACAGACATATAAATGAACAAATGAAAAAGATATCCATTATTTATATTAGCATCTATGCAATATAAAAAAAATAGGATCTGTACAATCCTACCCTTGTTTCTGCTTCGATGACATGCATATGATCAATACCCATTTTGGTTGCAAATGACTTTAAGAGACAGCATAGGCATTAATTAGTGAATAGTCAAACCTAGATGCACACAGAGGCCAATAAAGTCTTCATAAAAATGACTATGTTAAAAATAGCCTTAAAATGGGGCGCCTGGGTGGCTCAGTGGGTTAAGCCTCTGCCTTCAGCTCAGGTCATGATCTCAGGGTCCTGGGATCTAGCCCCACATCGGGCTCTCTGCTCCGCAGGGAGCCTGCTTCTTCCTCTCTCTCTGTCTCTGCCTGCCTCTCTGCCTACTTGTGATCTCTCTCTGTCAAATAAATAAATAAAATCTTAAAAAAAAAAAAAAAAAAAAAAAAAAAAAAAAATAGCCTTAAAAGATGGTGTTTTTTGCAAGGGCTATAAGGAGGAAAGGACTTTCTAGGGAAAGGAAAATATGCAAGCTAACTTACCAAAGACTTTATCAGCACCCCAATAACCAAAGACTATCAGTTAGAAAACTGGGACAGCAGTGCAAAATGTAGATTATAAGTGGTAAGGATGATATTCCAAAGTAAGGATAAGACTATGGAGTGCCTAAGTGGTCTGCTAAGGATCTGGGGCTTTATTTCATAGACAATGAGTAATCATCAAAGGGCCTTTAACAGAGGAGTAAAATGATCATATCTGAATCTCAGAGAGATCATTATGGTTTTTGGAGGATGGATTAGAGAGACACAATAGAAAAGTCCATCATCATTTAAAGATGCACCGTAATAGCTGAAAAGAAAGATAAGGATATGGATTATACCACAAAATTTGCAGAGGAGAGGAAAAGAAAAAGAGTGAACAATGTTAATGAAACAGAATCAACAGAAGGTTCTATGGATTAGATGGGAGTATGAGGACCAGGAGGTATTCTGGTTTTTTTCTGTCTTTTTTGACTAGATAGACGATTGTGTTGCTTGCCAAGATCAAGTAGACCACAAGAGGAAACTACTTAGAAGAAAAAAAGTTATTTTCATTTTGGAGAGACCTAGTAGGTAATTTTACAGATTTTATACAGCCATTCGGTGTGTTAGATAATCACTCCTTTTCCCCCAATACTCACCATCCCTTTTTCCTTTTAATCATGGAATCAAGCAAGTTTTCACTGGGCTCATGGCCTCACAAATAAAGACAGTATTTCCCAGCTTGCCTTGCAGGAACGTATAGCCATGTATTAAGTTCTGAACAATGGGATTTGGACAGACAGTATTCTGCCAAGTTACAGGTTGTGGCCTTAGTGGGAAGAGTTGGGAACCTTTACTTCCTCTTCCCCTCTCATTACCTAAAAAGGGAATGTACTGATGATGACACGTTTTGTCATGTGACAAGAGCATAACACTCAGGAGGAGCAGAATCTCAAGGCTGAAGAAGCATCTTGTAGGAACAGAGTTGCTCTATCCTCCTGCATATTGCTCCAGAGTTTTACTTGAGAAACAAGCATCCACCTTGCCTAAACCAGGTTCTCTGTTGGTCTGTTAAAACAATGTAGATGATAGCCTAACACATAGATGTCAGAGGTGGCAGTATCTGCCAGAGGTCAGTGGTCAAGGAGCCAGGTCATAATTTCAACTCTCCCACCATGGAAAACACAAATAAGATAAGCATGTCTTCAAAAAAGATCTTTGCTGTTCTTAGAGACACTGTCATTGACTAACACAAGGCTTCTTTAAATGTTTCCATTCTGCAGTGATACAGAATTCCCAAAGATAAAACAGAATGTTTATATGAAAAATACGGAATACTGTTTAGAGGCCTCATACTACAAACAAAGTCATGACTTAAAAAAAAAAAAAAAAAATTGTTTCCTTCACTTCCATATAGTCATGCCACAATACAGAGTCAAGGTTGGGGAAGGTAGCTCAGTCCCAAGAAATTATCGAGGCAATTAGGTTCCTTTCAGTGTCATCTTATCCACAGTCAAATGGTTGCCTCAGATTCCAGACAATAGGAAGGAAAAGGGGGGGAAGAGAATGTAACCTAATGTCCTAAAGTATAAACCCAGAGGTATTAGCTCTCACTTTTGCTCTCATTTCATTCCCAGGAACTTAAGCACATTGCCACATCTTGACTGCAAAGAATGCTGAGAGTCTCGTCTTGTGTCCAGGTAGACCACTAGCAGCTTCTTCAACATTAGAATAAATAAAAGGCCCAAGCGAGGAGGAAAAAAAAAAAAAAAAAAAATCAAACAATAGATTGGGTCAGATTATAAAGGATCTTAAAGACTAAGGGACATGACAAACTTTTTAAGTAACAAGGTTTTAACTGATCTGATTTCAAGTTTAAAGGTTGACTGGAGATGAAGCAGTGGTAAGGAGAGCTTTCGGGAGGCTTACATACTACTTCAGATAAGGAAAGCATTTATATAGGCTGGAGCAAAACAAATGCCTTCAAAGTAAAGACCAGGGGCAAAATTTGGGTAAGAGCTAAAGAGAACTTGAAAAAAGTACTGGGGGCGGGGGGGGGGGAAGGGAGTGGTGAAGCTCTCTCCGGATTTTAGCTCAGGAGACCCTAGTAGTAAATACTGCAGCAAGAATTTGGAGACATGAAGGAGATAGATTTAAAAAAACACGCTGCTTAAAGGTAACTGTGGGCAATTTAAGTAGAAATGTCCCAAAGACAGTTGTAAATATTTTCCTGAATATCCATAAAGGAGCCAGCATTTCATACAGCTGTGGATAGCAGAACAGAGCAAGAAGTAAAGAGAATGAAAGATAAATAGTGTTAGAAATGTCAATGCTTGGCAGAAAACAGGAAAGATCAGTGAAGAAAACTAAGTGACTGGTTGGATGGTTTTTATTTTTTTTAATTTTTATTTATTTATTTGTTTGTATATTTTTTTGGTTGGATGGTTTTGAAGATAACAAGGAAATGCTATTGGCAGAAATAAGTGCACCCCAAAATGTCCCCTGCACCTTCAATAATGCAGTCAGAGTAATGACTTCAGAACTACTTCATATGCAAACCTATTCAAAGCAAGAGACACTAGGCTGCATTTTATCTCTGTGATCTTTTTTTTTTTTTTTTTTTTTTTTAATTTACAGAAGACCACTTGCAGTGTAATATATAACAAAACAGGGGAGTGGCATGGCTTCTACAAGAACATTTCACACTGCTAGGAAACAAAACCAAACCCCCCTTTACAAATCAGTCAGAAGATATTCAGAAGCAGGTTTGAACAGATACCCAAGAGACAAGTGCAAATTGAAAGTAATCCTAGTCAAGTCCACTTTGTTGGATAGCTTCTGGAAATTTCTAAACTATCACAAGTGTTTCTGGAACCAGTGACTTTTTATTTGGAGCCTGATCCTGAGGTCCTTTTCTAGAATACAAATTATTATAATGCAATGTTTTATATTAAAACTTTGCATTGGGTACAAAAACATGAGCCAAATGACTTCTTTTCTTTCTTCTGCAAGTCAAATAATTCACTCAGCTAACAAATATACATGATAGTTATGACGAAAATTAGTGCTTTAAATTAGTGCTTTAAATAAACTCATCCATTGTATGATCTATAATAGAAATTATGGTCACTTCAACAAGTAATTAAAAAATCAAACTAAATTTCATTCTGAATGAAAAGTAGTTGAAATTTCATATTCTGATTCATAAACAGGTTTTCTTTTAGCTTTAAACTTTTTATAATTTTAAAATAATATAATATTTCACTTATCAAGCAAACCTAATTACAAGGGTTATTTACATATATATATATAAAACACATATTTTAGTTTTGTGTGCATATATATATATATACATATATATGTATCTCTTCAAGTATAATACAATACCTCCTAGTTCTATTCTATTTTAAGTATTTTGATAGAGCAAAAGCATCCCCTTCTTTTTCTGGTTTTACACAAGAAAAAATTCATGAAGAAAACTAAAAAGATACCATCGAAATTATAGTTAAAATTTAGAGGTACATGGGATCTTTAGGCATCAAAACCAACCCATCCATTCAACAAAGAAAGAAATGGAGATACAAAGTCTAACTAAGTGACCCAGATCTCCTTAATCCCACCCCTATTCTTTTTCTACTGTAACAATGAATCCCCAACAAAGAAAAATAAATAAATAAATAATCTTACATTCTGCAGAAAATTATAAAGATTATAAATTCCATAAATAAGATCATTATAAATGATAAATGATAAAGCTCCTACTGTAAACTCTAATGGGATGGGATAATGGAGAAATTATTTCTTTTTTTATAGATGAGGAAACAGACTCCAAATGGCTAAATGACCTACTCAAAGGCACACAAATGATAAATTCAGCATTCTTTCTGATACTCTACAAACATATATGCAGAAATAAATATTAAGTGGCTGTTTATACCACCAAATTATGGAAGTGAAGTCAGGGCAGAGAACAGACTTAGTGGCAATGTCGCTGTCATGGAATTTTACAAGATGAATTTGTCTAATCCCATAGCTAGCTTACCTCTACACTGTCCTCGCAGGATGTCCTCACTTGTCCAATGACCTAAATAATTGCCAAATGCATGTCACCAATTCATTTGTAAACAAACACAAAGATGCTAGACAAGAAAGGTTTTAAATGTCAAAACTACAATTAATTTTAAGTACTTATTTTTAAGCATTTATATATTTGAAACTATTAAAACGCAGTTCACATTTTAAAACATTCTTGATATTGAAAGTCAATGTGTTACCTGCTTTCCCAAATTCTTTCCCTCAGATTAAGGTCAGGTTTTGTACAGATGCAGCTGCCTGCCATAAATGGATATTAAAGATCTGATTATATCTGTTAAATACACTAAAGGCTTTCTTTAGAGACAGTAATATGTTGACTACCAAAACCAAAATTCCTTTCCTAGAAAGCAACAAAATAGCATGCTCAGAATCATTTAGAAAAAATGAGCACATAAAGCTTACAGTAAAAAGTTACAGATGTCAGGTGTAATACAAACCAAGACATTCACAGGATTTACTTGTCAGAATTATTTACTTTGTTTTATTTTTCCTATAATCAAAATTAAGTGGGTGAATTCAATAAGCTGTGTACTCAAAGTAATAATGGTAACTAATATTAACATGGCTATTTACATGTATCATTTTATTTAATCCTTCCAATTAAGAATTCAAATCCATGGGACACCTGGATGGCTCAGTTGGTAAAGCATCTGCCTTCAGCTGAGGTCATGATCCCAGGGTGCTGGAATCAAGTCCTGCAGCAAGGAGCCTTCTTCTCCACCTGCCCCCTGCTCCCCTTGCCTGTGCTTTCTCTCTGACAAGTAAATAAAAATCTTTAAAAAAAAATTCAAATCTATGAAATAGTTACTTTTATAGACCCCATTAACAGAGGAGAAAAATGAAATGCAAAGGCATTAAACTTGACTGTATCATTTGGCAGGGAACACCCTCAAGTATTCTGACTCCAGAGCCCATGTATTTAGCCATAATATTATACTTCCTCTCTGGCTAGACACTACCTACAGAAAAGGCTAAACATGTTCTAAGAATAAACACAATGTAATACAAAAAATATTTGCATAATATTCTATGTGAAATTTACGGTGAGTGACCTGAGTTCTAAGTTAGCACAGTGAATTTCTCCAATATTAAAGCCAAAAAATTAAACTATGCTTTGCATTTCAATAAAGTAAGAAGAGGCCAACTCAGTAAAAATTAGTTTTCTAGTTACCTCCTGCTTACTGTTTCCATTCAAAGCATATTCTCAGAACAAGGAATAATTGTAAAGTATTACTGACCAAATAACAGAGATTGGACTTTGATGCATTATAATCCAGGCACATGAAGGAAAATGAACCCCATCAACCCTATAAATATTCAGATACTATTGTGACTAAAGCACATTATTCTATTCTATTCAGTTTCTCTTTCTCTACCCCCTAACAGACCAAAAGCTATAAGGAAATACTAAAACTGGGCACCCAACAAAGAGAAGGCTGAAAATATATTAAGAGTTTACAGTATTACTCTGAGAGTTTAATATCTATGGAGGTTTCAGGTCTGCACAGAATTCTACAAAATCAATAAACACCAAGAAGTTATTAAAGACCAACAGAATTGTCATATATAAAACAGTTCATTCCCCAACAATTTACAACATGTACAGATGAGACTTAATCCAAGTACTTGTTTCCATAGCCTGACTATAGGTTCTCCATTTCTCATTTCCATAGATGTATTTTTCTTAGAATCTACATAGCATGAATTTAAAGTAAAATAATAATTGCTAAGGAGTTTAGAAACTTATTAATTATATAAAAGAGTTGTCTAACAGCTAAGAATATTTAAGTTTTTCAAATCTCTTGAGAAATGAAAGAAAATAAAATTGCAGAACACGTTCATCCCAATTTTTTTTTAAAAGGAAACATTTAAACAGGTGTCTCTGTAATGAAAAGTCAGAAACGCTAAGGCAAATTAGTGGTCACTACATAACAGTCATGCACCTTGAAAAAACTTTTGAGTAATCATTTATTAATTACTAAAATCAGTCACTATTAGCCAATTTTAAAACCAAAACCATGCAATAATGGCCATAAAATGCTAGTACCAGAATTTGGGTGTCCTATATACAGCCTCCTGCAGTGAGAAGGCATACTGGAGCTCATGAAATAGGAACTTTCCTCTTACTAGATATGCCCAGTGGTCATTTTCACCTTTTCATCTGATAAACTGGATGCAAAGAGAAGAGAGAAATCAGAACAGCGAAAGGAATGGAATTATGTTATCTGAGAAATAAAAGAAGGATGTTCAGGGCTATAGGACTTCAAAAATTTTAAGGAAAAGAGCTAGATATATTTGGCACTTGGCATAATTCCTAACACATTATAGATATTCATTAAATAGTGACTCCATGACTGAGGGGATGAATCAATTAATGTACAAATCATCTGCTGATTATATCCAGAGCCGGAAAATTACTCTAGAATCACAGAATTAAGTACAAGTTATGAGAAGACAGAGTTTTGCTTTTATGTGTGAAACAAATTGAAAACTAAACCTGTACAACATAGATGGGCTGTCTCTAAAAGTAGAGTGTGACCCCCAAAGCTCCGCCCATTTCCGCTGGCCATCACGGAAGGGAGTGCTTTGCAGGCAGGCATTCAGACCATCTGATTTTTCAAAATTCCAATGATGCTGTGATTTCCTTTCCATTTTGAATTTCTGTTAGTTGGATCTCATTTCTCATTTAAGCTGATAATTTTTAGTGTTTTCCCTCTGCCCTGATAATTCATTCTTACTTCCATCCCCATGTGTGAGCAAGCAGCATTACAACAGGACAAACCTTCAGCGGCTCATCTGTTTTTTCCTACCCCTCCGTCACACAGTCACACTCCAGTCCTGGTGAGCTGGAATGGAAAAGAGCCACAAACACCACCCACATGTATATACAATATACATATAGTATACATAAAATATACATATGTACAATATACATACGTGTGTTTGTGTGTTTAAATTTCTATTTTACGTACAACTTCTAAAGATGATGACTGGAGTAATGCCACAGATGTGGCTAATTCCCTGTTTTTGTGCCTTAAAGTTCTTTTCATAGAGGGGGTTAATGAAGTGAAAAAATATGGTCCTATCTGAACTTCTCATAATTAATAGGTATAGTCAAAATATGAACATGGGTCTGATACGAAGTTTGAAGGAATCTGAATTGTTTTCCTTATTCTTAGTTGGCATGTAGAGTGGAGAAAACAACGATGCTGTTGCATGGGTGGTTGGAGTAAGACTGAGGATTCAGAAACCTTAGTTTCAGACTTGACACTTGATTTTGGCACCTCCTTATCCTCTCCTGCATTGTAGGCTTTGGCATATCAAAATGAAATAATAGCAATGGAACCTTTTTCTCATAGTCCTATACACAACTACCAAGTGGCACTGGCTCGAGGGATGGGTTTAAGATCCTTGCATAGTTAAAGAAGTATCCACCCCAAATTAGTCCAATTTAAAATTTGTCAGAGTTATAAAGTAACAATTCTAGAGCAGAATTCTATTACCACCATTCTAGAAATAACATACTTATTCTGCCACATGGTTATTGCCACTGACTCCATGTACTTCTTTTTAAACTGCTTTACAAAGCCAAACCTATGTACTCTGGAAATATATAAAATCTGTACCACACAGAAAACTGCCTTTATGTAAATTTTATTTCATATTGATTTTGTCTTCCCATCGTATTCATTGCAAAGTCAAGTCAAGCAAAGAAAATCAATAACTGAACATTAAGAAAGTGCTCTTCAGACAAGGGACTACTATATTTTGCATATCTACTCTTTTCATTTTATTTTCCACATTATGTAATGTAATGCTATAAGCTGAAAAAAATGAATAACTGTATCAATTAAAGTTAATATTCTCCTGCCTTTTTTGAAGAAGCAAAAACATATTAAGTCCATGCAGAATCTTTCTTTCTGGCTTTTTCTTCCCCTTGAGGTTCTGCAGGTTCTTTATCACTATCAATGGCTTAAGACGATATTATCCCATGGCTGCCATTGAAATGAACGATACTACAGCATCCAGTTATGAAAGGGCATTTGATGATTTAGCAGGTGAGAGATTATTAAATCTTGAATTTGAAATGCTGGGGCATTATGAAACTACCAACTTCAAACAACTGTGGAATCCACTCAAGCTCTCTCTCTTCAGGAGATAAAATACCACGGAGGTTTCAGTGTTCGAGTGTTTTCAGAGGCTTTGAAAACTGAACCACCTGCAGATATTCACACATGAACTTTGTCTTTGTGGTAGAAGTATCTGAATAGCATTTCTGTGAAAATATTGTATTTATTAAACCACAGTTAATTACTTCTGGAGTTTTGCATAAAAAAGACACAATGCAATCAATATTAGTTGTTCCACATTTAGAAAGCAAAAATTTCCTGTCTTTCAAATAACACAAGCATGATAGATAAGGATTTTTTTCTGTCCCTATATTAAATGTTTGATAAACAACTGGGAAAACATGAAAATTAGCAGCTCTAAACTTTCAGCAAATCACACATACACAGAGACTATCTGATTAAAGGGACTCATGCACACTCCTCTCAATGGTCTGCTGCTCAATATGTAACACCTGAATTTCTGAGAAAGAAAGTGTGTGCATGTATATACATATATAAGTTTCAATAAATGTTAGTTATATATAGAAAGGGTAGCACACAATTCACAGATAACTTTTAAATATACAATAGTATTTATTCCAAATTCCATATAGCCAATTAACTTGTACACAGTTGTTTCCTCCGCAAAACTTTTGACTCAGTAGCTATATTCCTCAGGGTACTCCAGAGAAATGGAACCAACAGGATACGTATGTGTATGTATATCTGTCTACATATATATAGATAGACAGAAACACAGAAAATATACATACACACATATGTATGTATATATGTGATCTATATATATGAGAGATTCATTTTAAGTAATTGGCTCAAACAATTTTGCAGACTGACAAAGCCAAAATGTGGAGAATAGTCTGGTAGGGATACCCCAGGAAGAACTGATGTTAAAGTCTACTGGCAGAATTTCCTCTTCTTTGGGAAAGGTCAGTTTTTTCCATTAAGACCTTCATTGACTGGATATGGTCCACCAACATTACATAGGGCAATGTGCTTTATTCAAAATCTACTGATTTAAATGTTAATCTCAGGGGCCCCTGGGTGGCTGAGTGGTTAAAGTCTCCGCCTTCGACTCAAGTTGTGATCCCAGGGTCCTGGGATCGATCTCCTCGTGGGGCTCTCTGCTCAGCAGGGAGCCTGCTTCCTCCTCTCTCTCTCTCTGTCTGCCTCTCTGCCTATTTGTAATCTCTGTCTGTCAAATAAATAAATAAAATCATTTTAAAAAAATGTTAATCTCAGCTAGAAAAAGTGACTTTACAGAAACTTCTAGAATGCTTGACCAGATATCTGGGTACCATTGCCTAAAATATTTGATACATGAAATTAACCACCATGAAATTAACCACCAGAGTAGCTAACCCGTGGTTGCAGTGGAACAACAGGGCACTTCTATTCTGAATGTTGGTTATTTTCTCTTACTCCAAAGAATACTGAGAAAGTGAAATGAAGGATATTTGTGTCTGAATGACATGAGTGACTTTGTTGCTGAATTGGATAATCATTGACAAATATTAAGGGAATATATCCTCAGTCCCTGTGCTAGTAAAACAGCCCTATAGCTATAACACACTTTCATGTTTAATCAACATTGTTAACATTTTCTTAAGTCTAGAAAATCAGCAAAACAGAAAACTAAACTCTGATTTGGAATATTTTCTATTTTCCACAGTGTAAATACACCTATCATGGCCATTTCCAAAATGCCAATATAATGCCACTTGGGCAGAGTTGTGACAAGACGTGTAGTTACACAATTGCACTGATACGGTAGACAAAAATATCCTCAAGAGCACAGATGCTATTGAAACATGAGAGTCTAACCAGGGCATAATAAGCTTGGAAAATAAACTTTGTTTTTAATATGATTTACTTAATTGTAAGATTTTATAATTTAATTTTCAATAATGGCTGTGTTTAACAAACCAGCTCGCAACAATTCCGAGAAATTTAAGAATCAGTTCTTGTAAGCCAGTAACAGCTGGCTCCAGCAAATCACTGAAGCCTTACCTTCCCTACACATTGCTGGTAGACGATATTTCACAATGAGAACTTAATTCACTAAGAATCAAGGATTAACATTAATAAAATATAATGAGCTCCTCCTGTAATATGTTCCGCCATATCAGTTATTAATACTTATTATGAACTCAACCATCAGCTCCTTTCCTGAGGGCAGACTTTGATGAACAGAGTGACAGTGTGGGGACATGTGAAGGGGGTGGAAAAGGAAACAGACCCACGAGGAGATTCTCATTGAAGCAAGATGAGCCAAATTGAAAATTAGGTTTGGAATGGCTTTTCATATGTGGTTATGCCTTGCTATGACAAATGTAAATAGTAAGAAACTTCCTTTGCTCACTTCTACTATGAACTTTTAGACAGAGTACAACACTTTTTAGAGTTTTTTACCTGAAATACACATTCTATGAATGATTTGTGATTTTGAGCTAAAATTCAGGAAGGGTTCTTAGTATATACGCTTATGTATCTGCTTCAAAAACCTGTATTTGCCAAGAGGGGATGCAAGCAGGATCGTCAACCTCGGGCACACATGAATTTTGCTATTATATAAATTCAAATGGGACAATGAAAAAGGGATGAAATCTAAGCTCACCCACTTCTGTTCAATTTATTAGAGAGTCTGTCCCTTAAAAAAATTGCAGAAAGTTTCAAAGTCCATCTTCAGAGAAAGCGGTTCTAAGAACATTAATAAAAATGGCAGACTTGAAAGTAAAAGTAAAAGTAAAAGTTCCACGCATTCTAATCTATGGCTTTGTTCTTGTCTTCACATATGGCAGGCTATTAGGCCTCTTGCTCAGGAACTTCACAATTTTGAAAAGTTTTAGAGAGGACTATGATACTGATAAAAGTTTAGAGCCCTGAGATGATGAGTTTTAGTAATTTAATGTTTGATAGACAGACAGAGAGACACACGCACACACACACACACCCTTACCTCTCGATTTCAATTTTTTACCTTCCTGATAGGGTTAACAGCTAAAAAAAAAAAAAAAAAAATGTAAAGGATATAAAATATGCTTTCAAATACCCCATCTTCATATCTATCTTTCCTTGCATCTTCTCTATTCATTTGTTCCCTCCCAAGTGTATCAGAGTTAACTCAAGAACATCACAATCACCCTAGTTACACGCCACATTCCGTTCTAGTTCCTTCACGCTACCTTTCTCATCTGAAAACATACATATTTGATATGTTGATCTGTCAAGGCAAGCTTCTTATTCTGTACTCTCTGCTCAATTATCTTTTAAACTCTTTGTGATACGATTTTCCACAGGTATTCAGAGAACCCTGAGACCCTCTGAACCCCCCTGCCCCCCACTGCTCCAAGCAAGCTGCTCATATTTATTAAAGATGTTTGGGAGGGGAGCCTGGGTGGATCAGTGGGTTAAAGCCTCTGTCTTTGGCTCAGGTCATGATCTCAGGGTTCTGGGATCGAGCCCCCAGCATCGGGCTCTCTGCTCAGCAGGAAGCCTGCTTCCCCTTCTCTCTACCTGCCTCTCTACCTACTTGTGATCTCTCTCTCTCTCAAATAAATAAATAAAATCTTAAAAAAAAAAAAAAAAGATGTTTGGGAAATTAAGCCTCAACCCATACTTCAAGGCATACTAGTGCTGCGCAGCAGGCTTCCAAGTGTGTCCATGAACAATCAGTTCCTCAGATCAACACAGTTATGCAGAAGGCGTGGGTTCTGTGATCAAATAACCTTGGAGATTGGTGGGTTCGACTATGCTGAATTAAGTCTTTTGCTTTTAGACCATTTACTACGCCAGGCATGCACAGTTCACCTCTAAGATGAGGTCAGTCTGAAGTGTTTTACAATCAAAACTGACTATGGAGGTTTGCTTGAAATCTACCCTGGAAAAATTGCTCCATGCAGTGTAAGTAGTCCATGGATAACATACTATGGAAATGAGACTTTCAAATAATGTTGGGTCAGGTGAGCCTGTCGGTGCTCCTCAAATCGAGCCAGGTAAATGACTTACCACTCTCTTAGCCATAAAAAGTGGCAAAGTGAGAAAGAAGAGGGCAAGGGAGTCTGCCCTGAGTGAAGCAGTACATGATATCCGACATTCTTTTACGATATGCAAGTTATCGGTATGGGTTATTCTGCATATAACACTTTTCTTATAAGAAAGGAAAGGTGTTACATGATAAAGGGAATGCACTTTGCAGGGAAGATGGGAGTGGGTGGACAAAAGATGTATCACGATGGCAATCAGAATGTGGAGCCAAGTCATGAGGCTGGAAAAATATCCAAGGAAACTGTGAAAAAGACACAAGGAGAAAATGCTGGCAATGGGAATTGATTTCCTAAAAGTAGAACACATTTTCCTTGGAGAGCTGTCTTTAAAGAGCTCGGTGCATGTCTACCTTTTCTCCCTGAGCCAGAGCTTAAACATAGCCAAACATGGGTCCCCTTCAAACATGTCTCCTAACCTGAACTGGATGTCCCTTGGATACATGGCAATTCTCAAACCTTAGAACACATATGGAGCATCTGGGAAACTTCCAAAATGCAGTCTCAGACTGCCGCTCACCCAGAGATTCTGATTCAGTAATTGTGAGATGGGCTTGAGAATCTACAGTGGTCGCTCCTCTGAGAAAGACTGATTTAAAACTTACTGACAGAGACAGAGAGAGATCACACAGGAAATTCAGAAAGCATGACCAAGTTGATTCTAGATTAGAGCCTTTCACAAGTCCTGTAACTATGAGTAAGACATCTCGCTATTCTAAGTCCCTTTTCCTCATCCATTACTCCTATTACTAATGTCTCTACTCGTTTTATCTTTTTCTGTGTTTCCTCAGGATAAAGCAGAGAATGAGGTTATGATGAGGGGCATGAGATTTGAGTGAGACAGACTCAGTTTGAATCCTAGCTCTAACACTTGCTACCAGGTGGCACCTGGCAAATCACCAAACTCTGTGTCTCAGCTGTCTTCTTCTGAAAAGTGGAAATGATTGTAAGAGAAACTACTTCAGTGGGCAATGAATGGAACAAATGTGTACGTCCTCCCAATTTAATTATGTTGAAGCCCTAACCCCCTAGTATGGCTGTATTTGGAGATGAGGCCTCTACAGAAGTAATTAAGGGTAAAAAAGATAAAGGTGTGGGTCCAGTAAGATTTAGTGTCTCTCTGTTTCTCTCCCTATGCACACAAAAAAGAGGTCATATGAAGACACAGACAGAAGGCAGCTGTCTGTAAACCACAAAGAGAGCCCTCACCAGAAACCAATCATGCTGGCATGCAGATATCAGACTTCCAACCTCCAGGAGTGTGGAAAAATAAATCTCTGTTATTGAAGCCACTTAATGTCTTCAATACTGTGGTATTTTGTTATAGCAGCCACAGCAGACTAATATAGACTAATACAAAGATGGAATTAAATAATTTCATTCATTCATAAATTCATTAAAAATCGGGACACCTGGGTGGCTCAGTTGGTTGGACGACTGCCTTCGGCTCAGGTCATGATCCCGGAGTCCCGGGATCCAGTCCCGCATCAGGCTCCCAGCTCCATGGGGAGTCTGCTTCTCCTTCTGACCTTCTCCTCGCTCATGCTCTCTCTCACTGTCTCTCTCTCTCAAATAAATAAATAAAATCTTTTAAAATAAATAAATAAATAAATTCATTAAAAACCATTCAGAATAGATGTACACATACAGTAAACATTCAGTGTTGAATAAGGCTATTTCTCTTCCAAAATCATTTTGGAGGGGCACCTAGGTAGCTCAGTTGTTACGTGTCTGCCTTTGGCTCAGGTCATGATCCCAGGGTCCTGGGATCCAGCCTGTAAGGAACCTGCTTCTCCCTCTCCCACTCCCCCTGCTTATATTTCCTCTCTTACTGTCTCCCTCTCTCTTTGTCAAATAAATAAATAAAATATTTAAAAAATCATTTGGGAGATGGAAAGAATTATGATATTAATTATATTCCATGAAGAGTTATCTATATCATATACATTTCAATCATAGGAGATAAATAAAAGTACTTTCTCTTCTCTTTCAGTAACTCCAACCATTTATAAAAGGACAAAGCATTCCCTAAATTATTTCCAGTACAGTCAATAAAAACATGGTTGTCTGCTTTTTATTCCCTCAATTAAATGGCTGATGTTAGGCACTATTAGTTTTAATGTTTCATGATGTGTCACTGGTTTTAACCAATTCATACAATGTAGGAATTTTTTGACCACCATGGGCATGTTATGAAGTGATGTTGGATGAGTTAGGGAACAATTTTACCTGGGTGAACACAGGAGGTTCCCCCCAACCCCTAACTTCTGTAACAATATTTTCATGAATATCTTCATGAAGTTAACCATTATGACTGGGAATGGCACTATGTACAGGCCTGTACTAGCACGATTTATGACGTCAGATTCAGTAGTTTCACAAACCTTGGGATGTCTAGGAAAGCTACACATTTTAATTTAAGGATAATACAAAGAAGTAAAAACCCCTTGTAGAAGGGGTTACCCTTCTTATGTAATCTTAAGCTTAAACACAGTAGTTAATGTATTCTTTAACAGGTATTCATGAGAGAATGTGCAAAAGCCAACCCAGTAGTCACTAAAAGAGACAAATTTGCATTCAAAATCTTAACCAAAACAAAAATACATCCCATTTGGAGTAGAGCAAATATATATAAACATAAAATTTATTCTGGAAAGTTTCTTGTAACTTGAAGCAAACTGAAGTGGACTCGGGATTAAATGTCATGATTAGTTACTAAAGTATGTCATAAATGACATTATTACATACATAATAACTTCAAAATACATCTATTGTTACATGCTACAAAATAGACATGTGTATCTGAATTCCAATTATTAGGCCTATATTTCTTTCAATAATATCTTTGACATGGGAAAAAGATCATCTATTTCAGCAATAGAAAGCCTTAAATCACTTTAATTTTCATAAGTAGAGGTAAATATGGTTTATTAAGCAAGAAAAGTATCTACTTCCTTATATTTTGGGGACGGGAGCCATTGAGCTGTAATGATTCCAGACCATCCAGGAGGTTATAAATATTGGTTAATCTTACTTAGTGTCTAATTTATGATTATGTAACTCAAGCTATAAACTTTAACCCAAAATGTAGAATGAATTCAGTGAAATTTGTCTGTCAAGTGCTTGATGTTCTCTTAAGAAAATACACCCTTGGGTGAGGGATAGATATAAACACTATTTTACTGCTTTACAGATGTAAGGCACTGCTTATTGTTGTAAACTATTATTGCAAAACACTAAAGTTTAATTAATCAAATAAGCACTCCAAATACTTCTCCAGATTTGTATATAAGATAATGATAAGGCATGGCATGGGCAGGATCAGGAGGTGGTTTTCAAAGGGTTTAAGGTTGTTTTTTTTAAAGTGTATACATAATCCTTGTACTTAAAAGTGCATTTATGAAAATATGTGTATAATATAGTATTTATGCATCCAAATTACAAAACTGGTACTCCGATAAAAGCCTAATCAACATTTAGGCTAAATATGTATTAATTTATATGTATTAATACATACATATGTATTAATATACATAGATATATATGTACATATATGTATATTTATTGACATGTATTATTTATATACACATATGTATATTTATACATACGTGTATATATATGATTAAGAGTCACTGTACTAATTTTAAAAATGTCCTCTGTGATCTACATGACTACCTATTAGTTGGAAGAGCTGAAAATTTTAATAAGGATTTTATATGACAGTAGAGAAAAGCCTTGGATTCATTATGAGCTCTTTTTCAGATGAATTGAAACTTCTAAGACTTAAGAACATGCATTGAATGCATTGTTCTCAATACAAACATTGGTTAATGAAACAAATACATATGATAAACTAATGTACTTTAGAATTTAAACTACTTTAAAGATAGGCAATTTTAATTAGTGGAAATATGAAGTATAGAACATTTTAAAGTCATTTTAGAAATCATTTTGAAAGATGTAGTAAAAATCAAATCAATGGCTGTCAGGGAAACTGCTTGGCATACTTAATAGTTAAACCTAATAAATGTTGCTTTATCATTCACACACCCCCACCCCTCATGGCTTTCTCTTTACAACAAAGCAGAGAAATATGTAGAGCAGGAAGCAGATTCAGGAAGGTAATTAATTGCTCAACTTCACACAGCCAGGAAGTAGCAGTACCCAACTAAATATATAAGGTGTCTGACTCACAAATGATAAGATACATTTTTTAATTAAGAGTATTTCCAGGGGCGCCTGGGTGGCTCAGTGGGTTAAGCCGCTGCCTTCGGCTCAGGTCATGATCTCAGGATCCTGGGATCAAGTCCCGCATCGGGCTCTCTGCTCAGCAGGGAGCCTGCTTCCCTCTCTCTCTCTCTTTGCCTGCCTCTCCATCTACTTGTGATCTCTGTCAAATAAATAAATAAAATCTTTAAAAAAAAAAAAAGAGTATTTCCAAACTACATATTGTTAAATTCCTCAAAGGCCATTTAAAAGGACCAATGTATTGATCATGCTATTTTTCACGCCCAACTTTTCTTTTAAAAAGTCAACTTCACTTTAGCCTACATTTAACAATCACTCATTCCATTGTAGTAGAATTATTCTTATTTTCTCCCTACAAGTAATTGCTGCACACTTATTATCTGCCAATTGCTGGGCCAATGGCTGAGAACACTCTGGTAAATACAGATTCCCTACAAAGTTCACTATAGTCCAGCAAAGATACCTATGAAAATAAGCACACAGATATACGTTCACACTTTGTGATGAGAATAAGTTCAAGGACAAGTTCAAGTTTCTTTGGGAACACGTAGAGAAGACCTAATCTGGTTTGCATGGTCAGAGAAGGCAATGTTTGCAGTGGCTTGATATGCAAACTGAGGGAACTGGCCAAGCTAAGAGGAACTGAAATAGTCTAGTAGAAGAAACACATGCTTTATGGAGGAGGCAGCAAGGGGTCTACTATTAAGATCAGTGTGGCCTGTGGGCATAGTCAAGGGCATTTGGTGAGACTCAGGGTAGTGGGATCAAATGTGCACAGCCCTGGCCTCTCAAGGATGTTAGTCTTTTCCTATGGAGTAGCCCCTGAATCGTTCTAAGCAAGCAGGTGTGATAAGGTAAGACTTGCATTGATAAACAGTCTCCTATTTACAAAGTGGGAAATGAATTGCAAAGGTTAAGAGTGGGTGTCGGGGAGACAGCAGGCTATCAGCAGAACCTAGGTGACAGCTAATGTCAAGATATACAAGGGTAATGATGGTGCAGAAAAGACAGGACAGGTCCAAAACATATTTAGGAAGGAAATCAAGAAGATTTAGTGTTGGGTTAGAAATAGGGGGTAAGCCAAGACAGTCAGGATTAGTGAGATTTTACTTAATTAAAAAAGAAAAAAAAAACAGTGTATTCATAGGACATCTGTATTCACAAAAGCTAATTGATGATTCAGGTTAATTACTGTTCTCCACATGTTGAATTTCTGACATAGTTTCTGTAAGCATAATTCAGCAACACAACAATGGCAGAGACTGTCATGCCAAAATGAATTGCTAACATATGCAATTAAAATAAATGTCTATGAGACATAACTGTCAAAATAGTAATTATGACTTGGTGAGCTAGAAACAGTCTGAAAACTTAGTCGAAATTAAATTCCTGTCCTCTACATAGAGTCAGTATATTCTAAACCAAGGTACTTAAAAAAAAAAAAAAAAAGAAAAAGAAAAAGAAAAAAACTAATCAAACTCTTTATTACTGAATATTCAACAACATGATTCAGATAAATAGTAGGTAACTGAGAAATGCTTTGAGTAGTTTAATGATTTTGAAGTCATATTCATTTGAAATATATTTCAATTTTAAAAAATAATGAAGAAGAGACCACTCTCAATTTTAAAAATCTGTGATCACTTATTCATTGAATGTAAATAAGTTCACTAACACAAGAGCAATCGACCAAACACAAAGTTAAAACTTCAAACTTACATACTAAAGAGCATTTATTAAGCAAACTATTAAATTTGGGAAAGTATGAAAGTGTATTGGGATATGTATGCAGTCAAAAGTCCCAGATGTATTTCTCTGGTTAGAGGGGCAGCAAGAATAAGGAGACTTTATAGGTAAATAAGCAGAATATTCTGTAAAAATATTACTCAAAAATTAACACTCTGAAGCATACTTTTAGCAGATCTTAAGAAGGTATCATATTTCACCAATTTCAAAACTGAGTTTTTTGAGCTTTCTGTTGCTGTTGTTTACATTTTAACCTCTCTAAAGTCAGGCACCTCTTACAACTAATAGGGTCTTGCAAATACTGGGAGGACAAATACAAGGCACAGTCGTTAC
This sequence comes from Mustela lutreola, assembly GCF_030435805.1. Lineage (NCBI taxonomy): Eukaryota > Metazoa > Chordata > Mammalia > Carnivora > Mustelidae > Mustela > Mustela lutreola. The sequence goes on from NC_081295.1 coordinate 77,050,551, forward strand.
ATAGTTACAAATACTTGCTCTTGATCATAGCTAAGCAAATGGTTTTTTCCTGACTGAGCCATGTGCACATATGCATCGTTGGTACAATATGTGCTACATTTAACTGCTGTAAAAAAAAAAAAAAATTGTTTGAAAAGGCAGTAAACATTCCAAAATCAAACTTAATTATTTGATACATATAATGATATACATGTTAAATGAACAGTGAGATAGAAATATATATTCATATATATAGTCAAAGATTAGCAACATTCTTATACTTGATATAAGATGGAATGTATCAATTTAACCTGGGATTAAAGATATTCTTGTATTAGCTACACTAGCTGTTGGTAAAACTGAGGCATGTTTATCCCCAATGGTATTGTTTTCCATATATTCCCTTTATTTCACCTGAATCAGAAATATTACACAAGTTCATGAAGAGCTTTGCCAGTCCTCATCATCACTTATCATAAGCTAGCACAGACTCTAGGGCATAGGACGTATATTTAGAGCTAGACCTCTATGGTCTCTCTCATTTATGTACAGAATGATGCAGAGATACTAACTGCCCAATAGTAAATAGCTTGGGAAGAGAGTTAATGTCTCCCAAGGGAACAGAGGGCAGGTGTGTTTACTGTCCAGTATGATCAAGATAAAAGCTCTCTCCATAACAAAATTCAAGCAGATTTGCTTAGTATCCATTAAAAAAGATTTAGATTTCCAAAATTCAAGATTCCACCACTATGCTACAAAGCAACTTTGTATACTGGGTGGGCCTATCTATGCCTTCCCTAAAGCACTTGGAGGTATAATAAAGTTGATGACCCTTGCTCTACTGTGAGTAATAAAATCTTTGTCTCTGATCCAGGAATATCATGCCTCCTGCCAGAATCTGCCATAAAACTGTTGCAGGCTAAGCAGCTAGCATGAAAGTAGAAAAAGAAATCTCAGACCCCTCCCATTCTTGATAGGAACCCAAACATTTTTCATCATAAAAGAAATGGATTAACTTTCCTAGAAATTTTTCCATTTTCTAGGTATTTTAAGATTACAAAAGAGTAATTAGCCCCTTTCAGTAACTATTCATAGATATGTAAATTATGATTAATTTCATGACTATTGACCTTTGAAAAAATAAAAGTACTGGTCACTTGAGCCCAGATGTTCAGACACACCCCCAAAACAGGTCCAACCAGGTTTTCTCCACCAAACTGTTTTCTCCTTCTCATCTCCAGTTCAGCTAGTTAGGCTTTTATCCATGTGAGGGAGGGAAAAATTGGAGTGAAATTTTTAGATGCAGTCTTGCTAATCAACAAGAGAATTCATTTAGTATATTATTTCTGAAATGCCAAAACAAATGCATATCAGGTTCACAGGCATTCACTTAGTGAAAAGCCCATTAACTATTTAATTACAGACTCTTCTCGGTACATTCCCTCATAGAACTCCTCTGGAGGAAAACTCTCAGTGTCATATTTAAGATGTACTTGTGCACTGTGAGAAATCATTAAAGCTGCCTGAATACTGCAGTGTGTGACAAGGGGAACCTGACAGACAACAAACTGGACCTATCAGGTAAGTCTACTCGATTAGGCTTATGCTAATGGTAAAATTCTATACACAAAACAGGCAGATAGATAATAACCACTTGATCCATGAGATGATGACAGACATACAAAGATAACCTGCCATTTCATCCTGATAACCTGTTGTTATTTTGATAAACTCTCATTGTGGACCAAATCAGTTAGAAAAAAAAGTTTACACCTATTTGATGAGCACTGAGCAACATGGATCTGTCGAATCTCTATTTCTGTAATATACCTGAAACTAGTAACACTGTTAACTACACTGGATACAAAATTTTTAAAAAAATCATCATTCAGTTCCTAAACCAGACACATTTAATTGGTTGTTTCTCTTGTTGTCTTTTTTTTTTTTTCCAATTTTTTTAAAACTATTTATTTGAATGACAGACATAACAAGTAGGCAGAGAGGCAGGCAGAGAGAAGGAGGGGAAGCAGGCTCCCTGCTGAGCAGAGAGCCCAACACAGGACTTGATCCCATGACCCTGAGATCCTGACTCGAGCAGAAGGCAGAGGCCCAACCCACTGTGCCACCTAGGTGCCCCTCTCTTGTCTTTACAGAAAATTCCATAAAATGGACTGGAGTAGCTTTGTATAATTTAATGGTAAAAATTATCAATGAAAAGTTTCAAAGCATGAGTTTTTATTATATTGATAGACTGCAACTAAATTACTGCTTATTACCCATGTTTAAAGTTAAGTAGGTAAATCACATTACTACACTTTGATTATATCCTCTGCCTATTTCTAATATCTAACATATGGAGTTAATTAGGTCTACCTTATGAAGCCTCTCTTGAAACCTTACTACTGTACTCCTCACAACCCATGAAAAGCAGAACCCATGAAAACCCATTCCAGAGACGTCAAGCCAAGTGCTAAGAGATGAGAGAGGGCTAAGTTGGAGAAAAAAGAGATAAATATGTGATAATGAGAGCTGCCAGAGTCAACTTTTTCTCGGGCCATTCTCAACTACTTCCATAGAAAAGAGCCTATGCTAAGTGCTGATGTTGAATATTACCAAAGCACATCTTCAGACTGAAGAACCTTGACATTCTTCATCATTTAACATTTATTATTTCTTCAGGTAACCAAATAAAATATATTGCCTCTTATTATGGAAGGCATTTAAAACTGAAAAGCACTTTATCAGAAAAAAAAAAAAAGTTCAGAGTCATGACTTTCCCATCTATGTTCCATTTTCATCTGCAAGGAATAAAACAATTAGGGAAGATCTAATATGCCAAGAATTTAATGACAGACATCAGTTGCATTGTTTCACATTTGCTGTTCGAACAGCCATGAGGGGATAATGACTTTCAGTCACTATTAATCAATAAATTATTCAGTTGCAGTTTCCCATAAGTCATTGCTATTACTACCAATAATCAAGTCTCCTCCTTTGTTTCTTGAAATTAAACTGGAATAAGCAGTATAACTAGTTATCAGTTGATCTTCAATAGCTCCCACTAATAATTTGCCACTTTGCACATTAGATTATATTAGCAATAGATGAAGCTTCTGTATATTTTTAAGCCATGGTGAATTGCTAAGTAATTGCACACATATTATTCACCCTACTATCAGGGAAAAGCATTATGCTGTCTAAATGAAGTCAGATTAAAATCAATTAAAAAGATGAGTTGGTTTTGTTTATCATGTATTTTTATAATTTGTCTGACAGCTGTTTCCTGAATACTACCGAAGGATGCATATGAAGCAGATATAACCTCTTTGAATGAACTGATGCTTCTTCAAATTTCTTTTTGGAATGTTTTATCCCCAAATAGGGTTGTTAAGTTAATTCTGCAGTGATAAGATTCAAGATGGCACTAAAAACTTCCTGATTTTCCAGATTTCATACTAATGTTATTGATGGTTTAATTAGGACTAACTGCATGACTGGAAATGGTGCTGTTAGTATTAGAGAGGTCATACTTTTGCAAATGCCATTTAATATGAAAATTGTAATGTAACAAATTAATATCAACAATCTATATAATGAAGGGGCTGAACCACCCATCACACACTAGATGAAAGAATTCTTGTTTTAAAGCAAAATAAAACATAACATTTTTGTTGGCCCTTTTTACTTTGCTTAGGTTAGGTGTAACCAACTTCTGATGCATGGACTCAGTATAAACACAGAAACTTCCATTCCTAAAGGTCACCCATGATCACGATCAAAGTAAAGTTGTTTTGCGTACTTTCATAGATGTCCACACATGTGCAAGTATAGTGGATTCATTAAATGGCTTATTTCCACCTTTAACAGAGTCATCTTTTTACAAGGGCATTTTTGCACCTGACTTAAGTTTGATACATTATGCCCTTCAGTATTTAAATTACATACTGCCCTTTTAGATCTCTAGGCATAAATATGAAGTTATAATGCTAAGGAAGCATAGATAATTTTTTAAGTTTATTTATTTATTTATTTTAGTAATTTCTACACCCAACATGGGGGACTTAAACTCACACCCCTTAAATCAAGAGTCAAATGTTCTCCCAACTGAGCCAAGAAGGTACCCAGAGACACAGATGATTCTATATGGTTTTAGTTTCCTAAAATTTCTCCAATAGCCCAGTAAAATAAAATAAAATTTATCATAACTATTACCATGTAAGAAAAACTAATATCAGTCTTCTTATTTAATGTCTTCATGCCCCAGTGTAAAGAAAGGATTGTCTCCAAGTAAAGATCAGTTTAACCTTTCTTCTTCTAATTCTCTAAAATTATCAATTCATTGTATCTTGGAAACTCCTGCTTCAGAATGCTTATAATAAAAGCCCATTGTTTATAATATGGAAATGAACAAAAGTCTCCATTCAAAGACATGAAATATGCCCACCACATAGAAAGAGAATTGTATGATGTTTCAAAGTTTCTTATTCAATAAATTTTCACTTTCTTTGAAGAAAAATGACTGATATGTAGAGCAGCAGGAAGGGAAATGTCTACTATAAATTTACTTCTGACTCCTAAGGAAATATTGTTTGTGGTAATGACAGAAATTTCAAAATAAGTATATTCCTCCTTGCAACTGAGGGTAAAATACAAACTAAAAACAGAGGAAATGTTTAGTATATTGAACTATTTATTTTATAATTTGTGAAGCATTTCAAAAAATATCAAGAAATACTAAATTGTATCCTGCTACTTTAAACTCTAAAATAAGGTGTTTCTGGGGGCCCCTGGGTGGCTCAGTTGGTTAAGCATCTGCTTTCGCCTCAGGTCATGATCTCTGGGTCCTGGAATAAGCCCCACATCAAGCTCTCCACTCAGACAGATTTCTGCTACTCCCTCTCACTCTGTGATCTCTCTTGCTTCCGCTCTCCCTCAAATAAATAAATAAAATCTTAAAAAATAATTAAGTGTTTCTAAAACTACAAATACAGCTGTTTCATTAAAAATAATCCTTAGGGAGACAAACCATGAGAGACTGTGAACACTGAGAAACAAACTGAGGGTTTTGGAGCGGAGGGGGTAGGGGGTTGGGTGAGCCTGGTGGTGGGTATTAAGGAGGGCATGTATTGCATGGAGCACTGGGTGTGGTGCATAAACAACAAATCTTGGAACACTGAAAAAAATAAAAGTAAAAATAAATTTAAAAATAAAAGATATTAGATGTGAAGATTAAATGAAATTAAAATGATCTGATTAAAAAAGAAAAATAACCCTAAGGAGGTGCCCCTGGATGATTCAGTTGGTTAAGTGTCTGACTCTTGGTTTTGGCTTAGGTTGTGATCTCATGGGTACTGGGATTAAGCCCACTCCACCCCACGCAGGTGCTAGGGCTCCGTGCTCAGCGGGAAGTCTGTTTGAGATTCTCTCCCTCTCCCCTACTCTCACTGGTACTTGCTCGCTCTCTCCCTCAAATAAATAAATAAATCTTAAATAATAATAATAATAATAACAATAGGGGCACCTGGGTGGCTCAGTCATTAAGCGTCTGTCTTCAGCTCAGGTCTTGATCCCAGGGACTTGGGGTCGAGCCCTGCATTGGGCTCCCTGCTCAGTGGTAAGCCTGTTTCTCCCTCTCCCACTCCCCCCCTTCTTGTGTTCCCTCTCTCACTGTGTCCCCCTCTATCAAATAAATAAATAAAATCTTTTTAAAAATTTTTAAAATTACAATAATAATCCTAAGGAGAAAAAAAGTAAGATCATTAAAAAAAAAAAATTTCACGGCCTGCTTTCTAATAAACTCCCTATGAAAATATGGCCATAAAAAGTGGCACAAAAGAAGGAAAAAATAAAATCAGAGGCTAATAAAGTTCTTCTAGTGTGATTACAGCTCAAAATGAACTAAGACTTTTTAAAAAATACTAAGGACAATAACATTAAGATAAAAGACACTATCTTAAAAAGAAAACATTCATGGAAGTGATGGATCTACTACAAGCATCAGAGGATGATACAGTATTAACACTTGTTAGATCAAACCTTTTTCTCAGCTGTGATTTTCTTCCACATTCTCAAAGAAAATCTCAAAATATTATCAAAATAAATCAAATATCAAAATAAATCTAAAAAACTCAAAACAAATCAAATATAAAACTAAAAATTTTTAACATATCCAATGTTTTACTTAATGGACCATTTTAAATATTACTATATTTTTTTTTCTTTTACTGTTCTCTAAGTTTAAGGCATCCATCTGCTTAGGGACTCATTAAGATTCATTTAAGATACACTGAAAACAAAAACTGAAGCATGGTCAGTTTCTGACATGAAAATATTATTAGATAAGAAGTCAAAAGCCTATAAAACCAGACAACTCCCTAAAGAAAGCTTTCTCCAAGTTGCTTTGTTTCTTCTTTTCTCAGATCAGATCTGAAGAACTGAGCTCAGAGTTTAACCAGAGTGTAGAGATTTTCTTCCCCATCACTAATGCTTGGCTAAAATTAAAAACAAAACAAAACAAAAAAAAAACTAAAACAACAACAACCAAAAAACATTGTCCTTTTTCCACTGTGTATAATTTGCTGGAAGGTATGTGAAAAATGTTCTGATTTCCATTTGGGGGTTTGACCTAGAATGGATGAACCTAAGGCTCGGGCCTCTTTCCTAGACATCTTATGGGGAGAGGGCTGAAGGAAATCTGCTCATGAGATAACAAGATGAGTTAATCCAGTGGCTCACATGGGTGCTTGAGTCACACACTTGGATTCGCAAACGACTAGTCAGAGATCTTGACAAAAGCCAACCTAACCATCTAAACTTCCATTTAGCAATATGCAAAATGCCAGACCAATACCTAGCCCATAGATCTTCTCGACAAATTAAATGAATTAATATATATGCAACAAAGATTGTATTATTTATAACCTCAACTCTCCAAAGAGAGTGTAAACAAACAGGTTTGTTGCTAAAGAATGGCAGATTTGGCACACTACAAAGTACAGATGGTAACCAGGCAAAGGTGAATTGCTAGGCAGAATGGAAGAGGCAGAAATTGAAGCCCTGGGCAATTAAGAGAAAGAAGGTGAGGAGTAAGTGGGAGGGCAGCAGGCTGAATCCCTTGAGTCAACAAAGTGTCAGAAGGCGACACACTAAGTAATGGGACCCACCTCCATGTGTGGAGATCTCTATACAGATCCTCCAGAAGGCTCAGCCTGAGTGGACTTCATAGGATATCAGGAAAAGGTGTTCAGTTTGCACTTGAGTTTATGAAGGCAGCTGAGAGGAGACGGGAGGCTAAGGAGACCATACGAGTGAGCCCTTCTGGGCCTCAGCAGAATACCTGGGAGAACTTGAATATTCCAGGCCAAGGAATTAAGACCAATCCAAGTTAAAAATTACTCTGAGGGGTGCCTGGGTGGCTCAGTGGGTTAAGCCTCTGCCTTCGGCTCAGGTCATGATCTCAGGGTCCTGGGATTGAGCCCCACATCAGGCTCCCTGCTCAGCAGGAACCTGCTTCCTCCTCTCTCTCTGCCTGCCTCTCCACCTACTTGTGATCTCTGTCTGTCAAATAAATAAATAAAATCTATTAAAAAAATCACTCTGAGATGTAGGACTGGAGCCCTGCTAACAGCTCAGACTAGGGTTTCCATATGTAAATTGACTTCGAAAGATGGATGATGATATCAATGAGGAGGACAACAATGAGGATGATTTCCTAATAAAGCAGGTAATTGATTAAGTAAACTTGCAGACCTGGTGCTTGTTAATTTAAACAAGGCATTTAATTAAGTCTCTAATTATATTCTGTGGACAAAGTAGAGGGATGAGACAGAGGGGAAAAAAAAAAAAAAATCCCAAGAGTCAGGAATCAATACCTGAACATTTTGTATCCAAACAATGTCGATTGATGAATCGACCTGAAGTTGAAGGGAAAGTGGTAGAATTTGGGGTTCTGTGACTTGCGTTTCCATTTAAATATTTTTATCAGTGATTTGTAAGAAAGCTATAGAAAGCAAATTTGACAAACTACAGAGGAACCCAAACAGGATAGAAAACAAAAGTGCATACAGGATGAGATCACTGGAAATATAAACTTTCAAATGGGCAGGAAACTTCAAAGCCTACATTTAGATTTTAAAAATCAATGATACAAGTATGGGAGCACAATTACCTAACCTGATAGCAGCTCCTATGGAAAAAATAAAACAAAACCCTGGGATTTAAGTAATCACAAATTCAACATGATATGGTTGGGAAGGGAGCTGGTGTCATCAAGTGTGCGTCAGTATCAGACAAGGCCCTTCCAACTCATGAGAGGCGATCATCGTACTTCACCAAGCAATTATTTATTAGTCTTAGCTCTGATTTCTGTTCTGGATGATTAGCGGACAATCTATGGGAAGCAGAAAGTCTTAAAACTGCTTAAAACTACTTGAGAAGTAACTGAGGGAAGTGAGAATATTAGTTTGTTAAAAATGAAGTCTTGTATAAATACCTAGCAGAAGTACTGGATCATATGGTAGGCATTTTTAATTCTTTGAGGAATTTCCACTCTGTTTTGCAAAGGAGTTGCACCAATTTGCTTTCCTACTAACAGTGCATGAAGGTTCCTTTTCTCCACATCCTTGCCAACACTTGTTGTTTCCTGTTTTCAAGTTTAGCCATTCTGACAGGTATAACATAATATCTCATTGTGCCTTTGATTCACATTTCCTTGATGATTGGTGATGTCAAACACCTCGTCATGTGTCTGCTGGCTGTCTGTATGCCTTCTTGAGAAAATATCTATATAGGTCTTCTGACTTTTTTAATTGGGTTATATGTTTTGGTGTTGAGTTTACCTAGGGAAAATGAAAACATTAATTCAAAAAGATGTGTGTGCTCCTGTGTTTACTGCAGCATTATTTACAATAGCCAAGTTATGGAAGTAAACCAAGAGTCCACTGATAGATAAATGAATAAAGAACATGTGGTATGTGTGTGTGTGTGTTTATATACAATGGATGTGGCAAATAGACTTATATAAGGAAATATTACTCAGCCATAAAACGAATAAAATCTTGCCATTTCCAACAGTATAGATGGACCTAAAGGGTATAAGACTAAGTGAAATAAGTCAGTCAGAGAAAGACAAATACTACATGACTATACTCATATGTGGAATTTAAGGGGGAAAAAAAAAGAAAAATGAGACAAACAAACAAACAAAAAAGACTGAAAGAGAATAGATTAGTGGTTACCAGAGGAGAGGTGGACAAGGGAATGTGTAAAACAGATAAAGAAGATTAAGAGTACACTTACCTTGATGAGCACTGAGAAATGTACAGAATTGTTGAATCATTGTATCGTACACCTAAAACTAATATAATACTGTATGTTAACCATACTTGAATAAGTAAGTAAGAGGGAAAAAAGGAATGATGTCTCAATGAAACATGCAAATTTTCTTCAAATGAGTGTGCTGTGAGATATATTTGTTCTTTGATTTGGTACAGAGCCAGCCCAGGTGGATTTGTTAGAAGGACTCATCTGGCTTAGCGCAGTACAACCAGAGGAAGTGAGAATAAGAGGGTGGGATGGGGCTTTGGAACCAGCCATCAATTAGGCGTTCAGCCATTCATAATTTAAGTAACAACAGGCATTTGGCGGCACCCTCTCTATGCCATACGCTGCTTAATAGTAAGATGGAGTCGATATTCAAAACGTCTAACAACTGTATGTCATGAGCCCCAAACAATCAGCACAAATGCCTGATCAAATCAGAAAGAATGCCCACCACAGTGTGACTACCCCCACACACTCTGCATCTCAATTCAAGATTATCAACCAAGGGAACAAAGACCCATGTGTAATTCTAACACACTAGATAGCCACTCTATTGGAAGTTTGAGGGAACAGTAGTAGCCCTCCTGGGAAAGAAATGGAAAAACTTAAATATCAAATAGCATTTGAGAGGGAGCTTGATAAACTTAGGTGAAACAGCAGGTGAAGGGAACATCATAGGAAATCAAGAAACGGCAATAATATCTGGTATGTCCAGGGAACCATAAGTATCTCAAAATCACTGTAGCATTATGAAGTGAGAGTGAGTGGCAAGTGGTAAGATTAGGAAGGCAATAGAAGCCAGGTCATGAAGGGTTATATATATTATGCAAAGAGGTATGGATGCTATTCTATTCTCTGGGCTTTGGGGAGCAAGTGAAGAACTGTGAGCAACACAGGATACTGATCAGAATTACTCAGCAGAAAGACCATTCTACTGTAACTAGAGAAACTGCATACAAGCAGAAGGAGGAGATGAATGTCAACAATACCAGGAAGTAATCAGCATTGACTGACTCCCAACAGGATGACGCATAGATTTCCTGTGTGGGTGGGAGGCAGCTATGGCAGGCTATTGAAAACAGCAACATAATCAATGCATAATAACAACAATAATACTACATATTTGGAATCTGACCATTCCATCGGACATGAAGGAGGGAGTATCTAAGAGAATCTGAGAGAGAGGTGGGGTCTAAAGCTAACACTTTCAGACTTGCTACAGTATCTGAAACGACTCTTAAAAAGTATACTGAAGAATGAAGATCAAATTCTGTATTGTATGCATGACAGAAAATGCTCTACCACTATAAGGTATTGTAACAACTACTAATAATCAATACTATTAATTATTATGTCATATTACTCAAATATTTGTTATGATCAAATCAATACATTGTATTAAACTCAATAAAATATTATGGGTATTAAAATTTTTAAAAGCATACTGAAGAAGAAGAAAAAAGGGCTGAAGCTAGAACTAACTTAAAAACAACAACAACAACAACAACCCTAATATTTAAGTAGTATTTTTCTTCTTGAAAAAGAGAGAAGCCTGAAAAGAATGACTAAAGGCCCAGCTTTGCAACTTTGCAAGTGTGTAGCCTTGGGCAAGTCACTTTGCCCCAGTGAACTCTTCTTTTTTTTTTTTTTTTTTTTTTTTTAATTTGTCAGAGAGAGAGATCACAAGTAGGCAGAGAGGCAGGTAGAGAGGAGGAAGCAAGCTCTCTGCTGAGCAGAGAGCCCAATGCAGGGCTAGATCCAAAGACCCCGAGATCATGAGCCAAAGGCAAAGTCTTAACCCACTGAGCCATCCAGGTGCCCTGCCCCAGTGAATTCTTATTTCCTCAGTTTATACCTTGGAGATAGCCATACATAGCTCAAAAGGTAATATATCATCATACATGATTCCAAATGTCAGTTCTCTTCCCTCTTCTGTGGAAATTTCCAGTCAATCACTGACTAGCTAAAGTTGACTAGCCAAGAGGAACTCATTTAAATTCCAACTCAAACATTTCTCATTAAAAAAAAAAAAAAAAAAAAAAGTGTGGTAGAAGGAGGAGAGCAAAAGTTCTGGAGTAAGTTGGATCTGGATTCCTGATCTGACTTTGGACAATTTACATAACCTGTCTAAATATGTCTCGAGTTGTAAAGTTGGGGTAACTGTCCCTGCCTCGTAGAAATTCTGTTGCTTCATGGCAAAAGCCTAAGCAGTTCATCTCTCTGTGTGTCTGCAACTCAGCAGGTATTCCATAATCTTAGTTCTTTCTGGACCACATCTCTTCACTTCTCGAGTGTACTGCACCAGACATAATAGCAAATTTCCTTAATGACTCAGCGTTAGCATTATGAACGTCAGTTAATGCTACGTGTCAAAGACGCAGATGCAGCTACAAATGTAACAGAGCATCAGGCGAAATGAGCCACGCAGGTAACACACAGTTGACTTGCCTAATTTTGTCATATGCCGGATACTGACTCTGCAGCAGCTTGAGATGATTTACCAAGCACCAAAAACTGTGAATAGCTGCCTTTCTAAGATTTGATCTCATATAAGGGAGATGAACAGCCATTCATCAACCTCTCAAACATTTGTTTGCTCTGTTACAGATAACACAATTTCTTATGCATCTAGCCTTGTCTGTTATAAATGAAGCCTGGGATCTGTGTTGTACCACCCTACCCTACAACCGTGCAACACAGCTCTGTTCTACTGCATTTGCGTTCATTACCTGATGGCACTTCTGAGCTTACGACTGCACCAGAGATGTCAAAGCATCTCTCCTGGATAATTGCCCAGCCCAATCATGGTCTCCTTTGCCTAAGCAGCCATATTTCATACACCATGACCCTACGTGGGGCCTGTCCCTAGGTGACTGGCCCAAGAATCAGCATTAGATGCAGGGCTGAAGGATTCACAGTGTACCATATGACACGGCCTACACAGATTGAAAAAGGTAAGCTAAGCCAGTTAGATTCTTTGTTTTCAAAACGCAAAAAGGGAAACACCAAGAAACTAATGGTGAAAGAATGTCATGTGTAATCCAAAGTTTGGAGGGACCGGAAAAGACAAGCAGGGAAGAAAAGGACGTACTTGCCTGGTGGACAGAGAATAAATCAGATCTGCAGAGAAAGGCAGAACAGGAGAGAAAGAGAGGAAGGAGAAGAGACAGAGAGAAGCGGAGGAGGGGAAAAGAGGCTACAGGAGGAGAAAGTTTAGAGAAAGATGCCTTGAGCCCCAAGGGCTTTAAACATCCCCTTCCATTCTGTTTTTTGTTTTTCTTTAAAATACACTGCTCTTTTTTCCCTGAGATAACTTAAGATGATCGTTTCTCTTTCAATTAATTCAGCCTGACTGATACATTACAATGGTATTAAAATACAACTTCTATGCCTCAGTCAAGTTCATTTCAGATAATGTGCTGAGTTGCGATGGTTGCCATGGCTTTTGATTGACCATAGAGATTAAGTTCAGGTGACTCTCCTCTATTACCTGCTCCCCTCCCCCACCCACATATCACATAGCAGAGACATGATATTCCTATACAGTCCTGGGGAGTAAATGACTAATTCTGGGGTTCAGAATCTTCTCAGAAAGCCCACTCTTTGCTCTCCCTCTAACTCATTCTCTCTCTCCACTCCCGATGCTCTTTCTCGCCCACTCTCTTCCTTTTCTCTCCTCTGCTTTGCTTTTCTTGGGAGCTTTGGCCTCATCCCCATCCTTGAATGCTTCCAGGGTTTCATAGGTCCTCTAAAAATATGGACAGCCAACCTGCACACCACCCAGCAAACCTTCTCTAACCCTCTAACCCCTTCTCTTCGCTACGGTTTCTGGTTATTTTGTTGCACTGCCAACATACTGGTTTCTAGATTTTGTTCTGTTATTCTTGAGGCCTGAGAGATTCTGAAAGCCTGCTTCAATTTCAAAGGCTAGGCTCTGAATGCCTGTAATTTTTGACAGAGAGAGTTAGCCATCAGCAGAACAGGCTCCACCACAGCGAGCAGCACGTGCCCGGCTGTGTGTGCTATGTGGCCACAAGCCGGAGACGGACCCACTCAGGGCTCTAGAGAGACTCCAGCAACAGATACATAAAACACAGTAACATCGTTAACACTTTGAACCTAAAATTATCAGGCAATATCTTTATGTCACTCGGAGAAAATCAAGGGGAAACATGTAAAATTAGGGTAGTAGGTCTTTGAGGACCTGACCAAATGGGTGGCTCCCTCTGGAAGAATCGCTGCCAGAAATCTTATAGAAAAGAAGATGGCATGAGCGCCAAGGGCTGAATATGACCCTGTCACATTAGAACTGTATATTTCTTACTTGTTTGAATATGCGACTAACTCCTAACTAATGAAGACAAACAACCCACATCCCAGACTCTGTTCTACCACCAACCAGCCATATGACCATGGGCTTACAAGTCACTTAAAAGCTGTAGGCATCAATCGCCTAATCCTTTAAAGTGAGTGATCAACCAGGTATTTGTCATCCCTCAGAGCTTTAAGATTCTGCAATCTACATTTCTTTGGATTTCAATGTAATAAGAGAAAGAACCTTTTAGGAAAAGTTACTGTCCAATATTAATTAGCTTCAGTGAAAGAGCTATAAGAGCTAGAAATTTTTGCATACAAATTGTTTGAAAACAGAGGTAAGCATGTCCTATATCGAACGTAAAGAATCAAAAATTATTTAGTTATTGCCTATTTAGCATCACAGAATTTCAGTTTGTCTTGCCTTTTGCTTACTGCCCAACTTAATTTCAGAAACAATACTAGAAGACTGAGCTCAATCAATGTCAAGAAGATTAAAGTGAAGTAAATGACATGTGCAACCCTCACTCCTAGAATAGTGCTGCATGAGAATTAGAATTAAGGTAGAGAGCCCTATGAGCCAGATACACTTGGAAGGTCTGCTCATGCTAATCTGTACGACCCTTCCAAAGTACAAGTTTTATCTGTTAGATGACAATCTAGGCCCACTCCCTGAGTGCAAAAAGGTGCATGTTCCTCCCTAAAATTAGGACTCACAGCTAAACTGAGTGCGGAAAGCCTGACAGCCACTGAATCATATTCTGTTAATCAAGGGGATTCTTGTGTTAAAGGTCATTGCTCATGTGTAGCAATGAAATATGTAATGATGTTGGACCTGCTAATGTTCAGGTACAACAGGCCACTCACTATGTTTAGTCACCTTTCAGGTATAATTGAGCAGGACCTCCTCATTGTGAAAAAAATAAAGAATACCATTCTCTTCCAGGTTTTCTGATGTTGGTTGGGGAAATTCAGATAAGCCTGTCCTGTAAAGCGGGCCTTCCCCACAAATCTGATCCAAAGTAGCTAAAAAGCCACCTGGGTTTGGGGAAGAAGCCTCACCATACCATACAGTTTAACCAGAGTCCCATTTTATAAGGAAGCCAATATTGATGACGGCCAATAATAAGACTTGGTACTTTCCACTCCATTTTATGTTTGCATCCATTCTCTGTTTCATTCAGAAAATAAAGCAAGAGGAATCTGGCATTTTCTCCTCTATCTCAAGTTCTAATTTACCAGTGCATTGGCTAAGAAATTTGAGAATACATACTAAGATTAGAAATTCATGGAAAGATGTAGCTTATTTTGCCCTATGTTTATTGCTGAAGCTTATCATTGGGGCTACACTTATTTTATAAGAATAACTGAAGTTAATCAGCTTATCAGAACCTTACGTGGCTAAAAAGGTCACGTTCCATATGAGGAATAAACACCAGTGTTTGAGAGTTAGTCTTGAGGAATAAGCATTAAGTATTGGTGAATGACATTAGATCAATACTCTAAATTCAGCTCCCCTTTATCCTGCTCTGCAGGAACAATGAGCACTGCAAAGAAACTAATTTCCTGATTCTTAAAGCTTATTCACAAACTCTTACAGTGACCAGTACATGATCTCAATACACGGTTCTGTATAGCTTTTGTGTGATCAAATATACAAAACATAAAATTTACCACATTAACCCTTTACACATGTACAATTCAGTGGCATTAAGCACATTCACAATGTTGCAGAACCATCACCACAATTTCCGGAATGTTTTCATCTTAAACAGAAACTCTGTATATACCCGTTACACAACTCTCCAACTGCCCCTTCTCCCAACTTTCAATAACTTCTATTTTACTCTTTGTTCCAAGAATTTGCCCATTCTAGATACTTTATATAAGTACAATCATACATTTGTCCTTTTGTGTCTGACATATTAGCATAATGTTATACCATATAACAGCAGTTCATTGTTATGGCTGAATAATATCCAATTGTATTATAAACCACATTCTGTTTATCTATTCATCTGATGATGGACACATAGGTTATTTCCACATTTTAGCTACTGTGCTATGAACATGTGCCTTTAACATAATGCTGCTATGAACATGGGTGTACAAGAATCTGTTTAAGTTTCTGCTTTCAATTCCTTTAGGTATATATCTAGGAGGAGAGTTTCTGGATTACATGGTAATTCTATGTTTAATTTTTCTGAGAAACTGCCAGACTCTTCCACAGTGGCTATGCCATTTTATATTCCCATCAGTAATGCACAACAGTGACAATTTCTCCAAATTCTTGGCAATTTTTATTATTTACCATTTTTCATAATAGCCATACTAATGGGTATGAAGTGATTTACATTATTTTTTTACATAAGACTTTTTTTTTGAGATTTTATTTATTTGACAGAGAAAAACACAGTTAAAAAAGGAACACAAGCAGAGGAAGTAGGAGAGGGAGAAGCAGGTTTCCAGCTGAGCAGAGAGCCTGAGGTGAGACTCGATTGCTAGGATCCTGGGATCATGACCTGCACTGAAGGCAGATGCTTAACAACTGAGCCAACCAGGTGCCCCCTACATAAGACTTCTGATTAAAATGGATACTGATGATTACTTACCCAACAACCATTTCTTCCTTCCCCTTTTCCAAACAATTCCATTTTACGCAGGTATTAACTGTATTCCCAACTCTAGACAGTGATGCTGATGAACTAGCTCATGGTATTCCCCATTACTGATTTTAGTCCATGATGAATTCAATCAGAAAAACTGAAAGCTTTTTAAGGGCTTAAAAGATGCTCCATGACCTCTCTCTTTCCACCTCACCACCACCATCCCACACATACGCATGCTACAAATAAAGAACACACTCTCACAGTGTTTTCTGGAGTCATCTTATGATTGTAAGAAGAACCAGCCTGAGGACAAGACTGAAACTCCAAAGATGACAGAGCAGAAATACAGAAAAAGTCTGAATCCTTGATGATATACTAAGCCCAAATCATTCAACCAAAAATCTAAACTACCCATGAATGTCTTTATATGTGAGGTAATAAACTGCTCTATTTCTAAGCAAGCATGAGATAGAGGTTTGGTATCTGAGCTCAAACTCATCCAAATGGATCTGCTTTACTCATATCAGAGGACTTTACATATGGACCAGATAAATGGACTGAACAATAGAGCAGTGACAGATTCTTATCAATGAACAGATACAGCGAATGACAGCTATACATACAAAACATGCAATTCATGTCATTTTTTGTGGCTTACAAGTGAAAAGAATAATACCAGGAACGAATCCCCAAATTAAGAGGAAATTAAAATATCCAGAACAGTAACTTTATGTCCTGAATTTGTTTCAAAATTCAAAGATGAAAGGGAATTCATGTTAAAACAGGCAAAAAACATGGGGGTGAAGCAGCATGAATCATAGGCCTCCTAATCTCTAATACGTCCCCAACTTTCATGAGTTGATTTAATTTTATTTTAAACTTACTGACTCAGTTTTTTATTTAACTATGTTCTCCTTGTGCAAACCATCATTTCAAAGAGAAGGCTGAAACAAGCCTTCCTTTGAAGTCTTCTTTCTTTCTTTACTAGAGGTATAGTGGACATACATTTAAGATATAGGTTAAAACTATTTCCCCACATCCCAAAATTGTGGGGTTTGTTTGTTTTCCTCTTCTTCCTCGCATTCTCTCAATCAAGAGATTCCCACTGGAGAGAACCTGCTTATGTCGCCATTGAACGGTTGCTGCTTCTTTCCTCTCCCAGTACTTGCAATAAATGCCAAGAAACCTAAATTTGGGCAGAGCAAGAGGTTCACTTTCAATAGAATGAACCCAGTTGCCTCCATTTCAGGTCATTCCGGGGTAGAAAAGGTCAAAATATAATGGTCACCCGGAAACCATTCTTAGTCACTTAAGCAGGACACCTCATTTAGAATATGCCATTCAGATCAACTAGCTCCACATATGTCAAGTCACAATGCCCCCTAGGAAGCACTTAGTCTAACTAATAATAAGATGATACGCATGCACTATCAGGGGATGCAACGCAAGTGTAAAAAGCCGAGACGTAAATGACTCTTCTAAAATGTTCTGGTGTGGATTTATGATATACAGGTCAAGTATCACTTTCAAGGCACTCAGAAAGCATTAAAATAGAGAAAATAATATCTCTTCTGGGTCTTATTCCTTCAATGCCATTCAGCACATTGTTCTTTAAGGCCAGGTCTACACTTGAGAGTGCATGATCCCGCTCACCCTCCTATAGCTGCTGTTTCACTCTCCACTCTGTTTTAAAAGCAGCCAGAGCTGAAAATAGCTCAGGAATGTGAAGCCTGCATGACAGTGCAGTTACCATTTCAAACATGCACAGAAAATGTTCAGCCTGAGGCTATTTTTCTCAAGTGTGAATACTCCCTAAGAGAAATAGTTAAAATTTCCCCCTAAATATTCTCTGCAAATAGAGGTCATTAAAAAGGGAGTCAATATATTGGCATCATTCGGCCTCTAATTAAATAGAAAGACATTTCTCAAACCAAAGGAAACTGATCAGCTGTTTGTTTTTCTTTTAATTTGGAAAAGAAAAATATTCCTAGATAAATTAAAAGGTATTGTATAAGAATTGTAATACTGATTGCCTGTTCTTAAGAAAATATGTCTCAGGGATTACTGAAGAGAAAGACAAGAGACTAAAAATACAAAATCGTCAAATGCTGATTTATAAAGAAAAAAACTTAGGCATTATAAAGTTTTAGACCTAGCTCAGCATTCCCCCACCCATGGTCCCTCTGTACATTTTCTGTACGACCACATTTTATCTTTGTTATCAAAAAGTTCATATTTATGGGGCACCTGAGTGGTTCAGTCGGTTGAACATCAGACTCAGATTCTAACCAGGTCATGATCTCAGAGTCCTGGGATCAAGCCCCACCTAGGGCTCAGCTTGGAGTCTGCTTGAGATTCTCTCTCTCCCTCCTCCTCTGCCCCTTCCCCACAACTCCCTCTGCCCCTCCCCCGTTCACACATTCTCTTTCCCTCAAATAATAAATAAGCCTTTTAAAAAAATTACACATTTAAGACTATCAATGCAAAAAGCATCTAACTGAAAAGTAGTCCTATGCCACAGAAAAACAGAGGATGTGTTTGGAAAATGTATGCGCTGAAGATCTGAAGTAAAGCTGTCATAAATGACCTCGTTAATCTTTATACTTCATGTAATATGGTGTCTATGTTTCTTTTATATTAAATTAGTATTATTAAAACTAAAATTGATTATAATATTAAAAGTGACACATACATACAGGATAATGTGTTTTCTTTGTCTAGATTGCTTTTCCTCTTGGCATTTATATTAAGAAACATTCATGGAGCACTTAATTTATCCCATGAATTATTTTATACCCTTTACAAATATTCACACATTGAATTTAACAATTACCCACTCATTGTACAAATAAAGAAACTGATGAGCATCAAGGTTAAGTAATTTTCCCAAAGTCACAAAGTTAGTAAGAAATAGGGCCAGAATTTAAGTCAAGGAAGTCTGACTCCAGACTCCATGGTCTTAATCACCACACTACTGAGAGAGGCCTCATTTGTAGTCTCTCAAAGAAGAAAGAAATGATGGATAATAGGGCAAGAGAACAAAGGTCTAATTTTGATTTCTCACTATCACCTAACCTAAGGCAATTTCCTTAAATTCTCTGGGCCTCTTATTCCTCATTAAGGAAATGGAAGTTCTTTAGTAAGACCTCTTTTTCCTCTAAAATTCTAAAATTCAGAGCTATGGACTTTGAATATGTTTACAAAAGTTGAGAGCATGGGCTATATAGCACCAAAACCCAGGGCGTATAAAGACTAACTATGCCAAGGGTGAAGATGCAACATGATCGACTTCAGAATTAATGTCCTTTGTTATAGCTTTCCTGATTTTTCCAACTGGTTTTAATGTTGAAAATGACTGCTCAATGTAAAGGTAAGTATAAACCAGCATTACTGTAAAGGAACTATATGAAAAGCCAAACACTTTAACTAGGGCAGACAAGAGTGAGTGTCTTCTTAACCATGGGAATTACAGCATGTCATATCTGAGTGCAGACTTTGTGAGTGGATAATACATTTCCCCGAAATGTCACAAAGACAGGATCATTGTTACCAACAGCTTAGAGGAGAAGTACTGAACTGTTCATTCTTAAGTGGCCAGTAGGGATAGAAAATAGAATGCAATTAGTTAATAAATTCCTGTATAATGCTAAATCCACAGAAGATCCAAGAAATACATAATAGTTTAACTAG
Organism: Mustela lutreola; assembly: GCF_030435805.1. Taxonomy (NCBI): domain Eukaryota; kingdom Metazoa; phylum Chordata; class Mammalia; order Carnivora; family Mustelidae; genus Mustela; species Mustela lutreola. The sequence continues at coordinate 77,070,464 of NC_081295.1, forward strand.
CTTGGTTGTTCATTAAAATGATATCACCAACTTGCATTCTGACTTTTATGATATACAGATTTTAATATATAGGCTCACTTGAAGGAAATGGATATTTCATTTCATATGGATATTTGCAGTAAATCAATACAATCTGCATTACAGTACATTGCTTCAATGAAGCAAGAGGATTCATTTTAATGATCTCCCACTGTGCCCTGTTATTAAGTTTCACTGACTAAGTATTTTCAGCAATATTTTCTTCTCCAAAAACATGTCTACACAACCGCAAAACAGCTAGTCGATATAGTCAATTGAAAAATAATTTCATTGGGGCAGCTGACAAAATATTTTACTGTTCTGAAAGAGCCGACCAACTGATTGATTTTCCTTTTTACTAAATTGATTGGCTATTTCTGTGAACAATTCCATCAAAAATTAATTTTACATACGTCTTCCTTCTTTCTATTGAGTATGTTCTAGTTAGAGAGTTTAGTTTTTAATTTTTTTATATGAAATTTTCATTATTACACTATAATTAGCATATGTTTGTTATAGGACCATAACCCCAGGCACAAACATAAACCTGGCAGCATTTTCTATTTTCCCTCCTCACTTTTTCCTAGATACATACATATCTACAGGCTTCAGATACTGAAGTATGTATAGCTGGTACTTTGGTCTTTTTTTGTTTGTTTGTTTAAGATTTATTTAAGAGAGAGAGAGAGAGAGAGAGAAATTAAGTGGGGAGGGCAGAGGAGAGAGAGAGAGAGAGAATCCCAAGCAGACCATGGGCTACATGTGGAGCCCAAAGTGGGACTTGATCTCAGGACCCTGTATCAGGTGCCCAGGTGCCTTTGTTTCTTACTTAACATTATATACCGTCCATATTTCAACTCCTTAACATTCTTCCAAAATATTTTAATGATGACAAAATATGCTGTTATGTGGAAGTCACATAATATTCTATTTATATATATAATAAACAAATCGTCATCTGTACGCTTTTCCACAGGTTTCTAAGAATAAAATACCTTTATCAGTTTTAAAGGTTACATTAATTTTCCCCAACTGTCAACTTGAAAGTTGTACAGACCTTTACTTTCACTAGCTGACAGATATGGTCTTCCCCATCTCTGAAAAGTATCTTTCTGGACTCGCTAGTTTTATGAATAAAAATGATTTAATCTGCCTGTATCACTACGAGTGAATTTAAACTGTTTCATCTGTTTACTAACCATTGGTACTGTCTCTTTGAATTGCTTATATCTTTGCCTTCTTTTTTTAGTAGGAGTCCTATTATTTTTTGCTTTCGATCATTGCTGTATCTCAGTTGGATCTCTCACTCCTCATTGGCTAATGTGACTATAGCACCAGAAAGTAAAAGTCTAGAAAAGCACTCTACCTTTAGACAAACTTTTTTTAAATGCCATTTTGCTAGTTTGTTTTCTTGTCCTTGTATGTAAAATGCAACATTTATACAAAATAAGGGGCAATAACAAACTAAAAAGGACCTCTGATTGGCAGGCCAATTTAGTCTATAAACTAACACAAAGGCAATATTGCATAGCTCAGCAATCCAAACATGTCTTTCTTGTACTTCTTTTGAACAGTGGCTATTCTCATATCACAAAGAATGTATTTTGCTCACATTTAGAATTTAGAGATTCATTGCTAACTACTATTAGAACCCAGTGACCATGATTATTTTCCTATCATGTTATTTATACTTCAATATTTTCAAGTATACTCCCTGAGAAAAGTAAGGCATACAAAATCTGATCAAAAATTTCAATCTAGGGGCGCCTGGGTGGCTCAGTGTGTTAAGCCACTGCCTTCGGCTCAGGTCATGATCTCAGGGTCCTGGGATCGAGTCCCACATCGGGCTCTCTGCTCAGCAGGGAACCTGCTTCCTCCTCTCTCTCTGCCTGCCTCTCTGCCTACTTGTGATCTCTCTCTGTCAAATAAATAAATAAAATCTTAAAAAAAAAAAAAAATTTCAATCTAAATGAAGTCCCAAAAGTTTATTTTCACTTTTGTTCCCCTTTGTCTTTGAAGACCTATTTTGAAAGAGGTTGCTGTGGCCGATTCAGAGAGGTTACTGCCTATGTTCTCCTCTAGGAATCTGATGGAGTCCTGCCTCACCTTGAGGTCTTCTATCCATTTCGAGTTTATCTTTGTGTATGCTGTAAGAGAATGGTCGAGATTCATTCTTCTACACATAGCTGTCCAATTTTCCCAGCACCATTTATCGAAGAGACTGTCTTTTTTCCACTGTTTATTTCTTCCTGCTTTGTTGAAGATTATTTGACCATAGAGTTGAGGGTCCTTATCTGGGCCCTCTACTCTGTTCTGCTGGTCTATGTGTCTGTTTTTATGCCTGTACCATGCTGTCTTGGCGATCATAGCTTTGTAGTAAAGCTTAAAATCAGGCAACGTGATGCCCCCAGTTTTGTTTTTCTTTTTCAACATTTCCTTAGCAATTCTGGGTCTCTTCTGGTTCCCCACAAATTTGAGGACTGTTCCAGCTTTTTGAAAAATACCAACAGAATTTTGATTAGAATGGCACCAAAAGTACAGATTGCTCTAGGCAGTATAGACATTTAAAAATGTTTATTCTTCCAATCCATGAGCATGGAATGGTCTTCCATCTTTTTATGTCTTCTTCAATTTCTTTCATGATTGTCCTATAGTTCCTTGAGTACAGATCCTTTACCTCTTTGGTTAGTTTATTCCCAGGTATCTTATGGTGCTTGGTGCTATAGTAAATGGAATCGATTATCTAATTTCCCTTTCTGTATTTTCGTTGTTAGTGTATAAGAAAGCAACTGATTTCTGTACATTGATTTTGTATCCTGCCACATTACTGAATTGCTGTATGAGTTCTAGTAGTTTGGGGGGTGGAGTCTTTTGGGTTTTCCATATAAGGTATCATGTCATCTGGGAAGAGAGAGAGTTTAACTTCTTCATTGCCAATTTGAATACCTTTTATTTCTCTTTGTTGTCTGATTGCTGTTGCTAGGACTTCCAGTACTCTGTTGAACGAAAGCTTCTACACAGCAAAGGAAACAGTCAACAAAACAAAGAGGAACCCATGGAATGGGAGAAGATATTCACAAATGACAGTACAGATAAAGGGCTGATATCCAAAATCTATAAAGAACTCCTCAAACTCAACACACACAAAACAGATAATCCCATCAAAAAATGGGCAGAAGAGATGGACAGACAATTCTCCAAAGAAGACATACAAATGGCTAACAGACACATGAAAAAATGTTCATCATCATTAGCCATCAGGGAGATTCAAATCAAAACCACACTGAGATACCACCTGACACCAGTTAGAATGGCCAAAATTAACAAGACAGTAAACAACATGTGTTGGAGAGAATGTGGAGAAAAGGGAACCCTCTTACACTGTAGGTGGGAATGCAAGTTGGTGCAGCCACTTTGGAAAACAGTATGGCGACTCCTTAAGAAATTAAAAATAGAGCTTCCCTATGACCCTGCAATTGCACTACTGGGTATTTACCCCAAAGATACTGATGTGGTGAAAAGAAAGGCCATCTGCACCCCAATGTTCTTAGCAGCAATAGCCACAGTCGCCAAACTGTGGAAAGAACCAAGATGCCCTTCAAAGGACGAATGGATAAAGAAAATATGGTCCATATATACAATATTGTGCCTCCATCAGAAAGGATGAACACCCAACTTTTGTATCAACATGACGAGACTGGAGGAGATTATGCTGAGTGAAATAGGTCAAGCAGAGAGAGTCAATTATCATGTGGTTTTGCCGATTTGTGGAGCATACAGAATAATACGGAGGACATGGGGAGATGTAGAAGAGAGTGAGTTGGGGGGAATTGGAAGGGGAGACGAACCAATGAGAGACTGTGAACTCTGAGGAACAAACTGAGGGTTTTGGAGGGGATTGGGATGGGGAGTTGGGTGAGCCTGGTGGTGGATATTATGGAGGGCACGTATTGCCTGGAGCAGTGGGTGTGGTGCATAAACAGTGAATTCTGGAACACTGAAAAGAAATTTAAAAAAATTTTTTTAATCTAAATGCATTTTTATTTCCCTTTTCAATATCAATGTGTCACAAATGATTAAAATATACTTACTGTAAAGGGGCCATTAGAATAACTGTGAAAAGATAAACACTAAATCTGTAGGAAGCCAGATTGTGTAACTGCTAATCAGAAGCAAATCTGATACAAAGCTACCCTCTAATCCTATCAGAAGCCACCTGTCCTTGCAGCCTGATTAAAAAGTGAAATCACACTGGAACCCTTTGACATTATTCAGACAATTAAGGCATCCAGAATACAGGGTTTGGGAGTAAATATGCATAAAAATACTAATACATTACTATGCGAGTAAATCTGTAAAAAGGCATAAAATCAACTAAGTTGTTTAAAAAATATATGATTTGGGGCGCCTGGGTGGCTCAGTGGGTTGAGCCGCTGCCTTCGGCTCGGGTCATGATCTCAGGGTCCTGGGATCGAGTCCCACATCGGGCTCTCTGCTCAGCAGGGGGCCTGCTTCCCTTCCTTTCTCTGTGATCTCTTCCCTTCCTCTCTCCTACTGTGATCTCTCTCTGTCAAATAAATAAATAAAATCTTTAAAAAATATATATATATATATATATGATTTATGAGTACATCATCACTTCTTTCTGTCTCTTAAAATGGGACCAAACCTTGTAAATTGAGTAGTTAAAATTGCTTCCTATTTGCATCTGGGATAAAAAGAACTAGAATAGGCTGGGGCACCTGGGTGGCTCAGTGGGTTAAGCCTCTGCCTTAGGCTCAGGTCCTGATCCCGGGTCCTGGGATGGAGCCCTGCATTGGGCTCTCTGCTCAGCAGGGAGCCTGCTTCCCTGTCTCTCTCTGCCTGCCTCTTTGCCTACTTGTGATCTCTCTGTCAAATAAATAAATAAAATCTTAAAAAAAAAAAAAAGAACTAGAATAGGCATAGAGAAGAGAGAGAGATAATCAAGAGAATAAGATGAATTTTTAATAGTCAATTATATATGAATATAGATTCTGCTAAAACAAATGATCATGGTGTAACCAAGACACTGCTTGTTGCCCAGCAATAATAATAATCTAAGGCATAATATCATACTATCTTAATTTTATCACAGACTTAGTCTCCAGTCTCTGTAACAGATTGAATGAATGTTTTATCTAGTATTATGACCAATGAGCATGAGTTGTTTGTAATGAAATCCTTTCACTGTCTGTTAATTGTTAGCCTAGATAGTATCTGGACAGATTATCAGAATTACAGGAATATAATGACAACAACCAATTTTGTTATTACCTCTTCATTGCTAAATGCCTCTTACTCAAGTCAAATCAATAGAGTACTATTTGAACTAAAATCAAAAGTGTAAGATTCCTTTAGGAAAGCTGATAGCCCATAGCCTACAAAAACACACAGAAACACCTGATTTTAAAACTCTTCTGAGTATCGATATTCAGTCTTTCTAGTAACTTCTTAATGCCTAAGTTTGTTTCCTTTAAGGGAAGAAAGACGAGTCCATGTTTATACACAGACACAGACACACACAGACATAACAAAAAGCCTCAAAGTTTCGGGGCGCCTGGGTGGCTCAATGGGTTAAGCCTCTGCCTTAGGCTCAGGTCCTGATCTCAGGGTCCTGGGATGGAGCCCCACGTCTGGCTCTCTGCTCAGGAGGGAGCCTGTTTCCCTTCCTTTCTCTCTCTGCCTGCCTCTCTGCCTACTTGTGATCTCTGTCTGTCAAATAAATAAATAAAATCTTTAAAAAAAAAAAAAGCCTAAAAGTTTCACCGTCTTAGGTTCTGCCTGATTTGGGTACAATTTAAATTTCCTGAACATGATGAGACACACACATGTCTTTTCGTTTTAACTTTAACAAGGCTTTAGGGTGCTCTTTTGAAATTACCATTAAGCCATTAAATCACTGTGACTGATGAACGACAAATTTGTGCCGTATGATTCCAGTTACCAAATCTCTAAATCACTAACATGAGAGATTATTGACTTTTTTCTAATCAGAGAAAAGAATTTTTCCATTTTTGTTAACACAAAAGTAAACTTCCAAGGATATCCCTCAAACACACACATATATAAACACACACATGTATAAACCTAATCTGAATAAAAGATAAATTTCATTTATATAAAGCATTATATTATTATTAAAGTCAGTTCACAATAATATATAAAATACTGTACATTTAAATCCATTGACAGAACCTGTAAACTATTTATTTCTATTCGTTTTACATGAAGACACACAAATAATCCCTGAAAACCAAAATGAAATTATTTCCCCTATTTTAAAGCAGTTTGAGAGAATTTTTTTTTCCCTGAATGGAAAGAGACACACATATCATCTATTTCAACACTGTATCCAAAGCAATTATTTCTTCTATAATTATTGGACCAAACCCAAGACCATCTTATACCTGAGTTCACCCAAACAATAACAATATATAATCTTATTTTTAAAATATGTATGTCTGGGGCTTCTAGTCATTTAAGCAGCCAATTCTGGATTTCAGTTCAGGTCATGAACCTAGGGTCCTGGAATCCAACCCCACTTAGGGCTCTCTGTTCAGCAGGGAGTCTGCTGGAGGATTCTCCCTCTGCCTTTCCCTCTGCCTCTCCTTCTGGTCTCTCTAAAATAAATAAATAAATCTTTAAAAATAAAGAAATAAAAAATAAAATAATAAAATAAAATACATATGTTTAATATACTTTACTGTGTAAAAACTTAAAGCAAGAGTTAATATTAAATAATATGAAGAGATCAGACTTTACAGATGGTGGAAATTACGAATTGTAGATGATAGCAATGCGAAAAATTTTAAAAGTCTAAGTTTTTTGGTTTTGTTTTGTTTTTATTTTTGTTCTTGTTTTTAGAGATGGGGGAGGGGCAACAGGAGAGGGAAACCCATGCTGGACACAGAACCCAACTTTGGACTCAACCCCACAACCCTAAGATCATGACCTTAACCGAAATCAAGAGCCAAACACTCAAGCAACTGAGCCACCCAGGCACCCCAACAATCTAAGTTTTGAAAAAAAAAAAAATTGCATAAATATTTAGTCTACAGTTTCTGTATGTAAAGCTCAAATATAATTCATCTAACAAAAGTTAATCCAAAATTTAAAATATGGTAGTTTTTATTTTAGTAATATGGTACATTGATTTTTAATAATATTATGAATAATAGCAGTAATGATAATACTGAATGTAAACACGAAGTCTTATTAAAAATCTATAGAAGATGTGTACAAGTATCTTGCTCATTCCAGCTCCCCTGTGTCTGACAGAAAGTATACATGCAATCTCTATGTCTATCTTTGTTTCATACATATATCATATAAACCTATAATCATGATAGTGGCTTACAGAATAAAACACCGGCCTCCTATTTCTGTCACAATGCACAACAGAGAACTCTCTTAATATGATTTTACACTTTGAAGTGTATTTTTTATTACCACAAGCATTATATATGAAATACATAAATAAGAAACATTTTTAAATGGGCATACACACAAAACAAACTCGGAAACAGTTCCGGAAGAAAAAAAGATCATGCATTTTCTTTACAATCACTTGCTCATATCTCTTCCGAAAGTTCAAGGTTAGATAATTCCCTACTGAGCAATCAAATTATGACACTAGATTTACTACATCAGATTTCACTACAAAAGGTCTCATTTCATTTCACATACTCTATTGCTTCTCTTCCAGCCCTCTATGGACTCTTACTCAGTGATCAGAACACGTGAAACCGTTCTCTGTACACACAAACTTGTTTCTACTTTTCTGACTCATTCTTTGGAATGAAATCCCTAGCCACAGAGTAGTCAGCACACTATCAGCAGTCCCTGTGGGACTTTCTTCTTGCTCACAGCCCCACCATCCTTCAATGCTACTTTGATGGAAATCTACAGACTGGTGTCTGCTAATTCTTTTCATTCACACCAAAGCTGGCAAAAAATGTCCTCAAATCAAATGCTTTCAGGAAAATATTTACCATTCTTTCAAAGATAACTTTTTACATTAAAGCAGGGACTGCAAATATAAAATGGGGTAAAAAGGAAATTTAAATATCTTCATCGCCCGAGGTTATACTTTCTGAAAACCAGCACTTTAACCTTTGACTGTACCTAAGTGATTCAAGCATAAGCACATCAAGAAACAATATTAAGTATCACTTTTATTCCTGAAGATTTCCAGCTACCTGGTAGTTCCAAAATAAAGGCAATAATAAATGTTTTTAAGTTTCTTTTTCATACCTTTAGGCCCTCATGGCCCTTGCCAAACACACAGTCTTTGAGTATAGGTGTGCGATGGGGGTTGCTGGAGGACGATCGAAATCCATTCTCTCCTTTCCCGTGAGGGCACTGCAGCTGCTCAGTGGGATGGTCAAGTCTCCTTTGCAGGTGTTCAAATGTTACTAAGGTCTCCTCAAAGGAGGTATGTAAGCAGAAGTGATGTGTGCTATTTCTGGGCCTGGAATGCTCCCCTTTTTCTGCCTTTCCTCTTCCTCCTAGAATCCTCAGGAGCTCCTGCTCCACTGGGGACTATGCCATGAGGGGATGGTGAATAGACAAGGCAGAAGGAACTGAGTTCCTGACTGACCACAGGAGCAGAGCTATGCCAGTAACATGGACGCCTCTCTTCAAAAAAGCTAACTGAGCAAGGATGACCCTAAATGGTATTACAACCAATGAAATAAGACAGACAAAGGATGAATACTATATGATTTTACTTACTTGTGGAATCTAAAAAACAAAACAAAAGAACAAACAAAAAACAAACAGACTCTTCAATACAGAGATCAGACTGCTGGTTGCCATTCGGGAGTCCATGGGGAGAAGGGTAAAATACATGAAGGGGATTAAGAGGATTAAAATAGAAAAATAATTTCTATTTTTCCCTTACAAACTTCACTTACAAAACAAATTTGTCACAGGGAGGAAAAATACAGCATAGGGAGTATAGTCAAGAGCGTTGTAATCATGTTGCATGGTAACAGATGGTGATAGCACTTACTGTGGTGAGCACTGAGTAACATACAGAATTGCCAAATCACTATGTTGTGTACCTGAAACTAATATAACACTGTATGTCAGCTATTGTTCAATAATAAATAAATGAAAATTCTTAAGAAAAACACTGTACATTTGACGGAAAAGCCAAAGGTTATATTCAGAAAAAAAGAAATATTACGTGAGCAATAAGAATTTATATGTTCTTAAAGCATTATACTTCATGTTGTGGTCTTTAAAGATTGTATTTATTTATTTATTTATTTGAGAGAGAGAGAGAGAGAGAGAGAGAGCATGCATGCAAGATCCAGCAGGAAGAAGAACAGAGTGGGAGGGAGAGGAAGGTGGGAAGCATCTGAAGAGTCCACTGTGTGGAGCCCACTGGGGACTCAACCTCAGGACCCTGAGATCATGATCTGAGCTGAACTCAAGAGTCAGATTCTTAACCAACTGAACAACCCAGGTGCCCCAGGTTTCTCGGTTATAGCAACTTAGCAACTTAGCCTTCCCGCCAATACGAGATGAGATGAGGTAGGACAGAACATGATAAAAATATGAAATTCTGCATTTTGGATTAACTATGGCCTTTGTTTTTATGTAGCTAAAAGATTACCAAGCTTCATATATAGACAGAGCATGTACCTGAGAAACAGACATGGAAAAAAAAAAGTTTGGATTATCTATATGATTTATATTGAGTTCCATTGGATCTTGAACTGATAGCAAAACTGATGACTTTGTAGCACCTATAGTTCCATTCAGTTCCCAAGAAACAAGGTAATAACTAGAAAAGAAATACATTTAATATGAATTCTCAATAAAAGTATATGTAGTAGTATAGACTATTGTTATTCTAAGCTTTAGAGGTTAAAAATGAAAAGAATACAACCTTCTGGGGAAAAAAATTAGTGAGATTTTACAATGTACTTATAATTATATGGAAAAGTGGGATACAAAATAATGTAAACACTATTATCTCAAATTCTTAAACTCTATGTGTAGTCATAAATACTATTCACATAATTTATATAGATGTCTGGGTGTACACACATATATATGTATGCAGGGAAAAAAATCAAAGAATTACTCAATAATGGTAATAGTACTTGTCTTCTGGCAAAGGGAATACAAGTTGTTTTTATTTCCTTATTCACAACTTTATATATTTTTCTAATTTTCTACAGTAGACATACTTTTATAATCAAAAGAAACAATAAAAACATTTTATACCCCCACTAATTTTTATGAACCTTGTTCTGCATAATGTTGTATCTCACTGTAATGAGAATCAATAATTCTGAAAAAAATGCATTTATAGAGCAATGAGTTACATTTTTAAACTGCATTAATATTTTCTTTTCTAATAAATTATTTTACTTAGTGCCAGAATAAGCACCTTCAGGCTCTGTTTTAGGAACAATGCTAATTCACATGGCTGCTGAAATGCACTCAGTAATAAAGTGCATAATTTCTATTTTTCCCTAATCAGGCCACTTCCCAGTCAGGACAGGTGGGCATGCTTCTGCAGTCAGGATCCAAGAGTCAAAGACAAGAGATTACCTAGATAAACCAGATAATCTGGCATGTCTGGAATGTGATTTTTACATCAGAAACAGTTGATGAATCTACTGAGATACAGATACAATATGACTGTGTCTTAAGAAATCAACCCAAGTTTTAGCCACATCAGAAGAGGGAAGGAGGAGCGCCTGGGTGATTCAGTAGGTTAAAGCCTCTGCCTTCGGCTCAGGGCATGATCCCAGAGTCCTGGGATAGAGCCCAGCCTCGGGCTCTCTGCTCAGCAGTGAGCCTGCTTCCTCCTCTCTCTCTCTCTCTCTCTCTCTCTCTCTGCCTGCCTCTCTGCCTACTTGTGACCCCTGTCTGTCAAATAAATAAATAAATAATCTTTTTTAAAAATTAAAAAAAAAAAAAAAAAAAGAAGAAGAGGGAAGGAAAGGATTTCTCTCCTCAAGACCCAGCAGGACAAGATAGGGGTTCCCCACAGCGGAAAAGGAAATATTCAGGAAGCCAGTACTGATGACCACACGACATGTCCGTGTTAAAACCAGGGTTATAACAATCTCTCTGACGACAAAATTGGCATCAATAAGACAATGCACTCCCTTGGAGAATTTTCTTACAAGGAACTAAAAAGAGGCAGATGGCATGATATGAGCATTTTTTTCTTGCTCTTCTTATATGTCAAAAATTATTTTAACCAAACAAAATTTAAAACCAGAAAAAGGCAAAAATCATTCAAAAGATACAAAAAGGACCTGGATGAATGGTATACATTTAACTACAGTTAGACTCCACATGATGAAGAGTAAAGCAACATTGCTTATAACCACTTATAACCACTTGTACTTGATACACATACACATAAGGAAAGGTTGAAAATGGGCTTCCCATCCACTCGGTCTCTCCTGCCAAACACCTAGGAGCGCTTATCTATTCCCATCTACATACTTGTCAACTCTATTCCAATATAGTTTTCAGAATCCGCCTCGGTCCCTCCAGCTCTAATATCATCTTTCGGTCTAAAGAGGTGCCCTCCTACACATTCTCCCTCTCTCTAGTCTTACCTCATTTTACATAAAATTTTCACAGGAACCTTCCCAAATACAGAAGAGATCATGTCACTACTCTGCTCAAAACTCTCCAGTGGTTTTTCCATGATTTTTTTTTTTTAAGATTTTATGTATTTATTTGTCAGAGAGAGAGAGAGCGAGCACATGCAGACAGAATGGCAGGAAGAGACAGAGAGAGAGAAGCAGGCTCCCTGCTGAGTAAGGAGCCCGATGTGGGACTCGATCCCAGGAACGCTGGGATCATGACCTGAGCTGAAGGCAGCCGCTTAACCAACTGAGCCACCCAGGCGTCCCTCCATGATTTTTAAAATACAATGACATAACACAGAATCCGCTCTCCAGTTTTCATGATTTGGCCCTGCCTAACTTTGCAACTGATCTCTTCTGTTGTTCTTTCACTCAAAACACGTGGCCCTCTCTCAGATCCTCTGACAGAACCACGCTCATTCCTGCCTTTCATGGGAGTTCCCTCCTCTGGGAGTCAATGTTCCCCCAAATTTCCTATCCTTGGCCAGTTCTTGTCATGCAGGGGTTAACCTAAATATTACCCTTTTCAGAGGGGTCTTTTTTGAGTTTCCAATTAGCTCTCTGGAGCTCTATCATCAGTTCATTCATTTGATTTTCTTCACAGTTCTTATCATTATCTAGTATTTTCATTTTACTCATTTTTTTTTCATTATATCTACCCTAAGACCAGAATGTACATACCCTTAGAGGTCTTATCCACCTTGTTCAAAGTGTGGAGTCCAGCACCAAAATGAGTGCCCAGGACGCTGGTCCTCAACAGAACTTGAGAGAATTAATAAGATGTTCCTGACAACATGGACAACATGTATGGTAGAAGAAAGTATGACTGTTCAATAATAATCTCAGGTGGTATAATAAGGATTCACTTCCTGGAGAGCTAAAAATATTATAGAGTCCCATAATTAATTACACTTACCTTTTAGATAATTTCAGTAATGTAGTCAGCACTTACAAACAATTTTTAGTTTGTTTTTTTTTCTCCATAATTGAACATAGGAGTCAAGTGATTTAAGGGCAATGAATGTCTAATTGAAACTGAAATAATCTCACATTCAGCATACTTAATGAATATTATCTTTGTGTCAGATATACTGGGGTCACAAGACCGGTGCTTTTTATCAGTTATTTTTTATAAAATAAGGCAGCAGTCACTGGTCTGCCTACATTCCCTCAGACGCCTAGACCATTCTGGGCAACGTCAGTTTTTAGGCAGCATCACCATCTGTGTCTTTTTTTTTTTTTTTTTTTTTTTTTTTTTTAGATTTTATTTATTTATTTGAGAGAGAGCGAGAGAGCATGAAGAGGGAGAGGGAGAAGACTCCCCCTGAGCAAGGAGCCTGACAGGTGTTCGATCTCCCTTGAAAACATGACCTGAGTCGAAGTCAGACGCTCAATTTACTGAGCCACCAGGCACCCCATCTCTTGTGTCTTTTCACAGAAGAGTTACCTCAAGCTGATGGACCCCAGCTTACCTCAGCACAACAAGAGCCTGGGATTTATATCCTCCTGGAGTTGTCCTCAGCACTGATGAAAGGACACCAGGATGTAAAAAATCTAGCTCCCTGGCTACAGATGAGAATAGTAAGGTGGGCACAACACTCTTTCCACAGTTTCCTTAGTGGGACCATACTTGATATCATACCCTTGTTGAGCCTCCTTTCCTTTCCAGGCCACTTCCTCACTTTCTACCAGTGTCTGTTGGGAAAGCAACCTAATAAATTGCTTTCATGTGAATCTTCATCTCAAAGTCTGCTTCTGGGGAACTTAACCTAGGACAGTTGATACAAGCAAAATGAAAAATGAAAAAAAAAAAAAAAAAACTAAACACAGCTGCAGTTGGTGATGCCATCAAAATTACACAGCACTGCAGACATGTAGGGAGTAGTAACAAGAGTAGATTAAAACAATGTCAAATTGGGAAGGACATGTCAATGGTAAAAGATCGTGAAAAACAGGAAAAATCTAAAATTCATTCGACCTTAAAGAAAAGGAAACATAAATTATAGATGATGCATTATGGGTGTGTTGCATATGAGACTATTACAGGGAAATTCAATCAGGAATTCACACTAAAAGTGCACCTTATTAATAAAAATACTAGCTAATGAATGGACATTTATAGGTTTCAAATTAAATGAAATGTTTAATTTTAAAAAAATCAGAATGGCAACAGACATTTATTTGAATAGCCACATTTGAATAGCTAGGAGACAGAAAAGAATATCTTCAAAACCCTAAAGGGAAGTTATTTCCATACTGTAATTCTATACTCAGACAACTATTAATTGCAAAAGGAACAGACATTCATACATTTAAAAGTGTCAAAATATGTCTCTCACACACCTTTATCCAGGCAGCTCTTAGATGTGTATTCCCTTAAAACAAGAGGATAAAGCAAGAAGGAATATATATGGGATTCCAGGAACAGTGTCTAACTGAAGAGAAGAGGCAGAGAGGGTCTCCAGGAGTTGGTGGTGATGTAGAGTTTGTCCCTGAAGCTGACTCACAGCAGTGAGGCCAGACGACATCTAGTCACAATGCTCCTGCAAAGAGACCCTTCTCTGAAGAAGAAACTGAGAGCATACCCAAAGTGCTGGAACACATTACAAAAAAATTTAAATTTCTAATGTTGGGGGTGAAGTAGTAAGCAAATGAAGCAAATCAATGATCAAAAAAAGACAAGTATTAACTAAAGGGAACAAAAAGCATTAAAGAAAGGAAAGTTACTCATTTTGCAGCTGTGAACAATACTTTAGAGTGACAATACTTACCTAAGCAAAAGTAGGATATAACTACACTGGTAAGGTGGGAGAATCAGAAGTGAACATATACAATGGCATAAAGGAGGCAAATCCTCATTCATTATAGTGGGAAATTAAGAGATAATGTCTGAAACTGAAAAATCAAGAAGCAGCAGCATAAGCTTGTTCCCTGAATACATGGAAGCAAATATCAAAAGAAATGGTTAAAAGAGTTGAAACTAATTGCTTCTAAGGATTGGGAATGAGACGACAGGGATGAGAAAAAAAAAAAAAAAACCTGCTTTTTTGTACATATATAACTGATAAAATCAAACATTATAAAAAGAAAAGAGCTTGGACAATTTTTCTATCATCTGGTATTTGAGCATTTAATATTTATTTACCTCTACTGGAAAGAGTAGAATATTTTCTACTACAGCAAATGAATTTAAACAAGGAATCCTACACCCTATAAGATAATAATCAACAGGTAAAGGCTTTGACTAAAGTGATCTGAAAGAGAAACTCTAAATTTCCAAATAACAATGATACCTAGCATGTATCCAGTGTTTGTTATGTATCTGTAATGCATTTACTATTTAATTCTTAAAGTATCTTTTTGAGACAGTACTGCAATGATCTCCATATTCCGGGAGGAAACCAAGGTTTAGAAAATATTAATGTTTGCTTAAGTATCACACCCAGAATTCTTGCAAGAGCAGTAAGATTTCTGTTCACTCTGGTGGGAATGCTTTTTCCCTAGAAGTCCACATGTCCCACAGCCCTTGCACAGTCTTTGTACAAATCACACAATCTCAGGATATTCCTGATCACCCTACATGAAATGAAACCAATTCCCTTGCCACCATATATCCACCAGCATCCCCTAACCTCTGGGAATTTTATTTTCTCCGTCACACTTCTTCATCAGAAACACCACATAGTTTATTTATTGATATGATTTCTTGTCTGTTTCATCAATCAAATGTAAGTGCCATAAGAACCAGGTTTTTTTTTTTTCTCTTCTTATCATAACGTATCCTTTTCTTGTCATATCCTTACTGCTCGGATAAACATCTGGCATGTGATGGAGTCAAAAAATAACAGTTGAATTTGCTACAGATTCATGAACCTAGAATCTAGGATCTTTACCACCACCACATTATATTGAAAACTCTAGTTACTCATTGTAAAATGTTGCAGAGATTATCAAATTTTGTCAAAACACAACTGATCATAAAAAGACAACATGGATGAAAACACTTTTATAGGAAATCAGGTCTTACTAATGGTCCATGAATACAGCATCTCTTCTTTCCATGTAGAAGAATGGATTGTAGCACAATCTTTAAAGTTAGTGAGTTTACTTCTGCTTTCATCAGATTATTTTAATATTCCCTGATAACCAACCATAAGCAGAAGCCTTTTGTGGTAAGTGAGTGCCATGAATAGTGCCTCAGGTTTGGGGGGATAGTAGGCAAAATAGAAAAGTATATGTTCCCCCAAAATCTTCCCAGCAGAAAGCACTTGAAATTGCACAGTCATTCAAGAAATGGATACAAATTGAACTGGGTGACTTAAAAATGTATCCTGGTCAGCACCCACTTAATGACAGGGGGATCATTATATTCTTTTTATTGTGTACAATCTATAATGCAAGACTGATGTAATGTAATGAGGTAATAATTTAGCTTTCAAATCAATTCACATTGCATGAACTTAGTGGTCTGTAAGGGGATATAAGGATGGAAGAAGGGAACCCACTCATTATGTTGTTGGTTAGACTAAAAGATAAGAAGTCTATAATCTTTTCCAGATTTCACAGCTGTAAATAACTAAGAGCAAACACAATAACCTCAGAAAACTACCTTTTCATACTTGCACTTACTAAGTGCTTTCTGATAAGAGGTCACTTAAAAGCTAGGAATGGACAAGTTTAGAGCTATATAATAAACACAGTCACTGAGGTAAATGACAGGGTCACTAAGAGAAGATTACATTTTCTAAGGTATTCTGTTTCCTTTTTGTTGAGAACACATATCTCTGCTTTTTGATTTGTCTTTAAAATTATTTAGATTTGGGACTAAATGAACCAACTCTTCAGGACTTTCTAGTTCTTTGGACACCTAGGACTTAAAGACCAATCAAGAGCAGGTTTTACTTAGGACAGGAAATTCCTTCTGATAAATTGTTATGTGTACCTGAATAGTACATAGTTTTCATTTTAAACTTTTCTTTTTTTAACTATTCACTATCTTCAAAATACAAACTAGAACTGACTAGATGTTTTCTATTATTACCCTATCTTTATTTTTCTCATTTATTGTAATTAATATTTTTGTTTTAATCCCAGTATAGTTAACATACAGTTTTTATTAGTTTCAGATGTACAACATAAAATTCAACAATTCTATACATTACTCAGCGATCATCATAAGTGTACTCTTCACTCCCCATCACCTATTCCACTCCTCCCTCCCCCACACACTGGTAACCATCAGTTTTTTCTCTACAGTTCTTTCTTAAATTCTACATATGAATGAAATCTTATGGTATTTGTCTTTCTCGGACTTATTTCACTTAGCATTATACTCTCTAGTTCCATCCATGCTGTTGCAAGTGACAAGATTTCATTCTCTTTATGGCTGAATAATATTCCATTGTATATATACCACCTTTTCTTTACCCTTTCATTTATCAGTGGACACCTGGGCTGCTTCCATAATTTGGCTATTATACATAATGCTGCAATAAATATGAGTGCAACATCCTTTCAAATTAGTGTCTTTGTATTCTTTGGGTAAAAATTCTTTGTAGTCTTTGAGATGACTGAACTGTAGGATAGTCCTATTTTTAGTTTTTGGAGGAAACTTCATACTGTTTTCTAGACTGGCTACACCAGTTTGCATTCCCACCAACCGTGCAAAAGGGCTCCCCTTTCTCTGCATCTTCACCAACATCTGTTGTTTTCTGAGTTGTTAATTATAGCCATTCTGACAGTTATGTAGTATATGGTTTTGATTTATCTTTCCCTGATATGAGTGACGTTGAGCATCTTTTCATCTGTTTGTTGGCCATCTGTATGCTTTCTTTGGAAAAATGTCTGCTCACAGCTTCTGTCCATTTTTGAATTGGATTATTTGTTTTGGGAGTGTTGAGTTGTGTAAGTGCTTTATATATTTTGGATACTAACCCTTCATCGAATATGTCATTTGCAAATATCTTCTCCCATTCAGTAGGATGCCTTTTAATTTTGTTGATTATTCCCTTTGTTGTGCAATTACTCTATCATTATTATTATTTCCTAATATTACTCAGAGTTCTGAGTATGAGGTATAGTGGGACACCTGGGAAAGTAACTATTTCTACATAAAATATGAAAGATCTTAAATGAAAAAACAATGGGGTAATCTGGTTTGTAATCAATTTTTCTCTATTTACTTATATTTATGTAATACAAAGACAGAACCTTATAAGTAATTTTGAAATTGATTAATTTCTAAACCATTCTACTTGTCTGTTCACATTAATCAAATCAGTGATATTACTAGCAAACTCTCTATGCGTGTTTTACTGGGAAATCTCAACTTGGGATTACATCTTATTTATAGTCAGGAAGAATGAATTAATTTCATTTTTAGTATTCAGAAAAATATCACAAGCCACTTAATAAAAAAAATCAATTAATAAGTGCTAAAACACTTCTAATGGCAAACCAACAAGAAAAAGATGTCCCTGCTAAACTTAATTTATACATTTATTCATAATTTATTCCATCCATCAGTCATGTTTCCTTCAAATCCCTACTGATAGCCTACTCAGTCCTAGCAGACTGAGCAATGCTGGAGAGTAAGAGATGAATGTGACAAAACCCTGGCCCCAAGGATCTCACAACCTCAAGGAAGAAGACTGGAGTAGGCCAACCATTAGAACCCAGTGTAACAATAAATAATAGAAGCATGCTCCAATTCCACAAAAGCTCTTATATGACCTACAGTGTGGTGTAGGGGAAGGAGCTGTAAAGGAGTATACTTAGAGAAAGCTTCAGAGAAGAGTAAATGCTTGAATACATCTTGAATAATAAAGTAAAGGTGAGACAGTGCAATCCTGAATGGTACATGCAGGTACATATATTTTGAAGTAGTATAAAACAACCTGGAAACCACAAATAATTAACAATAACTAACATTTTTGAGTACTTATTTATGCACCAGACATCTTAATAAACTTTCATTTAACAACATTGTGAAAGTAGATATTTCTCATAATTTGTATAAGGAAACAAAAGTTCACAAAGGCGACATAAATGTGCAGTTCACTTAAAATTTAGGCTGGAACTCAAGTACTTCGATTTTACAACTTTTGTTCTTAACTGATCAACCAATACACTGGATGTCCTTAAGGTCAATAAAAGTAAAGTGACTAAGGAAAGGTTAAATTCTTTAAAATTCTGAAGTTTCTTCCTTGGTATTATTGATTTTTTTTTAAAGCAATGGATAAAATTATTGCATTAAGGTTAAAATTTGGAGTAAACTGAATAAAATATATAATGCATATAAAATATATAGCATATCTACGTGTGGATTAAAATACAGAACAGAATAATTGTGGCCTGTATCTTTTTTTCTTGATCTATCCCAATCCAGTAATACAAGAGATATGCATCCATCTCTATCTAACTCTTGTTTTGAGTCAACTATAATAAAACAGAGATAAAAGAAAAAGTTAAAAGAAAAGGCAAAGATTTCTATATAGCTTAATAGTGTAAAAATGTTTATCACTGGAATAAATGTCATTCTAGAGTTGTCTTTCCATCAGGACTCTTTCAGAATGAACTGAAATTAAAGATATCTCACCTTGATAGAGTATCAGATATAGCCTCTTATTAACATTTAATGACTTTCTGCAAACTTTTACAATATTTATTGTTTTGAAAAAATGCAAGCTTCAGGATTTAAATTACCAAAATTTCCAAGAGACTGATTTCATAAATGATACAATAGATATTTTATATATTAATTTGTCAATAGCCACGCATTACTCACCTAGAAAGAATCTGTTATGTAGACAATGTTAAGAGATTCTTAAGTATATTTTTCTTGTTCTTCAGTGAAATACTTAGTATTTTCTAAGACAGTTCATTTAACTTAATTAAAAGGAAGAGAGAAAAATGTGAAAGTATTCTTCCAGCAAAGATGACCATAAAAATGCAATAAAGGCTCAACAAAAGCAAAGATAATTAACCAGGATATTGCTGTGTAAAAGTTTAATTATTAAAGGTTGATATAATGCTTTCACTAATTGTGCTACATAACCAATTAATTTTTAGGAGGTTAACTGAGATTCAGCTACCACTTTTTTTTTTTTAAGTTTCAGGAGCAAATATAGAACATTTGATTAGTGAATATCTTTCATTTATCTAATTGCTATGCTTGTTATATTTTTAATACTTCAACATATCCAACACACTCCCACCTTAGGTCCTTGGCATTTACTATTGTCCATTCCCAGAATGTTCTTCCTCCAGAAATGCACATGGCTCCCCACTTCATTTCTTTCAGGATTTGCTCAAATGCCTCCTTAAAAGAACCGCTTGCCTTGACTGCTCTACGTGAAACGGCACCTCCCCTTCTCCAATCTCTTTCTATCCTCTCTCCACACCATATAGTTGTTTATGGCCTTTCTGTCCCACAGGACGTAAACTCCCACTATGGTCTGAATATTTGTGTCCTTCCAAAATTCGTACATTGAAACCTAATGCCCGTGAGATGGTGTTAGGAGCTGGGTTCTTGAGAAGTGATGAGTCCACACGGGTGGAGCCCTGTGAATGAGATGAGCGCCTTCATAAAAGAGAGCCCGCTGAACGGCCCTTGCCCCTTCCACCATGCAATGCAAAAGGAAGTGGAAGTGGGCCCTTGGCAGCTATCAGATCTGCTGGCACCTTAATCTCGGATTTCCAGGCATCCAGAACTGTGAGAAACACATTTCTGTTGTTTATGAGCCACCCAGAGTCTGATATTTTGTCATAGCAGCCCAGACAGACTGACAGTAGGGACTTAGCTTTATTTACTACTCTGTCTCCAGTTCCTACAATAGTACCTGGTATGTGGAAGACAACCCACAAATATCTGTGAATGAATGAATTTAAGAATTCAGAGATGAAAACAATGATTCATTTGATTTTGAAACAGTGAAGTCAGGATCATGCCTCCTTATTTACAATATAAAGCTCACAACATTGGAGCCAATTACAGTCTCATGCTTCTCATATTTTAAAATAGGCTGCAGCAATCTAAGAGACACTCACTGGGAGATCCCTAAACATCATTGTATGCTTTCCTCATGCTTTCAACAACAGGAACAAAAGAAAAACAAAACAAGCAAACAAATAACAACAAAAAAAGAAAACACAAACTCACTCTGGAAGAGGTAATATGCATCTTCAAAAGATTATCATATATTCTTTGATAATCTGATCTTTATAGCTGAAAGAAAACATGTATACAAAATGAGTCATCTTTTCTTCATTTAAATAACATCTTTCACGATAACTATGTGACTTATGTCACAACTTTATTGTTATGGCAGAAATAATTGGGCTTTGTTGAGTTCGCATCATTTTCCCCAGCTGAGATGGAGAAGATCATGGGAAAGAAAGGAAGAGGAAGCCCGCATTTATAGATAGGGAGAACGTTCTCTGGTTCAGAGCACTGCACTACTGCCCTCAGCACACAGCATGATGTAGGCGCTGATGTACTTCCAGTCCTGGGAGGAGCATCAGACAAGGAAGGCAGTGAGAAATGTACCAACTCTGCTCCAAGCATGACCCACAGGCCAAGAGGGCCTGGACACTAATCAGCTTTTTTGTGTGTTGATGCCATTGCTACAAACAATCTTCTCAGGAATAAGATCACTTGATTGCAACTTAAGTAGGGATAAACTAGACACTCAAAGAAGGGGTCAGAAGACAGACAGTTTTCATCCCTCTACGCCTTAATTCTCCCACCTGCTAGTACAAATGGAAAGTTCTTAGATGTCATGTTGTCTATAAAAATAGGTGGTACAAAATGAAATTTCATTTGGAAGTAAAAATAACAAACGAAAGAGATAAGTAAGTAAATATGAAGTCCAGACTACGATATTAATTGCTGTAGTTATCTATAAACCTAAGACAAACACTGATCACTGCAGACAGCCTCCAAATAATTATAGTCCAGCTGGAAAATAAAAATCCACATTATTTAATTTTAAAAATACTCCCCCCCAGAAGCTCTTTCAATATAACTGCTTCCCCGTCCTTCTCCACAGTACTTTGCCTTATATTTGTGTCCCTATGGATTCCTGAAGAGGCCAATTGGGATTAAAGAATGACCATTTTTTAAACTTATTTTATTATTCTGATTTGAACACTTAAAGAAACTCATAGAACTAATAACAGGAAGAGAGGGCTTTGAGATGTAGCTATTCAATTAAACAATTTATTCATTGGCTACCTATTATGTGTACTGCCCTGAATGAATGTTCCCAGGGACTTATGGTAAGTGTAAGTATCCAACAAAGACCTTACATTATAGAAGGAAAAAGATACATAACCGACAATAACACATGCTGGAAAAAATGGTATATGTCATAAGGGAAAGAAAATCAAAGGTTCTGAAGGTTGATAGAAGGTTATGTATCTGTGGGATCCAGTATGGAAACAGGTCATGAGAGATGGATTTTAAGAATGGCTGTTGTAGGAGGAAAGAGCCACAGGAGCAAACTCAAGGAATAACGAAGAATAAGTAAGAATAGAAAGAAGTTCGGTTTATTAGATAACAAGGTATGTACAGTGGAGCAGGAGGGAAGAGATTAAAAGTTTATACTGTGGAAGACCACAGTTGCTAAGATGCTACATCTGAACTCAACAGGCCAAACAAATAAACAAACAAAAAGCAGTACTAGGAAGAATCTGACCAAGGTGAAGGTATTACTGTGTTTGTGCATTACAAATGGTAATCTAACAGCAGTGTGAGTGAAGGGAGTTGGGGGAGAGAGGAGACAGGATGGACCATAAGGGCAATCGCCATAGTCCAGGCAAGCTATGATAAAGTGACAATGATAAAAATGGGCAAGAACAATAAATGGAAGTAAGACAGAAGAGAAAAGAGGGTTTACAAAGGACTGGCCACAGGGATACCAGAGAAGGGCATGTCAGTGACAGCTCTGAGATACTGAGGTTTAGGGACACCAGAGAGTATGACACACTCTCTAAGCACTATGTATAGATAGATAGATATAGATATAGATATATACTCATTCTTCATTCCAACAAATGAATAAACAAACAATCCTCCATTTTACATACAAAAAAGAAAAAACAAATGGGCCTTAGAGACAATTTGCCCTGTAGAAGCAAAGCTGGAATCTGGATTGTGAACTGCTTGGTTATAACTCCTTGGAGGACATGAGTGGTTATACTACTACTAATAATACAACCATATTTTTCATTCCAAGGTTGTTCCGAGAAATACAGATTTATCACCAACAGCAAATTATCAAATGCATGCATTTCTAATCTACTACCCTTATTTATTTAATTTTACTCACTTCTGTCATACACAGATTAATTGGTAGTTCTACAGTACAAATAAGATTTTGATGCAAATCAGGTATCAAAATAAATTAAAAGGGAACTCAAACAGAGGTGAAATTTAACCAGAAATATGTGATATAACAATTCTTAAAGTCCAGATAGGAGGACAACCTAGAGAAAACAAGCTTAGAGGTTAATTTTATATTCTCGTGTTTTCTACATAGATGAAAACAATGAATTACCTATTGGATTATTTGACATATTTCCTAGATTTTCCCCACTAAGATGACAGAATTTGTTATTTTCATGTTACCTAAGGACAGACCCTCAATAAAATTCAGTGTGATTTTCAGATAGTTATTGTTCCTATAAAGAAATGACAATATCAGCCTTTAGTTTGTCACTTCTAAATGTTACAGTATGTTACCAGAGTTATAAACTAATGAGAGATCATCATATTATGGCACATCATAAAATTTAACTTAAAACACATGAATACATTTTACATGATTGCCCTTTATAGACCAACTTACTTTTGGACCTTCATACAACCTAGTCTCAGACCCTCAAGGGATATGTAGAAAACTGTGCTCCTAACCTCTAGAAACAGTATTGAAATAAAAAGGACTTCATCTCATTTGTTTCTGGATTCAGTTTACATTTACTTTGTTTCTTGTGGTTGTGATTTATTAGAAGAAATTATTAAATGCAGACAGAAGATTTGGAGGCTTTAGTGGTAACTGGGAACCAAGCATTTATTCTGAAATTACCATCTGTCCCAAGGACTTGAACAGGTACAGGAGGCGCCATAATGTGGAAAGAACAGTGCTCTGGGAGCTGATCTGTGTGGACCCACCTAGCCTCTCTAAGCCTCCATTCCATTCCCCCTGCCAGACATCTGTGATGAGCACCTGTGTGGCAGTGCTGGGATGAGCAGTAGAGACTTTGGGAAGGCACCTGCCAATGTGGCTAGTACACACTGCAGGCATTCCCAAAATGCTCTTACTTCTCTGACCTTCCTCAAGGAGGCATACACTGAGTTGGATTGGATTAGAGGCAAAGAGACATTACACATGAAGAGAAGTGTAAATGAGAGGGGTATGAGTGTGTGAGAGAGACAAGAAGACCGTTTTTCATATATGGAAAGCTCCAAGAAGTTTACTAGAGATTACTATGTACACTGCAATTGAAAAATTTTTGGAACACCTGAAACTAGTATTATACTGTATGTTAACTGAGTGAAATTTAAATAAAAACTTAAGAAAAAAATCTTTAAAAAGATAAAATATAATGTAATAAAAACCCATATATTACAATTTCCAAAAAATAAAAAAATAAAAAATAAAATTTTGGGAACATATTGGTGCAGCTGGTTCTCAATCAAATCCACATCCTCAGCTATGCATTTACTTTTTCTGGAGGTTATATATTTTGGGGCTACCTCCTGAAATGTTTTTCATTTTTGAGAAACATTTGCAGAAGGAGAGCATGCATCTTTTTATTCACGTAAGTCTCTCTCTAGTCCTACGTTGCCAGTGTTTGGTAAGATCCTCAGGACATGTGGTCCTAAGGCATTCAGAGCTGCAGGAAGGATAAATCAGACACTCCCTGGCCACTAAATAAATAAAAGGGGTCACTCTGGCAAGCAATCTTGCTCCTGAAAAACAGACCAGCAAGCATCTAGCTGATCACTGTTCTCCTACAAGGATGAATGTGAGAGTATTACAGATAAAATAGTGGGCAGACAACCAAACAAATGGGTAGCCACTTGCTAAAACATTCCTTCTCCACACACTCTTGAAAATGCTACCGGACAAGATTTGGGGAAATCTGCCAA
The DNA here is from genome assembly GCF_030435805.1 of Mustela lutreola. Taxonomy (NCBI): domain Eukaryota; kingdom Metazoa; phylum Chordata; class Mammalia; order Carnivora; family Mustelidae; genus Mustela; species Mustela lutreola. The sequence goes on from NC_081295.1 coordinate 77,095,283, forward strand.
GTCCTGAATTGGATTGTCTCTTTAAAATGAGATCCTGAAACATCCAAGTCCAGGGAAAATTTTGCTTGTTTGTGTCTTTGAACCCAGTGGGTCCACTGGAGTACTTCTGTCATGACCAGCCCCTTCGATTCATCCAACTCATCACATGCCTTTTGATTACGATTTGGTTTCCCATGTACAGAAATAATGTACTGAAATTTATGTTTCTGTTCCCTGTAACAGTGAATTCTTATAGGGATTCAAAAGAAAAGCTTTTAGTTGTGATTGAGTTTTCCATACCACTCAACAAAATGAGCTCTGACTAAACTGTGTCATCATGTCCTTTGTAATTCCTATGTAATGCTTCATTTAAAACAGTAAACTACATTCTAGTAAGTAGAAATAATTATATATGTACACATGGACACACAAATAATCACACAACATATATATGTTCACATATGTATACACATGTCATGTATATACATATATTTACACATATATATCTGTGCGTGTGTGTGTGTGTGTGTGTATGCTTTCGAAGAGATATCAATGCAATCTTAGCCTTTGGGTAAGAATGTCTTTCAAAACATGAGTTCATCTATCTGAGTTTCTGGGGTCCTCAGGGCCATTCCCATTACTATGGTTGTTTAACAAGTCCCACTCTCAATTAAAGGTTCCACCACAACAGCCAGTATTTCCTAGAATTTGCTGATACTGACCTCAGCTACCTCCATGGCACTGCTTTGTCAATAGCATGTAGAATTCATATCCTATTCATTATCTTACAATACAGGCCCAATGATACCGATTTTGATCCACACAGTCTGACCTGAAGTCCATTAGCCTAGATTCTCAAATTCTACCAAAAAGAGAACTGTCTGCACAGTTCTAAATGCAACAGTTGATGCTTTAATGAAATCTGACCTGTATTCTCCTAGAACTCTGTGTTATCTTCACCCTTAAATGCACTTATATATTTGGGCAAGTTATGTTGGCCTTAACTTCCTCACCTGTAAAATTGGTTTGGAAAATCAAAAGGATAATGTTAAAAATGATAGTTTAGTACATATTATGTGGAAACACATTTATATTCCTTTCTGCCCGTGAGAGGATAATTTTCATTTATCAATTTCATATCTTCCTAATAAACTCTCAAAATGACAGAAGAAACAACACATTCACACTATCTTTCCAAGTCTTCACATAAATCTAATATGTCTTTGTTTAGCAGGTTAGCTTTGTCAAGCCAATAACCTGTGTCATTCTCACTCTTCAAATACAATTGTACTGACATATGGGGCAGCTGACTACATTTTGGAGAGGTTAAATAAAATTAGCCTGCGGTGTGTCTGTTGAATACCACTGATAGCTCTGTGCTTTGATATGTGTGGTCTTTTTTCCAAAAAAAACTAATTTATTTAGGCATGTCTTTATTAAGCATGGTGAAGTCTTCAGGAAAGCTACTAGATGAGGGTGTGTTTTGTTAAATAAATTTCTGAATGTCTTCTTTTTTTTTTCAGAGAATTCTTTAGTAACCTTTAAAACGTAGACAATTCCAAAATTATTTAAACTATTATTAATTCAAATTATTTACTGAGATCATAGAAAATACAGAAAATTCCTCAAATTATTTTTAAGGTAAGCATAAACATAATACAAAAACCTAATAATAGTAATATGAATATAAATACATAATCAACTTCAATTATAGAATCAGAGAATAATGAGACAGATTTTTCTTTTTAATTATCAAATAGAACACATCGATATACCAAAAGACAATTCTGGATACTTCTAAAGAAAATGGAACCCCTGCAACACTGCTGATGGGAATACAAAATGGTGCAGCTGTTACAGAAAACAGTTTAGAAGTTCTTCCAGAAATCAGCACTAGACCTGCCATATGATCCAGCAGTTCCACATCTGGGTATATACCCAAAAGAACTAAAAACATGTCTTTTCATGTAAAAATTGAATCATAAGGTCTTAGGAGGTACGTCCATGTCAATTTGACAGTAAGCTCTGGTTTAATGGAAAATCTTCTCTGGGTTTAGTCTTTCTGCAAACTCAAAAAAGAAATTTTTGCAATTTCCTTGACCTGCAGAGTAAATGTAACCTTAAAAACACAAAATTGCATGTTTACACATTGGTGCTATTCTGAACTATCTGAAAAACTGTACAGATTGTTTTTAATTCAGTAATTACAACTTTATTCGCTTATGGGCCCCTGAGGAACAATTATGAACTACAAGTAAATAACATACACATTGAAAAGCCAAGGGTTGCGCTGTCCAACAATGATCACATACGCAAAAACAAAAAATAAAAAATAAATTTTAAAAAAATCTCTCAATCACAGACTTGTGTTATATTAATTATGAAGCCCGACTGGTATGGGGATTGTTATCTTATAGACCATGGTGAAGTCAGGTGCTCCATAAACCCTTGATATTGTATGCAAAAATGTGATACACATTTTTCTTGATAGTTTCTATGGCCTTCCTAAATTGTGAAAGGAGTCCATCATACACACCCATCAAAAATTAAATAAATAGGGGTGCCTGGGTGGCTTGGTCAGTTAAGCATCTGCCTTTGGCTCAGGTCATGATCCCGGGGTCCTGGGATGGAGGCCCACATTGGGTTCCCTGCTCAGCAGGGAGTTGGCTTCTCTCTCTCCCTCTCTGTCCCTGCTTGTGTGCTCTCTCTCGCTCACTCAAATAAAATAAATTTTTTTAAAAAAACAATTAAATAGGGGCACCTGGGTGGCTCAGTGGGTTAAGCCGCTGCCTTCAGCTCAGGTCATGATCTCAGGGTCCTGGGATCGAGTCCCGCATCGGGCTCTCTGCTCAGCAGGGAGCCTGCTTCCTTCTCTCTCTCTGCCTGCCTCTCTGTCTACTTGTGATCTCTGTCTGTCAAATAAATAAATAAAATCTTAAAAAAATATATATATAAAAAATAAAAAACAATTAAATAAACAAAACAAGAGTATTATACTTTAAGAGAAATAAAAATACTGGAAAGTAGATAAAGAATTAAATCTAGATCGAATTATTATGGAGAGAAAGGAAAAATTAGGAACCTCAATCTCTCTCACTCTCTTTCTTTCTTTTCCTTTAGGTGTCAGAAATCACAAAGCTATCTTTATCATCAATGTGACAAAACTTACTCAGAGAAGGAGGGTACTGGGAGCACCCGTCATTCTCAAGTAAGTGCGCTCTAACACCAGAGGACTTGTTACCTGGAGCTCCTGGCCCCAGTTCAGGAGGTTCTGTGGGACTGTGTGGGAGCATGGAATCTGCAAACCTAACAAGCACAGGGGACAACACAGATCTAGGGAGCCAAGAGAAAAACCAGATGAGAAACACTTCATTTCTTCCAATCCATTCACAATTTCTCCTTTAATGGTTTGTGCTGTGTTGTCATTTGTAAACTAGGCACCCTGAGGCAAGATTCTGTTTATTATGTTTTTTCTCTAAAGAGCAAAAGAAGTTCTTATGGATGCTGTAGAGTTACAGAGCAAATCTAAAAAAAAGGAAAAAGAAAAAAAAAAGAGAAATACAAATATACCAATACTACTTTCAATAATTTTCAGGATATCAAATGATAATCTCAAAGGCCATCTTGTTAGCTATCCGTCCACTAAAACAGGAATAAATAAAAACCGGAAAACATCTAAATCACAAATTTAGATTACAGTGCTATGAGATGGAAGATGCAAACATAAATAATTCATTTTATATTCCAGACAGTGCCTCAGTTTAACAAAAAAAAATTTTTTTTTTACATCCCTATAATGCTGGGATTATAGGATCACAATGCTTTCAGAAAAATTAGGAGACTTCTAGGTAATAATTCTCAACCACTGATTAATCTTACATATCTAGGGGGAAAGGAAGTATTATTTGACTCAGGTCCAATATAAATAGGCCATATAAATTTGACAGCTCATTATGATAAGTGGAAGAGTAAGAAACAAAGACATCAAAAATATAGGCAACATCTCATCTATTATTTCCAATTTTGTGTCTTTAAATAATAAGTCATTTGAAACTATAAAAATCTTGAATTACATTGTGGAAAGGTAAAATAGCACTTAATTGTAAAACTCCACAACAATATAAACCTAGAATTGCTAAAAATGCATTTACACCTTGCAAGGTACAATTTATAAGGGCAACCTAGAATGTAGCCATCATTTTAATCATTTTGCCATGAGTCTAAATAATGCAATTAATTCTCTGGCACTCATACAAGTGTGCTATGGGGAAGCCATGTGAACTCAGACATTATCAGACAATATTTATGTGCTTGGTACACAAATAGCCTTGTCACTCAGGAACTGCCTCCTTAATGCAAAAATACCAGCATATCTGTCTCATTTCCATCATCCTTAGACATAGCACGTGCAGTACAAGAAGGGTGGCAGATACGGTGCTCTGGAAAGTACAGAGGCTCCCAACCACAAAGAATGAGGGCCAGGTAATATCATTTTTCACACATGACTTCTGGGTCAATCTGCAGTAGTCAAAGCTCTCTTAAATGACATTCACATAAAAATACAAATTTAAATGTTTGCTATCTGAATTGGTTTCCAGAATCAGGGAGGAAATATGATGTCACCTTGGCAGTATTTTTTATGTGCCACCCAGTTTCTAAATGTTAGACTTAAAACATCCAAGAATATTTTTCACTAAGTTTGCCTCAGCCATATGTCCTGTGATAGAAGGGCAACAATATTTGCTCACAATATTTTAATTCACTAAAATTAGGGATGAGATCCTAGAAGGAAAATCCACAAATGCGATACTTTGAAAATCTACAGCAATGAAGTGATTAGCAAGAATTTCAGACTTAACACAAATTTCACATAAGGTATCAAATTCATAAAGGGATATGTTATACTATTTCCTTGTATAATATTTTATTTTATCACTTCCCAAACGCATCTCTACCTGATACTGAATTTAGACTATAATGACATTCTGGGCAAAGTAGAGGTAATGAATGCTGCTCCAAAGACAGTAAAGAGAATGTTTCTGTTTCAGTGATAGGTCTAGGTGAGGATAAAGGCAGGAATCCTGTTCCAGTCAAGGAAAATTCCAGAACACCAAAGCTATTTTTAGATCTGCCTCAGCATTCAGCATCCTTCTAGGAAAAGCCTGAAGATCTAACTAAGTTAATGACCTCGTGATTTTACCTCAGAAAAGTTTAGGAAAGTCATATAACCGCTCCAGACTAGAGTTTCCCCCAGGTGCATGAACCTGACCTTCAGCTGTTCTCCATAAAGAGCAAGGACCTTCGTAGTTACTTGGGAACTAAGTCTCACTGTACTGGATTATAAAACCTGGATATTGATGATTACTCTTTACAGTTGCTTTGAAGGTAAAATGTGATAATGTATGTAAAGCATTTGGCACAGTGCCTGGCATGTAGAAAGAACTTTGGTATAATAATTATTTTTAACTAATAACCGTAATTATTAATGCTAATATTTTAATATCCATACTAAATTCGCTCCATGGAAAATCTCCAGATAAAGCCAGACAACTTGGCATGCGGCATATGTTCGAAAATCGTATAAGCTACCAAAGCCAATGGAAAAGCAGATGAGAGCATGTTAAAAATTAAAATGCCTTTTGATTGCTTTGCGTTATGTCCTGTGTTGCAGAGAGGCACTTCAGTATCAGTAGCTTTATAAATGATGAATTTTGTACAGCATAAAAAGGCATGGCAAAGTATACCTCAAATTTTGTTTTCAAAGCATTGGTTCCCAAACATCTTTGAAATTAAATTTCCCTCATGGCTCATCTTTAAGCCCCTTACCCTTACCCAACGAGAAAAATAAGAAAAGGAAAATTCTTCTTTATGATTCCATGGACAGGTAAATTGCAAATAACCATTAGAAATCACATGAATGAATTATCTTACGAGTCTGATTTTTCTCTATTGAATATTCTCCTCTTTTTTGTCATTACTCCAAGTAGTTGAGTGTCACTTATATTTACTTTTTTCCTTATATTTCCAAAAATTAATGAAAAGGCTAGTGTTTCTAACACAGTGCTTTGTTTCTGCCTATCTGATAATGCGATAACCAAGATTTCATTATAGCATAATAAATGTTTATGGAATGAATGAATGGAATGTCAAGTCTAATTCTCTCCTTTCTTTTGTATTAATATTAGATTTCCTGTAGTTTTTCTCTTCTTTGTGACCGCTCCACTTGAGAAATATTGAGCAATTCTTACTCAGAATTTCTTTTTTACTATGTACTGTGCCTGCAGAATGAGGATACCATTCAGTTTTTCTATACATAATTTGTGAATTATGTATAAAAAGGCATTGCGTTTTACCAAACTTTGGCATATATCCATTCATAATGAGTAAGAGTAAGATGAAGTAAATGTTTTTTCACAAGGGGTAATTACTAAATCCCCATTGTCCAATGGAGATCTTTTTTCCAAAGATAAAACAAACCAGTAGTAAGTAACTGATTTTTAAACTTTTGCCATTCACATTAAAATATGCAAATTTGTTTATTACACTGTATGTTGCACAGTATAAAGAAATGTGGGTTATAAATGAACCATGGTGCTTATTTAAGATATATCAAAAATGATATTCAACATGATGATAATGTACAGAACGCCTAGTGTTACCATTCTAAGTCTCTGAAAGATGGTGCAACTATTTAAATTTCATTAACGTTTTTTAATATCGCACAGTTGACTTGTTCCTTTCTTGATTTCAAAGATTTATTTGGAGCACCACATCTACTCTACACACCCAAAATTCCTTAAGGTGTTTTCCTTGAAAATGTCTATGTGTAACATTGGAAGCAACAAATGAAGAAAACTTTCAGAAGGGGAGCTTCTACTAAATTTCTGCGGGAGTTGTTTTATGCAGGGAAGTGTTAGAGCAACTAAGCAATAAAAGGTTGTTCCCACAATGAACACGGGTACAATGTCCTCTGATTACTCATTGTCTCCACTAAAAATGCTTATACCATATGATTCCATTCATATGTGGAATCTAAGAAATGAAACAGATAAACATAGAGGGGAAAAAAAACAAGAGAGAGGCAAACCATAAAACAGACCCTTCACTATAGAGAACACACTCAGGGCTGCTGGAGGGAAGGGGGGGAAGTTAAGAGAGTGATGGGTATTAAGGAGCCCTGGGTATTGTATGCAAGTAATGAGTCTCTAAATTCTACTCCTGAAACTAATACTGCATTCTAACCAGAATTTAAATAAAAATCTGAAACAAACAAACAAACAAAATAAAACGTCTGTCTTTGTTGGTGACATTAACCCATCAGTGGCCTTTCATGCAAAACAAAACACAATACATCATTTTGGCAACTCGCAAGGGCTGTTATCAGCAGTTGTCTTTTGGTTCTCCCCAGGAAAGCAGGGGAATGTGACCATAGTCTTTTTACCCTCAGGCATCTCAGGTCAACTCCCTAAATAACTAGCTCATCTGGATTCTGACCATCCTTGCTGCCTGACTAAGCCTAGGGGGTGATCTGAAATGAGTACCACGAGAGAGTTCTGATCACGTCCTACAGCGTTCCCAGTGCACATGTTCAGCAGCTTGATGTTCAGCACTGGCACAGATACAAAGAAGCATTTGAAGAAAGGGAAAAAAAGGGAAAAATAAACCCTGACTCATCCATTCAATCACTGAATAAATATTTATGAAGGCATTCTTTTTAATTTTTTGGATAAGGTGCTTTAGGGGCTTGTGATAGAAAAGAAATGACATATTTGCTTTCAAAGGTCTTCTAATCCAAGACATACCCTAATGCAGAAGTTTGGGAATATGGCATTCTTGCTCCTATCCTTGGATCCCTTTACCATCTTCTGTCACCCCAGCTCCACATGTACTCTTACCCCAACACCAGCATCTGCAGCTCCTTGTTGGAAGGCTGCCCACAAGACTACTAGAACTGCTTTGCCTGCGCCCACAGAAAGTGGCAAGCACCAGGGTATATGCCACCTCTGTGCTCTCAGCCCTGAGCCAAGGACTAAAGGGCTGAAGACATAAAAATACATGCATCCCCTTGCCTCTAGATGGGACAACTCAGTGGTACACCCACAGTGTCTCAGGAGACTATCCTACAAGACAGTCATGTTAATACAACAAAGTAAAGGGATATCAATCTGCCAATATCTCAAAAGGCCTCGAGTGTTGAGAAAATGGGCTCATAATTTATTTGATAGAAAAATGGGAAATTACTGGGGTACAGGCTGACTAGGTCAGTAGAGTATGAGATTTTTGATCTCGGGGTTGTGAGTTCAAGAGCTACGTTGGGTGCAGAGATTCTCAAAAATAAAATCTTGAGAGAAATAAAAAAAGAAAATGGAAAATTACTGAAAGGCTTTAGGTAAAAGAAGCTATGTTGTGTGATTTTAAAAGTTTAGCTTGAATAATTCAGTAAAAATGTCACTAAGTTCTAGAGCTTTCCTGTTCTTTATGGATGTAAGTGGGACCTCTTCAAAAGTAAAAGATGCTGTGTTTTGCAGTCCCTGCTCTCCAAATATGGAAGATGGCATGAAATATACTGAAAAAATACAGCCAACTATCCAGAAATCTGATCATTCTGAAATGCTCAGGCACTCTAAAACCGAGCACATTGTCCTGGTCTCAGTCAAATTATCCCTGGTCCTTAAATGGATTGTGGCAGTGTGCAAACATTCACACTTTCAAGTTGTGGACAAGTTGGCATTAGTTTGTAGATTCCTCATCTCTTCTTCCTTAGTATCCCACTGATATATATCAATATACAACAGTGTACAGATCAATATACAAGCGCATAACTATTTATCAATCCAAGCTATATGCTCTGATAAGGGCTTCTAAAGCTTCTTTTATCTTTTACCCACAAGATAATAGTAAAATGGTTCCAGGCATTGATGCATATGGTTTCATTACCACAGTGCCTTACTCTTTGAGGCAGTATTTCCGCCTTCATCTAATAGTACCTACCACTACAATGGCTGTCTGATAAAGAATATTTACTATTTATTTCTTGGCTACAATTGGGATTTCATTGCTCTAAGCACTAGAATGTTGCTGCTTGGCCATTTTTAAAGGTCCTTTAAAGGTATTTGAAGGACTTGACATTTAAACCAGCAATTCTCACATGGACTGTACAGCAGAATCACAACAGACCTTAAAAAATGTCTGCCCCCCCAAAAATAAAACAGACTCCCAGACTCCATCCCATCCCAATCATGCAGGCAAGGTTTTTTAAAGCTTTTCAGGTGCTTCTCAATGCAGCCAGCATAGAGAACCACCAGTTTAGGCTAATAGGTCTGCATTTGAGATACATCAATTTTAATATAAAAATTGAGATTTGGGGGGCACCTGGGTGGCTCAGTGGGTTAAAGCCTCTGCCTTCGACTCGGGTCATGATCCCAGGATCCTGGGATTGAGCCCCACGTCGGGCTCTCTGCTTGGCAGAGAGCCTGCTTCCCCCTCTCTCTCTCTGCCTGCCTCTCTGCCTATTTGTGATCTCTGTCTGTCAAATAAATAATTTAAAAAAAAAAAAAAAAAGAGTCTGTTTCTTGGTTTGACTCTTAAAAAAAAAATTAGATTTGGGGTGACATTTAAAAACAATGATGCATTTAGATAATTCCTGTGAGTTTATAAATTACTCTCATAAATACCATCCCTATGAGACCAAAATAGTATTTTAAAGAAGGGAAAACAAGTCCTAAGGAAGTTCATACAGTATACCCAGGGTTGTTTAATAACAAGTGGTACAACCAGGACACAACTTCTAATTCCAGGCGCTGAGTTCCCTCTATCAAGGAACACACCACTTGGCTTAACGTACTGAAACACAACATCCTGCTAGAGTGGGAAGGATGAATAGGTGGACACGGGTTTTTACAACAGTGAAACTACCCTGTGTAATGGTAAAGTGGTGGATACACGCCGTTACACTTTTGTCCAAAGCCACTGAATGCATAGCACCAAGCGTGAACCCTAATGTGAGCTGTGGACTTCAGAATCACCTGAAGTGATTGTGATATGTCAATATAGGTTCAGTTGTACCAAATGTACCAGCTGGTGAGGGCTATTGATCATAGAAGAGGCTATATATGAATGGGGGAAAAGGGTATACAAGAAGTCTCTGTACTTTCTTTTCATTTTTGTTTTGAACCGAAAACTGCTGTAAAAAAACTAAATCTATTAAAAAGAAAAAAAGTAACACCTTTAAGACCCCCTTTGCTGAATAGCACAACTATCCATGTACACCATTTTCTTTTTTCTGTTTGGTTGAAATCCCTTTCCACCACCTTTCAGCACACGGACATGCATCTATTAAGTTTTCATGAGTCCACTTACGATGAAATGCCTTTAAAGATTATAGAATGTTTCCTCTTATGCATGTTCATTAGGCGGGTTCACTCATTCACCATGGTGGATACACACGTATTGATAAGGACAGCCCAGGTTCATTTAGAAAGACGCAAGCACATTTGGGAGTTATTAGCCTTTTAGCCAAAATATAGAATTCTGAGGTGAAGAATTTGTACTGAATCAACACTTTCTCTTGGTTCTTAACCATCCTACACAACGCTAGACAGAAGAGCCCATAATGGTATGTTCATCCTTGTACCCCCACCTCCACTACAGTGGCTGGGAAAGGGTGCGTACTCACCAGGTATTTGTGAATGAGAGAATAATCAAGAGACAGAGGTGTGTGTGTGTGTGTGTGTGTTAATGGAATGGGAATGTCTCTAGGAAAGAGATTTTCAACAGTATTTTCCATTAGCACCCTCACCAGGAAGCCTGGGTTTGAAGAATACTGACAAAACAAGAAGCCCATGTGCAAATACGGCTTGCTACTTTTTCCTATAAAGAATTTAACTGCTCTCACATCCTTTATCAACCTAATTTCCTTGATGCAATGTGGCTAGAGAAATCATTTTTTATTCCTATTAACATCTCACTTATTTCTTCACAATTGAGATAATAGCCCCTCTAAAAGGCAAGTCACAGATCACAAAGGATTAGAAGTCTATGCAGCAGATATCTACAAGTTAGACTATATAATTTCATAAGCAGCCCACAAGGTACAGATTTTAAATAAAAGCAGTACTTAACTACATACAACTCTTCCTAACTTGGCCCCATGTTCTGATAAGAACTGAAGCAAGTATTGGGCCCACTTTTTAAGTATTAGGGCAAAAGCACTACTTTAGATGAGGTGGCAGGAGAGGGAATTATCTTCACCTTATGAGGACTTAAGTTAGCAAGGAAAATCCCTTCATTCAAGCCCATTTCACAGTCTTTTCTGCCACATCTAGGTTTACCTACACCTAGATGCGATAGGCTCGAATGCCTAATTCCAACTCAGCAGATACACACTGAGTTCTGCTCAGGGTTTGGCATATTAATAGGGCTAAAGATCATTCCTTTCTAGTTAGGAAAATAAGATGTATATAAACTATGTAAAAATGTAAGCTTCCAAAAGTAAAGTTGTAAAATTAAAGTGGATAGAATTCAAAGAAAGAGATTTAGCATGAGTCGGGAGACTTGGTAAAACTTTCATGAAATAAGAATGGAAAGTACTTGAAAAGACTTAAGCAAAAAGAAAAAAAAATGGTTTATATAAACATTGAATAATAGAAGTCAAAATTTTATATAACTTTATCAAATTAGTCTTTTTATTTAGAATCTTTTATCATCAATGATATGGCCTCTTCTCTATAACTATCGGAAGTTTAAAGTATATAATACAAATCAAAAAATGAAGAGAAATATAAAATATGCAATTCGCTTCAGATAAATAATACAGTGTTCGGCATAAGTATGAAAGGAAACACATCACATGAAGCAAAAATTGTTAAATCTCTACTTCTCATGTTGCTTTTGTATTTTTCCTTTTGATGACTGTAATGTCTACTTACGAAATGTTTCAAAGTTATTACATTTTATTTCTGTCAAAAGACTTTTAAACTATCTTAATTCCATGCCTTTTTTTAAAAAGTATCACAGATGACTGGATTCTTTATATTATCAAATTGTTTCATGTCACAGAAGATAACATATTTGATAATATTTGTATTCAGAACCAATTCAGAAGCATAGCAAACTATCAGCAAAAAAGAAGTACCTGTATTGATTTTACTCCAAGTATATAACCCTATAATCAGAATATTCTACTTCAACATCTGTTTTTCTCAAAAGCCTGAAATGATCCCTCAAAAAACCAAAAGGTATCTATTCAATTGGGATTTACAGCTGTTTTCCAATTAACATCTTAACGCAGATTTCTTCTTGGGTAATGTTTAATTCTTTTGTTAGATATTTCCTCTGTCACTCAAACCAAGTAATCTAGTCAGTTTCACTTGTTGAGATTTAGTCACAGGCCTGCCTACAATAGCAAATATCTCGAATGAGCCTAAACTGGAAATAAGTCGTGATGAGGAGAGTATCTCCAATACTGCGCAATACAGAAGCCATACGGTGATATGGAAAGAATTCAAAATTGTACTCAGAAATAATCATTATCTGTTAGGTTTAACCTAGCAGGGCTGGGATCACATGATCTCTTAGCTTCCTTCCAGGATTAACATTCTATGCCGCTTGTGTGGTATGAATAAATACGTAAGCTTTGCCATCAAATCTAGATGGTTACTTTCTTTAGACAATGCCACTGACCGTCAAGCACGTACATATATGTCCACGTGGTATGATTATGCTCTAACCCCTTACCCCAGACCTGGGTCCTGGTATTCGTCTAAATCCACCTGGCCTGACAAACTACTTCACCCATTCAGAAAACACACATACATGTTAGTTACCCAGAAATGGCTAAGGGGAGCAAGTAGTAGAGATTCAGTAGAGACCAACAGCTAAAGGGGATTTTGGCAACAGATGATAGGTACAGAGTAGAGAGAAAAAGTCTAAAACAAATGGGGATTCAAAACCAGAATTCCCATCTCTGGAAGATGTTAGCGAAAAAATAAGGTAGAACTAATTCCTCCCTAGTAGCCCATGCTTTATTTACCCAGACACCTTCTTCAACCTGTATCCATCTACTTCTTCATGTGTTTCCAGTTCCTTCTTCCAGAATCACTCTCCTTGCAACCCTTTAGCTAATTCTTCTTCATGTTCAAGACTTCAAATAACTATCTGTTTGTTTGAGAAACCTTGTACAACTCTGGCAAGTGTGCTATTTATCCTATTTTGTCATTTTATTATATCATCGTGTAACCCCTTCCTCATTTTAACATTTCCTATGCTATACTGAAATTGCCTATGTATTTAAATCTATTCCCATCACATAGCAACTAGGAGAATAAAAATATCTAGTTCCCCATCAGTTTAGGAAAATAAGATATCAGTGTTACATTAGGGGAGATATCTGAGCATAGAAGCCTGAATTTCTTGCTCACAGTTGTAGTTCTTAACCCCTGCACAGTAACTAGCCAATAGGAAAACAATGAAATATTTGTTATCTGAATAAAGAAGTAAATTAAAAATTTAAAATTAAAAAAAAATGTTCCAAGAAACCAGTAAACTAAGGTATGGACTGTATGGATTGTTTTGCTAAGTATGTAAGGCTAGGACCTCATTAATAGGTGTGGGGTAAAGACTGGACCACAGAAAAGGAAAGGGGTTCCGTGCTGGAGCCCAAGTAGAAGTTCAGAAACTTGAGATGCATGGACTTAAGTATTCACTAAACTATCAGTGTAGGAGTCCTTAGATATCCCTAATTTCTGAACAGAAATGATCCTCCCACATGGAGCACAGCTAATCCTGTAAGTGTAGTTAAATGTGGGGGACAATTGTAGAAGAGAATTACATCAGTCATCATTGCCAAAGACATCCAGATCCTGAGTTGGAAAAGTTCCTAAGAATTCCAAAAAAGTATATTAACCTAATTATTTACACACTGTTATTGACTAAAAATTTTTGCTGCTTCACCACCGCCCCCCTCCCCTTCACATGTTGTAGCCCCAGCTCCCAATGTGATTGTACTTGGAGACAGAGTCCATTAGAAGGCAATAAAGGTTAAACTATGTCACAGGGTGGGGCCTAATCTGATTAAGCTGGGGCCCTTGTAAGAGGAGACATCAGAGCTCTCTCTCCACCATGTAAACACAGAGCAAAAAGCAATCATTTGCAAATGAGAAGGACCCTCAACAAGAATCTAATCCCTTGGCACCTTGACCTTGGACTGTTGTCTAAGTCACACAGTCCCGGTTTTGGTTATGGCAGCCCAAGCTGACTAATACATATATCAAAATTAATTTTTGTGTATAATGTTTCAAAATAAATTTTGGGGGGAAAAAAATTTTTTTTTAATACCCTGGGGTAGAGAAACAGACCAAAACTGGAAAGCTACTGAATACTGGTAAACAAATACTCCTAAACTCACACTGGGCTAATTAACCCTTGCACTTCATCTAGTGCGGAATCGGCCCATAATCTGCTGACAGTACCCAACAGTTTAGCTGCCTATACAACCGAGTTCTCAATGACGCTTTCTGAATCCATCCTGCATCTGTCATTCTGTCAGAGTCATGCTATGGCTTTCCAAAACTGCCTGACTGACAAGGCTACAAAATAACTGATCCAAGAAAACTCAAGCCAAGTTCTTTAGGATGATAGAGGATCCCTAGGCTACAGCTACTGTTAGCTCTGCTGCTTTTCCTATTGCTGATGAAAATGACTGAAAGGTCCTAAAATTCCTCAGCAGCCTAGGGTTATTTAGGGTTGTCTCAGCAATTGTTACAGGGAAGCTGTTCCTCTGGCTCTTAGTGCCATGACTATCTTCAGGAGATGGTCACCCTACTCAGAATGTCACATCTGGGAAACCTCCTCAGTGTGTACAGCCTTGCTGTTGATGGATGGATGCCATAAAGGAAAGCTATTCAGGTGTGAATTACCATCATAACTGAATTCTTCCCTGCCGTGATAAGGGCAGAGGCCTGCTTGGTTTCCATAGTTGCTGTATTATATGGCATTGTAAAGCAAGTCACCGCCTTCAGTCTTATTTGTCCATGTTTAATTATTACAGCTTAAAGAAACATACAATATGCTCTGACATCTCACTATCACAACATTCACTACAGGGTAGAATTTGGTATGAGGCCAGTTTATTTTGGACTACATCCAAGTGAATTTAATTAAGAATATCTAAAGTACCTTGTTATGAGATGATCTTACCTGCAAATTGGTCCCAATGAGAGTGCTATGTTAAAGTTCCCAAAGATGCGGTCAAAAAAGAAAAAAGAAGTTTAAGCTGCTTCTTCTATTTGAGTACATATACTGTTCTATTCACATCGCTCACACCAGGCAATTTTCTCAGTGCAAGTGCAAAAGAATAGCTGCGCTAAGATCCAAGAGTGCCCTAGTCTGGGGATTTTTACTGGATTTGCCATTGTACTTAAAACACACCAAGGGTAGAAGTTCCACTGGTTTGTTAACCTCTGCCAAATGTGAAAAGGAAAGAACAATAATAATTCTAATGGTCTCAAAGAAATAATATATTTTCCTTTGCACAAAGATAAAATCCTATATAAAATATACCCTGAATATTTTTCTAACAGCCCTACAGGAAAGAGTGAAAAATGGTATGTAAATTATGAAATGACCAAATGAAACTAATGAAGAGGTCTTTTCTACCACATCTGAGTCCCAGTATGACGAAATGAAGTTTTTCAAAGACTTTTTTCCCCTTTTTGGTCTCTGAAACCACAGCGCATTTTGAATATTCGATAAAAAACCTATATAATGTTGCAGCCATCAAAAGAAATAAAATCTTGCCATTTGCGACGACGTGGATGGAACTAGAGGGCATTATGCTTAGCAAAATAAGTCAATCAGAGAAAGGCAACTATCATATGATCTCCCTGATATGAGGAAGTGGAGATGCAATGTGGGGCGTTTGGGGGTTAGGAAAAGAATAAATGAAACAAGATGGGATCAGGAGGAAGACAAACCATAAGAGACTCTTAATGTCACAAAACAAACTGAGGGAAGCCAGGGGTAGGGGAATAGTGAGAGGGTGGTGGGGTTATGGACATTGGGGAGGGTATGTGCTATGGTGAGTGCTGTGAAGTGTGTAAACCTGGTGATTCACAGACCTGTACCCCTGGGGCTAATAATACATTATATGTTTATAAAAAAATGAAATTTAAATTTAAATTTTGAAAAAATTTAAATTTAAATTTAAAATTTAAAAATGTTTTTTTAAAAACCTATATAATGCATTCATATTTTTCTAAGTACTATTAAAGTCTAATAATGTGTATTTTAAGACATATTTGAGGAAAAGTACCTCAAATACATTTTAGATGTTTGAAATCTGTGACTTCTTTGTTTTTTATTTTGACAATGGTACTTACATAAACAATTAGTTGGAATTATAAAAATATAACCAGGTTTTATATGTTATAAAAATATAACCAAACTTATAAAACAATTATAAGTTTTACCTCAATCAAACATGCTTTTTGGTATAAATATGGAGTTTTTTTTTTTTAAGATTTTATTTATTTATTTGACAGAGAGAAATCACAAGTAGATGGAGAGGCAGGCAGAGAGAGAGAGAGGGAAGCAGGCTCCCTGCTGAGCAGAGAGCCCGATGCGGGCCTCGATCCCAGGACCCTGAGATCATGACCTGAGCCGAAGGCAGCGGCTTAACCCACTGAGCCACCCAGGCGCCCTAAATATGGAGTTTTTTGCTTGCAGTTTTGCAAGCTTAAAAATCCTAAGTGAAAGAAAAAACTGAATGTTTCATTTTTTTTTCTATGTGCATATAATTTTTTGGCACAAGAGATATAATTTATATGTAAATTTTATGAATACAACTTTTATAGTTTAAAAAAGTAAATATTTTTAGAACATCATATAATCATATAAAGAATACAGCATTTGCCTAAGTACTCTTTGGATAATAGTAGTAATTAAACATACACAAACATACATACTTAGATGTGCACATACATACAAAGTATTTGTTAACTACAGTTCCTGCCATATCTATTGATGTTCATAGGTTATAAAGAAACTGTGGAAGAAAAATGATTTAGAGGTGACTATAAATTTATTCCAGATTATATGTCAAAAATAGTATCTATTTAATTGAAAACATGGAAACAAAACCCAAAAAATATAGCAAACCAATTTGTTTTTAATCAGGTCCAGTTATAGAAAAAGTTTTGAATGGGCTGATTTATTTCTCAGAGAGTCATATAAAGTATATTTTGCTAATATCTGAAACATTTTCCCAAGTAAATTAAACACACACACACAAACACACACACACACACACACACACATAGAAGTTTCTAATTTTGAAAAATGGTACTTTGAGCAGAGGAACATCTTTCATAAACAGTCCTATATTCTCTTTAATAAGCCCTCAATAAATATCTTGTGGGAAAAAAAAAGGAGAATGGAAATATTTCAAACCATTTGGTTATTAAGATTGGAATTAGTAGCTAAAAACAATGATGAAAAAACAGAAAGTAGAGGGTGGGTTAGGGCAGGAAGTTTACAGCCAAAGTGAAAATAAACCTTAAAAGTTAGAAAAAGACTGAGCTGTTAAAAGGAAATATGAGCTGAGAATGTTGTAAAAAATAAGAACAAAACAAACAAATATATGCTCATCTGTACTGTTTCAGTGTAATCCTACAGAAAGAAGAGTATTCAAGTGCGCACTCTGTCCAGATACACTTAAGCATCTAAAGCTTGTCTGCTGTCAACATTTTCATAACTGGAGAAATTCTCTAAATCAAGTCTAGTTAAAAGCAGAACTTTTACACATGAAGTGTCTGTAGAACATTTTAAATAACTCCACTGTATTTTTCTTAAATTGCTAAAAACCTTAATATTAACTATAAATTTTACAGGTTGCAAAATTACTTTAAAATGACCTTTCAATCGGGATAACCTAACATTGGTTTGGAATGATTGTGTGCATGGATTTGGGAGAGTGTGTCAAACAAAACTAGCAAAATGTTTTAAAAACTTTTTGCCACGTGTGAGGAGTGCTAGAAAATGCAAAGTGCAATATTTTCCCTAACCTTCAGATTTGAGCGCTTGGATCAATGTGGAAGAGTAATTTTCATTATAGTGAAAATGTTGGTCAAATGAATTTCTACACTTGCCATTTGCATGTTTGTTGCTTTCTAATTAAAGAAGTTGGTTGTTTTAAGAAAAAAAAAAAAAAATGACCTTTCAAAACCCTTTACTTCCATATGTTTGAGATGTGAAGCTGTGCTCCATCCTGCCAGCCTCTCACCAAGGCCCTTCTCCCACTAAACAGGACAGCACAGTTACTGCCCTCAGCTCCTGAGGTGCTCTGCTCCCTGGACTTCAAGCACAAGACAGGCTGTCATGCAGAAGGAGCTGGAACCCATGCATGACTAGCAATTCTGCAGGTAAATTGGGAAACAGGGTCTTCGTCCACAGCCAAGAAAGCATATTGCCAGCAGCATTTTTACGCATGCAAAGGAACAAATCCTCTAATCTAACCTTGGGAGTTAAATTGCCTTTTTCTGGCACATAGGGTGAAATCTTACACTCTTTGAAAGACACCGGATTTCAAATGTACATGTAAAAGGCAATTACTTCTTTAAAAAAGATTCCCAGATCCCCAGCGCCCTTGAGTAGAACTGTAATAAAAAACACTGCTTTAACATAATGATCCCTCCATGTGCTATGTTTGCTTATTGTGTCTCTGTTGATAGACTGTTTTGCCTGAGGCACATTTATTTTGACTGTGTACAGGAAATGAAATAAATATACTAGTTATTTCTTATCAAATGGCATTTACAGCATTTTTTAAATATAAAATCAAAAACCTTCCTAAGAGTGGAAATTTGACATAGCTCAAATAAAAAATGACTTCCTTCTCTCATACAGCAGCAGGATTATAACATTATAACTTTTATATCAAAGACTGGCTTATTGCTCTCTTGATCAACAATAGAAGGACAAGGACACAGTTAAATTATATAAATCATCCCTCAGAATTTATGAGGTAATAAAAGCAGAAAAATATAGATTCACAGAGGAGAGAGTTTATGAAGTAGCATCCAAAACCACTTCAACTAATTTCTCATATACATTAGAATCAAAAAGGTTGACTTCAGGACTTTAACTTCATTTATTCATTTGTTAAAATATATTTACCTTAATCCAGTTTTTTTTTTTTTTATCTTAGAGATAAAAGGGAAAATTACAAATCACTGCTGTATTAATAAAACAAAATCTGGCATTTTACTTCTAAGAATACCATATCAGACATTCTGCCAATTTTTTCTGTAAAATACTGTTCAGGATAAATCTCTCCTCCTATTATCGGCCATTGCTCCAAATCTTGCCTCTTTCTTAAAATCCTCTTTACCAGGTAGGGTTGCATAACTTTTTTTTTTTTTTTTAAATAAACTTGTCCTCTTTCTCAAATCAAAGATTCATCTACAAAACTCCCTACAATCAGTGTCACTATGTCCATGCCTTCTTCAAAAGAATATACTGCAAGGCAGTTTCCACATTGCTTTTCACAGAACAGAATGTTCCACAGTGGAACAGTAATGAAAACTATCTCCAATTTCCTCTAAGTAAAAAAGAGCTCAACACTAAGATGAATAATAAAATGAAAAAAATTTTCAGAAAGAAAAGGTCAGAGTCTAGTAAGGATTTTAGTATTGTTCTGTGTGGCAAGAGAGGTCCATGAAGGATTTTGAGTGGAGAAGGACATGAATTTCTTTTAATACAATCATTCAGACGGCTGTGTTGAAAATAGACTGGTTATTACGCCATATGGGTAGAAACTGAGAAAACATCCAAGGGAAGGATGATTGGCTTGGACCAGAGTGGTAGCAGAAGAAATGAGAAATAATTGGATTCTAGATATATTATGAAGGTAAAGTAAAGCTAATACAGTCTCTTAATTGATTGAATGTGGGTGGAAAAGAAGTAGAGTTGCCAAGGATGGGTCCCCTATGTTTCGTCTAACAGCTAGAAGAGGAGAGACCCACTAACTGAAATGGAGAAATGGAGAATGGGAGACTGTGAGAGTAATAAAGGAATAAGTAAAAGAGTACGACATCCTCTTTACATGTTAGGTCTGGTTACATATTTTTACATAAATTCCAGTGTTACATTAGTAATTATAGTGTTACATAAATTTCAGGTATACAATAAAAGGATTCAACAATTTCATACATTATTCAGTGCTTATTATGATATGTAAACTCTTCATCCCCTTCACCTATTTTAACGACCCCGCTACCAACCTCCCCTCTGGTAACTATCAGCTTGTTCTCTGTAACTAATCTCTCTCTTGGTTTCTCTTTTTTAATTTGTTTATTGGTTTTGTTGCTTAAATTTTATATATGAGTGAAATCATATGGTATTTTTCTTTGTCTGACTGATTTATTTCACTTAGTTAGCATTGAACACTCTAGCTCTATTCTTCTTGTTGCAAAATAGCAAGACTACATTCTTATTATGGCTGAATAACATTCCCTTGTATATATTTACCACCTTTTCTTTCTTTTTAAATTATTTTTATTAACATATAATGTATTATTTGCCCCAGGGGTACAGGTCTATGAATCATCAGGCTTACACATTTCACAGCACTCACCATAGCATATATACTCTCCAATGTCCATAACCCAACCACTCTCTCCCCACCCAATCCCCCCACCCTCGATCAACCCTAAGTTTGTTTTGTGAGATTAAGAGTCTCTTATGGTTTGTCTCCCACCCGATCCCATCTTGTTTCATTTTTTCCTTCCCTACCCCCAAACCCCCAGCCCTACCTCTCAAATTCCTCCTATCAGAGTTCATAAGGTAATTGTCTTTCTCTGATACCACATCAGACATTCTGCCCATTTTTTCCCTAAAATACTGTTCAGGATAAAATTTTTCCTCCTATTATCTGCCATTGCTTCTGATCTTGCCTCTTCCTTAAAATCTTCTTTACCAGGTAGGGTTGCATAACTTTTTTTTTTTTTTTAAATAAACTTGTCCTCTTTCTCAAATCAAAGATTCATCTACAAAACTCCCTACAATCAGTGTCACTATGTCCATGCGAAAGCCTTCTTCGAAAGAATATACTGCAAGGCAGTTTCCACATTGTTTTTCACAGGACAGAATGTTCCACAGTGGAACAGTAATGAAAACTGAAAATGATTTTGCTCAGCATAATACCCTCTAGTTCCATCCACATTGTTGCAAATGACAAGATTTCATTTCATTTCATGGCTGCATAGTATTCCATTGAATATCTGTACCACATCTTCTTTATCCATTCATCTGTTGATGGACATCTCGGTTCTTTCCATAGTTTGGCTATGGTAGACATTGCTGCTATAAGCAGTCGGGTGCATGTGCCCCTTCAGATCACTGTATTGTGATTGCTGGGTCATAGGGTAGCTCTATTTTTAACTTTTTGAGGAACCTCCATGCTGTTTTCCAGAGTACCTCCTCTTCTTTATCCATTCATCTATCAATGGACACTTGGGTTGCTATCATAATTTGGCTATTTTAAAAAATGCTCCAATAAACATGGTGTGAATATATCCTTTCAAATAAGTGTTTTGTATTTTAGAGGTAAGTACCAGTTGTGAGATTATTAGGTTGTAAGATAGTTCTATTTTTAATTTTGGGGGGACCCTCCATACGATTTTCCAAATTGAGTGCACCAGTTTGTATTCCTACCAACAATGCACAAGTGTTCCTCTTGTTCCACATCCTCGCCATACTTGTTTCTCATGTTACTGATTTTAGCCATTCTGACAGGTATAAGGCAATATCTCACTGTGGCTTTAATCTGCTTTATCCTGATTATGAGTGATGTTGAGCATATTTTCATGTGTTTATTGGTCATCTGTCTGTCTTCTTTAGAGAAATGTCTGTTTCTATCTTCTGCCATTTTAAAAGTAGATTATTTGGGGGAGAGGGTTGGTGTTTTTTTATAGAAGTTCTTTATATACTTTGGATACTAACCCTTTATTGGATATGTCATTTGATAATATCTTCTCTTATCCAATGGACTGTTTTTTTAGTTTTGTTGACTATTTCCTTTGCTGTACGGAAGTTTTTTTATTTTGATGTAGTCACAGTAGTTTATTTTTGCTTTTGTTTCCCTTGCCTCAGGGCAGGTATCTAGAAAAATGCTGCTATGGCTGATGTCAGAGAAATTATTGCCTGTGTTCTTTTCTAGGATTTTTATGGTTTTGGGTCTCACATTTAGATCCTTAATCCATTTTGAGCTTATTTTTGTGTATGGTGAAAGAAAGTGGTCCAGTTTCATTCTTTCATATGCAGCTGTCCTGTTTTTATAACACAATTTGTTGAAGAGACTTTTTCCTACCACATATTCATTCCTCCTTTGTCAAAGATTAATTAATCATATGATCATGGGTTTATTCCTGGGTTTTCCTCTCTGTTCTGTTGATCTGTGTGTTTATTTCTGCACCAGTACCATACTGTTTTGATTACTACAGCTCTTGAAACATGGGACTCTCATATCTCTAGTTTTGTTCTTTTTCAATATTTCTTTGGCTATTCAGGGTTCCATACAAATTTTAGTATTATATGTTCTAGTTCTGTGAAAAATTTTTTTGGTATTTTGACAGGAATCACATTAAATGTATAGATTGCTTTGTGTAGTATAAACACTTTAACAATACTTGTTCTTCCAAACCATGAGCATGAACTATCTTTCAATTTGTTTGTGTCATCTTCAATGTCTTTCATCAGAGTTTTATAGTTTTCAGAGAACAGGTCTTTCACCTCCTTGGTTAAGTTTATTCCTAGGTTTGTTTTTTTTTTTTTTTAATATTTGGTGCAATTATAAATGGGACTGTTTTTCTAATTTCTCTTTCTGCTACTTCATTATAAGAGTATAGGAATGCAACAGATTTCTATATACTGATCTTGTATCCTGCAACCCTACTGAATTCATTTATCAGTTATAGTCGTTTTTTGGTGAATTTTATATGTAGTGTCATGTCATCTGCAAATAGTTAAAGTTTTACTTCTTCCTTACCAATTTGGATGACCTATATATCTTTTTCCTGTCTGACTGCTGTGCCTAGGAGTTCCAGTACTGTGTTGAATAAAAATAGTGAGAGTAGACATTCTTATCGTATTCCTGATCTTAGAGGAAAAGCTCTCAGTTTTTTTTGTTTTGTTTTTGTTTTTGTTTTTTTTACCACTGAGTATGATGTTAGCTGTTGGTTTTCATATATAGCCTTTATTATGTTGAGATATGTTCCCTCTAAACCTACTTTGTTGAGGGTTTTTATCTTGAATGCATGTTGTACTTTGTCCAATTTTTATCCTGCCTCTGTTGAAATGATGAAATGGTTTTCTATCTTTCCCCTGTTGATGTGATGTATTATGTTGATTCATTTGGGAATATTGAACCATCCTTGCATCCTGGGAGTAAATCCCATTTAATCATGGTGAATGATTTTTTATTTTGTTGAACATTTTTGCTTTTATATTGATCAGCAATACTGGCCCCTAGTTCTCTTTTGTTGTAGTGTCTTATCTAGCTTTGGCATCAGGGTAATGCTAACTTCACAAAATGAATTTGGAAACTTTCCTTCCTCTTCTATGTTATGGAATAGTTTGAGAAGTTTATGTTTTAACTCTTCTTTAAATGTTTGGCAGAATTCACCTATAAGGCCATCAGGTCCTGAACTTTGTTTGTTGGGAGTCTTTTGATGACTGCTTTAATTCCATTACTGGTAACTGATCTTACAAATTTTGTATTTCTCCTTCTTATGAAAGTAGGCCCTATAGTGCCCTGCAGTGCAATCTCCTATTCACCAGAAACTGGTGCTTCAGGGGTGTCTCCTATATGTGTTGCATGCACCCTACTGTTGTGGTTGAGTTGCTTTTGTCTTCAGTCCAGTCATCTGCAATGTCTCTTTTTGCCTATTCTGGGCAGGGTTTGCTCCCTGTGTTGCTAGTAGGCTAGTCTGGGGCTGCCTTGGGCTTGAGTTAAGTCAGACCAGGCATTTTCCAAAGATGCAAAAGCACCAAACTGCAGGGAGCTTTCCCTGCATTGTCCCCTGAAAAGTATTTATTGATGAGCAAGGCATGCAGTCAAGACTGGATGTCTGTCCCCAGCCCACTGCTGGGGCTACAGCTAGACTGGTATGTGCCATTAGCTTCACCTTTCTGAGGGGCAGGAGTCACACTGGAGTGGTGCTGGCCCCTGTTGGGTCTGCTTCCATGTCACCAGGCTTTAGCACCACTTTGAATGTGCTCTCGCCAAGAGTGTATAGGAGGAGGAGAGTCCCTAGAATGCAGGTACAGGGCATGTAGTGCCAGTAAGGTCCATGCAGGTCCACTATAGGAGGGGACCTCCAGCTGCCCAAAACTTCTAGGCTAGTGCAGAGTCCACTTGGAGAGAAGAGATCTGCAGAAGTACAGGAGTGGGGTGGGGTGGTGGTGGTGAGGCACAATGTTAGCAAGCTAGGTGGAGAGTGCTGGTGCTGGGCTGGTTCTCACAGGTACTGGTATATCTCAGCTGTGGTGGGGGTGGGGGCTGTGGGGGAAGAATGGCCCCTACCACCTCTTTTTTATTCTTGGAAAATTCTCCCAAAGATCCCTGTCCCTTCAGCACAGCATCTGAAATCGGCAAACAAATCTCTCTCTGATACAGGCATTTTTCAAAATGCTGCTTCTCCTCTATACTTACTATCTCTGTGGGGCTGTCTGTTGTGTAGTCACACATGCTTAAAAGTCAGTTTCCCCAAGAATATTGTAATGATGCAAAATTTCCAAATGAAAAAATCAGGTAAAAAATCAAATGGGCAGCATAACTCAAATATTGTTTAAAACATCATGGATAACACATAATGTTTTTAAGTGTAAAGAATTAAAAGTAGTTATTTCTAAATGGTAAAACAAAATATGGATGATTTTAATTTTCTTCTCTATACCTATGACAAACATGTATTACTTTTACAATACAAGAAATACAACAAATATCTCAGGTCTATGTACTATTTAATATTCCTAGACCATATTATATGTCAACATTCATACATTTACTTATTAAGATTTTTTTTTAAAGGCACATCTTTTATGGGCCCAGAAAAATAAATCTGAGATCATCCTGTTTCCTTGAGGCACTCATATTATTTTCCCTGATAAACTATTTTGGAATAATTTTAGATTTACAAAAAAAGAAGCAAAGAGGGAAGAGTTCCTATATACTCTTCACCAAGCTACCCCTAAAGTAACACCTTACATGATCATAGTACACTTGTCAAAATGAATAAACATCAGTATAATACTATTAAGTAAACACTCAATTCATATTTCACCAGTTTTTCCACTAATATCCTTTTTCTGTTCCAAGACTGAAGCCAGGATGCCCCACTGTATTTAGTCATCATGTGTCCTTAGTCTCAGTCCAATCTGTAACAGTTTGTCATCTTACCTTGTTTTTCATAACCTTGGCAGTTTCAAAGACTACTGTTCAGGCATTCTGTAGTCCCTCAAGTTGGATTTGACTAATGTTTTTCTCACAATCAGACTGATCAAAGCCAGATCATGGGTTTTGGAGTAGGTAACCACAGAGGTGAAGTGTCCTTCCCATTGCATCGCATCAGGGGCCACAAGAAATCAACATGTAATGTCCCTCCGCATTTACAGTAGAGGCTCCTCTACTATTGATTTACTATTTTTCTCTTTCTATGCTTTGTATTTTCTTTTTTTAAGATTTATCTATTTATTTGAGAGAGAGTATACCGGGGAGCATGTGGGAAGGTGGTGGGGCAGAGGGCCAGAGAGAGAGAAGCTTTAGCAGACGCCATGCTGAGTGTGGAGCCAACAGGGGAGCTCCATCCCAGGACTCTGAGATTACAACTTGAAACCAAAAAAAAAAAAAAAAAAAAAAAAGAGTAGGGCGCTTACCTGACTGCACCACCCATATACTGTTCCTATACTTGATCTTTTCTGAGATAGAGTAGATATCAGAGAAGCTCTGAAAAGCATGTAGGAGTTGACATTTTATAAGAGACATTTACATTTATAAGGGAAATCCCCATTTGTAAGGGTGTCTCTCTCTCTGTACCTGGAATAGAAGGATGACCAAATCTCTAGAAACTCTTTATCCATGGAGAAGACACAGACTTAAGTCGGCATAACGAACATAACCTCATTTACTCAGCTTTACCTGAAATCTCCCGTAACTGGCTCCCCCTCCCAACAACTTTCTTTTGTCTTTAGCTAGAGACAGTATTTAAGGCAGTGGCTTGGGTCACTTGTGGGAGTTACTCTGTTTTCCTATCTATTTCCCATGTATACATGAAGCATACATGTTATTAAACTTTTGTTTGCTTTCCTTTTGTTAATCTTTTATTAGAGAGCATATCCCACCCAAGAACGGAGAAAGGCAGAGAGAAGGCAAATTATTTTTCTTCCCCTACATTCCCAATCATGAGTCTCAGGGGGAGCCAGATTCCTGAGCCTTTTGTAACTTAGGCATAAAAATAAATAAATTATAATGAAATAACACTTCAAGAGATATAGAATTTCCCCCAGAATTCTGGACAAAAGAAGCAGGAGACAAACCACTTTGTCTTAGAGAGACTATGTAAGTTCATTCCACTTAAGTCAAGCCTAAAAAACAGCTATAAGGTCATAACCACAAATAAAGAACAAATCCATTTATCTACTATGATGTCTATGCTTATACACAGAGCCTCTTCCAAAATTAAAGAGCAACGCAACATTTAATTTGCCTTATGTAATAAAGACAATTTCTATGAAACAATAAAACAAAAAAATTACCCTTTGCTATGAATGGAAAGTACAGCCATGGATGTTAAGTGCCAGCCTCTCTTGATGAATGGATATAGAGGTAAATACATAGGTTGCAGATAAACTCATTCCCTATTAATTAAAAAACAACAACAACAACTATAAACTGGATCCTTTAAGAACTATGCACAAGAAAGAAAATGCTTAGGCTGAGAACCTAAGCATTAATAAATTGATCAGTTCAATTAACAAACACAGGAAGGTAGAATTTTAAATGCTTCTTTATTTTTTTTTTTTTCAGAATTCAATAGCAATCTCAACTGATTCAATAAAACTGGATACGAGAGAAGTCAATGAAATGAATTAATGAATTTAAATGGAATATTTCATTTCTCAAGTTCAAATGAAACTACATATAACATATATTCACATTTCTTTTCTTCCCTTTTCCTTCCCCAAAACAGTTATACCTCCAAGATAGTACAGGTTTGGTCCAAAACCACCACATTAAGGAAATACTGAAGTAAAGTGAATCAAATGAATTTTTTGGTTTCCCAGTGAATTTGAAACTTATGTTTATGCTAAATTATAATCTATTAAGGATGCAACGGTATTATGTCTTAGTAAGTATATATACTTTAATTTATAAAAACTTTATTGCTAAAAACTGTTAACCATCATCTGAGCTTTTATCACATCATAATCTAATGGAGAGTCCTGCCTCAGTGTTGATGACTGCTGATCAATTAGGATGGTGGTCACTAAAGGCTGGGGTGACTGTAGCAATTTTTTAAAATCAGATGAAGTTTGCTACATCAATTGATTCTCCCTTTTGTGAACCATTTCTTTATAGCAGGAAATACTGTTCAATAGCAGTTTGTCCATGATAGAATTTCTTTCAAAATTGGAATCAATCTTCTCAAACCCTGCCATAGCTTTATCAACTAAGTTTAAGTAATATTCTAAATCCTTGTCGTCATTTCAACAATCTTCATAGCATCTTCATCAGGAGTAGATTCCGTCTCAAGAAACTACTTTCTTCGCTTTTTCATAATAAGCAAATTCTCATCCACTCAAGTTTTATCATGAGATTACAGCAATTCAGTCACATCTTCAGGCTCCACTTCTAATTCTAGTTTTCTTTCTATTTCTACCACATCAGCAGTTACTTCCTCTACTAAAGTCTTGAATCCCTCGAAGTCATCTCTGAAGGTGGGAATCAACTTTTGACCTCTTCCCTCCCCATGAATCATGAATGTTCTTAATAGCATCTAGAATGGTTCATCCCTTCCAGAAAGTTTTCAATTCACTTTGCCCAGATCCATCAGATGAATCACTATGGCCTTACAAAATGTATTTCTTAAGTAATAAGACTTTTGAAAGTCAAAAAGACTGCTTAATCCACACTGCAGAAGGGCTGTTGTATCTGCAGGCATGAAAACATTAGTGTCATTACACATCTCCACCAGAGCTCTTGGGTGACCAGGTGCACTGTCAACGAGCAAAAATATTTTGAAAGTAATCTAGTGGGTCTCTACAGTCAGCTCCAAATATTTAATAAACCATCCTTTAAACAGATGTGCTGTCTTTGAGGCTTTGTTGTTCCCTTTAGAGAACACAGGAAGAGTAGATTTAGCATCATTCTTAAGGACTCCAGGATTTTTGAAATGGTAAATGAGCACTGGCTTCAATATAATGTCACCAGCTGCATCAGCCTCTAATAAGAGAGTCCACCTGCCCTTTGAAGAGTTGAAAACAGCACTGACTTCTCCTCTCTAGCTATGAAAGTCCTGGATGGCATCTTCCTCCAAAAGAAGGCTATTTCATCAACATTTAAAGTCTGTTGTTTAGTGCAGCCACTTTCCTTAATGATCTTAGCTACATCTGGATAGCTTGCTGCAGCTTCTACATCAGCACTTGCTGCTTCACCTTGCATTCTTATATTAGGAGACGACTTCCTTCTTTAAACCTCATGAACCAACCTCTGGTAGCTTCAGACTTTTTCCCCACACCTCTCTCAGGCTTCACAGAAATGAAAAGAGTTAGGGCTTTGCTCTGGAGTAGGCTTTGGCTTAAGGGAATGTTGTGGCTGGATCTTCACCATTAAAACATTCCCCATATCAGCCGTAAGGCTGTTTCATTTTCTTATCATTGTGTGTTCAATGGAATAGTCAGTTTCCTTCAAGAACTTTTCCTTGGCATTCACTACTTGGCTAACCATCTGGCACAATAGGTCCACTTAGATTTTGGCCTATCTTGGCTTTTAGCATGCCTTCCTCATTAAGCTTAATCCTTTCTAGCTTTTGATTTAAGGTGAGAAATATACCACTCTTCTTTTCACTTGAACACTTAGAGGTTATTATAGATTTCTTAATTGGCCTAATTTCCATACTACTGTGTCTCAGGGAATAGGAAGGCCCGAGGAAAGGGAGAAAGGGGAACAGCCAGTAGATGGAAAAACACGTATAACATTTAAGGATTAAGTTCACCATCTTATATACATGAGTGCGGTTCACAGCATCTCAAAACACAACAGCAATATCAAAGATGACTGCTCACTCATCACCCTAACAATAATGAAAATTTGAAATATTATGAGAATTATCAAAATGTGCTCCAAAGACACAAAATAAGCAAATACTGTTGAAAATGGCATGGATAGACTTGCTCAATGCAGGGTTGACACAAACTTCAATCTGCAAAACACACAATATATGCAAAGTGCAATAAAGTGAAGCTCAATGAAATGAGATATGCGTGTGTTACATAAACTCCCTTGATATAAACAAACTATCAGTTGCCTTACAACTATATACCTCAGTCCACTCAATGTCTTCAGTAAAGGAAAGGGCCTGGTTTACGATGTGTACGGTGTGCATGCCACAGAGATACTGAACAGCATGAGGTCATGGAAAACTGAAAGCACTACCGATACTCTGTGCTCTTAGTTCAGAAGACACAGAATCAGATGCAAAAGGAAGTACTCTGATATTTATGTTTTTAAATAGCGTAGAATTGAATTTTACAGTATAAAAACAAAGAACAGAGTTACAAGTGCTATATAGTTCATTCTGAATCCCTTAACTCTGCTGAAAAGTTTTTTAAAAAATTTAATGAAAAAATCGTATGCATGCTTTCTTATGCAATACAGATTTTCAGAGTCAAATGATAATAACATAAATTCAATTCTAGAGACAGGGAAAAGTTAAGTAATCACATTCCACTTGCCTTTATATACTTTGTGTATCCAGAAGAAGAAGAAGAAGAAGAAGAAGAAGAAGAAGAAAGAATGGACAATGCAATAGAGTATATATATTAAAGATATTACTATTTTGAAAAATCTGTATTTTCTGAAGCCCAAATTGATTAAACAGTCTAAATTGCTTTTTGTTTTATTATGGGGTCCAAGAGACACTATGAAAATGTAGTTTAAAGGCCAAGATACCAGAAATATGCTTTATGAATACCTCAGAGCCAAACTTTTGATCAGGAGACTTGAGAAGAATATCTAACACCTACAACTGCCACAGTTAGAACACAGTATGGCTCTCTTGCCAAAAAAAGAAGCATAGACACTGGGATAACTTTTCCCAGAAATTAAAAATAAATATGTTATCTCCATGGGAAGTTTTGGAAATCACAGTAACAAAAGATTTAAATATTGCACAATATGCACATATGATACTATTTTCAGCAAATAAAATAAATATGCATATATACATATAGAAAGATATAGATATTTGGGAAATGCAATTACAAGTATATTATTTCTGGATATATAAATGCAATACCTCAGAAAGACACTAAGGGTATTATTATCTGTAGAACATCCTACCATAGTGTCAAAGTATGTTGCTAGGAAACCCAGTGGGAAGAAGGAAAGAAGAAAATTTCAACCATGTAAAGATTTGATGTAAACTTCTAAGCAGAACAAATTCATTTCTAGTTTTTATGCTCTAACCTTTGCAAGACTTGCATTGTTCCATAAAGAAATCTTAAATATGCAACTTTAAAAAACCTGTAGCTACAAAAATATCAGGAATGGTCTAAGTTCTTAAATCCATATCTCTATATACCTATGGAGATAATGACCATCCATTCTTCACTTGATAATACTACTTCACTAGATAATACTATAAAAAACCGTTTGTTCATCATTCATGATCCATGCATTCAAAAAAATTTATTAAACACTGATCACTTGTCAGACAGTGATACAGACACCAGAAAGAGAAAACTGAGCTAAACAGTCCCTGCCCATTCAGAATATAAAATCCAGTGGCAGACACAGATATCAATCTAATAATCACACTAAGAAATGTGAAAAATTGTCATAAATGCTACAAAAGAAAAATACAAATTGCTTTAAAATTTTTACATGGGTGAATTTGACCTGGTTAGGGAGATCAGGAAAAGCTTTCCTAAGGAAGTGACACTCTACTGTGATATCAGGATATGGAAGTGTTAACTAGGTGAGAAAAAGAGGAAAGGATTTTGAAGGTGAGGCCCTATGGCACAGGGTAGCACGGAGAACACCAGAAGACAGTGTGTCTAGAAAAGAGAGAAAATAGTAACAAGAGTGTGAGCTGAGGTAGGAGCCAGCCTATGCGTGAGGTTGTAAATTATGTGAAGGAGTTTTGCCTTTATGCCAAAAGCAATAGAATGGCTTTGAAGTGTTAACAGCAGGGGGATAATGTGATTAGATCTGCATTTTAAATGTTCACTTTGGCCTGCTGTGTAAAGAAGACAAGAGAGGAACCAGAGGACATGGGGAAGAATGGTTAGGCTAGTTTGTGGTCTGGGCAGAGAAAATGAACCCAGCCTCTCTAATATAAAGATTACACATAGATATGGATACAGATATACAGATACAGATACAGACCTAGATAGGGATCTAGAAGAGGCAAAATCATCAGGACCAGATCATGACTGCACATACCTTGAGGGAAGAGTCAGGGATAATTCTGGGGCTTCTAACTCCCATTTCCCCAACCTTTAAAGTTCTTTATTGTCCCCAGTTTTGTTTTGTTCTGTTTTGGTTTGTTTTTGATCATTAGTTAAAACAGCAAATGATAGACCTCTTCGATAAAAGAGCTTGGGAAAGAGGATGGAAAGTACCATTTTTGTGTCTGCAACCTTATCAGAAACAGGGCATTACCCGAAACAAAGAACACTAAAGGAAGTCCATGATTCATTTGT
This sequence comes from Mustela lutreola, assembly GCF_030435805.1. NCBI lineage: Eukaryota > Metazoa > Chordata > Mammalia > Carnivora > Mustelidae > Mustela > Mustela lutreola. Next base: position 77,127,239 of record NC_081295.1, read on the forward strand.
TTGTGTGGTTTGTTAGTTACTTTGGGAAATTCGCAGAATCTTGGTCATGCTGAATGTGTCAGAGATGATGGGCTGTGAGCCAAAGATCTCCACTTGACATTTCTTAGTGAGGAATTCTTGTGGAAATGAACTATTCTACCAAGGACTGTATCTCCCACCTTCCCCACTGAGCTAGAGCTATATGACTGGATCTCAAAAAGAGTTTATGGACAACAGCACTGGGTCACAAAACTTAAGAAGTGGGTGTGTTTCTTCCATTTCATTCCCCATCTCCTGGCTTCATGTAAAAGTCTGCAAGCCTTGGGATGCCTGGGTGGCTCAGTTGGTTAAGCAACTACCTTTGGCTCAGGTCCTGGTCCCAGAGTCATGGGATCAAGTTCTGCATGGGGCTTCCAGCTCAGCAGGCAGCCTGCTTCTCCCTCTGACCCTCTCTCTTCTCATGCTGTTTGTCTCTCACTCTGACAGAAAGAGGAAGGAAGGAAAAAAGAAAGAAAAGGAAAGAAAGCGGGAAAGAGAATGAGAAAGAAAGAAAGAGAGAAAGAGAGAGGGAGGGAGAAATCTTTAAAAAAAAAAAAAAAAAAGAAGGTCTGCAAGTCTTAAAAGAAAGTAAAGCTACAGAGGGTTGAAACTGGCTTCCTAAGTCACCATGCAGAAAACTGCTTGATGACCAGAAACCCTGAACTGGGCTGTTATGTGAGGAAGAAATCAAGTTTTACTGGGCTGTTATGTGAGGAAGAAATCAAGTTTTATTTCGTGACACCATTGGAATTTTGGACTGTTTTAACAACTAGCAATATCCTAACTAATGCATGGAGGCCGATGTACTTTTGAGATATCCATGGTAAGCTGTCAGGTAGACAATCAGATAAATAGAGTAGAGTTCAAGGAGAACTCTGGACTGAATCTTTTGAGAATCATCTGGGTAATGACAAATATTAAAGTTACTGGCATGGGTGAGGATGCTTGCAAAGAAAATATAATTAGAAGGGGAGAGACCCTTAGATAGTTCAATAGTAGTTGTAGATGTATAGCATTTAAAGGGTGACTGATATCCAAAAGTATCCTCTGTACAGTATAAGTAAGCAGCCTTCCTACAGTTCTGGTTTCCCTCCATGAGTATTTATTGAGCATCTAGTCTATACTAGGCACAGTTCAGGGCACATGGATGCAATGTTACCAGGTCCTCAGAAAGACCACCATGACAGGCTATAACAGTGAACCCTAACAGGCCTGAAAGTCAGGAAGAGTTTTGCACAACATCTTTTTAGCTGAGGCCTGAAAGCATTGAAGGAGCGAGGGTGGCTGGAATGACAGTGGATGAAGAGATCATTCCTGACCTCAGTAGCTGCAAGCAGCTCCTGACATGAAGAAGTCTGAGACATTTCCAGAAGTAAAAGAATGATAACATAGTAAGGGAGAAAAGAGGTTCAAAAGTAATAAGAATCAGATCATTCAGAACCCTTAGGTTCTACCTGAAGAGTTGCAGGCTTTATCAGAAGTGAGGAGACCCAGTTTGATGGCTTTAAGCAAAGGAAGTGCACATAACAATAACATCAGAATTCTGTTTCACGTTTGTGATTTTAAGTAGACTTTTACAAGCTAGTTAACAATGTAAACATCATGTTTTATTTCCAAGGGAAAACTCTTTCAGGGTGCCACTTCTTAAAAGCTATTATTAACTCAAATTCTTTGCCTTTGAGTATTACTTCACTGTTTAAATGATCCAGACAAAAACCCCGTCAGCAACACGTATCACTATAGTATCTATAATTCCTCATCCACACAATTTCAAGTTCTTTATGCACCTTGGTTAGGTTTAACCAATGGTTCAAAAATTATGCATTCAACAAACACTGACTGGACCAGGCAATTAAACTGGTGTCTGCTCTCAAGAAGGTAGACAAGAGTCAGAGAGAAATGATAAGCCTGTTTGATAAGTTAAAAGGACTCAAGAAGTGGAGAGGAAACATAGAGACCTCAGGGAAGGCTTCACAGAACAGATAATATTTGAGCAAAATCATAAAGGTTAAACAGAAGTTTAACAGATAGTACCTGAGACAGTGTCATTTCAAAGAAAGGGCAACTCAAACTCTAATAAGAAATAAAATTAAAAAATAAACATAAAGAAGTAAACATTGAATTAATAGATTGATTCTAGAATGGTCTTTTATGCCAGGCAAAGAATTCTGATAACATACGGATAACCCTTTGAAAAATAATACACATAGCAAACCTGACCTCTTTACCTGCTATACTTTCCCTTTCCAACACAGTACTCAACTTCTAACGTAATATATACTTTGCCTATTTTCTATGCTTATTGTTCATTTCTTGTCCTTCCCTTTTAGAATGGAAGTTACATTACCACAGCAATAATCTTTGTTCTGCTACTGAAATAACTAAAATACCTGGATCAGTGCCAAGCACACAGTAGATACTTAATAAATAGGTTTAATAGTAAATATCATTCTTTGAGTAAGCTGTCTTCAAATTGGTTTTTATCTCACATATCTATCAGATAAAATTACCTGAGTTCCTATCTCATATATGTAAATTGATATCCATATTCACTGCACTAATAAATGTATACATAAGTAATGCAAAACAAAAATTTCCTTTAAAAAGAGATGAAAATAATTTAGAAATAGTCTTTAACAATTTCTTCCCCCAGCCTCTCTCCATGGTATCACATGAATCCGAAAACATAGGGGTTTTGTTACCACACCCCTTGCCTTCGCGAGAACTCACATTACCTCCCTGTATAGCCATTGGCCAGAAGCAGTCTAATGGGCTCCTCCTACCTGAAAGGGACTCTGGAAAAGAGAGTTCTGCTGCATATGCAGCACCTATCCAGGCCCAGAGTCATCCCTCCTGCCATCCACTCAGAGACTGAACACAGGGGGATATCTAATTCACATATTCTTTGTCTCTGACCCAGGAGTCTCATTCCCCCAATTGCATCCATGAAATAGTAATGGGGTAAATTATTAGCTTGTAAAGAGGACAATAGCAAATCATTGGCCTTATGGAATACTAATATTATCATGCTCCTATTTTTTAATTAAAATAGTTGACACAAATTATATTAGTTTCAGGTGTACAACAAAGTGATTCAACAATTATATCCATTGTGAAGAGATCACCAGGATACATCTAGCCATCATATGTCATGATATAAAGCTGTTACATGTTATTAGGTATATTACCTGTGCTGTACATTGTATCCCTATGCCTTAATTATTTTATAGCTGGAAGTTTGTATCTTTTAATCCCCTTCCACTATTTTGCCCATCTCATCACTGCCATTCCCTCTGGCAACCACATGGTTCTGTGTATTTGTGAGCTTGTTTCTGTTTATTTTGTGCATGCGCGCACGCGTGCCCGTGTGTGTATTTTTTAGATTGCTCAAATATGTGAAATGATAAGCTATTTATCTTGCTCTGACTTAACTACTCTTATCAATAATATCAAGGGCTCATCAAGGGTCATCCTTATTGTCACAAATAACAAGATTTCAGGGGTGTCTGGGTGGCTCAGTGTGTTAAAACCTCTGCCTTTGGCTCAGGTCATGATCCCAGGGTCCTGGGATTGAGCCCTGCATTGGGTTCTCTGCTCAGGGAGCCTGCTTCCACCTCTCTTTCTCTCTGCCAACTCTCTGCCTACTTGTGATCTCTGCCTGTCAAATAAATAAAATCTTTAAAAAAAAAAAATAACAAGATTTCATTATTTTTGATGCCCAGGTAATATTCTATTATACATATATACCATGTCTTCTTTATCCATAAATCAAAATCAGTGGATATTTAGTTTGCTTCCATAGCTTGACTACTATAAATAATACTACAATGAAATAGAGTACTTTCCAAATTAGTATATTTGCTTTAATTGAATAAATATCCAGAAGTAGAAATGCTGGTAGTTCTAACAGCAATTTTTTTGAGGAAGCTCCATACTGTTTTCCAAATTGACTGCACCATTTTCATTTCCAAAGACAGTACAGAAGGGTTCCGTTTTCTCCACATTTTCACCAACACTTGTTACTTGTTATTTCTTATCTATTTGATACTATCCATACTGATAAATGTGAGGTAATATCTGATTGTGGTTTTGCACTGCATTTCCCTGATGATTAGTAATGTGGAGTATTTTTTGTCCTATGTCTGCTGGCCACCTATATGTCTTTGGAGAAATGTTTATTCAGGTTTCTAAGCATTTTTAATTGGATTCCTTGGGTTTTTTTATATTGAGTTATAGGAATTCTTTATATATTTTGGATTCTAATCACTTACAGGATATATGATTTGCAAATATTTTCTTCTATTCAATAGGTTACCTTTTTGTTTTGTTGATGGTTTCCTTCACTGTGCAAAAGCTTTTAGTCTGAAGTAACCCCATTTCTTTTTCTTTTTGTTGACCTTGCCTGAGGAGATAGATTCAAAAAGATATTGCTCAAAAGTTCCAAGAGCATGCTACCTGGATTTTCTTCTACTACTTTTATGATTTTCAATCTTATATTTAAGTCTTTAATCCATCTTATTTTTCTATATGCTATAATAAAGTAATCCAGTTTCGTTATTTTGCATATAAGGCTTTATATTTTGCATATAAGGCTTTCTCGACATCACTTACTGAAGAAATTCTCTTTTCCCCAAAGTATATTCTTGCCTCCTTTGTCAAAGATTAAGGGACCATATAGTTGTGTTTTTATTTCTAGTCTGTCCATTCTGTTCCACTGTTCTATGAATTTGTTTTTGTCCCAGTACTATACTTTTTTGATTACTGTATCTTTGTGGTATAGTTTGAAATCAGAGTGCGTGATATCTCCAGCTTTTTTGTTCTTTCTCAAGATTGCTTTTACTATTTAGAGTCTTCTTTGCTTCCATACAAATTTTAGGATTCTTTGTTCCAGTTCTGTGAAAAATGCCATTGGTTATTTTGATACAGATGGCACTGAATGTATAGATTATTTGGGGTAGTACTGACATTTCAACAATATGAATTCTTCTATCCCATAAATACAATACATATTTCCATTTATTTGTGTCATCTTCAATTCTTCCATCAATATCTTGAAACCTCTTGTTGATTTGTCCTCTTGAAGTTTCCAGAATACTTGTCTTTTAGCTTTCTGGTTAAATTTATTTCTAACGGGCCGCCTGGGTGTCTCAGTTGGTTAAGTAACTGCCTTCAGTTCAGGTCATGATTCTGGAGGCCCAGGATCGAGTCCCACATCAGGCTCCCTACTTAGCAGGGAGTCTGCTTCTTCCTCTGTGCCTCTCCCCTCTCATGCTCTCTCTCTCTCTCTCCAGTAAATAAATAAATTTTTTTTTTAAATTATTTCTAGATATTTTATTCTTTTTGATGCAACTGTGAATGTTCTTGTTTTCCTAATTTATCTTTCTCATAGTTCACTTTAAGTATATAGAAGTGCCACAGGTTTCTGTATATTAATACTGAAATCTGACACTTTATTGAATTTATTAGTTCTAAGTTTTTGATGGAGTCTTCAGGATATTCTATATACAGTATTATGTATGATATCTGCAAATAATGACTAACAGTTTTACTTCTTCTCCAAGTTAGATGTGTTTTATTTCTTTTCCTTGTCTAATTTTGGTGGCTAGGAATTCCAATAGTATTTTGAGTAAGTGTTAAACATGGCCACCTCTGTCTTATTCCTGAACCTTGAGTAAAAGCTTTCAGGTTTCCACCGCTGAGTATGATGTTAGCTGTGGATCTGTCACATGTGGCCTTTACCATGTTTAGTTATGTTCCCTCTATGTTTTTTGGTGAGAATATTTATCATAAATGGATGAACGATTTTCCTGTAGTGATTGAGATGATCAAAAGTTTGGGTTTTTTTTAATCCTTCTTTTTGTTATTATGGTGTATCAGGGATCTGATTTGCAGACATTGAACTATCCTTACATGCCTGGAACAAACCTCACTTGATTGTAATATATGAACCTTATATTCCATTATTGAATTTGGTTTGTTAATATTTTGCCGAGAATTTTTTTTAATCAGTATTCATCAGGGATACTGAACTGTAATTCCCTATTTTTGTGGTGCCTTTGTCTCGTTTTGGTATGCTGGCCTCATAGAATGAGTTGGAAGCACTCCTTCTTCTTCAACATTTTGTAGTCCAAGGATAGGTATTAATTCTTATTTAAACGTCTGGTAGATTATGCCTGTGAAGCCATCTGGTCCTGAGTTTTTGTTTGTTAGGAGGCTTCTAATTACTGATTCAATTTCATTATTAGTAGCTAGTCTGTTCAGATTGTGCAAGTCCTCTTAATTAGGTCTTGGAAGTTTGTGTTTCTAGAAATTTATCCACTTCTTCTAGGTTGTTCCATTTGTTGGAATATAACTGTTCATAGTAGTCTTATGTAATTTTCTGTATTTCTGTGGTACCTGTTGTGACTTCTTTCCATTTTTTATTTTACTTATTAGAGATTTCTCTCTCTCTTTTTTTCTTGATGAGTCTAGCTAAAGGTTTATCAATTTTGTTTATCTTCTTGAAGAACCACCTCTTAATTTTATTTGTGTTTTCTATTCATTTTTTAGGTCTCTATATTTCATTATTTCACCTCTCATCTTTCCATTATATACTAACTTTGAGATTTGTTCTTTTTCTAATTCCTTTCTAATGTTTTATTTTAGATTTTACTGTTTTTTAAGGTGGGCCTTAATATTCCCTTAGAACAATTATTGCTGTGTAGCATAGATTGTAAAAGGTTTTGTTTCCATTCTCATGTGTCTCCGGGTATATTTGATTTCTCTCATTTCTTCATTGATCCACTGGCTGTTGAGTGGCATGTTGTTTAATCTCCATATTTGTGATTTTTCCAGTTTTCTTATTGTAATTGATTTCTAGCTTTATATCACAGTTCTTGGGAAAGATGCTTGATAGGATTTCAATCTTCTTGAATTTGAGACTTGTTTGGTGATATAACATGTGATCTATCCTAAAGAATGTTTCATATGCACTTGAAAAGAGTGTGCATCTTGTTTGTTTGGGGTGGAATGCTCTCCATGTATTAGTACCTTTACCTGCACTACTGTGTCACTTAAAGCCAGTGTTTCCTTAATAATTTTGCACTGTTAAATTCCCCTACTATTGCTATATTCCTGTCAATGTCTCCTCTTGTGGCTATTAATATTTGCTTTATAGATTCATGCACCCCTATGTTGTGTGCAAAGATATTTACAAGTGTTATGTTCTCTTGTTGGTTTGATCCCTTTAACACTATGAAATGCACTGATTTGTCTCTTGTTACAATCTTTCTTTTTTAAGTATATTTAGTCTTACATAAGCCTATCTTCCCCAGCATTCTTCTAAGTGGCATATAGATGGTCTTGTTGTTTCCTTAATTCAGCCACCAGTCTTATGATTCAAGCATTTAATCCATTTACATTTAAAATAATTATCAATAGGTATGCACTTATTCCATTCTGTTGTTTCTGTAGTTCTTCCCCATTCCTTTCCTCTCTCCCTTTGTGAGTTGGTGACTTCCCTTACAGTTATGTCTATATTCTTTCCTCTTTATTTTTTGTGTATCTATTATAGCTATTAAGTTTGTAGATATAATGAGGTTCATATATAATATTCTAGGTATACATTAGTCTATTTTCAGTTGAAAGTCCCATAAGTTCAATCACATTCTAAAATATACTACATTTTTGCTACCTCCACCCTTTAATGTTTTAGATGTTGTATTTTACATCTTACTACTTTGAGTATCCTTTTACAGATGACTCTTATCTTTTAGCTTGTATCCTAGCTTCATAGGTGGTTGTTCCTCTACCGCTAGCTTGCCTTTACCAATGAGACATTTTCTTTCTCGTTTCCAGTTACAGTCTTTCCCTTTTCCATTTAAATAAACATTTCTTGTAAGGCCAGTTTGGCTATGATGAATTCCTTTAGCTTTTGCTTGTCTGGGAAACTCCTTATTTCTCTTCCAGTTCTGAATGATAATCTTGTCAAGTAGAATATTCCTGATTGTAAGATTTTTTTCCCTTCAGCACTTTAAATATGTCATGCCACTCCCTTCTGGCCTGTAAAGTTTCTGCTGAAAAATCAGTACATAACGAATTGCTTTTCTCTCGCTGTTTCAATAGTCTCTCTTTAACTGTTGACACTTTGGTCATAATGTGTCTTGATGGGAAGATTCTTTGGGTTCATCTCACTTGAGACTGTATGTGTGCCCCGGGTCTGGTGTCCATTTTCTTAATCATGTTAGAGACAATTTCAGCCCTTATTTCTTCAAATAGGTTTTCTGTTTCTTTCTTTTCTCTTCTCCTTCTGGAACCCCTATAATGCAAATTTCAGTATGCTTAAAGTTGTTCTAGAGACACCTTAAAATATCCTCATTTTTTTAGATTGTTTTTTCTCTTTGTTGTTTCAACTGGGTGGTTTCTACAACCTTGTATTCCAGACAGCTGTTCTAGTCTTCCACATCATCTAGTCTGGTACTGTCTCCCTCTAGTATATTTTTTATTTCAGTTATTACATTCTTCAGCTTTGATTGGTACTTTTTATATTTTCTACCTCTTTGAGGTTCTCATTATGTTCATTCATTCTTGAGTTCAGTGAGTATTTTTATGACTACTACTTTTAATTATTTATCAGGTAGATTGTTTACCTCTGTTTCATTTGGTTCTTCTTCTAAGGCTTTGTCTTATCTTGCCTGGAACACATTCCTCTGTCTTCTCATTTTCCCTATTTGTTTCTATATATTAGGTTGATCAGTTATACCACCCAATCTTGAAAGAATGACTTTATGCAAAAGGTGCCCTGTGGGGCTCAGTATTGCAAATGCTCCTGGTCACCTGAGCTGGATGCCCCAGGTCACCCCATGTGGGCTGTATGCACCCTACCATTGTGGCAGGGTCACAACTGGTGCCAACTAACTGATGTGCAGAATTGTCCCCAGGCACAGATCTCTGCAAAGTCCACCTGGGACTGCTAGGGGCACCTTGTTGAGCAGGGCTGGCCCCTGCCCATCTGGCTGAGAAGGCAAGAACAACTACTGTAGGTGTCCTTGTGGGCAAGGCTGGCCTCCAACACAGTTGGTTGCAAGGCATAGCAGTGACAGCAGTAGGGATGCAGGTGAGTGGGGCAGGCCTCAGGCATGGCTTGCCACAAGATCTACCTATGACTGTTGTAGGCATTTTGTTTTTGGGGGGCTGGCCACCCAGGCCAAGGATGGATAGGAGGGGCTCCACTGCCAGCCAAGGCTGGCTGCCAGAAACAGCAGAGCCACAAGCCTCTTCAGAGTATGTACAGTACTGGTTGAGGGGCATCTGCCCAACACTGTGTAGAAGCAAACCACTAGGGAGAGGCTCCAGATGAGGCATAAAGGTTGAATGGAGTGAGTCCACAGGGGAGCAACATGAGCCGGGTGGGGCAAGAGTTGCTAGCATGGTAGATGAAGTACACCCAGCCAGCTGGTTAAGGAAGAAGTGACAAAGGTACCTGTCAGTGCTTCCAACCCCAGAGAAAGTTCACACAGAATCCTGCCCTTCTGACATGGCCTAAAATTAGTCAATGGACCTCCTTCAAGTGGAACCCAGGCACTTTCAAATTGTTGCTTCTGCACCAGTACTTGAAGCAAGTGAGACTATAGGCATGGCCTTTAAGAACTGAGTCTCAGTTTCCTACTACCTTCCAGCTCTCCCAGACATAAGGCCTTTTGGTTTTCAAAGCCAGACATTATGGGGGCTCATCTTCCCAGTGCAGATCCCCTGGGCTGTGAGGCCTCATAGGGGATAAGACCCCTGTCGCTCAGGCAGTGTCTTTACAGTTACGATATTTCTTCTGTGTGTGAGTCCTGATTAAACCACATTTCAGCCCTCCTACCCATCTAGATGTGGCCTTTTCTTTATATACTTAGTGGTGTATGATTTTTTTAGTTACTTTCAGTTCATTCTTAGAGACAGCTGTTCTACACGTGGTTGTGGATATTGGTGTGTCCATTGTAGAAGGTGAGCTCAGAATCTTCCTACTCCATCACCTCAAACCCAAGATCATCCTGCTCCTTTTGAAAGCTGTAGGGAAATGGCTCTATAATGTGATCTTTCCTGTTGCCTTTCCTAATTCTGTATCTGAGTGTAAACACATTTTTAAAGTTCTTCTGTAATTACATTAAAATTAAATAGTGCTAATAAGCAATTTTATTACATAAGGGTTCACATTTAAAATTTCATTTTACTACTCAGAATAGCAGCTTTCACAGTGAAAAATGAATGGGCTGTGCAAGAACAGTGAACAGAGAGAAATAATGATTCCACCACTTTTTCTGGAAGTTTACTGGGAGACTAAGAATGAGAGATAAGGAAAGCAGAGGAAACAACAATATAAAAACACTGAGAATTACTTTAAAGAATTGGAAACTGTTTAAAGGATTTACTGAGGTAATTCAAGCATATTTACGCGAGTGCTAAAATACACACTTCAAGTAGATTAGGGGAAGGCCTGCAAAGCAAGCTGCATTTTTTTTTCTTTAAATAGTAAAGACTATTGCAAGGATTTAAAAAAAAAAAAAATTATAAATCCCTGATTTAAATTTCCTTGGCAAAATTGAGAAGGTAGATGATTAAAAAAAAAAAAAAAAAGTTTTGTTCCCCTATCAAATCTCTTGATTTGATTTAAATTGTGTTTAAAGCCTAAAGATTTTACCATATTCTTCTAAACTTCAGAAGTCAATGAAAACGGGATATTTATGAGCTATTAGTTACATATGCTTTTCATATTCCTTTCAGTTTTACAGGTACTAGAGAAAGCTTCCAATAGTTACCTAAGATGATGAAGGTAGTTGTATTGGGATTACCGAAGCAGCATTTCTTACAAAAGGAAGCAGGCTGTTCTAAAGTAAAATTACAGGAAAGAGGGGTTGTGAGAATTTTAGTTTATCACATTATGAATCATAACAGCCTATCACAACGGTCTCCTCATCCTCTCTCTACTGCCCCATCTGGTCTGTCACCTTTCAGTGTTAAGCTTTGCAAAAAGATTTAAGTAAGTCTTTCCTTTCAGGCAGCAAGAGATGGAGTACCTTTCATTCAACAAAATGCTGAGCTTCTACTGGTAATTTAGAAATTAGCTGAGGTAAAAGTGAGAACCCTTGTGCAATCATTAGCCTTTTTTTCCATTAAAAGAGTGTTTTAATACTTTGAACAGTTAGTCATACTTACACACAATTTGGGGACATTTCTCCCAAAATAATCCTTAACAAAATTTCCATCACAAAACAGAACACATGTACACCACACATCTTGGCTAGATGGTGTTCTACTGCAACAGTAGTACTTAACAGATTTGAATACAATCAATTTTGAACTAAAGAGGAAAAATTACTTAAATTCTAATAAAGTACTCAGAACTTTACTTTCTCTTTTAATTGTAGCTTCTTGAAGCAAACAGCCATTAGTAAAACTACACTTTAAAGGGTTTTCCCAAAGCGTTCAGAGGAAAAAAAGTAAAATCCACAATAGATAATTCAATAATATTTGTAGCTTGAAAACAGTGGTTCCTTTTTGATAGTTTCTAAATACAAACCTCTTATCCAGGACTGAGAGGCTGAGCCATCAAGTATCAAGTTGAAGAGGAAATATCCCTCTTCCCATCTGCTTTTCCCTCCCAGGATCATCAGGGTCCGGTACAGTTACTCTATACCTCATGGTGGCTAAAGCAAGATGCCCCATTCAGCTGCTAAGGGAAAATACTTCTCCATGTTTTAATCTTGCATTGCATTAATCTCAATCATTGAAATCAATTTCAGTAGCTATATTTGGTTTGCTAATAAGATAATAAAGAAACTAGATCTTGGTGAAATCACATCACCCTTCTGTCCCCTCATAATCTCAACTGTAAAATGAGAGTTGGTCTGAATGTAATTCACATATAATCAGGATCCAACATCTATTAATTAGTAAATGTAAGATTGAATCATTTTTCAAATAGGTATATATTTATTAAAAAGGATAAAGAACTCAGAAGTTATCAAGTTAGTGAAGTTATCTACCCCCCACCCTTGCGAGAAAATTCAGATTCAAGAGTTTAGATACGGTGCCAGACACACAGGAGGTACTCCATTGGTATCCCCTCCCTTTCATTCCCAAGCCTTTCCCACAGGCATATCTGAGGATGATATACCACTAATTAAGAGGCTATTTGACTTCGTCAGGGATATTGCCTTGTTTCCGATTTCCCCATACCCAGTAAATTGCCAAGCGCTCCCCTGAGGAATTAGTCTCTATTCAGTATACAAGGGTGATGAAGGGATCCTTGGAATATGCTGATCTTGACCAGGTCCCAAAGATTTTGATGGATCTAGCTCATCCCCCCAGATGACCAGTTCTATGCCTCCCAACACCTCTTCCAGTTCCCTACTAGAAAGACAACAGAAATTACAATAAAAAAACAAACATTGGCTGTTTCTTAAGCAAGAACAGCAGGTATCCACCAGCAGACTGGGAAGGGGAGTCCTTCCTGGGTGCTGCAGCCTTCTGTCTCTGTGTCTTACCACCAGAGTTTCTCCCAAGGTTTAAAGATAATACACATGGAATTAATTTGCTCCCTGTATGGTACCGATGAATATTTTAAAACACAATAAAACCTTTCAAACGATAGTAATTTTAACTTTAGGCAGAAAACTTCATTTCTAGTAACAATTCCATATGTCTTTGCAATGCACAATGTATGAGATTGCTATCTTATGAAGATGTGAAAGCCCAATTCCACAGCCCAGAACATTTTAATGGACAAAGAATGCTGGGTTTTGTTTTCTCTTCTCTTCCTTTATCCTCATCTTCTCACTTTAGAGTAACCTTGGCCCTTTTAAATTATGAAAGACTTTGAACAGCATTCTTAAATATTTCCAGTTTTTACTGTGTTAATCACAATACCATCTTATTTAAAAAAATACTCACATGCAAATACCTTTGTTAAAGGGTACATAGAGTTAATAAGTTCACATATTCCACCTTCTTCTAAATCAGATTTGTTGAAAAGATCTGATGTGCAAAGCAATTAACACAATTATCTGATCTACTGGGCAACTTGGTAATTCTGACCGGCTGATACTAGCTTCACTTAAAATCTATCAGGTAGTTTCATTTTAGTGTTTTGTGGAATAATTTTGTACATCCATAAGTAAGAAACGTTTCAGAAAAAGCCTAAATTAAGCAAATGAATAAAAGCTACAAAGTTATCCCAGAGTTCTTCTGGAGCAAAGTAGACATCTGGGACAGGAAATCCATTTGTTCAGTTTGCCTGATCTCCTGCCAAGATTATTAACAGTCTTCCAACACCAAGCGTCTAACCAGTTCTGTTCAAAACAACACTTAGGGGATTCTCAACTAGTTACATTTTTATCCTTCAAATGTCTCCTGGCCAATTTAGAGGCAAACACTGGCAAATCTCTCCCACCCTTGTAGTCTTTTGTAGTGGGCTATACTGAGCACGGCCTTGCTGGGATTTCTCTCACCAGTGTTCTCCTTCTTTTCAGGCCAAAGACACCACACAATGGAATCACCCCACTAAATCTATGAGTTTCAGAGGATACTGATTGTTCTCCTAAAGCATTAAAAGCAGTCATCTATTTTTAAATGCGGAAATTAATGTCATACAAAGTAGTGTCTATCGGCAAACCACAGCAGTTCTTAATCACTTTTAATCTAAATCTTTCAGAAAAGTGCTTTGACTGATTTGAGTTACCATTTTAATGATACTTATTCCATCTCTTGAAATGAGATGGGCTGCTGTTTGAAAACACATATCATTCCGAATGCTGCAGAAGGGTTTTTGTCATTGTTTTTAAAGTAAAGGAATTTGTTGAACACACGCAGTGGGAGACTTTAATAGACGGCAAGATAAGGTGTTGACATGACCAAAGTTACTGAATCATCCAACAAACTCAGTGTAAGTGATTTTCAAAACAAACAACTTGAAATTTTGCTGTAGGGCAGTGGAAGATGTCCATTTTAACCCACCCTGAATACACTAATGATCTCATAAACACTATGTGAGGCGGGAGAAAAAGAGTATCCATTATTAACAATGAGAATGGTATGTAATGGCTGGCAGATCTGGAGCTGGGTAATTTTGCCTTCTTTCGGGGTTAGAATACAACTCTGCGTATTTTTATGTCAAAATAGGTGCCAAGATGATGGTGTACTTTGAAAACAGAATTTTAGATAAAGCTTATCAATTAACTAGTATCAATACTCTCTTCTAAGCTAGAAACACCTTATAAATACAATTACTACATCCTAGATAATAGCTGACCATCTCTTTAAAAATCAATTCTGTTTAGCCTTAATGACTGGAAATCTTTCTACATAGTACATCATGTACTTCTTGATTTCTCAAACAGCACACTGACACCCAACTTTTCATTCAGGCAGAAAAGAAAGGCAGCCAGCCTGCTGTTCAAACTCCAAATCAAGAATCTAGTCCAGAAACTCCAAACCTTCACTTGCTAACTGGGTGATGGGACTGCAACTTTTAAATTGTAAACTACTTCAAACTTCTATAACAATGCCTTTCAAAAGCTAGTCCGGTGAATAGAAGCTGATTGTATCCTCCCTCCAAAATGTCCCCACACTGCTACATTTTTTAATTCTTATATTTGCTAGACTGGTCTTTTGCCCCTTTAGGATTTTGCTATCTCCTATAATTGTTCTCGCATCAGTATACCTGCCACCAAGCTTTTCCCTTGCCCTTCCACTGGTTTGCTGTGGTTCACAGTATCAGATAACAACGTTCATATATGTTAGTTTCAATCTAAGAATAGACAGTCTCAGCCAAGGTCTGTGGTTCACACTTATTCACAGGGTACGTGGGTTTTAATGACATTGAAAGACCTCCATTTTTACCTGGGTCTCTTAATTAAGTTTTTTCCAGCCTATCTTTTAAGTCAAGCAAAAGTCCCCATAGCAGGCAAAGCCCCCTGTGATGGGAACTGAAACTACCCTGTCCAGCAGTAAGGACTGCCTTGAGGCCAGCAGGATCCAACATGATTGACCCCAAGACAGTGACTGACCTGACCTTTGCTTCCAGCTTCACCCACCCACTGACTTACATTGCACATTTCCTTATATGAACCTGCAAGTATTTTCAGCACTTTGGAGACAGAATTGGAGATAGGAGTCTGTTGTCTCCCCACTGTTGGCCTCCCTGAAATAAATTCCTTTTTAAATTTCATCTCTATAGTCTGTCTGCCTTTGGATTCTATCAATGGTGAGTGGCCAAACCTGGTCTCTTTGGGACCCCTTGAGCCAGGTGCTCTTGGACCCCTGGGCCCCAGTCCCAACACTGGATAGAGAGGGGCCTCTCAGGGCCTTTTCAGGATCCTAACTATGCACTGTATTACTATATAGATTATGAATATCAAAAAGGTCAAAAGTGCTTCCTAAATGTAAAAATAAGTACTTTCAGTTTTGTGCAGAAAATTCTATCAGTAACAGAGAAATTGTCAAAGGTCATGCAGTTAATAGCAAATCCAGAACTAAACCCTAAGGATCCTATCTCCCAGTTCTGCATTTTTTAACTCCTTGAAATGATCTATGTATTTTGCCTTTGTTTCCTCACTACTTTTTCTTCCTAAATCCCTTATGTTGATTTTCCCTGCACTAATGAAACTACTTTATCAAAAATTCCCTGAGTTATGAATCCAAATGCTTGCCCAGCCCTCCTCCTAGGCTTTTCTCCTCGGGGTTCTTCCCTTCTGGGTGCTCCTTCTCCCTGCAATGACATGTTACCTGTCCTTCCCCAGCTGTGCCAAGTACGACTTTTCTTTTTATTCAGTAATTCCTTCTCCCCTTCCAACCCCATTGATGACATTTCTGAAAACCCCGTCTCCAGCCCTCTTCTTGCTTCCAGCTGGGTCAGAAGAGAGTCACGTCTGAACTGACCTCTAAATAAATTCTGCAACTACCCAGTAGCCATTTCCATCATTCTACTTCTGTCACTCCAAGTACTGGGAAATTCAGAACAAGCTCTTAATCATTCTCATTTCACTAGTTCTCTCTCCCAACTCGATAACCTCCCAAAAATGATTCCCCAACCCTGGGGAACTATGACCCTGCACTCTCTCAACTATCTCAGCAATTACTTTTCCAAAGATCCTTTGATAACAGCTTTTTACCCTCTGTCTTTCCTCTTTCCACATGATAGAAGCCAGCACCAAGTTTCCACACCTTCCTATCTAAACTGGGGATGCTGTTATATCCCCAGAGGTACTGTTATATCAAAAGTATTTTATAAAGAAAACAGGTTTTGGTGCTCATTATCCATATTTTTAATGTAGCAGTTATCCTAGGCTCTCATTATCTTAAATTCAGATATTTCCTATTGCAGGAGCCTTCATGACTGGAACCTTCCCCATGTGAATCGATCTTATATTTTCTACTTCTTTTACCTTAAAAGTTGCTCTGAACATGTCACTCCATAATAAAGAAACTATCCTGACTATAAGTCACTTATCCCATAAAATTCAGAATCCTTTGTCAAATTTCAAAACGCTTCATAATGACAAAAGTTGCATGTATTGTTTAAAAGGTGCCAGTGAATATTCTAAGCATTTCACATGTATTAATTATTTTAATTTTTCCACCAGCTCTATAAAGTAAATACCATTATCAATCCCATTGTACCGATTAAGAAAGTAAGGCACAGAAAAGTTATTTGGGCAAGGTGACAAAAATTTGTAGCATCATCATTTGAAATTTTGATTCCAGCGGCTAAGCTCTTAAAAACGACATTACATTCTAGAATCCACAATCTTAACCTCCTCTAACTATCTATCCATAACCCCCATGGTATCTGCATGTACTTCATTTTCTTTCCTTACGTTTGATGGGGTTCCCCCAAATACGGCACCTTGGCAAATTCAGTATTTTAAGCTGAAAGCATCTGAGAAAATGGCAGAAGCATGGTCACTGTGACCAGCCCCTTTCCGTTCTCTCCAGAAACAGGTCAGAAAACCCTCCCCTAAGGCTTCCCCAAGATTCTCCAGTTTACTACACTTACCTCATATTCAACCTATCATATTTTTCCATGACTGCCCACTCTTCATCAAACCTAGCATAAACATACTCAAATCTAACTCTGTCTTTGGGGCTTGATTTCCTTATGAAAACTGTGTCATGTAAAAATGTGTATTAAATTAATTTGTATGCTTTTCTCCTAATAATCTTTTTCAGTTTAATCTCCAGATCCAGCCAGGGACCCTGGAGTACCCGTATAGGAAAAATTTTTCCTCCCCAACATATTCCATAACACTAAGCTCTGTATAAGTCCCATTGTATGTACTCAATCAATATTTATTGACCAACTAATTTATCAACTCCAAAATGTAAAATTCTAATGGCAAAAGTTAAAGAAGAACAGCAAAGAGAGAATTAGGCCTTCAGAAATGCCCAAAGCTAGAAAGAAGAAATCAGAAAACAATAGAGACATACAAATGAGTTGTCAGAAGCCTGGGAGTAATTTTTTCACAGCTATCTCACTGCAAAGAATTAGAACAGTTGTGTAAATCACTTGCCTGGATATGGTAAATCATCTCATTAAATGTGGTAACAGGGTAAATGAATACTTTCTAAGCAATATTTTTTAAATTCCATATAAGGTTTAAAAGAGTCCATTTAGCTTAGGTGATTATTTTTTATTTCAATCATAGATTTTCACACTAAAAAAAAAAAAAAAAAGATCATCAATATAAAAAAGGCAGAAAAGAAAAAGTGTTCAAATTCAATTAACTCTGCATAATAACTGAGTTCTCATTTCCCTAGTATTCAGCCCCTTTCCTCTTACCCTGTTTTAAGAACAATATTTAAAATCTCAATCAGAAAAAAATTAATTAATTAGTTAATTAATTAAATAAAATAAAATCTCAATCAGATTCTAAAATCACTTTATCCATACCTATATTCAAGGGTAAACAATGCATTTCTTATAAGAAAACAATACTCCTTTTTTTAATTCGATGGGTCCCTAATCCTCACAACCCACCCACCCCCAACCTCTGTTGCCTTCCACACACCCACAGGAGGCTCAAACTATAAGCCTCTCTTACAGTATGGAGAAAAATAACTGGCTTTTGTTTCCCAATGGAATTTTCATGTACGAAGACTGCTAATAGTGAGTGCTGGGTGTGTGAGGTAATGTTCCAGGGTCTCTATCTATATATACTCTGCAGCTGCACAGCTTTGTGATTTCCAGCTCTCCGAGTATAATGCAAAGTCAAATGCCAGATCAAAAAATAAATTTTAGAGCCAGCATGATCAAATCAAGGGACAATGATTCTCTTTGCACCATCCATCTGAGCAGCATCTTACATCAACATTAGTACTATCAGCACCTGGCCTGAACCAGCTGCTCTCATCTTCCAAACTAAAAATATGATGCCTGATCTAAAACATGGAGGGACAATAAGAAGGAGCCATGTTTCATTACAGTGTAATTTCAGTTTCTCGATGAAAAGAAAAACTGGTGAAAATCTTTCTATCTGCAGATGGTAATGATATTGTCTATGGAAAATGCCTCATGCTTACCCTTTCCAGGTCAGGGCTCTTTATTTGCTTATAAACTGTCAACGTATATAATGATCCAGTGATATTAGCTGGTATATAATATTGCTTATTAGAAACACAGAGACAAAGACCCCAAAGAATCCTGAGCAGTGCTGTTGATGCAGACCGTCAGCTGCTATTTTTTAAGTTGCTTTCATTTTGAGGCCAAATCATTGTAAAACAGCTAAAATGTTTTTCCCTCTATGGTCTGTGATACAAGCATTCGAAATGCATCTTGAGTGAAACCTAAAGGTGAAATTTGAACTTGACATATATTATTTAAAAGTCTCTTAGAAGGGCACCTGGGTGACTCAGTCTGTTAAGCATCTGCCTTCAGCTTGGGTCATGATCTCAGGGCCCTGAGATGGAGCCCCCTCCAGCAGGCTTCCTGCTCAGCAGGGACTCAGCTTCTCTCACTCCCTCTGTCCCTCCTCCCACTTGTGCTCTCTCACTCTCTCAAATAAATAAATAGCCTTTTAAAAAATAAATAATAAATACAAGTCTTTTAGAGAAGAGTGGGTTTAATTTTTTAACTTCTAAATATTAAGTTCGGTAACATCACTCTATTGGCTTTAAATGACATAAAAATGGTTGAGGGGATATTGAGAAATAGCAAAGGGTTGGTAACAATAGCCCAATTAATTTCAAAGCAAGTATCAAATTTTTTAAAATTCAATTCAGCTACAAGATGCATACATAACTAGACCTGTGGTCAGCAGAGGTGGTCTACACTCATGCTCTACACAGTGGCTGTCACGGAGCGATTCTGGTTTGGCATGGCCCCTCAATGTGGGCGTGATTTATTCAGCTGCGAGGCATGTGGCTGGTCAACATGGGAAGACTGAGGGAACATCCCTGCTCCACGGCGCTCACTCGGCTGTTGTCGCAGAAACGGGAGATGCTCTACAAATATGTGTCCAGAGAACTGATCAAGACAATTTAGAGTACAGACAACTTATTTTTAGAATTACAACAAAAATTAAAAGCCCCCCTCTATGGTTTTTATTTCACTTTGGAGAAATAAGTTCTTTTAAAAGAAAATTCTTTGTGCAATACTCCATTTACTAGTACCTGTAGAGAAATTAGTGGTTGATTTTAGGTGCTTAAGAGGGAAAATGAGAAACTATGATTAATTACTCAGTTGCTAGATAGCCACAGACCCATGTATCTTTTGCATCAGCCACATCCTTTTCGTGCTTGTTTTAATACCTTCTGCTTAGTCCAATGGGAGATCCACAACAGATGTTTAATAAAACGTTTTGAAGTCTTTTTTTTTTTTTTTTTTTTTTTTTAAATAAGAGCTTTCAGCATGATGGGCTTTTAAAAACAGTGATAAGAAGTAAACTCCAGACATTCAGGACTTAAATGTGATACCTCAGTTAGAGAACTTTACCTTTAGAAAACACACAGACTCTTTTATCTACCTTTTTTTTTCCCCTAAGAGAAGATGTATTTAAGTGTCAGGTAATCATCTAAAATCTTATCAGACTATTCCTTCTCTTTCTGATCTTTGGACAAAGTACTACTTGAGCTGAAAAAATAAGGTGTATGATCAACGAGCAAACCATTTCATTTTAGTCAGTAGTGTTGGTCATGCCTTCCAGCTTTCCATTGTACACTCATTCTAATCCAAAAGTTAATTTGGGGGCTGGCACAGATTTCTCCATTTAAAAGCTAACTCACCGATGTCTCTTTAATGTCTCTACTGGAAGTACATCCTAAATAATTACCCCACTGATATGGAGCATATCTGAAGGGATGTCCAGAACGCAGCTTTCCATTGCATTGCTTTCACTGAAAGCTGCTCTACTTTGTTTCCACTTCTCTTTAAATTAGCAAGTAAGGCTGGGAATCCTCCAGACTCAGTTCAGACTGTATGTTCTAATTAGATGATTGGAAAACTTTAATTAATAAGATGACCCCACCATAAAAATCAGGGCATACTCTTAAGTACTTATAGCTTACAAATTTGAGCAAGCACTGACTTTTGCAAGTCAGCCAACTTTGTTAGTTCTCAACAATCCTTTAATTAGGCTAGACAGGAAGTAGCATGCACTAATGTGTGTCCTGGCTGAATTCCAGTGGGGATTATTGCAATCTGGTCTACCTAAACTTCCACAGGTTCCATCTGAATACAGTAGTCTTCTCCATTCTCTGTCCCTATTTCATTCTGCATTGACACTTTATGAGGGTTCCTGCTTTTTACCCTAAGCACTGAGGATATCCAATTAAAAAGACCTTCTGAAAATCTACCACTTCCAGAAAAACATGTGCTAAGTAAGAAAAGCAGACAGTATTCTAAGAAAACCCACTTCCCTCTTACATACATCCATAACACATGACGAAGTCAATTCCTCTGAACAGCATCATTTTTATTCTCCCCCTTGCTCCCATCATATACCTGCTACATCCACTAAACACACACACACACACACACACACACTCCACATACTTAAACTTTCAGAGGACCCAAGTACATCTTTAGGAAACTGCACATAATGGCAATTAAGAAAGCATCATATGCATCTTGGTTCAAAGTTTATAAGGTATTCGTGTTTGGGTTTTTTTTTTCCCCATTATTACTGCTATTTCGCCCTGTACTGTATTAAAGAAAACTGCATCAGGTGATATATTCACTTAGCTCTGTGCAAATATGAAGATGGGAAAGTACCTTCTAGTCTGGGTCTCCCAGAAAAAGGCAATTTTTAAATGCAAGATTTAATCATAAAATCTTCGCACTAAAAGGACCTTGAAGAAGTCATGTAATTTACTCTTCTACCCCCAGGCATGCAAATCAGAGTCCACCAAAAGACTGTTACCAAAAGAAATCAAGTTGGGCCAAGAGAAATTATACAGTCTAAGATAGGATAATTTAAAAGATTAATCTCTGCTGTCTTACCATACTTCTCTAGCAATAACTGGGCCTTCTGGTGAATCAGGATATCAAATATTAAAATGCATTTGAATATACTTGGGTTGGGGGGATCACCTAAGGACTATTAATAGCTTAAGTATTTTTTAATTTAAGTTCCTGAAGGGCAGTGGTTATAATTTGTGTGTGTGTGTGTGTGTGTGTGTGTGTCCATGCATTTCCATAAGAGTGAAGAAAGTCTCCCAATACTTCAGAGCCTTACAAAATGTTTACTTTTTAATTTACAGTCATATTAACTCTTACCTAAATCTTTTATTAAATTTAAAATTCATCATCTGACCTAAAATTTCATGCCTTCCTCTTCATAAACAACTGCCTATCTTATAATGAACATGTATTCTGTATCTGAAATATTTCTTAAGACATCTCATAAAAATCTATATATTATGTGCATATTTTAGTAGGCTATAGGAGTTCAGAGAGGACAAATAAAATGTCAAATATTCATGGACAATCTTTACCGGCACCAAAGGAAAGACAGCATTCACTGGGTCTTAGATAATATCCCCCGGTACAAATGAAAAGAACCAAGACAGTCAAGAATGCAAAGGCTTGCCTGCGCACATAATTGGCCATAAAAAAAAAAAAAGCAGCTTTCAAGTAAATCTCCAGTCAACATCACCTCACTAGTAGATACTCCCACAAACGTTAACTCAATGTGTGTCTCAACCTACCTCCTAATCCCTAATGTGTGTCTCCCAATCCCTAACATACATCTCAATTTAGCTCCCAATCTCCTTTTTCTTTCCTTCTGCTTCTCTCCTCACCTCCAAAGCTGCGCAACCACTGAGCTCCTCTCATTTAATACCTGCTTAGAAACAATAAAAATCATCTAGACAGTTTACAAAATGTCTAGGTAAGTAGGTTGCTTCCCCTAATACTCTATTTCCATTAGTCAAGGAGCTGGGGGAAGGAACGCTGGTGTTGACTTTTGATAGAGCTCCCAATAATTGCAACCCAGGGCACAGCGCCCCGGGCATGACTCTCATAGGTGCACAATGGCGAGCTCAAATCTACTCTTCCCTTCACCATCGCTTCCACTGTTATCTAGAAAAATCCAAATTTAGGATGAAGAAAACCTGCTGTTATTGCTAAGTACTCTTTCTAGGGCTTTCCTCTAGCTCAGTGGATTTCAACAAGAGGGCTGTTTTGTAATTTGACAATGTCTAAAGACATTTTTGGTTGTCACAACCTGGAGTATGCTACTGGCATCTACATGTAGAGACCACAGATGCTCCTAAACTTCATGTGATGCACAGAATATCCCCACATGACAAAGAAGTATCCAGTCAATAATATTGTTGAAGCTGAGCCAGTGGCTTACCTGAAACCTACATTTCCCTTCCTTCATCACTCCACTCACATCCTCATTAAACATTTCCATTCCTCCCAATTCATCCTCCTGCCCCCTACTAACCATACTTCTTTTCCAACTCCAATCCCCAGGTCAAACCACACTCTCCCAGTCTCACAATTACCAGCAATCCCTGCAACACTCTTATTCTTTCCTGGCTATGCTCCTCTTCATCCCTTACCTCTGATTATCTTCAGTAAAGCCAAAAGGTACAGTGATGGTTCTTCTATCAGCTGGATGATAGAGGCCTCATGGCCTCTCGCCCTTCTCAACAACTGGACCTTCCATACAATTCAGTGACCAGTAAAGGGCCCCCAGGCAGTGCTCCTCTCCAAGACCTAAACCCCTGTGTATTGTCTCACTATGACAACCAACACAACCACCTTTCCTATGATCTCCCTTCTGCTGGACCTCCCTCCCATCCTCAAACATCTGCAGTGGTGCTCCAGGAATCTGACTGCCCTTTCCATTCTGGTAGCCTATTCATGGCCACCCAGTCCTACATTTCATTTCAAGTCCCCGAACCCTCACTTTTGTTCAATCAAAGAGCAAGGAAACTTCCCACTTCTGCTTTTCCATTCCAATTCTTAAAAAGTTGGGGAATGATGGAAAAGTAATTGGTTCCCCTACAAATGCATGCCACCTGGTTTCACTAAGGCCTTAGTTGCAATTTAGCAATCATTTAATTTGTTGCTTCTTTCCCCCCACATTCCCCACAGAGCTTGGTCCAAACTTTAGGCCTTCTCTCTCATGTCATATTGCCTCTTATTCTACCATGGGGAATGGTGCCACTCACCTGGAGAATTAGCCTCTGTAGAAATGTATGTCCTATGAATTTTAAACTCCCTCCAAAGGAGCTCAAGTCCATTCACAAACTGCAACCCTACCCACTTCATCCTCTGCTTCCCTTCCCAATTCTCCGTACTTGCCAGTGAACCTGACTCTTTGTTGTCCCACACATACTTACTCTATTCTAATCTTTGCTCTATCGTTTCTCTCTCTCTCTTTTTTTAAATTTAAATTATTTATTTATTTATTTATTTATTTATTAGTGTGCACTATGTGGAGCCAATATGGGGACTGAACTAATGACCCTGAGATCAAGTGTTGCATGCTCGACCAACTAAGTCAGTCAGGTACTCCCTAACTAACACTACTTACTCCTAGGCTTCTCTTTTCTCCAATCTTGTTATAGAAATCTTACCTATCATGTACACACATCCCTTCACACCTTGAATGATCAGCTTATGAAGATGTAACTGATTACTTCCCCCAAATCCCCTTAGTACTTCACTCTTACTTTTCTTATAGTTCCTATCATTCTGTATTATACTGTATGTATCTATACATACCATTTAATCTCCTAAACAAAGTCCTAGTTTGCTTACACTATCCAACTCAACTCTGCTCCTTCTACATTGCATTACACATAAATGCACTCACACATGTGTCTATATTATCATTACAATACATTATAAATAATGTATATCAAATATATAGAGAGAATCTCCTAAAATGTTTTGCAAATTCAAAATAACTGAACTAAACTTGTTCAATAAGTAGAATACCTTGATAAACGGGACGACCAAAAAAAAAAAAAAAATGGAAAGGAAAAGTTTATCAGTAGTTTTCACACGAATTTCATATATCAGGTTGAGAAATTTGTAAATCCCCTCAAGTTGCATGGGTATTTTCTGATAAGAAAATTAATAAATTTTAATAGAGTTTCAAAAGGGCCCATCATGAACAACAATAACAAAAAAGTTAAAAAGTACTGTTCTGGAGATTTGAAATATAAAGACAGAATTCACTTCATTATTTACATTTTGATCTAAGAAAGCTTTTAAATAATGTTATACCAATTGCAGTAAATAAAGCTACATAATATGAATTTGAAGATATGAATTCATTTTTTAAAAATGGCCCAGTTTACATCACCATTTATTTTTCACCAACACTGATCTTATTTATAGTACGCTGAAATGTGATTTTACAGTACATAATAAACAGAACAGTAAAGTATTTTTAAGTATTACCACATTAAGCAAGTAGTATGGCTTCATAAATAAGTAAATAAGGATCAGGTTGCAATTTAACCTAATCTCAATTATCACAACCACTACATATTAGATCAATCCATGATAGGAAACACAGCTTGACATTCCTTTCAGCTACACCATATCTTAACTGTCAAAGGGACAGAAGCATACTCTTAATTTACTCAGCACATGTCAGTATGCTGTTCATGTGTGGGACATTTCATAGATCTTTCTTAATGAAGCAGATTTAGTAATTACTTAATTTCCTCCCAGTGTTCATTAATTCATTCATTCATTTTGAAACAATCATAACTGGAACATAGCACTGCAGGCTAGGAATCAACCTGGAGTTCTACTGGAGTTCTACTGGGTCTTCTTCTCCCAACACCCCACAGCAGGGCCCAAGGCATAGCTGGTTCTCTGCCTCTGACAGTAATGGGTCCATGTACTGCTGCATTCAAACCACATGAGGAAGACATTCCGGGAGATGTATTTTGTAAAAGAAGATATTTTTATGTCACAAAATTACTTTTCAACCAAAAAGTTAACATCCCTCCTATAAACTGAGATCACTGCCTCAATAATTTTGCTAATACCCCCATCCACATATTACTATTAAGGTTTATATGTAACATTCTTATTCACATTATGAAAGATTGAATTTAAAAATGGGTCTGCATGCAACAGAACTATTCTGGCATGTAAAGTCCACATTAAACTGCTGTAGAGATCTAGAAAAAAATGTATTGGGGTTTATTTCTCTCTGCTTAAGGGAAAAACTAATATTTCAAGCTGTTATGGTTCTTAATATAACTCTAGAGTCAAAGTAACTGCAATAACATAGCAATCATCACTATCTCATTCTTGTGAAAAGAAAGTAAAAACCAAGATTTCCCTGAAGAATTAAAAGTAAGGGAGGCATAAAATTAAAGGTCACTAAACACTGTTATTATAAGATTTACATTTGCTAAATGTAAATTGAACTTATGCCATTTGCCTGATTTTTAGGACAACTTTTTTGAACAACAACAAAAAAATCTATTCCAAGATAGTCTATAAAATGGTAAAATGGGAGAGCAGTGTCCCCTATATTTAAGAGCCTTTGGAGCCTCTCAAAAAGGTTGTAGATAAAACCAGAAATGGATTCTTGAGAAAACTCATTAATGAACTTGCAGTCATCTTCACAGACTTCACTAAAACATCCTTTAAAAATGTATTTATCAGGGGTGCCTGGGTGGCTCAGTCTGTTAAGTGTCTGCCTTCGGCTTAGGTCATGATCCTGGGGTCCTGGGATCGAGCCCCCTATCTGGCTCCCTGTTCACCAGGGAGCCTTCCTCACCCTCTCCCTCTGCCTGCCGCTCCCCCTGCTTGTGTGCACTCGCTCTCTCTCCCTACCTCTCTAATAAACAAATAAAATTTTAAAAACGTATATATTACTTTAAGTAGAGTAGTATTACTTGCCTTTTAACTGCTAGGCATTCAGAACCTAGCCACCTCTCCTCAACATCTACCTCCTCCCTAACCCTGTCCTTCAGAAGAAAGAAGAAAACTGAATACCAAGCCAAAAGAAAAGCAAAACATGGGTTCTTAAATGCTATAGAATAGCCATAATTTAACTATTATCCTTTGACTGAATAAAATGGAACCACATTTTATGAAAGATGTACAAAAATGAAATTTCATTAATCCCTATTTGATAAGGGTAAGAAATGCATAATCCTTATACAGCTCCAATATTTTGGAAAATTACAAGTTATCTGTCCACTGTAATCAAATTTTTGAGCAAGCTTTATTTTTTAAGTTATTTTACTTATTTAAGTAATCTCTACACCCAACGTGGGGTTTGAACTCACACCCCAAGATCAAGAGTCCCAGGCTCGGGGCACCTGAGTGGCTCAGTGTATTGCGCCACTGCTTTCAGCTCGGGTCATGATCTCAGGGTCCTGGGATCAAGCCCAACATCGGGATCTCTGTTCAGCAGGGAGCCTGCTTCCCCCTCTCTCTCTCTGCCTACTTGTGAGCTCTCTCTCTCTGTCAAATAAATAAATAAAATCTTAAAAAAAAAAGAGTCCCATGCTTTTCTGACTGAGCCAGCCAGGCACCCCAAGCAAGTTTTATTTAAAAAGGAGGAAGGGGTAAAAGACCCCAGAGCTCCTTATATACCACTTGTGTATTATCAAATACACAGAAGTTTTCAAATATGTGGCTCACTCACTGCTCCCAAATACCTAGAGTTAAACACATCCACAGACCCTGATCTCATCTCTGCACCTGAGAAAAACCAAAGGAAGCAAACAGGTAGTGCCTGGAAACACTATCTCCCATAGGTCAACTATTCCCTAATTCACAGACCGAGAGACTGAGAGACTGAGGTCAGGACCACTGTGTCCACAGGGAGGAACTATGACCTCCAGGAGCAAACGGAGTCCTGCCCACTGTAGGTGCCATAACAAAGAAAGTGCTCAATGCCAAGGAAAGTCAACGGAGCCCTTCTGGGGCAAGATCATAGAAGGCAGCACACTCCCAGGCTGTAATGTTCTCCTTGGGACTATAAAAGTCTCCCCCACTTTTTGTTTCTGAGTGACATCTGAGACTGTCCTTTGTAAAAATAATACTCAAGGAGCTCTGCCTTGTAAATATCTCCATGGCTAGAAGTCCACATAGAGTAGTCTCAAATGAATTCCCTGCCACCCCTGCCACTGAACATTTCAGAGATGATATGGACCCATCTATCATTTGACACAGGGCTGTCAGTTAAAAGATTTAAAACACCTCCTTATTCTGTTGTGCAATTAGTATCACACAGATGCATACAAAGGCTTCTGTTAACAGAAGAGATTTGACTCCTCCATTCCAATCTAAGACCCGTTTGTTTTCAAAGAACACAACATTGTTGGGGCTTTTAAATGTGTTACTGTTTTAGAGTGTGTGCATTGATTAGGAAACAAAAGTCAGTATGAGAACTCCTTACCACCAGCCCTGCAAAGACAGACATTTAGGGTCCGCTGTTGGAAGAACCTGCAGAACACAGGCACGACTCTTCAGACATGACTTTTTTTTTAAGTTTTTTTGTTTTTTTGTTTTTTCTTTTTTTTAAATTTGAGAGAGAGAAAAAGAACGAGCAGAGAGGATGATGAAGAGGGAGAAGCAGACTCCCTGCTGAGCATGGAACCCAACGTGGGCCTAGATCCCAGGACCCCAAGATCATGGCCCAAGTGATGCTTAACAGACAGAGCCACCCAGCCACCCCTCACCCTTGATTTTTTTTTTTTAATGTTCTGTTAGCCAGCATTCCCAGGACTTTTAAAAGAAAGTTCTTTTGCAGATGCCCTCCCTCAGGTGCTCTTGCGTTCCAAATACCCCTGGAAACCTACTGCAACACGCCCCCTTCTTTGTAACACTGGTAATTAGCCTTGACTGAATTTCAAAGTTAAGGGTTGTAATTTTAGTGGCTGAAACATCATTTCAAGAAACTCAAGTAAATCTATAAAAAATAATAGCCAAGAATCTGCACACAAGGTCTCCCTCATTTATTTTAATTATGTGATAATAATATTTGATAATCTTAAACATCTTTATGTATTACTCTTTGTTAAATACCTCTTAAGTAGGTTAAGTGTTTCTATACTGAATTTTTAGCCTTTAAATATTTAGATAACAATTTAATATTATTAACTTTTAGACTGCATCATTAGCCAAGAGCAATATTTTGCTAAAAAGTGTTTCTGAAAATGCTAGTTCCATGGAAGATTAATAGGGAATATCAGGAAAGAGGTCCTTGGTTCATTGCAAGCACTTTGTAAGCATTTGCAGAGTTAAGTGGAATTAAGCCGGAGTTTCTTTCATGTAGGACTTCTAGGAGCTGCTGGGATGTGTTGTGACCCTTCAGAAGTAGGAGAAAAGCTAAAGCTAGAGTAGCATCCACAACTTACTTAACCTCAGAGCCCACATACAACAGAACATTTTGCAGATCTAGTGCCTATGGAACACAGTTTTAGAAATGCCAGCCCAAACAAGGATTGGGTTGACTGGTTTGTAAAATTTAATTCCTAATGAACACTTCAAGTGTGATAAACCATCAGACACATAAGCATAATGGTTTATCTATTTCAAATGAACTGCACCTAATGTTATCCTCCTTATTTATATATGTTCATATAGGTGGGTGAAGGGGAAAAAAAACGTTTCTATAGGAAATTAGTTGTTACGACTAAGGTCACCAGCCAAATGATATATAAACAGCCCATAACCGCTCTTACTGTGACTGAATGAAAAGTTCTGAAAGATTAAACTCTTAATATGTACAAAGAGTTTCTGGATATCAGAAGCTGTGAAGTTCTTCTCACATTTGTGAAGCTCTTTCATACCTAAATTGAGCACATGTTCTCCCCAGATGCCGTTAAGCATCTTATAGGGGAAATGGCTCAGGAATTACTTGCCCCTATTTTTCAAATGAGGAAATAACGGTCAGTTATTCAGTTGTCCAACACAGAAATATCAGACAAGGTATAGAAAAATCTGCCCTCACTCATTTCAGTGCTTTCCCAGCACATTCCCTTCTCTCCCTCTCTCCCCCACAGTCGTGCTTGGCACCCTGAGAAGCTATTCCAGAAATTCAGACTGAGGGGCTAGGCTAGCAAAGAGAGACGGCTGAAGGAACCAATTCTACTCCAGCAAGACAAGCAGAGAGTATACAGACTAGAGGAAATGAACCACTTTCAGATTGTTCGAGATCTCTCTTCACTGCAAAGACACAAGCACTGTAAAAAGACCTTCCATTTCCCTTATATAAACTTCTGAATAGGACTAAGCTAGAAGTCGGAAAGAGACACACTTGGTCCTGAAAAGTTTTTGTTCGCATAAATAACAGGCCAAAGTAAGAATGAGCTAATTACCTAGTTGGGTTGAAAATTTTCAAAAACAAGTTCATGTATTCAGGTAACACCCTAAGTGGAGACCTATGCTTTAGGCCAGTAGTTCTCCAAGTTTTGATTCCTAACCACTGGCATCCTTGTCACCTGGGAACTCATGAGAAAGCAAATTCCAGGTCTAGGACCTCCCTGAGATCTCCTGAATCAGAAACCCTGGAGTGGGGTCCATTGATGTGCATGGAAAAAGCCCTGCAAGTGATTTGGATGCACAATCAAGATTGAGAAGTGCTCTAGAATATTCAGTGTACATTCTAAACAAACTATTACTCAAAGCCATTTCCAAGAACTAACTAATATTCTCACCAAAAAGTCATCCTGATGGATTTAGGACTGAGGTGTGTTTAAAAAAAAAAAAAAAGGCAAATAACATGACTCGGCACTAGCCATTTACCATTTCACAAGGAACAGGAATTTGAGAAAAACAAATACATTTTGTCTTCCACAGAAATGTCTTTAAAACTGATAGATCAAAGTGTCCAAGCCCTTTATTATTTGCTTATTTCTCAGTAACTGGCCTGATACATAGTAGCTGTAACTTTTTTCCCCCACCCTTAAGCAATCACAGAAACACAACCTCATGATGAAGGATCATTTCTGTAAGGCAGAACTGCAGGTGTGTTTTGCAGTATTAGGGCACACATGAAACCTAGCAGTACAGCAAGGGAAGCTGACGATGCAAGGCACAGTGTCTCCTTTTGTTCTTTAGACCACACACCGCTGCTCCATGGCACCCCAGGTCCAGACAGAAACCTGACACCAACACCCTTCCCTGAGCCTGCTTAGCCTTGTGTTGATTACTGGGTCAACCAGGAATTAGCAGGTAAATTCTGCCTTTGTTAATAAAAGAAATGTAAGCTACAGTATCATTTTGTGATACATGGAAGGGATTTGGTGAAGCAAAGAGCCCAGTCTGGTTTAGAGTGGAACAGAGCTGGGTCTGAGTGCAAGCTCTACCACTTGCTAAGAGAGGTAATTAAGGAATTTGCTTAAACCTTCAGAGTTTCCATTTTCTCCTCTGTAAAGTGAGGATATCAGTAACTATTACCTACTTCATAGGATTACTGGAAAGGAATCAGTGGGAAAAAACACATTTAGCATTTAGTCCAGAACAAGCTTCCAGTAAATACTAATAGCTTTCATTATTGTTTAAGTATTTTATAAAACTAAATTTTTAAAGCATGATAAATTATAAAAGCACATTTTTTTCAAAGTACACACAAAAGTCAGTTTATTATAATTTTTCAAAAAGAGTTTCCACAAGGATCAAAGTTACCATGTGATCCATAATTGATTTAAAAGGTAAAAATTATTAGAAGTCATCTTATTCCCATTCTGGTTTGGGGGTTAAAAAAAGGAAAGAAAGTCTATGGTTTCCTTTAGACTTACTGTTATAAATATTTTTATTCGTTAGACCCAATGCCTATTTTAGAGTTTAAACATAAAAAGAAAAATGCTGTGTTCAGGAAGATGAAGCAAGTAAGTCCTTAAATAGTAGGAACTTGCAAATCTAAATACACCTGAAATAGTAAAAGAAAAAAAAAATTTATAGAAATTTCATTTTCCACCTTAATCTGGAGAAAGAAAACATAATTTTATTTCTTCATAGTGTTTAAATGTCCTTCAATTTCTTAGAGTTGATAGGAACAAAAGTTTCATACACTTTTATTTTCATTTTATGTGTAGAAATTTTCCAAATGTTAATACAATAGTTGTTTCTATTATTATTCTGGGGAAAAGAGGAATTCTAGATACATTGTATCTTGATGGAATGTGTATTTTATTATTTTGAAAATAAATAATCAAGTTTCTCTGGGGGGAAAATAGGAGTCAAAACTGGAAGAGTTTCATGATATAGGTGAAAAATGGAATAGAAAGGAAATAAAAATATTTCTCATGTGTGTGTTTGACTTCTGAAATTTGAGTGTAATAAGTCATGGAAATGGAAAATTTTCCATTATTAGCCACATTAGTTTCAAAACTACTTTTGGAAAAGTTACACCAAGCTGCTTAAAATTCTACCAAATAACGTACGTATATTATTGGAAATTTTAGTCATTAGTTTTATATATACAAATATTGAATGCAATTGATGCCACAATCCTAATATATTTATTTCAAGTATAAATCTATAAGGTTTAGTATGTACTTCTGTCTCAAATTTTATTTTTGTCAAGCACACACATGTGTAAAAAGGAAACAGAATCAGAAATAAAGACCTCCTGTTTCAAGGGAGTTCCTGGCTGCCGTTCTGAAATTCTTGATTGGGCAAGTAGAGAATTTGACCCCAAAATAAAGCAGAATGAGAGGGAAAAGGAGGTGGCAATGCCTATTCACATTTTTTGGGCCACTGCCCACTTACGGGCCCCATGCCAGAGATGATTCTGGCATTCCACACAGGGGATGCTGCCCACACAAGCCTCTACTGGAGAAAGCAGAGGAGAAGCTCTGTACCGATTGGTTCCTTGAAACTTTGGGTATATGGGGAAAAAAAAAAAAAGGAGCTTTGCCACTCAGTTTGTGAACCAAGAAAGAGAGCTGGACACTGTAAGGAGTTTCTGTATCTTTCTTGGTAACCATTGAGTAGAGTACTGCTGAAAATTAGAATGAAAGAATAGATTTAAGCAAATATGCACACATACACACAAGATGCTGGAATCAAAAAGTAGAAAATATTTGAAAAAAATAAAGGTATTTGACAACTTAGCAAATTCCTAGCCTATTTTTACAGAAGTTTCTGAAATGGCATATGGAAATCGTTAGTTTTCTTTCTGAGCTAGATTAGTTAATTATCATAAGATTTTATTATCAATGGCATGTGAACCTAAAATTTTAAATTGTCTGAGCAGGGAGGTTTTGTGGCAGGTAGAATTCTAAGCTTATGAAGAACTTTCATACCTGTCAATAGTACCCAAGGAAAATTACAAGACTCCACCTGCATTTTTCAAGTCACTTTGGGTCATGCTTTATGTTTTTAAAAACTAATGAAAGTTCATATAAATATGAACACTGCACCAAGCTACTGATGTATTGCATAATTATAATAAATTGTTTCATTTAGTCCATCTATGTGCTCATGGCTTTCTTTTCTAATAAATGTGTACCCCTGAAAATGCCTAGTAAGTACCTGCACAGTAGAAAGTAATTGGCCATTCTAAAGTCAGTTTCAAATGTGCTTCTTCACACAGAGACACACACATGTGTACTAACACAATTCTTTGTTGCATCTGCTCCAAGTTAGCAATATTTTATAAAGTACATGGCAAGAATGGCACCTTCAAGTATTAATCTGAACATAAATCTATATTTCCAATAGTTTATGACACATACACTTTGTTCCATAGAGGAATCTGACCTACAAAAAAAAAAAAAAAAAAGGTGGGGGGCAATGTTGAATTTTCTTACTTGAAAACAAATCTGTCTTTTCAAACTAAGGAAGTTAAGGTCTTCCATATTATAACTAAGTGATTTTTCACTGAGGATCATCTGAGTAATTTTTGCGACATTCAGATCAAGTACTCTTTGATTCAACCAAACACTGAAGAACAAAAAAATAAAAAACAAAATAAAACAACTGAAACATTTTCTCAAGCTGCTGGGTTGTCAATAAGAAGTTAGATTGTTGCTATCTTGTGCCACTATAACCAACACTGCAAATGCAGTGATGAGTTTTGTGACTATCTGAAATCTTCAGTTTCTGAGCACTAAGGACAGCAATGATAAAAAGGAAATTATCTTCTTGAGATCAAGAGCTTTAACTTTGTACTGTACACATGGAACCAAACTGTTTCCAGA
Organism: Mustela lutreola; assembly: GCF_030435805.1. Classification (NCBI taxonomy): domain Eukaryota; kingdom Metazoa; phylum Chordata; class Mammalia; order Carnivora; family Mustelidae; genus Mustela; species Mustela lutreola. The sequence goes on from NC_081295.1 coordinate 77,160,863, forward strand.
GATCACATCCCTTTTTCATAGGAATCATCCTAAAATCTGAAATCGGAATAACCATATCTCAAAGATTTTAATGTATGATATAAAAAGGCAGACACTTTTACATAAAATGCAAGTTTTGTATTGAATCTATGGGGTATGAAATTCTAAATTCTTGTCTCCTAAACTGATTTCCTGACCTTTAAAAGAAAGTATATTTATCAACAATTGTAATCTGCCAAATATTAAACTAAATGTACATTTAATATAATTAAAAGCAAAGATATAGAATCCTGACAGGTAAATTTCTCTGGCACATTTGTCTCTTTCCCTCACCTGTTAAAAAAGATCAAACACTGTCCGCTCTGATAATAACCTGATGAATGAGGCTCCCATCTCTGCTGTACCAACAGCTACCTCATCCTCTACAAAGGCCAGCTGCAACTTGATGTAAACATAAATATTCCTTTACGTCTAATTAAATTAGAGATATTCTACTGATGTAATTGGAAAGAAATGTTTTCAGAAACTTAAAGTTACTTATAAGGAAATTTAATAAAGTTTCTATCCTAGACTATCTTTGGATTCCATTAATTTAAGTAAATCTAAGATTTATCTACACAACTACCAAAAAACATGCCCAAATGTTACAAAACTGCACACTAAACACTTCAGAAGTAGACAAAACTGGGGGAACGTCTGTGTCAATCAGTGGTACATGAGTCATAACTTACTCTAGAACATGGCTACTTATCAAACCAATAGCTCAAGATACAGAAAGTTTCTGAAGGTCTATCTAGAGCAAAGGAAAACATATACACCCACCTATTTTGTGTATGTGTGCATGTGCAGTGCTTTATAATTATTAATTTGCAAAGAAATCATTTTATTTAAAATCAAATACTATATTTCTAAGAAGCAACAATTACCAGGAATCTCGGAGGTCCTTTAAATGTGATCATTTCACCTTATCAAAGCAATGAATGTTCTTTGTCCTTTGTTTTTTGTTCTGCATCTGCATTAACATGGCTGCTAATTATATTAGCCTGGTGGCACATAAAGTCTGAATGGGAAAAATCACATGATTGTTACAGAACTTCCTTAAGATTCAAATGTCTCCTCGCTTAGACTGAACATGCCTATATTACAAGTACCTTTATTTTGTTAGAGAACTTAGCTTTGATTCAGAATTTCTGTTCCATAAGCGACGTAGCACTTCTCCAATACACCGTCGGATATGTGCACACATGAACAAAAACACAAACACACACAGAAATCTTTAGCCTTATCACCCCACTTTGTATATTTAGTTTCATTTGTATATTTAGATTTTTTTCAAAATTAAGTTCTTGAGAAGTTTGTGTTTGTCACACAAAATGCCACATAGATCTAATGCCATAATAAAGCCCTACTAAGCCAAATCATTAAAAGTTGAATTACATTTTAAATTTTTTAAATTGAAAATAGCCTAAGAATGCTCTTAACCACCCACTCATTCTCACAGCTTTATGATTTTACACAGTGAATCAGCAAATGTATTCTTTTCTGAATCATATATGAACATAGGAATGTTTTGAAAATGTTTATACAATTTGGCATACTTGGCCTAACCAGTGGTTTCACCACGTAAACTCTCCCATTATTCTGATTAGCTTTATCATTAAGAGTAAAAATCCTTTATTGCAAAACTTAGGTGAGTACGAGGCAAAAAGAAATAAACTGGTTTACACATCACTGAAAAAATTATATTCTTAAAATTACATTTATAGTTTCGCCTTCTTTTTCTTACAGTCAAGTGCCTAAGTAATTCACAGATCAAAATAAGCATCATGAGATAACTTTCCTGGTGAAGAAAAACATCCCAAAACAATAAGCAACAAAAAGCACTGCTCCACCAGCTATATAGTAAACAAAACAATGACAACAAATGCTGGGGCTTCAAGACTACTGATAAACAATGAAGACCACTTAAGGTATTCTTCTAACAGTTTCAACAGCAAATCCTTGTTCTTTTGAACACTTTACTGCTGGGCTCTCAAATCTCCTTCAGTCTAGTTGTCCTTTCAGCCTTTATGAAACATTGTTGGAAATGTGGGTGGCTTTTCAGACTAATTTATACTTTCCAAGGAAAGCTATTTGATAGCAGGAGTGAGCAAGTACTCCTACTTCAAATTAACCACTTACAGTGGCATATTTTGCACCTCTAAACTATCCTCAGCCCCTCCTATTGCCCTTAGAGAATTTAAATTCAGAGACATGACGTTTTCCATTACTGGCTTCTTGCCTCTTTGCAAACGTACAACATTTCTCAAAATGTATATATAATTCTCCACCCTATAGGATCATACAACATATCTATTTCAGGAGCAATTACATACATGATGTAAGACAGAATATTTTTCTTAAGAATTGTTTAAAATAATTGTGAATTAAAGGCTACTGATTCAGTTTATGGCAGTGGTGTTACTGAGTTTATCCAAGTATTTCTCTTCAATATACATACTTTTAAAACTCAACGTGGCTTCTAGATCAGACTGCTGTAAGGATACCATCTGCCCTACATAGTGGTCTATTACAGCATTATACTTATAAGAATATATTCCTTGAAAAATAACACACATCAATGAAGAAACAAAGATACTGCAAAAAAAAAAAAAAAGTGTATGGAATTAAAGTCAAAAATCCCATATCTCTCTGTCTTAACACCTGTATAGTAAATTATATGTGACAACCACGTTGTTACAGTACTAGGAATGCAAAGCATAAAGGAACAAGAGATACATCTTGCCTTGCTTAAAGAAATTAAAGACAAGTTTAACCCGCACCTGCCAAACTGTCTTCAGAGGAACAGAAATAGGTGGGGGCGGAAAGGCTCACCTCTCCTGTACCCCACAGTGCCTCTCCCTGAAATCATTTTAAATATAGGCAATATATCTGTCACCTTTTCTCTTTTATTTTTCCTTCCATTCTAATCAATGGCAGACCCTTTACTGCACTCCCCAGCCCAGTATCTCAAAGGCACATTACAGAACGAGAGGACCTAAGTGTCACTTACCAGTTGCATGCCACAGATAAAGATAAGCGTGCACCTGCCACTGCAATAACCCATGGTTTCCGAGACCCCTGCCACAGCCAGACTGTCCCACGTCGGCCACCGTCGAGCCCCCACTTTATCCAATCAGATCGCGGGGAAGGACAGGCAAACCTGCCGAGGGCTCGGGGGCTCCGGGCTGCTGCTGCCAGCGTCCTGGGAAGTGACAGGCATTAGGACCTGCTGGCGCGGCGGCGGCGGCGGCGGCAGCTCCAGCCGCGCCCGCCAAACATACCTTCACTCGCTCGGTGCACACGCCGCGCCGCGGGCAGCGCCGCCCGCGGAGACGCGCCCGGAGCCCGCAGGGGCAGCAGCGGCAGCCTCGCAGCGCCGCCGCGCCTTCAGGCATCTGGCCGCGAAGTTTCGCCCCCGCCGCTCCTCGCGCCGGCTCGCCCCACGCCCCCCAGCGCGGCCGCCGCCCGACGCGCGCTCGCCCGGCGCTCTCCGCGCGCCGGCTTCGGGGGCGGCAAAAGCGCGCGCGGGGCGCTGCCCGCCTCCCTGCGCCGCCCGCGGCTCCTCTGCGCCCGGCGCTGCGGGGCCAGGCGGGCGAGGGCGGGGCGCGGGCCGGGCGGGGGCGTCCGGGCTCCGCGGTCCCGGGCGGCGGCGGCGGCGGCGGTGGCTGCCGCACGCAGTGATGCCAGGTCCGCGGCGCGTCCTGCAGCGGCGGGGCCCCTCCCCTCGCCCAAATGTGCTAATCCTCCTCCAACAAATCCTTCAACAGCTCCCGCCGCCCCTTCCCGAGACGGAAACTTCTTCGCAGCTCCGCAGGGGCTGCCGCGGAGGGGCTGTTGGCAGCGAGGTCTAGGCGGGAAGAAGCGGCGCAGGAGCGGTGACTGCGGCGGTGCGGACGCCGGGGACCTCGGGGAGAAGAGTCCGGGCGGCAGGTCCGTGGCTTCCTGGGCTTGCGTGGGTCCCGTTCCCGCAGCGGAGCCTGAAGCAGCAGGCGCGAGCGGGCCGCGTGGGTGCGCCTGTGTGTGTCTGAGGTGAAGGGACGGACAGGAGGGATAGCGAAGGGGGGTGGGGTGATGAACTAGGGGTGCAGCCGCGGCATCCTGGCCGTTCGGAAAGCCCGCCTGGCGGACGGGAGGAGAAGGGCGCCGCGGCCGCAGACGCACTGCCCGCCGCCCAGCGCCCGGCTCCGGAGCATCTGCAAAGGCCGGAGCGTGGAGACGTGCGGAGCCGACCCCGCTTGGGAAAAGGGACGGGGTTCCTGCCAGAGTTGGTGGGGAACTGGGGAAGCGGAGCGAGTAGGGACGCAGTGAGTTGCCGTTGCTGCTTCAAACTGTTTTCACTCGAGAATTTAAAGAATCAGAGACAATTTTAGCACTCAAAGACTACCGCTTTAAGGACCGTCCCTGCTGGGTGTGGATTCCTGAAGGTGTTTGCTCCAGACCCCGCTCCCGAGCGCCGGCCAGAAGCTGGGCACAGGCTCCTGCAAAGACCCGCTTCGGAGCCCGCTGCTGCCACCTGCGGGCGGAAATCTGAAGAGCCGAGCAAGTTGGTCCAGGTGGCGGCCTCAGGGGTCTGGGTATTCAGGATTCAAGGGTCAAGTTTCCTTTGTAACTCCTGGAAGCTACAGAAAGTATTACTTACTTTCCCAAGAGGTGAATGGGTGGTGTGGACATCCGCTGGGGAACTCAGTCATTGGAATGAAGAGCTGAGACTGATGAGAAAAGAAAAGGAAACCACAAAGCAAGCATGTGCATAGGATAAAGACAGATGAAACCAAATCAGGCAAGGAGCTTTCCATAGTAAATGGGATTTGGCCCTTCTGATAAAATGGCATTTGTATAGGTTAATGTTACGCTGGGAACCACAAATAAGGATCTCAAATGATTGCTTCCTTTGAATAAATATTATGACATATCAGAATGACTAAATATTAAGAAATTGAATAGGGCATAGGAACCCTAGTCTCCAGAAGTATAGTACTAAATTTTCAAAATGACTTGTCAATGGAAGAGAGCCTAAAAGGGATCTGATTTGTTAGATTTTTGGAATGAAGATACTTTATTACTGTAATGTAAATGTCTGCTTTTAATTGCCCTATTTGTAAATGGGCTTCTCCCTGAAAAGTGTCTTTCGATGCTGAATAGAATTAAGAGAACCCAATCTATGCTCTTACCCACTGCCAGACCTGATGGTTAATACCTGCTCCACAACTCTTGGTAAAAAGAAACCAGAGGTGTCTAGTACAGATGTTTCTTTTTGTTGTTACTGTTCTGCCTTATACACATGTTAGCTGTTCAGTAGCTGCTGGGGATGCAGGTGTTTTGTACCACCAAACAAAAAGAAAGCTGTTAAGTTGATGTTGAACATCGAAGAAGCTCTTACCATATTGCAAAAAGCATTGTATTGCCTTTTTTAAATTCATAGGAGCCACAATGCGCGTGGATCCAGCAATAATCCTGCAATAGTTTCCCTGCAACCACCAATGTCTTTAGACTCTCTAGGTTAAAGGAAAGCATAATGGTATCAGTAGCTGACTCTCAGTGCCCTGTGCATAGTCCCTGAATAGTTGCCTTATAGTACATGACCACCTTCTTTCTTCAAGCCCTTGGGACTCTCTGTCTACAGGCTCTTTCTAGCCACAGGAGGTTCTGGACTCCAGAGTGAAGTTACAGCTGTGAGAACAATTCTTGCCCAGTAATGGATATGGGACTTGGTGGATTAGTACCCCAACTTCTCAACCCAAAGATGGGAAATCCTGAGACCTACTCTAGTCAGCATTATTAACCTCCCAACCAGGATTGAGCCCATAATGCCCATGGTTGACCATATTGTTTCACTCCTGCACTCTGAATTAGCTTCCTTCCCTTCCTGCCTTATTTCCCTTCTCCTCTACCAGTGTTCCCTGGGTTTACCTCCAAAATAAGTCACTCAAATCCTTGTGTCAGGGCTGCCACTTGAGAAGCCCAACATAAGGCAGTCTACAAGGGCTTTTCCTGTTGGGGCATCATAGGCACATTATTCTCAGAGGAGTGAACCAGGTACATGTTTGGTGTTGCACATTTATTGTGTGCACCTACTACCTTACTCGATGCTACACCTGCATCCTCTCATTCATTACTCACAAGAAACCAATGAGTTAGTGAGAAACTCATCTGAAAGATACAGAAGATAGGATCTAGAACAATGAAGTATCTTGTTCACAGGTGCACATTTTCCTGGTGGCAGAATTAGTGTGTAAAGGCATGTCTGTGGGACATTGAAATTCACTTTCCAAACCACTTCATTGATATTTTACTATACTTCCTTGTCATTCTTTGGGAATTCCACACAGAAATGATGACTTAAAAATATTTAGGAGAATGATCACACATATTTTATCCTTTTTCCTAGCTTTATTGAGATCAGATTTTGTTATCTCTAAATTAAGTTCACTTTGCATCCTTTAGATGTGGTATACGCAAAGCCTGACTTAGGAAAAGGTGTCCTAGATAGGGACACAGTTTCATCCCTTAAGGCAGCTATGTCCTTTCTGTTCCATTTCCTATTATCCTTGGAGCCTTAGGAAAAAGACTATAAAGAGAATCCCAACTGTCCCATTGAAGTGCATGTAGCAGGGCAATGTCTCAAATTGGAATGTCAATTGCACTTTCATTTAGAAATAGCCATATACTATTCAGCTTTCCTTGACTGCTCTGGTGATACAACTATTGCTAAGTAGCTTGTTTCTGTGAGGAGAATGTGTCACACATTACACATCTCCATCTGACTGACCTTGGCATCCTACTTTAAAGTAACTTTCAAGGTTATTTCCCGCCTATTATCTCATTTATCTCTCAGAACAATGCAAGGAATCCAGTGACTACTCAGCCACAAAGTTGCTGTCTGCTCAACAACCAATCACTTGAACAAAAGCAGGAGCTTAAGTCTGGCTTTGTAACACCACTAAGCAATTTCACTCTGAGTTTTACTCTGTTCATTATACTTCAAAAACATAAAGGCAACAATTAACTTTACAGTCACAAACCAACAAAATTGATTCATTGAATATTTTATACAAACTTGGATTTTTTGTTTGTGGAAAATAATATTTTCAAAATAATTTTTAAGAAAAAATAATCTGGGGTGCCTGGGTGACTCAGTCAGTTAAGTGTCCTGACTCTAGGTTTCAGCTCAGGTCACCATCTTAAGGTAGAGAAATTGAGCCCTGAGTTGGGCTCCATGTTCAGTGTGGTTTGCTTGAGATTCTCTCTCCCTCTGCCCCCCCCACCTCTCTCTCTCTCATAAACAAATCTTCTTTAAAAAATAAAAAGAAAATAAAGATAAATAATCACACATAATCCTTCTACCCGGAGATAATCTGTCTTCCAGAGATAATCTGTCATTTGTGCACAAACCATTTTTTATAAAAATGGGATTATATCCATAATATATTTCAATCTGCTTTTTCTTTTCACTTAATAATAACATATGTCCAACTCATTGACTATTAAGCTCATGAATTCTGCAGCCAATTTGACTTCATATTTCAAGCTCTGCTGCCATTTACCAACCATGTAACCTTAGGCAAATCACTTCGCTTCTGTGCCTTAGTTTCCTTATCTCTAATGGGTCAGAAGTAGAAGGAGTAATAATGCATATATATCATAGCGCTGTTGAGAGGGTTATGTAAATGTCAACATAGGAAAAGTTTTCAAAACAGAGCCTGGTGCCTGGTGCATAATTAACATTTTAAGATACTTAATTATCATTCTGCATACAATATAGCTTTTTTTTTTTACATTTATCCAGTTTATTTTATTTCTTTTCAGTGTTCCAAAATTAATTTTTTATGCACCACACCCAGTGCTCCATGCAATACGTGCCTTCCACAATATAGCTGTAATTACTCTACAGCATTCTCATGTAAGAAAGTCTCCCAATCATTTATTTATTTATTTATAGATTTTATTTATTTATGTGACAAAGACACGGTGAGAAAGGGAACACAAGCAGGGGGAGTGGGAGAGGGAGGAGCAAGCCTCCCACTGAGCAGAGAGCCTGATGTGGGGCTCGATCCCAGAACTGAGCTGAAGTCAGACGCTTCACAACTGAGCCACCCAAGCACCCCATCCCAATTGTTTAATTTTTATACTTTGCTTAGACATACAGGTTTTGTGGTGGGCAAAATAATAGCCCTTCAAATGTGTCCACACCATAATTCCAAGCACCTATGAATATGTTATTTCACATGGCAAAAGAGACTTTGAGCACAAATTAAGAACTTTGAGATGGGGAGGGTAGCCTGAATTACCCAGGTGGGCCCAGTCTAATTGTTTGAGCCCTTAAAAAGAGAACTTTTGCCAGCTGGAGGGAGACAGGGGAACAGAAGAAATGGAAGAAAGAAGAAGGTCAAGGAAGATGCAAAGTGAGTTTCACCCACCATTGCTGAATTTGTAAATGGATGAGGGGAGCAAGAGCCAAGGAATGTAGGTGGCCCCTAGAAGCTATAAGAGTAAGGAAATGGAGTGTCTCCTACAGCCTCCAGGAGGAATGCATTCATGTCTGCAGCTTGATTTTAACCAACTGAGACTCTTGTCAGATGTCTGACCTACAGAACTGCTAGATAATTAATACATGCTATTTTGAGTCACCAAATTTGGAATCATTTGTCATATCAGCAATAAAAATCCCATACAGTTTAATTCCAAAGCTTCAATACTATTTCATAGTACTTAAATTTGTAGATAGGTTTTCACCTGTATTATGACCACTTCCTTATGATAAATTTCTAGAAGTTATATTTAGGTCAAAAAATGATAAAAAATATGATGCTTTTGATAAATGATACCAAATTTCCTTTCAGGAGTTCTATCAACATAGATCTATAGGAAATGTACTCGCCATTTTCCCTTTGCCATTATCAGTCATAGATATTATCATTCTTTAAAAATATATATTTTTTTTCCATTTTCCATTGTAATTTACATTTTTAATATAACAATCATTTCTTAAATACCCAGTAAATGTGTTGAGGTGGACTGTGACCCATAAATATATCACATTGTCTCTTGCCTTTCTGTTACGATTTCTCTTGCAAATTCAACTGCACTTTTAATAATATTATCCAATGACAGGTTCTATACTATGGAACTTTAGCAATGAAAGTCCAATTATCTAATTAACTGAAATGCTGACCTTCAGAGAAAACATTGAAGCGATGTTGGTAAGCCAACATAACAGACTATGCCATCATAAAGACCAGAGCTGTAGGTATGATCAATGCCTAACCAGTCATTTTTTGGTATTAAATACCATTTGGGTTATATACTTCTAAATTAAATTATTTTAAATTGTCATTTATGTAAATTCTACTTATAATATCAAGTAAAATGCCATGAACAAGTTAGGATCTCAGTACCTATTTCCTGGTGATCAGTTGCATGTATTAACTTGATTATTTTTAACATTTCAATCATGAGATATTTTAAGACTTATTTATACAATTATTTTACAAATGTAGACTCTCAATTATATATTATTTTAGTATATTATCTCATAGAAAGCCATGCAATTTTAGAAATAACATTTGTAGGGATTAGAAAAGCCACATTTTCATCTTTTGATTTTCCCCTAATTTGTGCTGATTCTTTTTTTAACATGAAGAATTGGAAAATAAGTGTAAGGACAAGCCTACTGCTCTAATTGCTGTTGTAACAACCCACTCCAAATATAATGGCCTTAAACAATAATTTTATTGTTTGTGGATTCTGATTCTATGGGTGTGGAATTCAGAGAGGGCCCAGAGGGGAAAGTTTGTTCTGTACTTTCTGGAGCTTCCAGCTGGAAAGACTTCCAAGGCTGAAGGTGCCTTCATGGCTGAGGATGTCTTTGTGGCTCAGGGCAGGGCTCACCTCAAGTTCATTTACTCGCAAGTCTAGCATATGGGTTGGAAGGGCTTGAGGACCAGATCTTAAGGCAGGTGTGTGGCCTGTCCATGCAACATGACTTCCTCACAACATGGCTGCTTCTGAAGAGCCAGATTTCTTATATGGCAGCCGAGGGCTCACAGCACAATATTGCAGCCAACAAGGCAGAAGCTGGACTGCCTTTTATTAACCCATCCTCAAAAGTCACCCGGCTCCACTTCCCTCATACTCTTTTTTTTTTTTAATCCAGTTACTTAACATAAAGTATATTATTCATTTCAAGGGTAGAATTTAGTGATTCATCAGTTGTATACCACATCCAGTGCCCATCACATCAACTGTCCTCCATAGTGCCCATCACCCAGCTACCTCATCCCCACACCCAACTCCCCTCCAGCAACCCTCAGTTTGTTTCCTGTAGTTATGAGTCTCTTTCAGTTTGCTTTCCTCTCTGTTTGTATCTTATTTTATTGGTCTTCCCCCATATTCTACTAAGTATAAGGAAGTTACAAGCCCGTCCTTCCTAAAGGAGGGGAAGATGTAGAGCCCCACTATTACCAAACAAATGTCAAAGAAGTTGAGGACTGTGTTTTCAAATCTCTGTTTTAACCATTATATAATTAAATGGAATCATAATTAAAGGGAACTGCTTGTTTCCTGAACATTAAAATAAGTAAAAATGAAAATTTAGACATAATGCTATTGTATCACAATAAAAAATATCACAATATTATACTAATATATCAGGGAAACAAGCTAATTGAATATAAAAGAAAGTGTTGCTCTGAATCAACCAGAATGAAAAAGATTAATAATAATTCAACTTTGGATTTTATACAATGTGGACAAGTAACAGGAATATATTCTATCCACTCAAATGACTTCACATTCTCAAGGGCAAGTTAAAAGTTGGGATTCATTTCCTACAATTATGAAATGAGGAATAGAGTATTTAAACCATTCAATAGAATGAGGCTAAACAAATTATTAGTTTTCAGTGAAGCAATAGTTAGTTATATGTACTCTACATTTTTTTCTGTGTAATTAAGATTTATTACACAGCTTGAAAGTATCTTTCCAGATAATGTAGTTACTGTAAAATTTCTTTATTTGCTGTGCTTTCCCCAGTTTATCTTTTTACAACCCTAATAAATACCAATTTAATAGAATATTAGAAAGTGACAAAGAGAAATGTTAGGAAAGTAGATGTGGTGTACTTGCTTATAATAGGATTAATTCAAAATCCTTACACAGTGGTATGTTTTGGGCTTCTGGAGGGAAGAAAAATAAACCCCTAAACACAGTTGTGTCTTTTTTTATAGTTAAGGCATTCAGTAATATAAATATGATATTCTTTTTTTTTTAAGATTCTATTTATTTGACAGAGAGACACACAATGAGAGATGGAACATGAGCATGGGGAGTAGGAGAGGGAGAAGCAAGCAGGTTTCCCTCCAGCAGGGAGCCCGATGTGGGACTTGATCCCAGGACACTGGGACCATGACCTGGGACCATTGTGCTTAACGACAGAGCCACCCAGGTGCCCCATAAATATGATATTCTAATCAAATGTTTGTTTTCCCTTTTTGAGAGAGAAGGAATGAATTCTTTACTGAGATACCAAATTTAAGTGGTCCTTTTTAGGGGCATCTGGATGGCTCAGTGGGTTAAAGCCTCTGCCTTCAGCTCGGGTCATGATCCCAGGGTCCTGGGATCAAGCCCCGCATTGGGCTCTCTGATCCTCAGGGAGCGTGCTTCCTCCTCTCTCTCTGCCTGCCTCTCTGCCTACTTGTGATCTCTGTCTGTCAAATAAAATCTTAAAAAAAAAATAAATGGTCCTTTTTAAATTTGGAAGTAGATGAAAGAGGCAGGCATTTTGTGTTTACTTTCTTTTGTTGTGAGCTGGAGGATATGTAGAACCAGGACTTCCTTGTAGTTCTGTTCAGGTTCCATTGCCTCTCTTGGTACTGTGCAGTAAAGACTGAAATGCTTCCAGTGGGCTTTGCCTAGGTATTCTATGGTAAACATGGGTGTTCCATTGATACCTTCTGATGATGATCTGAGAGTGGTGGCACGGCCAATACCTGCCCACTTCCTGAACTATTTTTGTTTTCACGTATGCCTCTTAGGGAAACAACAGAAGCACTAACTTCAAATCACAATAAAATTCTCATTAGTCATAATACTGTTCAGCCCAACAACCGACCCGCTGTGTGTCACAATGTCATCATTACACCTCCAGACAGCCCTGCCAGCCTGACAAGAATCCTGACAAGAATGGGGAATTTCGGGATATGATCCATGTGACTTAGGAGTCCAGGAGACACTGGAAAACTGTATCCAGGAATTCATTCTGTCCAATCACACTGCCTTGCCAATTTTACTCTGATGCTACAGCCCCCTGTTGCGATTGTCAGAGTGGAGAATGTGGCAACAGTCTATACCCACCATTCAGGAATTTCACCTCAACCAGAGTAGGTAGCAAAAGGACCACAGAACACTTTCCCCTTGTCTGCTTCCCCTACTTCTGCCACTTACCCAGCTTTCCACCAGTCCTCTGGTGGTTTTTTTTTTTTTTTTTAATTTTATTTATTTATTTGACAGTGATCACATGTAGACAGAGAGGCAGGCAGAGGGAAAGGGGGAAGCAGGCTCCCTGCTGAGCAGAGAGCCCAAATCAGGATTCCAACCTAGGACCCTGAGACCATGACCTGAGCCAAAGGCAGAGGCTTAACCCACTGAGCCACCCAGGCACCCCGCTCCAGTGGTGAGTTTCCCTTCTCTTCCCCCTGCCTGGTCAGGACTCTCCTCCTTTCTTCTAATAGTAGGTAATAATGAGAGAGTGGGATACAGGGGAAGGGCAGCCAGCAGAGAGGGAACAAAAATGTTATAACTGTTAACAGCTACAATTTGAGTGAAACACATATATTGCCTTTAGGGGAAGGTGGGAGACTAAAAATCACCATAGCAAAAAGAAAAATTATTCAGAGTTATAAATCAGTAGAAATGAGGGCTGAGAGCCATGGCAGTTCTGACAAGGGGAAATCACTGTCACTTGGGTGAGTCAGGCACAGAGTATTTAAGCTGGCTCAAGGCTTGGAGGTAGAAACATCACAGATCCTGGCTCTGCAAATAGGTTATTTTAGCTGCAACATAGGGATCCTGGGCAATGTTGTTGGAAAAGCAGGTCTGAATGCCAGTGTGAAGAGTTTGGCCTCCGAGTGACAATGAGGAGACCAAGAAATATCTCGAGCAGAGAAAGGATGAAAGTTACACCCCACGAAGTCACCTTAAAGTTTTACATAAAAGGATTTGGAAAGAAGGGAGTATAGATGTAGGAAGCCACCAAAACTAGAGCCAGATGTCATTGCTCCATGTTCTATGGTATGGCCAAGACATCTAGAAATCAATTTTTGAGTAAACATATTCGATAAACATATTTACCTCGCTATTTTATTTTCAGTCCTTTGCCATGGTAAGTATATATGAAGGACTTGATGTTCTATAGTCCTTTGGCAAACAGTTCAGTATTTGAATCCTAAAAATAAAAAATATACTTTTCATATCAGTTTGTTATAGTCACATAGGTATTGCCATACTCAAATCCAAATATATCATAAGCTTCCTTTCTGTATGAAACATGGTACACATTTTTTTCTGTCAATAACTTCATTATGCTTTAAATGTAAATGTATTGACATATGAATATGTTAGTTATACACATATAACTTATTTGTTTTTAATATATTCCCATTAAAATGTGACTACTTGAATCAAAGGATAGGAATTAAGTGTATTTATTTGATTGACAATATATAATTAGGTATCAGTGCTGGACTAAAGAATACCACTTTAAAATAATGCACTAGCAAATGCACTAGCAAATGTGGGGGGAAAACCAAAGCCAAGAAAATATTTGTATACTCAATTTAAGACACGATAAAAATTATTGGAAGTTTATACTTCTTAGAGTTGTTTGTGTTCATTCTAGCAGGATTATAGTAATACCAAATTATGACAGATATTTCAAGATTCCTATGAAGATGGAATGCCAAGTGCTTTTTTTTCCCTTGTCTCCTACAGGATTTCAAGATTTGATTGCCCAAGTGACATTTACACTGTCACATACTTTTGTGAAATGCCTTATGTTAATTACAGTTTTCACATTTTGCATGGTGACAAAATTGTCATATTGTCTTATACTTTAAGTCTTTTTAACTAAAAAGGGATTTCTGTAAAGGGGTCTTAAAGCAAAAATTTTTTTTAACCAAGTAAAAATGAATTTTAGAGAGAGTTTTCTTTTTTCTTTGCTAGAGAGGGAAGTATTATAAGCTGTAAAATACCTTGGATGTTCCAGTACAAGACAAAAAAAATTTAAAAATCATACTATGTTCTTACTTATAAAAGCTTAATGAAGTAGAGTGGTATTCATGGTCAGTAAAATTAGGTAATTGTAGTGATTAACAAATATATAGTTCTCAACAGGTCGCGAAGTATTTTTAAGGCCACCTACACAAAAATATTCACTATTTCAAATATCTCATATACCCTTTTCCCACAAAATTCATACACTAAGAACACATATTTTGGTATAAATTTTATTAACATAGAGATACTTTACAAGAAAGAACATTGAAGTCTTATTTTCCATAGTCATATGGAATGCAGAGCACAGCCCTGGTCCTACTGCCATGGCTCACTTTATCTTTCACTGTGTAACAGCCAACTGCGGAGTCTTATATGATACCTGTTGTCATCAAAAACTTAAGGACCCAGCATCACAGAAGCTATAGTGCCTTACAGTTTCCTGCATGCTCTGAGTTTCTAAAACAAAACAAAAACAAAAACAAAAAACAAACCAGGAAAATCCAGAGAAAAAATAGTATTTATTTTAGGAAAAAATGCTGCCACTGAGTTCCTCTAAATACTGAGCTCCTTGTAACCAAGCATCAAATCATTTGTTTTATACCCAATCTTATCTTTCCTTTCCTCCCTCCCTCCTTGGTTTCCCTCCTTCCTTCTCTCTATCCTTCCTTCTTTCTTTCTTTCTGCTTCCAGCTTTATTGATGTGTAATTGACATGTAACATTGTATAAATTTAAGTGTTAATTTGATACACTTATAGATTGTGAATTGCTTTTTAACACCTATAGGGTTAGCTAACACCTTCTTCACCTTACATAATTGGTACTTTTTTTTAATGGTGAAAATATTTCAGCCCTACCCCTTAGCAATTTTCAAGTATATAATATGGTATTATTAATTATAATTACCATGATATATGTTAGATCCCCAAAACATAATCAGCTTTTAACTGAAAGCTTATACCTTTGGCCAACATCTCCCCGTTTCCCCCACCCTCCAGCCATTCTACTCCCTGTTTCTGTTTAAGATGATACCTGGGAGTGATGTTTTACACTATTTGTCTTTCTCTTTCTGATTTATTTCTCTTTAGCATAATGTCTTCAAAGTTCATAAGTTCATGTAGGTATGTATATATGTACATATGTATGTATGTGTGTACACATGCACTTATTTATATATACATACGTGTGTGTGTTTGTGTGTGTGTGTGTGTATCAGGTTTTCTTACCCATTCATTTTTCTTTATCCATTCACTCATTGACAGACACTTAGGTTGTTTTCACATCTTGAATTCTGTGAATAAATCTACAGTGAACATGGGATTGCAGATATCTCTTAGAGATACTGATGTCATTTTCTTTGGATACATACCCAGAAGTGGAATTGGGTCATATGATAGCTCTAATTTTATTTTTTTGAAGAACCAATATTCCCCTTTGCTGTTTATAATATATCCAACTTTAGACATCTCATTTTTCTTTCTTTTTTTTTTCTTTTAAGATTTTACTTATTTATTTAACAGAGAGAGCACAAGCAGGAGATGCAGGTAGAGAGAGAGGAAGAAGCAAACTCTCCACTGAGCAAGAAGGCTGGGATCATTTCCTAAGCCGAAGGTAGATGCTTAACCAACTGAGTGACCCAGGCACCTTTTTTAAATTTTTCTAACCCCCTTAACTTTAAAGCGGGGGGGGGGGGGGTTGGGGTACCAGGTGGTGGGTATTATAGAGGGCACAGATTGCATGGAGCAC
This sequence comes from Mustela lutreola, assembly GCF_030435805.1. Taxonomy (NCBI): domain Eukaryota; kingdom Metazoa; phylum Chordata; class Mammalia; order Carnivora; family Mustelidae; genus Mustela; species Mustela lutreola. The sequence goes on from NC_081295.1 coordinate 77,176,899, forward strand.
TGGGTGTGGTGAAAAAATAATGAATACTGTTTTTCTGAAAATAAATAAATTAATTTAATTTAAAAAAATGAAAATAAATAAATTAATTTAATTTTAAAAAGAACATGGGGACGATAATGTAATACTTATATGATTGCTGGAAAAATTAAATTAAATGATATAAAATGTTCCAAGACCTCCAGGTAGTGATTGTTCATATAGTATTATTGGGCACTATATATTAATTATGGAAAAACCCATATTTCCCTTAAAATTTTTTGAATTTCCACTATCTCTCTCTCACCCTCTTAGACCCTTTAATTCTTTTTTTTTTTAAGATTTTATTTATTTCACAGAGAAATCACAAGTAGGCAGTAAGGCAGGCAGAGCGAGAGGGGGAAGCAGGCTCCCTGATGAACAGAGACCCCCCCCCCAACAGGGGGCTCTATTCTAGGACCCTGATATCATGACCTGAGACAAAGGCAGAGGCTTAACCCACTGAGCCACCCAGGCACCCCAGACCCTTGAATTCTAATCCCAAATCTATTAATGGCTTATTGCTACTAGCACTTGATAATGTATTCAGTTCACCTGATCATCATATGCAAACTTGTATCTAAGATGTCTGAAGCTAGAGAATCATTTATTTAATCTTTAAAACCTATAAGACTGCTCCACCTGAGATCCCATTAAACCAATACTTACCACCTTTTTGGAGCATGCTAACCTAACCATACCACAATATTTGCCGTAGGCAAATAAACATGACCTTGTATCCTACAAAGAAGGTTTGTAATATCACTCACAGTCCCTAGAGAAGGTCAGATTCAAGCCAACATCTATCACACACTGTGGATTGAAAACACACTAGTGATGTTTTCCTGAACCCACACTAGCACACAGGATCCCTTCTGGTAGCATTTGCATTGACAACAGATGATGGTCTTGCTCAGGATTCTGAGTCTCCATGAGGTCATTGCAGCATTTATGCTTCCGCTGCTCAGTGCCCAAATCCAGACCCAGAAAAATGGATAACTTATTTCAGAGAAAGCACTATACATACCATTTAGTGTTTTTATTAAGACACCTGGGGTTTTTTCTCCGAAGATAGTTTCTAGTTAACACTTCTGTTAAGTAAATAAGTAGCCTCATTGACCCACTTCACCTTAACGATATGGTCTTCCTTAGACCTTAGAACTCCCAGAACTGGATTCATTGTGCTTCTAACCAAGGCATTATTCTCTAGAATTCCTTTCATGATCTGGTGACAATCTGCTTATTCACATAGAGTAGCCAGTACCTTAGGGGAGTTCGGCAGAAATTCCAGGGTCTTCTGGTTAGTATTTAGCTGACCAGGGTCGGCAGGCAGTCATGATCGTTCCGTGCTCTCCCCACATGAGATAGTGGATTAAGGAAAGCAGACAATGGGAAGCTATGCCCAAAGTGAGATAATTCACTATCCTGTAATAATTTGATGAGAAGGAGAGGTAAACTCAGAGAGGATTGTTCTAAATCTGCTTGGTAAAGAATGCTGCGAAGTGTCTCTGATCTGGCTCACAGGGGACCGCAGAAGTAACTGATGATACTCACACTTGACATGAAGCTAGAAAGGGAAAGGGATGTAATGAGATTTATTTAGTAAAAGTCATCTGACAGAGAAATAAAGTCATGACATATTAAGGAGGAACTGTAGAACACAGAAAATGAGGCCAACTGGATGGTATTTGTAGGGATAAAATTGAGGTAATGTGTCAAAGCCCCTTGTCAGTAAACTCCCCATTTATTCCTTTCTAAAATTTATATTGTACGGGTTTCTTCATTAACCATCCAATCTGATGCTCTGCATAAGGGATACACTCCATTTATAGATGCTAAAAATCTTTGAAAACTAAAGTAACATAAAATTCCAAAGACAGTCTTTAAATTTGAAAAAATAGTACTATTAACATAAGCTCACACTGAGCTCAAGATACTTCTACATGTTCAATATATTGTTTAGAGGAGAGAAAATTGAAGCTAAGACCTTCTTTTAGTAATGAACATTTTAATGTCTGCTATCACACTGGGTAAATAATGTAAAGCTTCCAAATTTAGTCATAATAAGCAATCATTTTTCAATAAAAAGGGGTAATTTCTCTATTTCAGCTTCCATATAAGTGCCTATAGAATAAAATGTTGACTTAAAATACATTTCAAATGTTAGTCTTATGATAATTCCCAAGGATCGTATCTTCAGAAGCTATTCCTAAAGATCACTAACTTCCCCTTAGATTAGGGCCATTTCATTTTCATCTTCATCTAGAATAGGAAACACTATGGTCTACTTCCTTTATTCTCAGGATTCATGAAAAATTTTTTAAAGAGTTAAAAATTGAGGAAAGGCAATATATTTAACATTTAATAAAAACATTTAATAAAAATTTATACATTTCAGAAATTACAGTGTTCATCACAAACTGAGGAGCACTTCCTCATCACAACTTATATTTCTGTCCATTGATAAGGGTTCTATGATTATACCAGTGCTGCTGGTCTCTGGCCTCTTATTCACTTCTCTACAGGGGAGAAAGCTGACCTTAATCTGCACAGTAAATTCAAAAGCAGAAACGGCATACACAACCTAGTCTTTCTTCCCTCTAAGGAGCCAGCATGCCTACATGCACAAAGCTAGACCTTTTACAAAGATTGTCTCAAAGATTATTCATCCACACTTGAGGCTTAAGTAGGAGTATCTAATTTAGTCCTACGGATCTCACCTCTCTACAGATTTTTTCCCCACTATCCATCTTATCGGAAATAAAAGTAACATGTTATGTTGCTGTTAAGTTGCCTCGCTTACTGTATTGTTTCTCAGTTGACAATGTTTATTAGAATCATGTCAGCACCAAGCACCAGTAATTCAGTTGCTGATTTCTTCATGATTATGCTTTGGTCTATAAAGCTGTAGATAAGGACTTGTCTTTTCTTCTCCACACTATTATTGAAGGCTTGGTGAATGTGTGTCTATGAAGATAACCACAAAGCTTAGGAAACAGAACAGAGAGCAGAGTGTCGTGTACTCAGTAACTGTTTTGAGCATCCACTATACGCCAGGAACATTCTGGCTGCTGGGAAAATAGTAGTAGAAGGGACAAAGTCGCTGCCTTTATGACATCTACTTTCTACTGGGGGGAAAAGAAAACAAATACATGTACACAGCATACATTCACAGGTTAATGGCTGATAAGAAAATACACAGTAAAATGTTTTACAATGGATAGAGTAATCCTTCTTCGGGTAGGAAGGTTAGGGTAGACTTCTTCAAGGAAATTAAAGTTGACCTGAGACTTAAAATATGAAGGTGGGAGTCATGAGAGTAACCAGGGAAAAATGATTCCAGACAGAAGATACAGAAACTTCAAAGATCCTAAGGGGAAACACAATTACCAAATGCAAAGGACAGAAAAACAACCAGAGTGACTGTAATGTAAGAGAAGAACAAAGAGGCAGGAGACAATGAACCTAGATGGGTAGATAGGTCCTAGATCATGAAAGAAGACCTTATAGGCCAGTATTTTAAATTAAAGAAATTATTCAATAAAATATGAATGTTGGGACACGTGGGTTGTGCAGTCAGTTAGGGTCTGACTCGGTTTGGGCTCCAATCATGATCTCAGGGTTGTGAGATTGAGCCCCGCATCAGACTCCATGCTGGGTGTGGAGCCTGAGTGAGATTCTCTCTCCCTCTGTGACCCACCCTCTCCCCAACAAATAAACAAACAAATGTATTTTAGTGTTTACAGTTGGGATGTTTTTTGAAATTAAAATTTTTACTTTTGCTGTTTGGGTTGAAAAGATTGGAAAGAGATCAAGGATGTCCTTGTAGGGCAGTAAGAGTGGTCAGTTTTGAAGACTGTACTCTGGGGAGTAGAGTCAACAGTTCTCATGCACAGATGGCCTCTGGGTTATGGGAAGGGTTGTGACTTTAGGAATTTTCCTATGTTTCTATCCTGACCACCTGAGGGAACAGGGATACCATGTCTAGAGATGGAGAAGACTTTGGAGGGTCAATTTTTGCTTTATCTTACACAGATGGTTGTTTCCATATGTTTGTAACACTGTGTAGGCTACCTAGGTGACAGATCAAGTAGGCAGCTGGTTGTTTGTGTATGAATCTTGGGGAAAGCCAGGGCAGAGGTATTTTACCTGTTGTTCTTTGTTGCCATGACTTAGAGAATTACTGGAAAGTTATGAGATAAATAATAGAAAATATTACACCTTGAAACATATTTTTTGACCAACATTTTGCTAAGCAGTACACCTAAGTTCATCCTCACAATAGCACCCTTTTATACAAAGAGAAACTGAGGCTTAAGGAGAGTAATAATTTCTCCAAAGGCACACAGATAATAAGTAGTAGACGAGGCCTTGAATTCCTCTTTTTCTGACTCTAAAGTCCATGCTCACTGAACTAAATTTAAGGGTATAGGAGACACCTTGAAATTCTATGAGTCTTAATTAAAGTAGGAGGCTCGGTTTTGTTTGCGACTTTAATTAACGATATAACTTGCCTTATGTAATCAATAAGAAAACCCCTGAAACTCAACGTTTCAGTGTGCTTTATTTCAAAGCCACCAAGAATAGAACAATTTATAATTTGAAATTTGAAAAGGTCAGTTGTAGAGGAAAAGGACTCCCCCAAAATTGGGGGTAGATAATAATCAAGATTTTCTAATCTAATCTAGTGTCCACAATGTTCATCGGATTATTTCAGGAAGTTGGCCATAAGTCTCAGTGTGTCCAAAGCAAACCTGCCTGTTATCTCAGGATAATGATTAGTAATGTCCCCCTTTAAATCTCAAAAGTACTTCAGTTTGACAAATTACGTGGTCACTCAATACTTAAAGGCCTTGGACACAAAATATTCTGAATAACTGATAGAGTACAAATACCCACAAATCCCATACTCTTCCTCTTTGAAAGAGGAGGAACCAAGGCCACTGAGGTTTGATTACACACCACACAGGAGCCCCTTCTTATTCAATTACTGAAGTCCAGCCCTCTGTTGAAACTCAACTTGAAATTCATTCATTTTTTTTTCACTCAGCTTTCTCTCAGTATATATTTGCTACCCCTATGTACTTATTACAAATTATTTTTTGCTGAAGCATAAAAGGATTTTTTCTCTTATTCAGATGTAAACTCCCTATATTTTCAAGTGTCCAAGTCTTATAATTTTAGGTATTTAATAACTGCTTATTGAATCAATGTTAACAAAACCGAAGTGCTATCCAGGTAGAGTAGGAAACATACCTGGCAGTTGTTTTTTAAAGACTATCTGTTGCAGGGTTTGTGAGATCTGCTCCTTCTCATCTTCCACAGGACAAATGAACATATCTCTGCATATGAGAATCCTTTATAATAGTTTCAAGATGTACACAGCTGGTACCAATGTACAAATAAGACACTTTTTCTGGACCAAATTTCAGAAACAAAATTATAATTTAGGAAGATAATTACATAAAATGTGTAATCTGCCACCACATCCCATTGGAGAATATAATACTGGGTTTAACCAAATGTTTTTTGAGAACTGAAAATGTGCTTTTTAAAATTACACATGTTGTAAGAATTGACTGGAATAAACTCAAGTGGACTAAATTGATGCAATACAAAATACTGGTAGTAACACTGTAGTACAGTGAGGTTACAACTTGGCTACACATTAGGTTCTAAACTACTCATAAAGAACAACACACTACTTTTTATGTATACACCTGTCATAGCAGTTCTTACTTGCAATGGTGTTTGAGAACAACTGGGCAAGACTAAGAAACAAAAAGAAAGTCTATATGCAAATATTTAAGTATGCAAGCCTTTTTTTTTTTTTTTAGGATTTTTATTTTTTTATTTGACAGACAGAGATCACAAGTAGGCAGAGAGGCAGGCAGAGAGAGTGAGGAAGGGAAGCAGGCTCCCTACTGAGCAGGGAGCCCGATGTGGGGTTCGATCCCAGGACCCTGGGATCCTGACCTCAGCCGCAGGCAGAGGCTTTTACCCACTGAGCCACCCAGGCACTCCTCAAGCCTTTTTTATAAAATGAAAATCTATTCTCATTTGAATCGATGGGTGGGTGGGATATAGAATTTTAGTTCTTGCTTGGGAATCCTGGGTGGCTCCTGTAGTCAAGTGTCTGACAGTTGATTTCAACCCAAGTGGTGATCTCAGGGCCATGAGATTGCAGCACTGCTGGGCTCCATAATGGGTGTGGAGCCTGCTTGGGATTCTTTCTCTGTTTCTCAGTTTGCCCCTTCCCGACCATCTCTCTTTCTCTCTCTCACTCTACCTCTGTCTCTCCCTCTCTAAAAAAACAAGTTCCTGCTTGACTACCAGGTTCACGACATTCTGTTTGAATACTAAACATTTGAAACCATAAAATGTATTCATTGATAGGTTTGTTGTCATGAAAAGCAAGCACATATAGTAAAATAACACTGTATTTGGGTTGTGGCCTACTGGAGTTACATGTACATAGGTGAGTCAGTTTTCACTAAGTTACGACGAGTTAACAGAGACCTGAAACTCTCAGTGGCTTCCAACAATGAAAGGTTCTTTCTTATTCAGTTAGGTCTCAACTGCTGGTCAGCTGCAGCCTGGTTTCACATGTCTTCTTCTACCTGGGACTCTGGCTGAAGGACCATGGCCTATCTAGGTATTTTTTATTATCATTATTCCAGTGATATTTCAATTTAAATAAAGCTCACCCATGTTAAATACTCTTTGTGTGCTGGAAAGAAAAAAGAAATGATCAATGGCAGAACCACAGGACGATTCTTAGAGCTTTCCCTAGGATGTGGCAACATTATTTCCAAAGTAAGTCACGTGGCCAAGCTAATGTCCATAGAGCATGGAAGTATAACCTCTTACAGAGAGGGCAACATATAATTGGGAATAATAATAGAATTTACCACAGTGCATATGATCCATCTCACAGCAACCACAGCATATGAATTTTGATTATGCACTAAAATAGGAATCAGGCAACTGTGATCTAGAAATCATAGAGGAAATAGCTCTTTTGGAATAGAATCTGCTCATTTTTTCTACCTGCCACACACAGACACGGGTATATACTAAAGCACACTTGCAAACACACACACACACACACACACACGCACTGACATTAATAATCAACAATCTCTGAAGACCCTTAAATTTTGCTGCCAACCAGTGCCTTTAATTAGATGTCAGGTTAGCAATAATTTCTGAGACTAACAAAAATAAATGCAATGAAGGATAGCTGTTATCTGTGGTGCCAGGTTCTGTATTCTGTCTATAATTGATGGAACTGGTCTAAAAGGTGAAAAATGTTCTTCTTTGTAAGGGAGTGTATTTATTACCAAACAGGAAAAGAATAAGTTGTTTTCCAAATCTAAAAAAGATTTATTATATGTTATTGTTCACTCTACATCAGGAATATTGTAGATATTAAAAAGAACACAAAGTAGTAGACAATGATGATGCCTTTATAATTTCCAAACCTAAGAAGTTTGTCAATCAATTTTCCAAGGATTTATACAAAGCAGTGAAGTATCCTGATATATGGCTATACCATATGTTGCATCAAGGAGAAATTTGAAGCTTAGGACTTATAAATAGAAACGGGTTTGAATTGAACCTTATGGAAGTGTAGCAAGTGATAAGGAGTTCAATTTACAGTAACAGGAAGCAGAAAAGTTAGTGACTGAAATAAGTCTTGAAATTAACCAGCCAGAATGAACTCATTAGGCAAAAGCTTTAACAAAATATTAAGTTACTGTATTTTTCTCATTAGTCATCTCTGGTCCCATAAAAGAGACAATGAAGATGACATAATCCTAGTTTAATAAGGGCTTTCCAAATATAGTTCTTCAAAATTAATTAGCCTGCTAATCATAAAAAGAGAAATGAATAGGTAGGTAGACTCTCTAACACTGAAAACACCCTAAAGGAACATTAGACCCATTTTATTAGATTTAACATGTCTATTACTTTAATCTCACAAGATACTAATATTAAAGTGCTGAATGATACTCTTATTAATAAATAATTTTCCTTTTTTTCTTTTACATCTAATCTTCATAAAGATCCCGTTGTTCATATCTCCACTGAATCAAGTTGGTAAATTTGTTTTTTTTAAGTATCCTAAAAATAATCAGATGCCAAGTATTCAATGGAAATATTTGTGATAAGGATGTAAGCATCTTAGTGAGGGTATCATAATATTTATCCTTTTTCTCATTAATGTTTGAAAGCCAGTATATGGCATAAAGGGCTTTATTTTATAGTGGAGATCTAGAAGGCAGCTGAGAAAACAGAACTGAGAAATGATACTAGAAAATTTGGATAGGAATATAAAAAAGTGACCGAGTGTGGGAAGGAATTCAATTAGTCCTTGTGACTCTCAGTATTTTATGTGATAACACAGCATATTTTGTGATTTACCAAAGATCTTCAAAATATACAGACATAGACAATAGTATTATATGCTTGTTTCACATATGCTAGGATTTTGTTTTGTATGGTTATGCTTGTAGTCTTGATACGTAAGTGAACACAATACAAATAACTCATTCATGAGCAGGTGCACATATGATGTACATGTGCACTCACATGCAATTTCACTCAAGAAATATCCATTATGCTGCCACTACTGACCAGGAAAGCACTATGTGCTGAAATGCAATGTCTGTGTGACTCCCACATGGAGGCAAGACCTAGGCAGTTTGGATATGTTATTCTGAAGCTGAAAAGAATAGATTCTATAAAAGAACATAAACTGTAGATGTAGGTTAGGTAGTCATCAATATAGAGATGTTACTTTAAAAATGGACATGTATAGGGGCGCCTGGGTGGCTCAGTGGGTTAAAGCCTCTGCCTTCAGCTCAGGTCATGATCCTGGGGTACTGGGATCGAGCCCCACATCGGGCTCTTCACTCAGTGGGGAGACTGCTTCCTCCTCTCTCTCTGCCTGCCTCTCTTCCTACTTGAGTTCTCTCTCTCTGTCAAATAAATAAATAAAATCTTAAAAAAAAAATGGACATGTATAAAGATCACTTGCAGAGGCAGTAGAGAGAGGTAAGAATAGGATTCAGTCATTAAGCATATGCTTTAGGCTCAAGTCATGATCCGAGGGTCCTGGAATCGAGCCCTGTTTCCGGCTCCCTACTTGACCGGAAGCCTGCTTCTCCCTTTCCCACTCCCCCTGCTTGTGTTCCCTCTCTCACTGGGTCTCTTTCTGTCAAATAAATAAATAAAATCTTTTAAAAAAAAGGATTCAAAGAAGACCGAGAGAATGCCACATTTTTAAGAGTTGGGGATCACCAACAAAGCAGCTTTTAAAGGAGGAGAGAAATTAGAAAAGGGAGGCATGAGAGAAAGCAGAACAAAAAAGAGAATTTCCCAAAACAGGGAGTAGTCCATTCTGTGTAAACTTCCTGAGAGATCCAGTAGAAAGAGGACTAAGCAGGGTCCATCAGGCTTAATATCATCAAAGCTGTCAGTGACCTTGACAAGATGGGTTTTAGTAGCACTTCAGGAGAACTAGTAAAGAACACACACATGCACGCACAATTCAGGGACATTCCATCCAGGATGCTTAATTGTTTGGAAAGCCTGGAATTTCTGTGACCGTTGTTAAATTCAGTAACTCTGAAGTGCCTTAACTCAAAATGGATGTCTGTGTATGAGGAAGTAACAACATCTGGCAGCAACTATTATTTTTCCACATCAATGTCTTGGCCCCCATGGATTTAAAATAAGCTATTTAAATAATAAATAATTTATTTCTTAATATTGCTGAAGGTATTCCACAATAATTGACTGCATGTAAGACTATAGAACTTAACATGCTCTTTAAAAATCATCAGTAACAACTAGGTACTTGGGAGGGGAGTCCCAAAAGCAGATAATTCCAGAATGTCTCTAAGGACAAAAGTAGCTTTTGTATATGTTATCGAATCTTCTTTCTTGTTTCTCAAACTACCCTAAAATTTTTTCATTCTGTATTTATTAAAAATAATTGCTGATTTATCCATAAAATAATTCCTTAAATTTTAAAGAAGCATGACTGAGTTAAATGAATTACTGAAGTATGCTTTATGGAATATTCTACCTGCCCCTTACCACACATACATTATTTATTCAAGTCATAGATCCCAAGACCACTCAACCAGAAGAATCAAGATTTATACAGTAGTTATAATGCATGTATGAACAACAGTGACCTCATGTGGCTAATGCTTTATGCCTGAAATTATTAGAGTAAGAACAACAACAAAATAGCCTGTGCTATACATCAAGGCTTATGTCATAATGAATGATTGGAGCTGTCCAGGCCATGCAACATAATTCTTTTTTTAAGGCTTTTAATCACAAAGCCTTCTAATTCCAAGGACCAGTTCAATTCACTGTGTGTATGTTTATAAGGTTAGATTGTTCAAAGATTAAAATTATGGAATAAGGTGTCTTGAGGGCCAAAGGATCAAATCCTACTTTTTCAGGTCACCTAACACACTCAATGGCACATTGAAGAAACTTTCCAAATGCTTGATGAATTCCATCTTGTCTTTCCTGTCCTGGGTATTCCAATGTTAAAAATAAATGCTTAAACAGAAATTTAAGAACAAATACCACTGGAGCTTTATTGCTCAGCTGTTTCTAACTTTGGGGAAATGGTGTATTTCTCTCCCTTCTAAGCAGTTCTCTCAACCAAGCTTGATCTATGGTAATGAGACTTGGGACTTTCACTCAAGGATTTGATCAAAAATATTTTACTGCGTTAGCAGCTAGAACAACAGTTTCAAATATACTGCATAATATTAAAAGTAAAACAACTTTCAGCTCTGTTTCTTTTCTAGTCAAGGGTAATATCCTTTACCATCAATTTCTAAGAACTGCTATAGTTAGATACTTATTTATGATCTAACTGCACCAGTAAGATCTTAGCTAGTGCATGTCCTATTAAGGGTAAATATCGAAGTAGCATGATAGTCAAGAGATTACAAACTACTGCTCTTGCTCAGAATGTATGCATTATATTTTCTAGCTCAGAGGTAAAGAACATAAGTCTGAAGTAAGAAGACCTGGCTGATAATCTTGATTTCAACATTTATTTGGTCTTGGGCCATTCACTGTCTTCTCTGAGACTCAGAGTATGCTTTTCTGAAATGGGAGAGTATATTAGCATCTATCTTATAGAGTGATCCTAAATTAAATTACAAAATAAATGTATATCATTTGGTGTGGTCTGAATGTCTGTGTCTCCCCAAAATTCATATGTTGAGTTCTTAATGCCTAATACATTAATATTAGGAGGTGGGACTTTGGGGAGGTACTTAGATCATGAAGATAGAGCCCTTATGAGTAAGATTGGTGCCTTATAAAAGAGACCCCAAAGAGTTCCCTAGCCGCTTCTATCATGTGAAGACACATGGAGAAGTCTGCAGCCCAGAAGAAGGCTCTGATTCACCATGCTGGTATTTTCATCTTGAACTTCCAGCCTCCAGAACTGTACGAAATAAGAATCTCTTGCTTATAAGCTACCTAGTCTGTGGTATTTTGTTACTTCTTATTGTAAGTAGAATAAGTTTGATACATATTTATCACATAAAGGGAATATAACACACACATATACATACAAAGGATGATACTTAAAACTCTCATCTAGGGCACCTGGGTGGCTCAGTTGGTTAAGCATCTGGGACCAAGCCCCATGCAGGGAGCCTGCTTCTCCCTCTCCTCCCTACTTGTGCTCTCTCCTGCTATCTCTATTGCTATCTCTGTCTCTCAGATGAAAAAAGTTTTTGAAAAATAAATCTTTCATCTAGTTATTATCTTGATGGTTATAAATATAAGAAAGAATCAAAGTATCTGAAATAATCTAAAATAAAAATAGGTGTAATAAAAATATACCTACATAAAAGTTTGCACATTTCCTTTCAATGACTGAAAGGAAGTTTATATTTAGTTCATTGTTTTAATTATCTTAGAGTTATTTTTTGTTTATTCAAAAGTTTGCATTAAGATCCCATTAATGCCAGGTACTGTTTTTGAAACGATGATTCTGTAATTAACAGAATAGAGAAGATCTATTCTTTTGTGGATTTTACATCCCAGAAAGGAGAAACAGATAATAAATAATAAAGGAAGAAAGAAAGCAGTTAATAAATGTGCATCAAATGACAGTCAGTATGATAGAATTAAGTTGGGATCAGGGGGTTGGGACGCCTGGGTGGCTCAGTCGGTTAAGCATCTGCCTTCAGCTCAGGTGATGATTCCGGGTCTGGGATTGAGCCCTTTGTTGGGTACCCTGCTCAGTGGGAAGGCTGCTTCTCCCTCTGCCTGCAGCTGCCCCTGTTTGTGCTCTCTCTCTCTCTCTCTCTCTATCAAATAAATAAATAAAGTCTTAAAAACAAAAATGTTCGTTTCAGGGGGATAGAGAGTGATAGGGTATTATTTTACATAAGGTGATCAGGAAAGGCATCCTTCATAAAGGAACATTTAAAAAGACTTCAGAAGTGTTAAGGCAGAACTTTTCAGGCAGAGGGAATAGGAAGAGCAAAGACCCTGCAGAGGTAGACTTGAAATGTGCAAGAAATTCTGTGGCTAGAGCAGAGTGAATAAGCAAGGGCAGAGTGGGACATGAGTCCAGAGGCACCGAACCATGTAAAAGCTCTATAAGCTGTATCAATACATTAAAATTTTAGTCCAATCCAAATATAAAAAGTCTTGTAAAAATTTGATCAGAGAAGGGACATCATCTGGCTTATATTGTAGAAGGCTGCCTCTGGCTTTGGGGTACATAATGGGCTGTGGGAGCAGAGGGGAAGGAAGATGAGAGACCAGTCAGGAAGTTTTTTTAAAAAATCCAGGAAGAGATGATGGTGGCTTGGCCAGGATGTTTATAGTAGATGAGGGGGAAGATATTCAATATCAGGTATGATTCAAAGCAATATGATTCAAAGAAATTTCTAATGGGTTGGATGCAGAATATGAGAAAAAAGAGTATTCAAGGATAATCCAAAGATTTTTGGCTTGAGTAGTTGTAAGAAAGAAGATGACTTTTGCAGAGAGGTAGTAAACTGGATAAGCAGATTTTTTTTCCCCCCAGAGGAAGGACTAGAGAGGAATAAAATGAAGAGTTTAGTTTTGAACATTTTGAATTGGAAATGTCTTTTAGATATTCAAGTGGAGATGTTAAGTAGGCAGTTGGATATTTCACGCTGAGGTTTAGGGGAGAATTCCTAAGAGAATTTAAAACTTTGAGAGCTATCAAATTATTGATGGTATTTAAATCCATGCAACTGGAGCAGATCATCTGAGAATTGTGTATAGATAGAAAAATGTTTTGAGGGGGAGGCCTGGGGCTTCAAAATTTTTAGAGCTCAGGTTTGTGAGAAAGAATTGACAAAAAAAAAAAAAAAGACGAATAAGGAATGAGTTGTAAACTAGGAGACAGCTAAGAAAAAGTGTCCTGGAGGCCAAGTGAAGAAAGAATTTCAAGAAGGGAGACAATGAAGTGAGCTACACGGTACTCATAGGTTGAGTATAATGAGGACCAAGAACTGATCAATGGATTTGGCAAAATGGAGCTTCTTGGTGTCTAGGCAACCATAATAAGAATTGTAAGGACCAAAGGCTGACAATGGTGAGTTCCACAAGGGCAAACTTAGGGAGCAGAATGGACCCAGGAGATAAAACTTATGAAGACTCAGAGGACTTCCATGTGATAGAAGTTTTTAGTAATAAAGTGGTCTGGGATGTGCTGAGACATTGTTTTAAAGTAAAGAACTAAGTATGGCAACTTGCAATCTGCTCCAGTTAGAAGGAAGCACAATGCCTCTAGGCCTCTTTGGGTTTGGAGGTAGCATAGTCCTCAGGTAGTATTCTTTTCTAGCCTTATTACCAATGACATGAGAGATCACCAGCTTTGAATAGGGCCCAGACCAGGAAAGATCTCTTCGTTAGATCCGGGGAAGAGTATGAGCAGACCTGTCATTTGAAACATAGCACGTAGCAGCACCTATCATTTTAGAGGCATCTGTGATGGGAGAAGATGGTGTATGATGGTTATAGAAAGTCCCAATAAAAAGATTTACAGCATAAACACCCATAGTTCTGAAGTAAAGCCATGTGATCTACAGAAAGAAAAAAAAATTCATTTAAAAAGAGTCCTTGGTTGTAGCTGGGTTCTAAGAGGGAACGCTTGACCATGGGATCTCAAGTGACTATGCTGCAAGACCTGTCCATTTGAAGCTGGATATTGTCAGGTGCATCAAGTCACAAATTGAGACTAGTCCAACAGCAACCCACTGTAAAATGAAAACGGTACTTGCAGGATCAGGCATGAGCAAGGTCCAAAGGCAAGTACAACTGGTAGCCCAGATTCCCATGTTACCCACCATTGTCATACTGGCATTTTTCCCTTGGCTAACATCTATGGCCATAATAAGGGGTGATGAGATCAAGGGAGAGGAGGAAAATGAGTGAGCTCTTTTAAGAGTGGCTTAGACTGCTATATGTCTACAGACTGAAAGTGAACAGTAACTATAGTCAAACTCCGCTCAGGGGTGATTCAGAAAGACAGCAGTGAAGGAAAATCTCAATAGGCAGAATTTTGGATGGTGCACTTGATCATCTCCTTTGCAAGGGAAGGGAAGTGGTCTGAGGTTAGAATATATGGATAAAGGGCTACTTGAAGATAGCTTGTTAGGAAAGAAAAAGATGTGGAGCCTGGGGACAAGGTAGTCTGGAGAAGAAGCATGTTGATGGGCCTATGGGAAGGGATAGGAAGTATTTTGTATCTTATACTCAAGCCCTCCAGAAAATACCAAAACTGGAAAAGATTAAATTACCAGTGTGACAAAATAAGCCACATAATTGATATCAACCAGCCTTTATTATCAGCCCTCCCCCTACCCCTAGCACTGGCACAGTGGGCACATGAAACATGTGGCCATGGTGGTAGTAATGGAGGCTCTGAATGGGCCTTACAATGTGGGTTCCCTCTTACCAAGGATGATGCATCTACCACCAAATGTCCAATTTGCCAGCAAGACAAACCAATCCTGAGCTTCCAATATGGCCCCATCCTTTTAGGAGATATATAAGACACTTGAGGTTAAATTGATTGCTCTTGCCCTTTTCTGTCAGTAGGGTCTCAGTCAGCACTGCTTTCCAGGTTTAGAGAGGGTTAGAGCCTTTTATGTAAAAATCCATATATAATCACATGCAATGAAAAACATCCTTTACTGGAAATTAGGTGTAGTTGTGGGCATATGACCATGGAATCCACTGGTCCTATGTCATACTGTACCTCTCAGAAGCTGTCAGCCTGACAGAATAATGGAAAAGCCTCTGTAGGCATAGCTGAGGTAACAGCTTAGAGATTATATCCTGCAAGAATGGGGCATGTAGTATACATACTCAGTCAACAACCCTTACACAGTTCTGTGTCCCTAGTAGTTAGAAAACTTGTGTCTTGGTCTGGGAGCCAAAGGGAGAAAGTAGTAGCTCTGCTAACTGTCATTCACTCCCAGTGATTTGCTTGGTGACTGTGTGCTTCTTCCTCCTGGAAGTCTAGGCTATGCAGGTCTAGATGTGAGGGCTCCACCAGGGACCATAGCAAGTCTCTCATTAAATACTCATCCGGGGCTGTAGTATGGTTACTTTGGGCTCCTTGTGCAGAGACTAACAAGAAAGAAGAAAGAGTTCCCATTCTCATAGGTAGAATTAACCCCATCCCTTGGAAGAAGGTAGCATTCCTGTCATGTAATGGATGCAGGGAAGAAAATGTTTAACACTCAAGAGATCCATTAGAACTACTTTGCCTACCTCTGATAGAAAATGGACAAATGTAGCAGCCATGGAACCTTGCAAAGAGGACATGGGTTACCCTGCTAGGTAAGCCACCTAGATCAGCAGAGGTCCTAGGCAAGGAACCAGGATGAGTAGTAAAGGAGAGATGAGATGGGTATCAACGGTGACCTCAAGACCAGTTGTGGCAGTGAGGATTAGAGTTTTCCTACAAATTTTCCTCTTGCAAAACTCAGAAAAAGAGACCAACTGGAAATATGAAGGACCTGCTCCTGGATGAGGGGAATTTATACAAAAATAGTGGATTTAAGCAGATCATGGATGTTTTGGGGTGCTGCTCAGATTCCCATTCCCCACCCCCACCTCAGAATTCAGAAAGCCACCCCAGCTGCCTGAATGGTTGACTGATGACATCTCACAGCTGAATTCCTTTCCCCAAAGTTCCCTCAGCTGAATGGAGATGCCTGACCCTGTACCCCCACCACCAGTCAGCTCTCATCTGATGGTTGCCAGGGGGACTGGGGAGACCTCCAGGTCCTGAAGCCTCCACCCAGCCCATCCCAGAAGTTTCTAGAGGGTCTTAGTCTTGAGTCAAGAAAATAATTCCAGGAGGGACCAGACAATGTTTGAGTGGTGCAAGTGCAGAGTTTAGTAAAGTGAGAGAAAGTCCACTCTGGAGATGGAGATGTGACAGAGGGTCGGCTCAAGGGAGAGCTACACCTGTGACGGGAGATAGTAAATCTCTCAGAATGTTTTCTTGATTGTCTCATTTTTCATCATAAAATAAATTAACACTATTTTTTAAAAAATGGATTTCAAAGACAAAAGAAATATAAAGGTGTAACTGTCTAAATTAATTGCCAAACAATGCAAACATTTCCACAGCAAAACATGGGTTTTTACTGTGTTATTTTTGGTCTTTGTTTCCCTCCTGATGCCCCAAGGAACCTCTGATTCCCACCAGCCAATTTCCTTCCTCCCCTTACTTATGAGAGTTGGTTTTACTTTTTTGTGAGTGTTGTTTTCTAATTTAGATTTTATCCCAAAATGCGAGCTATATAAAAGATTTTAACACAAAGAAGCTAGGAGGGAAAAAAACCCAAAAAGCCCCAAACTTTTGTTTATTTCTAAATACCCTATAGGAAGTTGTAAAAAGATTCATGCATAACAATAGAATGTAAATTTAGGTAATGATTTGGATCTTCTCCAATTGCAGCCTCAGCCTTGAAAACAACAGATTTCTTTAGAAATTCATTGTAGCTCAAACATAAAATTCTTGTTACACCATGGCTAATTGACATTGCACAAGCATATGTAATGAGCTTTTCAATAAAGAAATAAATACCTTTTGTGTAGAGGGAGAAAAAAAGGCCAATATGGGAGAATATTTCAGTAAATGACTCAAGATAGGGATTCAAATGTTTTACGTCTTTTCATTTGTATTTGCATTTATATCACTGATCCGTGAAATTTCCAAATGAAAAAGTGGCAGCACTCTGTGACAGAGGCATAGTAGAGTAATTATGGGGGAAAAGACCCAAAAAACCCTGAGGTCCCCATGTTTAATCAGTGTAAAAACATTAGCCTTGCAAATTTTTATAGTTTCTTCTTGTGTTTGACCCAGGGATATGGGAAAAATAATAACTAACATATAATGTAGATATGGGATGAGTTCAAAATCACTGCTTTCTCAGCCCATGTGACTCACTCAGCTTGGCTATTTTTAAACCATTTCTTGAAAACCTGCTAGCTTTTAGAAAAGATTTGAGATCGCTTTAAAAAAGCTAAAGCAAGAAAAATAGGAAGGTTGATAAGAGAGTAAATGAATAGAATAGAACACAAAAAGAGAATGGAGAGGCTCACCTGTAGCTAGGAGTTAGATTAGCATACAACAACCTCATTGTGTAGAGTAGTACATTTAATAGAAGACTGCTAATTTGGCCTAACCTTTCTAAGCAGCCAGCAAAAAAGTGAATGATGATAGGGATTTGATTAATAACCTCTATGATGTAAAGAAAATCCAGTGGATTAAAATTAGTACAATGTTCCTAGTTGCTAAGACCTGAAAGATGTTTCTCCTGGGTCTTACCAAAGATGCCACTATATTGTAATTAAAATCCTCAATTACGTTTTATATGCAAATTATTAGGAAAGAAAAGTTTTCCAGGGGAAAGTTTTGCTTCTTTGGCACTTTGTGGTTTTCATAATTTCCCTCAATTTAAGCCAATGATACAATACTGAAGAGCAAAGTCAGCAAATAAAATTTAAATAAAGTTTAGCCCAGATATTATTAAAGAAAAAATTCTAGCACTTGTTAAATTGGTAAGGAAAACTTTTTTCAAGATTATTACAAGAGATGGGGTACTGACATAGAGAGAGAGATCAGGCACAAGTCCAAATACACCAAGGACAAATAGGGATTTATAGGCATGGACCAGTGTGCAGGGGTCAGTGGAAAGAATTACTAAGAGACACCAAGGGTAAGAGGATTCTTGCTAAACCATCTTTACAGAATTCTTGATAAAGATAGGTCAGGGACAGGGCGCCTGGGTGGCTCAGTGGGTTGAGGCCTCTGCCTTCAGCTCAGATCATGATCTCAGGGTCCTGGGATCGAGCCCCACATCGGGCTCTCTGCTCCTCAGAGAGCCTGCTTCCTCCTCTTTCTCTGCCTGCCTCTCTGCCTACTTGTAATCTCTGTCAAATATAAATAAAATCTTAAAAAAAAAAAAGGTCAGTAACATATATTACAAAAATAGGGGACTTGATCAGATATCAAGTGTGATTAAATATCAAGGGAGGAGATTCTAGATAAACTAACTGAGTGGGATTTGTGCTAAAACCAAGGAATGCAGGCCTAAGAAAGACAGGCTGGACTTGGGAGGCCAAGGTTGAGACCTAGTCAAGAGGGCACAAAGGAGAGTAGAATTGGTCAAGGAGAGTCTCAGTCAATGTATAAAGTGCACTAACATTGAGAACTACCAAGATCTGTTCAAAAAGAAGTTTGGTGAGTATTTATTTGTTAGGTTATCATATCTGCATCTAAAAAAAAAAAAAAAAAAGTCTGCAATGAAGCAAATATCCTAGTCTAATACCTTAAGCAGAGAATTATTTTGTAGGGCAGGGCCCCAGGGGTTCAGGATTGTCCAGTGCAACCTCCAACTGGATGGGTACATCTGCCGAATTCTGGAGGTACTACAGTACGTTTTGTATAAAGCTAATGGCACATTTTTCTGATGACTTTTTTAATCAGAGAAATACAAATCAAAATACTTACCTATCTCCACTATTTTATTCTGCTATTCTTCTAACTGTTGTGTGGATCTCTCAGCAGTTTTGAACATAAGAGGAGAAGATGAGGGTTTCATTGACCCCTTAAATGCCAGCAAATGGAAGGACATATGCTGGGCTCTCTGACCACATTGCCTTGAGAATACAATGTCAAATATGGCAAGGGAGTACATTTAAAGGGTTTCTCATTTGAGATGTTAAGTAACATTTTAATTTTAAGTAGTATGTATGATTATTTCTATCAATTATCTAGAATATATGTAAGAGTTCAAAGAAACGGAAGAGAAGGCACATGCCAAGTAAACAACTTTGAATAGTTTGGATTTTTTTTTTTAAGATTTTATTAATTTATTTGACAGAGATCACAAGTAGGCAGAGAGTTAGGCAGAGAGAGAGGAGGAAGCAGGCTCCCCGCCTAGCAGAGAGCCCGATGGGGGGCTTTTAGATCCCAGGACCCTGGGATCATGACCTGAGCCAAGGGCAGAGGCTTTAACCCACTGAGCCACGCAGGTGCCCTGAATAGTTTGGATTTATAAACTAACAGCATAATGAAAGGAATACCTGTTCCTTAAACGTAACTTTCTCTGCACAGATTAGGTATCTAGGTAGAATAAGAGCTCAGGATGAACATCATAATGTAACAAATCCTCTGATCCAAGTTTGACTTATAATACAACTTGTTAAAGACCAGTTTCCTCAAGCTTACTCCTCAGCCACTTCTTCCCTTTTGTTACCTTCACTCCATAAGAAAACCACCTGTTAATTCCCTTAACTAACAGTCATGCTGCTCAATCTAATGGGCACTTTTCAAATGTGATTTTACTTCACCGCTCAGCAGCGGTCAATGCTGTGGACTACTTTGTCCTTCCAGAAACCATCTTCCTGGCAACTACCATGACATCATACTCTCCTTGTGTTCGTCCTCCCTTTCTGGATACTTCTTCATGTGCCTTGTAGATTTCTGTGCCCTTATAAACCTTATATAGAATTTCCTGGACATTTTTATTTAAAATGAATACAGAAGTACATAATATAATTACCTTTATGATGTACTTTTGATAATTGGGTCATATATTTAGCTAATAATAAACCTCAATTTAGTAAACCATATTCCTGTATGAAAAGCTGATCCACTGCTGGATGCTGTTTTTAGGCCTATGATAGGAAGAGTGGTTACTGTCATTATTATGATATACAGAATTGTAAACACAACTATTCACAATAATCTTGAACTTTTTCCATTTTCTTTCTCATTTTCATTATCAGTTCTTTCACTTCTTTGAGTCATTTTGTTTAGGATCCTGAGATCCATCTTTCTTCCTCTTTCCTTCCTTCCTTCCCATTTCTTTTCTTTCTTTCTCTTTTCCTTCCTTCCTTCTTTTCTTCTTTCTTTCTTTCTCTCCTTCCTTCTTTCCTTCTTTCTTTTAAACAAATTTCCCCTCATCTCATTGCCCTGCTCATTCTCATTCCTCCCTAAGTGATACAGTCCTCTTAAAAGCCACTTGAAATTTACCTATCCTTAAAAAAAAATTATGGTTACAAGATGCGCTGTGAAAGTTAATTTCAGCAGGTCTGAAATTAGTTGGAGCTGATTTGTTGAAATCAGCTAAATCAACTGGACTGGTTGTAAAGGGGAATGTACTGATTAATAGTGCTGCTCTGTACCATGGATCTGAAGCAAGTTATTATACTCCAACCCCACTGGCTTTTTTGTCTCTTAAACTCACAAAGTTCAACTCATCATGGCAGGCGTTGGCACTTCTGAGGCCTTTCCAGAAGTCTACTGAATTAGTTACACACATTGCAATCATGGTCGGTACCACTGTCCTACTTTTTTCATAGCATTTAATACCTGAAATATATTATGTGTGTGTGCTCATTTTCTATAATCTGCAGTGGAAATGCAAACTCCCCATTGCCAAATCTTAAAATACACATAAGCTTCCCCTTCTCTGCTTTAGTTACTCAGTCTTCAGTGTGTGTACAGGGTGAGTAGTAACAGTCCATAGTAGCTCTGCCATGGCTGAGCTCTGTGGGTAGGAGGCTAGGGAGGGGAGAAGGGGCACAGAGCTCAGTAACATTCTTTTCTAAGTACTCCAGCAGCGAAACCACAAGAAAGATAGAATTAAAAAAAAGAAAATAAGAAATGAGAGGAACTCCCTCTGTCTGCTATTCCCCCTGCTTGTGCTTTCTCTCTCTGTGTCAAATAAGTAAATAAAATCTTAAAAAGAAAGAAAGAAAGAAAGAAAGGTAGGAAGGAAGGAAGGAAGAAAGAAAGAAAGAAAGGAAGGAAGGGGGGGGGATAAAGGAGTGAAAACAACAAAGGTATTTCAGAAGGAAGGATCCTCCCACCAGACTGAACCAGTGGCTCATACTCCTGTAGTCTTGGGGCACCTTATGCTGCCAGGAGTCAAGAAAGGGCTTGTACCCCATACCTTAGTAGTGAGACTTCCTTTACCCACCAAGAGACAGTGGGCAGCTTGGCCTAAAGAAATCTTTTCCTTTCCTAATACCAGCAGGAACAAATGGGAGGCCCTAGGGCCACAAGATAAATGAAGCTAACCAAAATGAAACTGTTGTCTTTGTCACGGAAACCACAGGACCCGGACCTGCATGCTGAACCTAAGGAGAGTGATTGACCTGCACGATAAAATGTCTACAGAGAATCTGCAGTCTCCTAACATAACAGACAAAATGCCCAGGATGCAATTGGAATCATTCATCCTACCAAGAACAAGGACAATCACGACTTGAATTAGAGAAGAAAATCAACTGACACAAACACAGACATAAATCAGATGTTGGAATTACTTGATGAGGATTTTAAAACAGCCATCATAAACATGCTTCAGGAGTTCATTACAATATTATCTTGAAGTGAGTGAAAAATAGGAAATCCCAGCAAACAGTGGTTGTATTGTAGGTCCATGAAACAGACTAGAGAACCCAGAAGTAGACCTACATAAGTATATTGTCAGAAGGTAGAGGAGGGTCAGTAAAGTATCCCCCAGACTGAGAAGGCACTTTGAGACCAGACAGTGAAGGAGAGCATACCAGACCTTTTATAGTTTCACTTGGGGTACCTTGTTGACAGGGGAGAGTGGGCAGGCCAACAGACAACCCAGATGCCATGAAGCCATTCTCTGCCACTGTTTTCCACGGAGTCCAGACCCTAACCTGAAGTCTTTAGAGAGTGAGGGACACTGTGGTGAGGTCAAAGGATGTTATCTAAACTGGTGCCCTTTGTGAGCCAGGGAACCTTTACTACTTCAAGTGGGACTTTCTGTGCACAAGTCCTCTCCACCAGTTTCCTGAAGGGGAGTCGTCGTCATCTTCTTTTTTTTTTTTTCCTCTCTAAGTTTTTATTTAAATTTCAGTTTGTTAACATGCAGTGTAATATTTGTTTCAGGTGTAGAATTTAGTGATTAATCGCTTACATATGACACCGAGTGCTCATCGCAACAAGTGCCCTCCCTAATCCCCATCACCCATTTAACCCATCCTCCAGCCCACCTTCCCTCTGGTGACCATCAGTTTGTTCTCTGTAGTTAAGTCTGTTTCTTGGTTTTCCTCTCTTCTCCCTACCCATATTCATTTGTTTTGTTTCTTAAATTCCACATCTGAGCAAAATCATATGATATTTGTTTTCCTCTGACTGACTTATTCTGCTTAGCATAACACTCTCTAGCTCTATCCATGTCATTGGAAATAGCAAGATTTCATTCTTTTTTGTGGCTGATTAATATTTCATTGTATGTATGTAAGAATGTGTGTGTGTGTGTGTGTGTGTGTGTGTGTGTGTGTGTGTGTATCTCACATCTTTTTTATCCATTCATCAGTCAATGGACATTTGGGCTCTTTACATAAATTGGCTGTTGTTGATAATGCTGCTATAAACATCAGGGCACATGTATCCCTTCAAATAAGTATTTTTGTAGCCTTTGGGTAAATACCTATTAGTGCAAATTGCTGGATCATATGGTGGTTTAAAGTCGAGACTTCTGTGCATTCCTTTGGGGACAATCAGAACAAGCCTTTCTGCTTCCGGGTCAGGACATACATTAACCTCCACTGAAATATGTAGCCTCGAGTGATGTCATTGGGTAAGTATGACAAGATGGAGGACCCAAGATGGAGTCAGTGTTGTCAGCACTCCTACATATACATGATTGATTTTTTGCAAAGGTGCAAAATAAATTCAATAGAAAAAGGATAGCCTTTTCAAGAAATAATACTGGAAAAATTAAACATCCTTAGAAAAAAACTCCTTGACTTAAACATCTTATACAAAAATCAATTCAAAGTTGATCATGGACTAAAATGTAAAACAAACTATAAAACTTTTAGGAGAGAAAGAAAGGAGAAACTAATCTGGATCCAGGATTGGACAAAGAGTTCTTAGAATTGACACCCAAAGAAGAATCCACAAAAGAAAAAACTGAGAAGTTGAATCCTATCAAAATTAAAATTTTGTTCTCTGTAAGGCCAGATGAAGAGAATGACATTATAAGCTCTAGGTGGGGAGAAGATATTTTCAAAATATATATCCAACAACAGACTAGTATCTAGAATATGGAAAGAATTCCAAAGATTCAAATTTAAAAACTGCAGTTAGAAAATGAGCAAAGGATATGAACAAACATTTCCTTAAAAAAGATATACAACTGACAAATGTTACAGACTGAATATTTGTGTCCCCTCAAAATTCCCATGTTGAACCTGTTCTTCCAATATGACAGTATTTGGAGGTGGGGTTCTTTGGGAAATGATTAAGACATAAAGGTGAAGCCCTCATGACTAGAATTAGTGACCTTTTAAGAGACCCCAGAGAGCTCCCTAGCCCCTTCCACTATATGAGGAAAACACTATGAACAGGATCTGGGCTCTCACCAGACTCTCAATCTGCTGGCACCTTGATTTTAGTCTTCCCAGCCTCTAAAACTGTAAGAGGTTAATATTGTTTGAGCTAACAGTGTATGGTGTTTTTGTGGTAATAGTATGAAAGGATTAAGACAACAAATAAGCATATGGGAAGATATTTTCCTCCATTAACCATTGATAATGGAAGGTAAAACCACAATGACATATCACTATGCATCTGTAAGACGGGCCAACATGTTAAAAAGTAGCGACAAGGCTGAGGAGAATACAAAGAAACTGGATCACTCATACTTTGTTGATGGGAATGTAAAGTGGTATAACCACTCTGAAAAACAATTTGGTGGTTTCATATAAAACTCAGTATGCAATCATCATATGACACAGTAATAATATGCTTAAACATTTGTTCCAGATAAATGAAAACTTGCTTTATAAAAAATCCTGTGTGTGAATATTCATAGCAGCTTTATTCATATTAGCTAAAAACCGGAAACGGGTCAGATGTTCTTTAATGAGTGAATGATTAAACATATTGTGGTATATCCACATAATTCATCAATAACAACAAACGAACTCTTGATAGACACAACTTGGATAAATCTCTAGGGGATTGTGCCAAGTACAAAAAAACTAATAATAAAAGGTTGCATCCTATACAATTCCACTTATATAAGATTTTTAAAATGAGAATATTTTAGACATAAAATGTCTAAATTACTGGTTACCAGGGGTTAGGGATGATTATAAAAGGATAACATGAAGGATCCTTTTGGTGAAGCTATTCTTATCTTGGCTCTAGTGGTAGATGCATGAACCTACACCTTATAAAATTGTGTAGAACTAAATATGCAAAGGAAAACACAAGTGAATACAATTAAAACTTGGAAAATCTGAACAATATTGGTTGACTTATATCAATATCTTGGTTGTGATATTTTATGAGTTTGCAAGATGTTACCACTTGGAGAAATGGGATGCCTCTATGTTATTTCTTATGACCTCCTATGACTCTACAATTATCTCAAAAAAATCTAAATTAAAAAAAAAAAGAAAAATGCAATGTTTCCTCTGAAGAAATCCTTGTATACCTTCTCACTTTTAATGTGCAATAAAGTTTCTACAATGTAAATTCTCATAATGAGGACAACTGAAGAGCAAGAGGACCATTTCCCATTTGTGTCTTTTAATTTTCTAGCTCTCAGAGGCCCTGTGACAAGGTTGTCCTCTGGTTTTCCATCTCCTTGATTGATCACATTTTCTCAAGCTCTTCAGTGAGATCTGTTTTCTCTTCCTATACATTCAGGTGGTCCTTAAGGCATCCTCAGATACTTCTCATTCATGTTCATTTTCTAAGATGTCTTTGGATGTAACTTATTTCCTAATGTACATCTCCAGACCTGAACGTTTTCCAGAACCCCAGACTTTGAGCTCCAGCTGGCTTTTTTTTTTTTTTTTTTTTTGTCAGAGAGAGTGAGCACAGGCAGATAGAGAGGCAGGCAGAGGCAGAGGGAGAAGCAGGCTTCCTGCTGAGCAAGGAGCCCGATGTGGGACTTGATCCCAGGATCATGACCTGAGCTGAAGGCAGCCGCTTAACCAACTGAGCCACCCAGGTGTCCCCTCCAGCTGGCTTTTTAACACGGTCGTTAGATCATCTCATTGTCTTCATCTCGTCATAGCCAACCTCTTTCCCCAAACTTGCTCTTTCCCAAGAGTTCTCATCTTAGGCAATTCCATCATTAATTTCAGTCCAAAAATGTCATCTTTAACTTGCATTTCTTTCCCTTACTTTTCTGTCTTTTATATTTCTCTCTTAACAAGTAAGCAGCAGGGGCGCCTGGGTGGCTCAGTGTGTTAAACCACTGCCTTCAGCTCAGGTCATGATCTCAGGGTCCTGGGATCGAGTCCCGCATCGGGCTCTCTGCTCAGCAGGGAGCCTGCTTCCCTTCCTCTCTCTCTGCCTGCCTCTCTGCCTACTTGTGATCTCTCTCTGTCAAATAAATAAATAAAATCTTAAAAAAAAAAAAAACAAGTAAGCAGCAAATCCTACCGGCTCCACTTTCAAAATGTATTCTACACCTGACCAGTTTTCCCTGCCTTCCCTACTGCCACCCTTTAGACTGCCAATCTAAACCATTTCCATTACTCTCCAGTCTAATTACAAAAAAGTCACCTGATTAATTTTTTCTTATCTTCCATTCTCGTGTTCCTACAACTTGTTCCTCTCATGGCGAAGAGCATAATTCTTCAAACTGTTAAGTCAGATTACGTCACTCTACTTGGTTGAAACCTTCTAATGACACCCGTCCACACCTAGAATAAAATCATATCCCATAATATGGCCTCCACATCTCTGTTTATACGGTTACCAACTTGGGATGCATTTATAATCATTTGTGGAGCCGATGCCAAATAAGGTGATCAACAATTCTAGTTTCCAGAGAATAGATAGTGTTAACATAGGAAGTCCCAAGTGACAATAAATCCTTCTTTCCTACCAAACTGGGTCAGCTGGTCACCACAAAGAAGGCCACACCCTAGAACAATTAAATTCTAAACCCTAGAATCTGTTAAGTGTGTGATCCACTTAAATAATGAAATTATAAGTATATTTTATATATTTATATATAATTTATATATAATTATGAATAAACAAATGTGTTTGTTTATTTAAAGTTCCCCAGTTCATTACAGTGTGTTGCCAGACTTCAGAACTGTTGTTTTAAAAAAGGGACCTGCAAACCATAGCTCAGGGAGTCAAATACTGTCTGCTTCCTGCTTTTGTAAATAAAGTTTTACTGGAATATATACAATACTCATTTGTTTATGTATTGTCTGTGGGTTCTTTCCTGCTGCAAAGGTAGACTTAGTAGTTGTTCATAAAGCTGAAATATTTACTCTCTGGCTCTTTACATGGAAAATTCAGTGACCATTGCTTTAAATGATCTGGTGGTTGCTTTCCCACCTTCTGCGCTCAAATGCTTTTCTATCGAGAGACCTCTCTTAATTGCTGTAAATTAAAATTAAAAAAAAAAATCTTTCCAAGCACTTAGTATGATTTATATTTTTTACTACCTGAAATTAAATTAGATTTTTATTAGATTTGTTTTTGTCTGTCTCCCTCACAAAAATGTAAACTCCATGAAGGTACTTCATGTTATGTTTACTTCTACATCTCTAGTTTCTTGAACAATAATGAACAGATGGTCAATGCTTTCTAGATAATTATTGAATAAATACATGAATGCCTTTATGTGCATGCTTTCCCCTCTGCATATCAATAGCTTCCTTTCCTTGATTGTCTGTGATCACTTTCTTTCCTTTAATAGTCTGCTAAGGAGGGAAGGGTATCATGAATGACCTTTCTCTGACTCATATTTCTGTCCTGACTCCTCTGACCCTGCTTTATCTCAAAAATGTACAAATGAACATTTTCCCCTCTGGATATACTAGCTTTTTATCTTGGGTGATCCATGAACTCTTCATATAAATTTTCAAGACTTAGTATACTTTAGTGTTATGTTTGTATTCTTTCATCTATTCTAGTAACTGACACAGTTTTGCCACTACTATAAGAATTTGACTGATGGATTGATTGATTATAGCCATGGTATGACCCTCCAAGTTCTAAGCCATAACATTTTCTGTTATAATTAAGGTCTTACAAAATTTGTTTTGTTCTTATATCCATCTTTACAATATAAATGTTTTCTCTCTTAATCCTTTGATTTCAACTTTTTTTTTTCCTACTCTAACAGTTGATTCAAGGGTATTACTTAGAAGGGTCAGATTTGTATGGTTTGGGAATGTGGATTCTATGTGCGCTTTGACTTCTATCCCTGTCATTTACTGCCTGTCTGACCTTGATGACATAACCATCTCCCTGAGCCTCAATTTCTTCATCAATAAAACAATACTTAAAAATTTTCTGTAAGGATCAAATATGATTATATCTAGTTCATAGTATCCTTTCAATAAATGTCAACTATAATCACTATTACTTATGATTAACTTGTAACTTGTTATATCAAAGTGAGAAATAATTCTACATGGATTTTAATTCTTAGATTTTCCCTCTGTCAATAGCATTAAAAGAAAGGGATAAGAAGCCTATTATGCAGTAGTGGTGGGGGGAATAAGAAAAAGGGATAAGACTAAAATTTAAATAAACTTTTTTTTTCTTTTACCACAAATAAAACTTAAGCAAGCATTTTAATGTTTTCTGAATGCGTTTTTTTCTTGTTGCAAAAGATTTAATTACAATTGTTCTCTGTAATTTTGCTATTTTACACATCATGGCACTGATTTTTCTGGCTCTTTCATCTTTAAGATTGGTATTATTACCTTTCCAGCTTATAAATCTCTTACCATCTCATAACATTTTCTATTTCAAAACAGTGCTTTCTTCCCCACTAATGTTGCTCTGTCATTAATAAGCTTGGCTCCAATATGCAAAGGAAGCCTATGATTAATCTTATTGTTTATGGAAAAGTATTACTTTCATGGGATCCAAGGGTTAAACAAATAACAGATTTTATCCTCTACATATTAGAAGAGAAAATGTTTTATACCTCCCCCTCTGTCCCCATAGCCAGTCTTCACAAATTTTCTTGATTATGCTGAATAACAAAATGAACAATCTTTTTAATGGTCAACATCTGTAGGTTTGTAACTCTGTAATCTGAAACCAGCCCCCATATACAGAAAGCGGGAGAGACCAAAGAAAGAGGCAGTCCCATTCTAGGTTGGTAGGTGGCAGTTTTCATACTAGCAAGGGGAATTTACATATGATGCTTCTCTTGGGTAATAGCAAGACAAATGTATCCTCCCACTGTCCCTCCAAATCTTATGAAGAGGTTCTAACTGGGCTCAGTCAAGTATACAGTGCAGGTTTTCAACCCCACATCACCATCTCAAGGCTTTCTCCTTGGGGCAGCATTTGGGAATGGGAAAAGCAGGCAGGACCCACATTCCAAGGACCAGGGCAGGGGTAGGGGTCTCTGAGTGCCTGGTACAGCTTCCAAGTCAAATGGAGGTCAATTCTTTTTTATCACATGCCCTGGCAACATTATCCCTAGGATCAGAAAAATCGCACTTCCAACACCCTGAACTGTTTCCATAGGTATTTAATAAGGTGACTTGTAAAGAAACTGTTTCAGGACCATCATCAGAGTTTATGGAGTTTATAAAGAGCCTTATGTGGTATCTCAGCAAGGTCACTAAGAACCTCTGAAAAAGCCACATGGAATATCAACAAATACATACATATTTTAACTAACATCTGGTCTGTATGCTCTTTCTAGCTAATTTTAGAATTAACTGTCATTCCTTATTCTATAAGATAATCATTTTTCTCATTTTACTTATTTATTTTTATTCTATTTTACCCATGTATTAAAAATATAAGAACAAGAGGGATTTTTTAATGTCTTGTTCACTGTAGGTTCCTTAAGACCTAGAACAGTGACTCCTAGATCGTAGTCACTTAATATATTTTTCTAAATTGAATGAATGAATTTGACATTATCTACTTTATTTTTAAAAAGATTTTATCTATTTATTTGATGGAGAGAGATACAGCAAGAGAGGGAACACAAGCAAGGGGAGTGGAATTGGGAGAAGCAGACTTCCTGCTGAGCAGGGAGCCCTATGTGGGACTTGATCGCAGGACAACTAGATGCTTAATGACTGAGTCACCCAGGTGCCCCTGACATATCTGCTTTAAATGTAATACACAGAAGTAACATTTTTATCTTTAATAATTAGACATATAATTCACTAAAATGTTGCTTTCATTAAAAATGATCTTTCCTGTGGCACCTGGGTGGCTCAGTGGGTTAAGCTTCTGCCTTCAGCTCAGGTCATGGTTCTAGGGTCCTGGGATTGAGCACTGTGTCGGGCTCTCTGCTCAGCGGGGAGCATGCTTCCTCCTTTCTCTCTGCCTGCCTCTCTGCCTACTTTGATCTCCATCTGTCAAATAAATAAATAAATTCTTTAAAAAAATTATCTTTCCTGCTTATTGGCCATCTAAAACACTTCGCCAATATAACTTTAGATATTCAAAAGGCAAATATATATACACATACATGCCTATAACTTCTTGACCTATAGAAATCTATATGAATGATAAGATAAACAATAATTAACAAAATATTTATGAGGCCAAATATAAAAGTATTTTATATAAAAGTATTTTCAAAATTTTACAGTGGTATGACATAGATTTCCTAACTCAAATATCTACCATCCATGAAAATTATGCTGTTAGGCCATGTATTCCTTTCTTTTTCTCATTACTACTAATTTTGAAGAAAACAGAGGCTTTAAGAAAGTATTTCTGAAAATAACCCAAAACAGAAAGAATGCATTTCAATACTTCTGGAACCAAAAAGTGCTCATTAGTCATTATTTCATAGCCAAGAAGAACATATATTCAAAACAGTTTAAAGAAAGAAATGACAGATAATGCTGACTCTCCTGAGGGTTTACAAGAAAAACAGCAAATGTCTTCCTGTTTGTGTGGCATTATATCAATATTTAGTATAATTTAGTGTGACACAAATACAGATCTTCATATTTTCCCTTTCTGAAAAGCCTCTATATTGTTTAAATAGCATGTTGAATTAGACTGTACAACTCTCTAAATTAGCTAAGTGGTTCCACAATGGTGCCACTGCATCTCGGCTGCCATGCAAATGCCGACTCAGCATGATTTCTGAATAGTTGGTAAATGAAGCGTCAAAATTCTGGAGTTTAAAGTGAAAGCACTTTCTTAACAAAAATCAGCTCAGAATTCCACGTCCATTACAATAAGAATTTTAGGGGAGATACTTTGACACGTGAAGGAGAAAAGGCAAATATTTAATTAATTACTTCATAAAAGGTAATTGAATATTTTATTAGTGGTAACACTATGCTTCCTGGTGTGACAAATATAAAAGAAGAATATACCAAAAAAGGGATCATGTGGAACCCCTCTTCTTCTTCTTCTTCTTCTTTTTTTTTAAGATTTATTCATTTATTTATTTTGGTGAGTGGGGGAACCTCAACCAGATGCCCCTCTGAGTGTGGCACCTGATGCTGGGTTTGACCCTAGGACCGTGAGATCATGACCTGAGCCAAAATCAAGAGTGAGATGCTTAACCAGCTGAGCCACCCAGGTGCCCTTGTAGCCCTCTTCTTAATGATGCTTTAAAAATAACCAAATGGCACAAGAGGACAAGAAAGGTTGAATAGCATCCTTCATGCCCTCTTCTGATGGCAAGTCCTTGGAGGGAGTGCAAAAAGTCCATCTATCTAGAAAGAAAGTGATCCAATCAATACATTCATACAGAGATTTCTTCTCTGATGAGTAGTTTTATTTTGAAAACATGGACAGAAATCATTAAATCATGATAATAACTCTCTAGTGATAAAAGAGCTGGGGTCAGGGACTCAGAAGGAGAGGCAGTGTCTGACCTGTGTGCTCCCAAAGGTCCAAACCATGATACTACCTAGCGATCAGCAGCTAGCTGTGGAGGGGTTGGATCACCACGGGGGAGAATCAGGACGCTGCCTGCTATCACAACTTAACAAATGGAACTCACAGAAGGGGAAAAATGTAGCTGTCTAAATCATGACAGAAAATAAAATATAATACATAAATCCACAGTGAATGGTGAAATATGCCATGGTACTTTGTCTTTTGTGAAAGTGTAAACATGCAAATCTTTCATCTAGAGAGAAATCAGAAGAAAAGATAAATTGTCAGCATCTCCTTCTGAAGAGAATTTTCCACTGCTGCATCAACCTATACCTTCCCAATCATAATACCTCTACCTGTCCTCCCTCGGTGTATCTGTGTGCACGGTGTCCAGAGTGTGATGAATTGTGTATAGTGTACTCAAATGCCACTCTTCATGCTCTGAATCCACAGATGACACCTGACTAAGTACCTCCTTGGACCAAATAGGGACGGGATAATTATTTGTGCCCAATAATCCATGTTCAGTAGAGCTTCCTGTAGATGCGTTAATTTAATCAACAATTACATATTTCAGGCAATGTGCTAGAAAATAGAAAGATGAATATGACAATATTGCTCTGTTGTTTGATATTCTAAAATTCTAGCTGAGGATAGACACAATAAGAAAAAAATTACAAAGCAGATACTGAGAAATGCTTGGTAAACATATTCAGAGCAGAAGAAATGATAAATTTGTTTAGAGACGTCAGAAACGTTGAACAGAGGAGGTGATTTTCAAGAAAACCCTTAGAGGAAAAAGAGAACCATTTAATGTGTACTATATTTTTGTAGTAATTTGGATGTTGTTCGAGTGTGTCATGAAAGTATTCTTTCTGCCAACTGAATTATTTATGCTCAGAAAAAGATATTATTTTTCTTTTGAAGCAATCTCAATAGCTGACATATATTTGGCATTTGCCATTAACACTTGGAGTTTCTATTTCTGTGAATAGAATAGTAGACCTGTGATACGTACTGACTTGTGATTTTGATGAAGCACAAATTTGAATCACAGCTTTATGAGATGGGTGTGTGGGCATGACTCATGTAGTTACGGGTGAGCCTGGCGACCTCCCACACCTGACATAGATTTGTTGTACTTTAGTATCCGTGACATCAACAATAACTCTCGTGCTGTGAAAAAAAAATCAACTTCATCTTGCCATACTGATAATATAATCTGGTATATAATGGTACATATTTCATTGTAGAAGTGAACTTTACCTTAATAACTTTATAATTTCTGTCTTGTATTATTGAATCAGTTCAACATTTGAAGTCACACCTTAGCAAGTTCAGTTATATTTTAATGTGTTTTATAGGGAATATTGCATATTAAAATATCATTGGCAAGTTTGAGGGGTCACAGTAGTCTGTATTATTTTCTCGGACAATGTCAAGTATTTTGTACTTCCAAACCATAAGGAATCAATGTATTCTGACTTAATGGGCAAGAGGAGAACAGAAACATTTTCTTTTTTTTTTTTTTTTTAAAGATTTTATTTATTTGACAGACAGAGATCATAAGCAGGCAGAGAGGCAGGCAGAGAGAGAGAGAGGAGGAAGCAGGCTCCCGCTGAGCGGAGAGCCTGATGTGGGGATTGATTCCAGTACTCTGAGATCATGACCTGAGCCGAAGGCAGAGGCTTTAATCCACTGAGCCACTCAGGCACCCCGAGAGCAGAAACATTTTCATATGAATCATTCTTTTTTAATAATACTCATAACTGAACAAATTGCAATACCTACTGAGGATTGTATGGGCATAAACAACCAAAACTTTTGTGTGTGTGTGTGTGTGTGTGTGTGTGTGCATCTGCACGCTAAGTGACAAACTAGTCATTAATAATGACAAACTGCGCATTTGGGAATTTTAATCCTTATGTATCAGTTGGGACTCATTTTTAAAATGTTTCAAAGACTTTGATTGACACTTAGTAACTGGCTAGCCTATTACTTCACTAACGATAAGACAATCACGGCACTCTCAAAGGTAAAGTATTTATTATGTAAGTACTAAAAGGAGTTCCCATTTGCAATTATTTCACAATGATGATTAAGGATTTGAACCTTAGTATTTAATTTGAGTTATCAAAATTCACTGCTATTATGCATGTTGCTATAATTTAATTTCACAAAATATTTAATATCAGTTAAAAGACATTTGTTATTTTGTTCTAAGACATTCATTTTCTTCTTAAATATGCCCAAGTAATTATGCTGCTAGGATGTACACAAATACAATCCTGAGCAGAGAGTAAAAAGATATCCTTAAATGAATGTCGGGTAAACCCTCCCTGATAGGGTACTTCTGAGCAAGGTTATTGTAATTGTGTTCTGTCCTTCTAATGTCAGAGTATGTTGTAAAGTACAAAAATATTAGTTTATCTGATTTTTATTGACTTAAACCTAAAATTTTAAGCATGAATGTTCTCTCCTTAAATAGTATTTTAAGTATTTCTGCTAGAGTCACAAGCCAGTAGTTCCTCTGGTTCACAATTACCCCATGAGTGGTCTCTTTCCAGTCAGAACAACTTTGTATCTTTTTATAGCAGGATGTTCTACTAGATTGGGAAGAAGTGTAGGCTTATTTTTGGTTTGTCTTTGGATTTAAAAAAAAAAATTAGACATCAGGGACACCTGGATGGCTCAGCTCGTTGAGCAGCTGCCTTTGGCTCAGGTCATGATCTCAGCATCCTGGGATCCAGTCTCACATCGGGCTCCTTGCTCAGCGGGGAGCCTGCTTCTCCCTCTGCCTCTGCCTGCCTCTCTGTCTGCCTGTGCTCACTCTCCCTCCCCTCTCTCTCTGATAAATAAATAAAAAATCTTAAAAAAAATTTAGACATCAAATTTCAATTTTTCCTATTTTATACATGCGTACACACACACACACACACACAGAGCCAGATTTTGAAACACTTCATGGGTAAGGTTATTTCTACCGTGTTTATTACATACCAAATTAGGTATTTCAATATTCTTCCCTCCTCCCTCTTTTGCTGGTCACATGAAGAAGTTAATTTCTTAGCCCTCTAAGCTGTCAAGGCTATACTTCTCTTTATTTTGTCCTTAATTTTAAAAGGACTATGGTAATCAGCCAAAATTCCTTATAATCGATAAAGGCTGACTCCGTGGGTTTTTAAACAATAAAAAGTCATTCCATTTTCTTTGAACCAAAATTTTCAGAAAGAAATTCTAAGTGGTGAACTAGCTGTTAACAATGACAAACTTGTTTATTTGGGGTTTTGATCCTTAATGTCAGTGATACATTACTAATCTGATGTATAATCACTGACGTTATTTCAATGATATGTAACTATGGAGCAATCTGCTCCCTTAGATCTCCTGAGACATGAATAAAAATAATAAATATGTCCTATCTTATATATTACAATCTGTATTTAATATATGACAAGGGCAGGTATGCAACATGAGACATAGAGAACTCCAATCTAAAGGCTATAACTGTGGGAAGCAGTTTGAACTAATCTTGTTTTATTTCCCAGCTGGCCAGGTAGAAAAGGACACTAATTTTATATTCAAGTCCAAGGAGACCATGAGCTGTGATGAGTGCTCCCGACATTTAAAATCAGAAAACCGACTTCAGTTCCACTTCTGCCATTTGATAACTGTGTAACATTGGCAGTACTTGGCTTCTTCGAGCCTCCAATTTTGGTTCTATAAATTGAGGATAAAAATTCTTCAGATCAGCAGTATAGCATTAAATGATTAAGGGGGTGGATGTGAGAGCCAGCCTCTCTGAATTTGATTTCTGGCTCTGCCCTACACTAACTGTGTGAGGTCAGGCAAATTGCCTCATTTCTCTGTGCCTTGGTTTTATCATCCATAAAATGAAGATAATACTACCAATAATAGCTTACTTCTTAATATTATTGTAAGGATTAAATGAATTAGTATATGTAGAATAGTGTCTGTGATATCGTAAGTCCTCGGTGAATATTATATTTTTAAAGACTTATTTATTTATTTGAGAGAGAGAGAGAGAGCGCGAGAGAGCAAGCACCAACAGGGGAAGGGCAAAAGGAAAGGAAGAGAAGCAGATCCTACTGAATGCAGAGCCCATGCGGGGCTCGATCTCAAAATTCTGAGATAATGACCGGACCAAAACCAAGAGTTGGACCCTTAATTGACTAAGCCAACCAAGTCTCCCTTATTATTTTAATTTATTATTATTATTTTTGTTCAGAGGATTGTTGTAAGAATGAAAAAAAATTCTAAAATCAGAGCACGACAGAAACTTGAAGTAGTAGTATACAACAAAGTAAATTTGACATAGCTTTTTTGTGTCTATTATTAAGAATCATTGATTGGGTTTATTTATATAATTACATATACTAATCCTTTAGCAATTTGTTCCATTTTCTATTTAAATTTTCACTTAACCCCAAAGAGTTAAGATAGCTATTCAAAGTACCAAAGCTCTGATTTTGGCAACAGTTTTCAAAACTTATTATTAATTCACAAAAGTTGGCAATAGACCATGAACTTCTTCAGAAATAATTACAAAGCAGGAGCATTCAGCTGCCTCAAAAATAAATTCAGCTTTCTTCCTAAAGGAGGAGGACTTTAAAATAAAATGCTGGTTTCTTTTATCTTTAAATTGATTTGGGGGACATTATAAATTCTGTTTTTTAGAAATCAATCAAACATAATCTCAATTAACTGTACGTAGAAATCCCAATAAATAAGGATACGCTTTAAAAAATTACCATGTTGGTCACCACAAAAAAAGAACTTCCACAGAATTAGATATGTCCTTGCACAATATTATAGGTTTAAATATACAATTCAGATTCCAGAGCTATTATTATGGTCTCAAAGTCTGAGACTGAAACTGAAAGATGCACTTCAGCTGCAAATATGTAGCAATTATCATGAAATGAACTTCATTTCACATTTCTGCTAATCACCATGGTAACCTGCATTCAATGGATTCTTTCTGGGAAATATTCCAGACTCTATCAGACATTTTTAGTTTGGAAGGTTAGAATATCTTTACTTACTTGGTTGCTTATATTGTTTTTAGTGATATATAATGTCATTATAAAAAGGATGTTCCAGAATATTAAAACTGATAATTCCACTTTAGGAGCATGTAATAAGAAGGTTCTTTGATTATAAAGGCAAGAAGAATAATTAACCAATAATATTTCCTGATAATACTTCATAAATATGTTAATGGATCCATGAGCTTAAAATTTCATACAGAATCTTAAATTATCTAAATTTAATATATATTTTGATTGTTGATAAAATGTATAAATTCACTTATACACTTTTAATTTTGTTTAATATTACATGGAGTTCTATAGATAAAATGATAAGAATTTCCTGTTCCATCATAGGAAAAATGTTTATTACAGCAATTAAATGGTTTAAAAATATATGTTATTTTAGCATACATTTCAAAAGAATGATGAGTGTTGAGATTGCAACAATATCAGCACTCTTAGGCCTATATATGTAGTTTGGGAATGCACATTGCACATTTTCCAAAATGTAGGTAAGTAGTAGAAAATACATGCCTGGATATCAGGTTGGGTAGTGATACTTTAAGTGGCCATCCAGCAAATTGATGGTGACCAGTCCATGAAGGGACAAAGGACTTGTACAAGAAGGTAATATAACACCCTGCCTCTGCAAGGAAGTCTCAGTATGGAAAAAAAAAAAAAATGTCAGCTGAACTAAACTTGTGCTTACTGATATAGTAGATTTATATCTGGCACAAGCCCTTTATTTCATTATAGTCTAGAAATAGCTTCTAGACTGACACTAGAGGAAGACATGCTCACTTAACAAATGCTTCAGAGGCATAGAGGAATATGAAGACTGAGAAATGACCTCTGAATTGTAAATAAAAAGTTAATCAGGGGATTTGGTTTCTGTTTCACCATGTAAGGATTTTAGAAGTTATCAGTTCTGTCTTTATAATGAGAAAAAGTTAGACATACTGCAGTTGACTTTTCTTGGACCCATCAAAGAATTGAGGTTATAGGGTATCACCCTGAAAGCTGGAGAGGCAGGCAACCCCAGGGTCACTGCTAGAATCTGCTTATCTTGACAAGAGGCTGTTGGAGCTATAAATGGGCAGAAACTCTAAAACAGTGATATTGACAAACTGTCTGAAGCTGAGTATGGATTAGTGTGAGAGCAAGACACTCCTGGAGCCCCAGTCTTAGGGGAGGTCTTCATATCTCATGGGCATTAATCCCCCAAATCCTACCAGTTATTTACAATGAAGAGCAGAGGAAGATCCTTCTAGTTCTAACAGAGGTAGAGAAAGCATAGCCATTATGAACAAAGCTCTAACTCACCAGGGGAAATGACTTTACAGGAGCCTTGGGAGCCTTTTTTTAATAGGAGCCATGAGAAGAGGGCGTGTCTCTTATCCCAGCCCTCTCTAGCTTTCCAGTCCTACTAAAAGAGAAGGGAGCTATACCAAAAGAAACATTTGTGATAGTCATTGGCCAGAGACACAGAGTCACCCAGAAGACTGAAACCTGGTTAGAGAGGGTGGCTGAACAATTCTTCCTCCACACCTTACCCTCATACCAATAGGCTCCAGTAGAATACCAGTGGAGTACAGCTGAAAAAGCTGCAAGACCCAACCTGTTTCTGGGAATATTTAGGGAAACCCAAAGTCAAGAGGGCAAGTTGTGGGCTGAACTGTGCCCCCACAAATTTCTATGTTGAAGTTATAATCCTTTTACTTTAGAATGTGACTGATTCAAAGATAGGACTTTTATTTAAAGAAGTAAGATAAAATGAGGTCATATGTGTAAGCCCTAATCCAGGATTACTCATGTCCTTAAACAAGAGCGTAGACAGACACACAGAGAGAAGATCATGTGAAGACCTTGGAGGAAGACAGTCATCAATAAGCCAAAGAGAGGGCTTAGAAGAAACCAATCCTAGAGACAGAATTGTAAGAACATAAATGCAATCTTTGTCATATCACAGAGTCTAATTTCTTTTTTTTTTTTTTTTAAAGATTTTATTTATTTGAGAGAAAGAGCACGAGAGGGGGTAGGTTCAGAGGGAGAAGTGGACTCCCCACTGAGCAGGGAGCCCAATGCAGGACTTGATCCTGGGACTCCAAGATCATGACCTGAGCTGAAGGCAGTTACCCAACCAACTGAGCCCCCCCAGGCGCCCAAACAGAGTCTAATTTCTAATGAGTCTCTTTGTGGGCTTTCCTTTCTGATTATTTTCTCGAATGCTATGCAAGTATCACAATTTTAAATTACTAAAGGATTATAATTAGCCTTGTCATTGGCATAAGGAGACCAATATCTTCCATACCACTATTATTTTCCAGATTTATTCTTAGCTTTTCATTCTTACATGTGAAATTTAACATTATTTTTGTCAAGTTCCATGAAGAGCTCTCTTTGTATGTCTAGTGACATTTACATAGAAATGAAATTTGGAAAGAATTAACAACATTAAAATACAACATCTTCCAGTGTATGAATATAAGATAGCTCCCCATTTTTGTAAGTCTCCTTCAAGGTTTTTAAGTGAGGTTTTATAAGTGTATTTAACAAAGTCCTGCACATTTTTGTTAGACAAAATCCTAGGTTTCTTATAGGTTTAGATGCTATTGTCAATAGGAACTTTTAAAAAATTACAGATATTCTTTGTTGCTTGTTTACTGAAATTCAACTTTTTTTGATACATTGATTTTATAAACCAAAAGTCTCCTCTTCCTTCCTTCACCTTTTCAATTAAAATTTATTAAACAGTTTTTAAGGACAAGGGTAGAGGTGGAGAGAGAGAATCCCAAGCAGGCTCCACCCCCACCATGGAGCCCGACAGAGGGCTCTATCTCACAACCCTGAGATCATGATTTGACCCAAAATCAAGAGCTGGACACTTAACTGACTGAGCCACCCAGGGACTTAAAATTTATTAAACAATTAAAATTGCAATTAAATTAAATAAAATTGCAAATTAAAATTTTAATTGCAATGTAGGCACAGTGCTGGGGGCTTTAGGACTATAAAGATTAAACAGGCATAACCTGATAGGAAGTTTACAACATATTAAGAAATGATCTTACTTGGATTTGTATTATTATTATTGCTTCCATAATTCTCTGTTATCCTGAATCATTACTGAAAAGCTGTAATTACTCATATATTATTTTATCTTATTATATAATTTAATCTGATTGTCTGATTTGTTAACTTTTCTGAGAAAAAGGGCCTTACTTTTACTAATCTAGACTTTATTAGTGGAACAAGTGGATCTGAACAATTGTTAAGAACCTATTAATAGATTAAGAAAATGCCATTATCTCAATACAAGATCAGAGCTGAATGAATTATTTGTAATTATGCGTATGGATTTTGGCTGAGCCATCTACATACCAGCCCCCTGCAAAGCTCTTTTGAAACCACTTGTACCTTTGTATCTGCTAACAAGGCTACCAGGGTTAAAAGTTGTAGTCTTACAATTATAGCCAATGCCAACAGGCCTATTATGAGCCCATGTTGTGACCTCATTAATCATTTCCAAATGTTTAAATAATTTTGGCTTTGGCTTTTTTCATTATACTGTATTAGTTAAGTGCTCAGAATTTGAGTTAGACTTAGGTTCTCATTTCAACTTTGTAACTTCTACTGGTCGTAAAAATTACGTTTTTGCTTGTTTATAGCAACTTCCTTAGGGTCTTTATGTTTGAAGT
This sequence comes from Mustela lutreola, assembly GCF_030435805.1. Taxonomy (NCBI): domain Eukaryota; kingdom Metazoa; phylum Chordata; class Mammalia; order Carnivora; family Mustelidae; genus Mustela; species Mustela lutreola. The sequence continues at coordinate 77,217,092 of NC_081295.1, forward strand.
TCCAGTTGGAAAGATATAAAATCCTTGATTGCCATTTTTCCTCCTCTGTGTATCATAAATATGTTGCATTATTTTATTCTGTTATGACTTATGGCTAAGAAATCTAATATTAACCTAGTTTCCTTACCTATACTTAAGGCTTAAACTTCTTACCTCTAGCCCAAGTAATTATTTCTTTATTTTCAATTTAAAAAGTATCTAATCAATTGACTTTTCTGAGTTTATTTGACTAGGTACAATTGAATTAAATCATTATTGTGATCTTGCATTTTATAAGGCTTTAATGGAGAATATATTATAACTTTATTTGAGGACATTGAAAGATACATAGATAAATTAAGAGTTACACTTGAGTTTTTGAATAGTTTTTGAGTAGAAATAGTTATTGTAAAGCCAAAACTAAGCTATGGATTCTATACAGTCATAAAATACACATGCATTTTTTTTTTGAAATTTAAATACTTAACTGCCTAGAAAAATTTTATTAAGAAATGCAAAGAGGAAATTTTCCCTTTGTAGATATCCATATACATTATAAAGCTATAATAAGTAAAACGGAATGCTTCCACAAGAGGAATAAACGAACATTTACTGTAACACAATAAATAAATAAAGACAAAATATAAAGACTAAAAGCAGAAACTTTTGTATGTAGAGAGTTCGATGATAAAATTGGTATAGAAGAGTAGCAGGTAAAAGTGGCTTATTTGATAAATAAGCAGAAGGCAATATTAGGAAATGTTGCTTCCAATAAAAAATATGTAAAAATTAAAAAAAGATTAATATATTTGACTACACCTGAAGTAAAAGAATATGAAAGAGGTCTTTGTAGAATGGGTGAAAAGACAAATGATAGGTAGATAGGGATAACATTTAATATAGGAAAGGACTAGGAGAGGAATAGTACCCAATTATAGATTAGAATTTCTAATAGGTGTGAAAAAATAGTAGAAAATAGACTAATGAGCAAGTCACAGGACAAGAATTAGGTAAAATTCATTATAAAATAATAATGATATCATTTTTCATCCTTTTGATTGGCAAAGATAAGGAAGTTTTTGAATCTCAAGTACTGGTAAGGGTGTCTAGAAAGAGGAACTCTTACTCTGGATGGGTATGAATTGATTCAACCACCTTGAAGAGAAGTACTTTTTAAAGTTTAATTGTGCATTTCCTAAGAGTTCACAGTTTTAGTTTTTAAGAAACACAACACATACATGCCACGTGCATGGATTTTTTATTTAGTGATTTTAACAGGGAAAATGGAGACAAGTTATCTCTCTTAATCATGGCACATCAAGTAAATTGGAATAGTTATAGTATTGAAGATAGTAAGGTACATTTAATTCCTTTTTAAAGATTTATTTATTTATTTGAGAGAGAGAGAGAGTGGGGGTGGGGGCGGAGGGAGAGAGAAAGAGAATTCTCAGGCAGACTCCTCTCTGATCATGAAAAACAACAGAAGGCTTGACCTCAGAACCCAAGATCACGACCTGAGCCAAATTGGCCACTTAACTCACGGAGCCATTCTGGCACTCCTAAGTTACAGTTAATTACTGAATGATGCAGGGGTTGGAGGTGCAAACCTCCTACCCTACCACACAGTCAAAAATCTATGTATAATTTTTGACTTCCCCAAAACTTAACTACTGATAGTCTACTATTGACCAGAAGCCTTACTAATAACATAAAGTCCATTAACACATATTTTGGATGTTATATGTATTATATACCATATTCTTACAATAAAGTAAACTAGATAAAAAAATGTTAAGAAAATCATAAAGAAAAGAAAATACATTTATAATACTGTACCATATTTACAAAAAAATTCCACATATAAGTGGACCTGTACTGTTCAAACCTGTGTTGTTCAAGAGTCAACTGTATGTAATAATTAACAATTTTCACTGCTTTCCATTGATGAGATTCCATCATAAGCTCTTTAAACAGTACAATGTATGAAATTCTTATAACATCTCTGTGAGGTTGAGTTTATTCCAATTTTATAGGTATAGAAAGTGAAGGGAAGAATGGCTAAAGAATTCAACCAAGATCATGGGCAATAATAACTGGGGTCAAGATTTTTACTGACACAGTCTAGTTCCTAGAGCAGTTTTTAATCATAACTACTGTGAGTGTTCATCTCCCAAGGCTGCCTAAATAAAATACCACAAACCAAGTGGCTTAAAATGATAGAAACTTATTCTCTCATAGTTCTGAAGTCTTAGAAGCTCCAGATCAAAATGTCACCAGGGCCATGCTTCCTCTGAAGGCTCTAGAGCATAATTCCATGCCTCTTTTTACCTTCTAGTGGTTCTTGGGCAATCCTTCATTTGTAGATGGATTTCTCCACCTTCCTGCCTCTGTCTTTGTATAGCTGTCTTCACTGTGTGTTTGTCTCCTGTGCCCCAATTTTTCTCTTCTTACAGGGATCCTAGTCTTTCAATTTCAGGTCCACCTTAGTCCAGTTTTAAGTTGATTACATGCATGTAAAGACCTTATTTCCAACTAAAGTCATATTCACAGATTCTAGTTTAACATGAATTTGGGTGGGGATGTTATTCAATCCAGTAAACATGCTATAAAGTTCTCCTAGACATATTGCAGAGCAACACAAAGAAAGTTGACATGTGATGTGTAGAGTGACACTATTGATACTAATGTCTTTTTTGATGTACCTCATAGAATAATCCTATATATATTTTCTATGGATATACAAGTATAAATATACAGGAAAAAAAATACTGAAAAGAAGCCAGTAACTTAACTGGAGAGAATGGATGTTAGGTCACCAGGGGAGGTTCCAGAATTGTAAAGAATCCATGTGAAAGACTTTTTTTTTTTTTTTTTTAACCAAATACTTATTTAAACCCTTAGACTGGAATTAGAACAACTTATCTTGAGTCAGTGGTATAAACCTTTGAAAAGATTGGTGAAGATGATTTGGACTATTTCAGTAACACTCATAATTTATAATCATTGAAAGAATACTTTAAAATATTTAAAATGATTTTGGTTATATCTGGATAGCCACAAAGGCTCTGGATTTCTGAAAGAACAACATCTGTTTCTGGCTGTAGAAGCCAGGGATGCTGATGAAGATATTTTGTGATGGTTCCAACCATATTTTTCCAGCTTCCCAAGATTAGTCATACGTTCCATAAGCTGGGTAGGGCAAAAGGGTTGCCATCTTTTTCTGTGCAGAAGGGCTGCCTACAAACCAAACCACCATGAGAAGTCTTCCTTCCATGACCATTTCCAAGCATTTAGGCTTAAAAAATAGTTTTTTTCCACTTGGTAGATAGTTGTGCAAAATAGAAATTTAATAATAAAACAAAATGAGATTTTTTTTTGTGTGTATTCAAGTGTACTCCCTGAGATTTATATCTCTAACCTGATGACAAGTTTACCACAATGGAGAACTCAGGGACTGAGGAGAAGAAACAATGGAAACACAAACTTTATCTGAAATAATTTTTTTGGAATATTTTAATTTTGACAAAGAGAATGTAGTACTTACATATAAAAATTACGTTATGATTCCTAACTTTTTTTTTTTTTGCTTTTTTGTTCTCTATTTTTATGTGGAAATTATAAATATACCTATAACCTTTTAGGTAAATAGAGATTTTACGAATTTGTAACCTCTGCCTTTTGAACATCCATATAAAACTGATGATATGAAATATGTACTACAGAACACAGGTCATCATGAGTAAAGACCTTTTCATTTTCTCCCTTTGTCCTTTATCCTATTCTTGGAGAACCTGCATATAAGTAAAATTAATAACAACATTCTTCAACAAATATCTTTGGGGAGCGCATGGGTGGCTCAGTCAGTTAAGTATCTTCTGCTCAGGTCATGATCCCAGGATCCTGGCATCAAGCCCCACATCAGGCTCCCTGCTCAGCAGTGAGTCTGTTTTTCCATCCTCTCTGCCCCTCCACCTGTTTGTTCTTTCTCTCTCCCTCTCAAATAAATACGATCTTAAAAAAGAAAATCTCTGGGCACTGATGTTGTCAGGGATTATCCCAGGCACGGAAGACAGGTAGAGCTATGAAGAAAAGAAAGTCCCGAGACCCCCTGGGTGGCTCAATCAGTTAAGCGGCTGCCTCTGGCTCAGGTCATGATCCCAGGATCCCAGGGATGGAGCCCTGCATTGGGCTTCCTGCTCAGCGGGGAACCTGCTTCTCCCTCTCCTCCTCCCTATCTTGTGCTCTCTCTCTCTCAAATAAATAAATAAAATCTTTAAAAAAAGAAAAAAGAAGTGAAAATCCCTGTATGAGTGGAACTTACCCTTTAGTGGGGGAGATTCAGACAATAAACAGACACAGTTGGGAAGAGGTCTGATTGAAAATGAAAGAAAAGATACGAAGAAAGGGAAGGGTATCTGGAAGTGTCATTTTATACAACTTGATGAGATTTTTCTAGTCAGGAGACATTTGAACACAACCCTGAAAGAAATGAGTAAGTATGGTTATTTAGTCTCCTTTGGAGAGCCCCTAGATGATCCTCACTTCCTAGTATTTACACACATGTTTCAGTGGATGCCAGTGATCTAATGACCTACACTGATTCGGAACTGGTCTGTGTGACCAACAGTGTGTGGCAGAAGCTATCACTGGAACATCCCAGGCTGAGTCATAAACAGCAATGTGGGTTTTACTTCACCTTCTGTATCCCTCTTCCTGAAGAATTCAGCTGCTAAGTTGAGGACAGTCAAGGTGCTCCGGGAGAGGCCTGTGTCAGAAAACGCTGAGGCTTCCCACAGGGTCACCTTATCAGACGTGTGATCAACCTTACAAATAACTCCTGTTCCATTGAAGCAGAAGAAAACTGCAGTACTGGCCAATGTCTTGAATTGAAACCACAGGAGAGGCCTGAACCAGAACCACCTAATGAAGTGACTTCTGAATTCCTGATCCACAGAGATAATATGAGAGAATAAACATCTGTTTCTTTAAGTCAGTGCTTTATGGGGCAATATGTTACCGAGCAATAGGTGACTAATGTAACAAGCTTTCTGGGGAAAAGCAGTCTGGCAAGAAGAAGCAGTTCCTGTAAAGGCCTTGAGACAAGAGCCTGCATAACTTCTAGAAACAGCAAGGATAATGTTATCATTGTAGGTGAGTATGGAATGATATCAGAGAGATGACTATATAGGTCTTATAGGTTATGGTAAAGATTTTGATCTTTATTTGAATGAGTTGGAAAGCCTCTGGAAGATTTTGAGGAAAGTAGGGGCATGATTCCATCTGTGACATTCCATTTATGACATTGGCTGTTGTGTAGATGACAAAAGGGACTATATACAGTGGGGGATGGGTGGGAAGAGGACGACATATTGGGACGTAGTATAAGCTGGGAGAATATTACAGGTGGTCTAGGCATGCAGTGAAGATAGCAGGCTTGTTTCTTCTTATCCGGTGGGTTTTAAGTTCACGCCTTGTTCCTGAATTAACTGACCTTAACCATTTTCTTTTTCTTAAGTTAGTACATTACTTTGTGGTTGCAATCAAACAGTCCTACAATAATATAGGTGTGATGAAATTTATATTTCTTTAAGTAAGCCATTATATGGGTGAAATTTAATTTTAATTTTGAAAAGAGATTAGTAATAATTTCTAGAAAGAAGCATCATAGGTGCTGGAGTTCTTAAACACCGGCTAACATTTAAATTGGAAATGAATCAACTGTCAGTGATAAATTTTACTTTCGAATTTAAGCAATAGACATGTAAAAACACTATTTTTATTCTGGGCTTACTATTTTACGTGTCAGTGTCAATTCTACTAGTTGATGTTTACATTGTTGGTTTTTACAGTTTGATTTCTTTTTTTATTTGACTTGAAACTAAATTATATATAAATAATTCATAATTTCTAATTGATCAAACCACATCATACAATATTTTCATAGGTAAAAATTTATAGAAGTATTTTTTTCAAGTAATGAATAGAGAGTTAATTAATGGAGTCATGGAAATTAAAATTTGTTTATTAAAATATTAACAGACATAAAAATTAAGAAAGAAAAATATTTTATTTGAGTAAAAATGTTGATTTGTTGGTCAAGAAAAATATTTTATTTGAGTAAAAATGTTGATTTGTTGGTCAAAACCTGTACTTAACTTGGTTATTAATTTTCTACAAGTTATGTTCCTTTTGTGTTTAAGGACCTTTGACTTTTTAGAAGTATTATTAATGTGTGCTTAAAATATCCTCTTGTACCTTGCTGACATTTACTTTATGTCCAGCTGCATTTACTGATGCTAAAATATTTAGTAGACAATTTGGCAACCATAAATTTTGAAAGGCCAGAGAAAGTCCAAAGAGTTTTTCAGTGGGATTAAATCCTGATATATCATAGGGCAGAAATCTGAATTATGAAACTGTTTGAATGAGGCTTTGTGCCTAAAGAACTATTACATTAATGTTACAGGAGATTGTGTTCTTTCTCTCTCTCTCTCTCTCTCTCTCTATCTCTCTGTATGTGTGTGTGTTTTCAGTCTATAATTCAGGCAGTGCTAATGTGCTTTCTGTCTCTATAGATTTGTGAATTCTGGACATTTCATATAAATGGAATTATAAAATACACATAAATTATATATTAATTATATATAATTATATTATACATTTAATATATTTATATTATATAAAATGTATTTATATTATACAAAATATATAATTATATATTATATATAACATATACTTTATATATATAATTAGAGACAGAAAAATTTCTCAAGCAGACATTTTAATAAAGAAAAGATCTTTACCCATGAAGAGAGAGAGAGAGATAGTCTTTTTTATGAGAGTTTTTAATTTTTGTTTTATTTTGTTTCAATTTTTGTTGTTACGTTAGTGAATATGATGGGTAAAATCAGGGAGGGTTTCATGTTGGAAATAGAAACCACTCTATATATGTAAACAAGATATTATTTAATACAAGGGTTTACATGCTTTGCAAAAATTAGATTGGATAAACCAGTAGTTTCTAGACTAGTCTTGAAATGACTTTGAGAGTAGCACAAAAATCATTCACTAGGGAGCGATCGATCCTGTGTGATGACACCACCAGTTGTACCAGTCTGGGTGAGAGGCTGGGATCACCCTCATAAGGAGTGTCTAAACACAAGGAAATTAGAGAACAGTGCATCCAATTAGTAGAATTTGAGTGCTTGTACATTTGGGAAATGTAACTTTTAGCTTCCCAGCCTCTTAAAATAGAAGTCAGTAAAATAAAAGTTGAGAAAGCCAATTGAAATATCTACCATTGCAGATTAAAAAATATTTTAAAACAAATTGCAAAGAATACCACAAGAAATTCTCAGTTAGTTTAAATTGAAGACAAGGAAAAATCTGGAGAATTTAACTCTGATATATAGCAAGTGGTATATAGTAGGAGGTCAATAATATATTTTAGGAATAATTTAATTAGTTTATAAGTTGTTAGGAAACAGAGGAGCAAAATGTCATGGATAGCTCATCTTTAAGTTCAATTTTAATTCTGATGATTTTAGAAAACTCCTCTGCATTTTGAGGCACAGAAGTGAGAGGTACTTTAAAAGTGTTATGTAAGTAGAATGTTAAAGACATGATATCAAGTGAATATATATAAATTGACTTTGAAAATGGCATTACCAAATAAAGTAGAATTTTTGATTAAAATGCACACACCACAAATTGATGGACTTTTTTCAAGATGTTCAGAAAATATCAAAAGTTTCTGCACAGCAAAAGAAACAGTCAACAAAACAAAGAGGCAACCCACGGAATGGGAGAAGATATTTGCAAGTGACAGTACAGACAAAGGATGAATATCCAAGATCTATAAAGAACTTCTCAAACTCAACACTCACAAAGCAGATAATCATGTCAAAAAATGGGCAGAAGACATGAACAGACACTTCTCCAAAGAAGACATGCAAATGGCTAACAGACACATGAAAAAATGTTCATCATCATTAGCTGTCAGGGAGATTCAAATCAAAACCACATTGAGATACCACCTCAAACCAGTTAGAATAGCCAGAATCAACAATACAGTAAACAACAAGTGTTGGAGAGGACATGGAGAAAGGGGAACCCTCTTACATTGTTGGTGGGAATGCAAGTTGGTGCAGCCACTTTGGAAAATAGTGTGGAGATTCCTTAAGAAATTAAAAATAGAGCTTCCTTATGACCCTGCAATTGCACTATTGGTTATTTACCCCAAAGATACAGATGTAGTGAAAAGAAGGGCCACCTGTACCCCAATGTTCATAGCAGCAATGGCTACAGTTGCCAAACTGTGGAAAGAGCCAGGATGCCCTACAACGGACAAATGGATAAAGAAGATACGGTCCATATATATAACGGAGTATTATGCCTCCATCAGAAAGAATACCCAACTCTTATATCAACATGGATGGGACTGGAGGAGATTATGCTGAGTGAAGTAAGTCAAGCAGAGAGAGTCAATTATCATGTGGTTTCATTTACTTATGGAGCATAAATAATAACACAGAGGATATTGGGAGATGCAGAGGAGAAGTGAATTGGGGGAAATCGGAGGGGGAGACAAAACACGAGAGATTGTGGACTCTGAGAAACAAACTGAGAGTTTTGGAGGGGAGGAGGGTTGGGGGTTGGGTGAGCCTGGTAGTGGGTATTAAGGAGGGGATGTATTGCATGGAGCAGTGGGCGTGGTGCATAAACAATGAATTTTGAAAAAATTCAAATTATTTTGAAAAAAATTAAATTAAAAAAAGATGTTCAGAAAATAATGTTTGAAAAATAAAATTAAGAAAGTCTGAACATGCATAAAAAAATTTCTTTGCCATTTTGGTATATTCTTTCCCTTCCTTTTCCTAAGTATTTTAAAAAAATTATGGAATATCCTGTGTTACCATTTTGTATCCTGTATTTTTTACATAGCAACATATTTAAACATTTTTGTAGTATTAACGTATACAAATTAACAAATTAAGAGCTGCACCTTAATTCTTTATGTGGACAAAACATAATTTATTTGTACTCTTTTGTCACCTTTTTTGGTTTATTGAAATTTTTCACTGTTATAAAAAATGCTCTCATGAGCATTCATTTTGTCTAAATCTTTTAATGCAATTAGTATTATATTTTTCACAAATTCCCCCACAAAGATTTCTTCCCTTCTAATACTTTTAAAGGTTATGCTTTTTTTAAACTTTAAAACTTTAAGTATCTTGATCAAATGATCCCTCACCCCCCATGACTAAAAATGATTCAAATAAATTAGTTTCAAGAGAGAAAAAAATAGAATTGAAAAAGATATTCTGATCTAAACCTGATGTGAAAGAAGTCAGGAATTTTATATTTGGGAACCTGAATGTTAAAGATAGTGGTTTGAAGACTTCTTGATGTATTTCACAGAACTGAGGATATATTTTGAGAGAAGCTAAATTACTATAGGACTATTGGTAGAGAGTTTATAAAGCATTAGTCCTACACACAAGTGCTTCATTCTGTCTTTGGTTTTGACTTAGGTCACACAATGACTTTCTTACATTAAATAAAGACCTTTAACTTTTAAATGATAAATTTACTCTCATTTTCACCTTTAAGCTACCCTATGGCTATCATTGCCTTTTGTAATATGTGTCTTTCACATATACCTTGGAAATATGCAACTGAACAGTTAGCCATTGTGCATGTGTGCATGCATCAGCCATTCTATCTACTCAGTTATTTCAAGATTAAATAGGATTTTATGTTGTTTACTTAAGTAGAACTACATAATTATAACCCTTGCATAACAATTTATGATTAAGTATTTGCAAACAGCTTTACAACCTTTACCTTCTTAATCTTTACAACTTGCTCTGAGGGCTTACCTTGGTAACTCTAAGCATTTCTGATTTATAGATGTGGAAAATGAAATGGGCAGGTGAGATTATTTATTTGTAATAGATATTGACTGAGCTGGGAATGAAGCCAGGACTCTAGAGTGTTGTTCATTCTCCAGTCTTGTATCTTGGTTATAGAATCTAATGATTCAGTATATTAATTGAGTTACAATAACATAGCAAATTATCTGACACCTGACATTGTATCAGATGGAACCACACTCCTACTGTCTTATAATCAATGAGATAAGCAATGGCATCTCTAACATATTTTAAATTGAGGGCTTCCTGAATCTAAATTCAATCTATTAAACAAAAACACTAACCGGTGGTGTTACCATAATGTATATTTTAGTTCATTATAATAATTGAAAAATTGATAATCTTAGAATACCTTATATAAAGACTCTAAATCAAATAAATCTTTTAACTGTATAGAATACTATAATCCATAAATACCAGAAACAATGTTTAATAAGAACTGGTTGAAAGTACTAGCCTTTTAGTCAACGTGCAACTAATTAATTGTGACATAGTGTAAGAACCGAGTCATGAAAGGCCATTAGGAAGGTCATGGAAGGGTGGATCAGAAAGTGCCAGATCCAGTGGTATTGATCAGCCTATGGCATGAAACAGATTTTGGGCTGTGTCCGGTAGATAAGAAATTCTTGTGTCTGGAAGGCAGATAGGTGATTTTTATGAAGTAAGACAGATTATATATTATAATACATATATAATACAGATTATAATTAGCTTCTGGAGGAATAGGAAAACCTAGGGATAAGTACTAAGCACTGGAGAACCAGAGGGAGTGTTCCAGATTGTATATAATCAATGATACACCTATCAACGGGACACATATTTGAACAACAAATCCAAAAATAAAGATTAGCTTCTCTTTGCTATCTTTTGCCTAATAGATGATTGGCAGACAAGCATTTATACATGTGTTTTGAGTCAGTTATTATTGGAGTAATGAGAGAGAGATAATATTAGTTGTTTCTAGGCCAAATATTAGACATAAAAAATTAAGTTACATGTCAGTCAGTTGTCTCTGAGAAACAGAATCAGTAGTATTAAAACAGTGGAAATAGAACCAATAGATATAAAAAGAGATTTATTTTAAGCATTTGGTTTATATTAACATGGGGCTGGAAAGTCCAAAAACTTTAAGTCTATCTTATAGGCTGAAATTTTTGAGAGGGAATTGATGCTGCAATCCTGAGACAGAATTTCTTCTTCTTCAGAGAAACCTCACTTTCATAATGAGGGCCCTTCAACTGATTGGATCAGGCTCACCCAGATTATTGAGGATAATCTCCTTTATTTAGTTTAACTGATTGCAGATCTTATCTACAAAATACTTTCATAAAAACATCTAATTTACTGTTTAATTGAATAATTGGGTACTATGGCCTAGCCAAATTGATGTATAAAGGTAACCATCACAACTTCCTAAACTCAATTGCAAAATTTATAGTTCAAAGAATAAATTCATAAAAACCAGGTTATAAATATTTTCTAAATAATTGCTAGAGTATGTTTATTGAAGATATGTGGTGGAGAATTGAGGAGCAACCCTTTTGTAGGGTGTATACATATGAGGGCAGAGTCTTGCCTAGGATTTAATTGAGGGGTTTCAATCCAATGACCCACAGAAATTATTGTAATCTTTGAGTAATAGCTGGAGATCACAGGGCATTGCTCTGATAAGATTTCTCAACAGCATTCTGATATATGAATTATTTAATATAACTGAAGTATTCATGTTACTTTTATAGTAGTTTATTTCTGTGTTTGCAATTCACTTATTTCTTCACTAATTTTTTTACGTAATTGTTGTATATATGTCCAGTGGTACCGGTTCTAATCTTTTTAGAGCAAACCCATTGAAAATTGTTAAACAGAGAAAGTTTGCTTGCTCTCTATTTGCATTTGCTCTACCCTTTGGTTTCCCATTTACTGAGGGCTCCTTTTAGGTTAATTTGTTTTCCATGACTTGTAGGTTAGGTTCAGCAAATCTTGATATCGGGATTCTTACACATGTACTTATTGTGAATGCTCTCAAGAGAGACAGGGAAGCAGGATATGGTAGATGAAAAAAAAAAATTGGTCTTGGGCATGCCTAGTCTATTTGCACAGAGAAGTTTTAGGAGAAATGCACCATAGATTTAGTCTAACAAGAGTAAGGTGGAGTTCTCAATTGAGCCTTTGGTCAAGTTGTACCCCTGGGGGATGCAAGGGATGGCACATAGCCTCTTAGTCAAATTGGCTGATGGTTGGTTGTGGGAAATTCTAAAAACAGGGGAGTAGGTGTGAGTTGTTATCAAACAACATTCATAACAGCTAGAGAGTAGGTACTCTTCACATTATGGAATATTTGGACAGGGTTCCAATGGCACCACTAGCATACATTGCAAACTTCTCCCTGCACTACTCAGATCTACTTGCTGATAACATCAAATCCTTCCTATCCCACTATTAGATGGCATTACTGGTGAAGTCTACCAAACATTTAAAGAAGAATTAATGTCAAGTCCTTTCAAACTCTTCTAAAAATTTGAAAAAGAGGGACTACTTCCAAATTCCCATTATGAGGCTTGCAAGCCCTTGATACCAAAGCCAGATAAGGACATTCCCAGAAAACAAAGCCACAGGCCAATATTCCTAAAGAACATAAATGTAAAAAATCCTCAACTACTATCAGCAAACTGAATTCAGCAATATACTAAGAGGATTCTACACCATGATCAAGTGGGATTCAATGCTAGGATGCAAGGATATGTGACAAAACTTCCAGTTAATGTTGTACTCAATAGTGTAAAGTTGGAATTGTTTCCTCTGATCAGGAGCAGGGAAAGGTGCCCACTATCATTCCTATTCAACAAAGTACTAGTAGTCCCAGTTAAGGCAATTAAAAGGAATAAAAGTCACTGAAACCGGAAAGGAAAAAGCAAGTTTTCTGTTTGCAGGTGACATGATTCTATCTATAAAAAAACCCTAAAGAATCCACAAAAAAAAACTGTTAAAACTAATAAATGAATTCAGTAAAGTTACAAGACACAGAATCAATATATACAAATCAGTTGTATTGTTATTCACTAACAAGGAACTATCTGAAAAATAAAGAAAATAATCCCATTTATTAAAGTATCAAAACAATAAAATACTTACAAATAAATTTAACCCAACAGATAAAAGACTTATACACTGAAATTGGTAAGACATTAATGAAAAAAATTGAAGACACAAAATAAATGGAAAGATATCCTATGTTCATGGATTGGAAGAATCAATATTATTGAAATTTCCATACTCCTCAAAGATATCTGGCCAAGTCAAAATTGCTTAGGGCATGGTTTTGTGATCTTTTGTTCATTTTCCTCCTCTATGAAGCCTTTTTAGACAATTTTATCATAAATTACCCCCATGAAATTTTATGCCTTAGATATACTATATATGTTTATTAATTCATGTAAATTTGTGCTTTACACTTAAAAATGTTGAGTTTTGCCCACAAGAACCAATTTTTTCCTGTCTCTGTTGAGAACACATGACCTCAGGTATCTCTGAAGAGAGATAGTGAGCTTCAGAACTTTTGCGAATTCTTTGCTTCCCAATCCATCCTCTGACTTGCAGCAGTTTCTCCTTGTCTCATACTTTTCAAGAATCATTTAAAATTGCCTTATAAAAATTCTTGCAGGTTTTTCTTACAGAATTTTCTGAATAGGTAAGACTTGCAGTGTCTTCCTAAAATGCTCATTTTAGGGGAAGTCAGCCTTTTGTGTGACGTCTGACTGTCTTAATACCATCATGCTATGACAAATTTGTTATGTGTAGATATCCTGTGGAAAGAGACCCCCCAGGTAGCTCCTATCTGTTTTATCCATCCCAGATGAGGTGTCAGCCATGAGACTGAAAAGCTATCTTTTCATCCAGCCCAGAAGAGGCTTCCAGAGACATCACCCTCAGCCACCAATTGATTGTGATCTCAGAATCCTCAGATGAGAACTTTACAGCTGAACTCTGCTAACCCTCAGAAGTATTAGACATAATAATAAATTAAGCCATTTCTGTTTTGGTGTGCTTTATTGCATAGATAACTGAAATACTGGGATGGAATGAGTCCTTGATCAGTGATGGTATGGTGTTCCATTAACTTGGTGACATTTCTCATCCACTCATGAATCACTTCATTTGTCTCCCATATTTACTGTCAGCTTCCTGAAATGCGGTTGTTTCTAGTATCTCTTTGGATTAGCACTCTTTTTCATCACTAATGACCTTCCAGGAAGGAAAATTTTGCTGGACCTAGTAATTGGTGTTCTCTTTCTGATATTACCATGTTATGTCTCTCTAGGTGGAGAGAGTGATGATTAGGCCACTATACGTATTGCTACTATTGGGCATTTGTGGTGTGGATACAATCTGGGTACACAATAACCACCCACATATCAGGTGTTTCAGAAAGCATGCTCTATGATATATGATTATATCATCTCTATTTCCTATTCCCCTCAAGGTTCTATTTCTACTTTCCTTGTAGTCATTCAATCTGCCTTCACCTTTGATGTAGTTGAAAGAATAAAGCAAGCTCTGGCATACTTGTCAGATGACAACAACCTGTGTCTTATCATTCCTAGACAATTCTTTTATCAGTGTGCTGCATCTTGATGAACTGACACCCAGTGTGCAGATGGTTAGTTCTTCATCAGCTCGTGTTTCATGCATTTCAAAGGTAATTCCTCTCTCTGATACCTAACAAGAACCAAGTACTAAATACAGACCTATATAGTAAACTAAATGGTAGCTACAGCTTGCGGTTCTAACTGGCTATTGGTCAGTGGAGTCACCGGGGGAACTGCATCACATTTTTGCCCCACGTGGAGTTTTGAGTCACATCCAGTAAAATAAGAATGAATCTAGTTTTTCTTCTCTGGAGAAAACAGATCAGGTGATTTCTCCCAGAACTGACCATTCATCAGGACACAATCTGACAGATAGCTGAGATTATTTTCTAGCTCTAGGATTTCCTGTAGAAATCTGTTGTTCCTTATGGGAATAATGTTATCACATTATTTACTGGAGCTTCGATCCATTACGTGCCCCCTTCCCACTTGCCATAATCTTTATAGCTTCCATTTATTACCCATGTTAACCTCTGCACTTTTCCCTGTTAGGACAATTTGATTCAGCAGTAATGATTACCCACAGAGCAGTCTATAACATCAGTCATGCCAAGACTTTTCTATGGCACAATAGAACACAAGTTGTTTTTCAAAGGTATATAATTTTCCCCTGAAGATGGCACAAGGTTTGAGAAACTCAGTGGTCTGAACTGTGATTTTTCCCCTGAAGCTTAATATAAATTCCTCTTGCTGTATATTTTCCCATTGTATTTCCTTAGGGTTTTCTGGGTGTATTGTGCAAAGGCTGGCCTAGATTTGCTACAGAGACCTTCTCTATACTAGGCTCCATTTAAAGCTGACATCTTGTTTATCACGTGGATATGGGATGGAGTGCTGTTTACAAGTACAGAATGTTACCCATATTGGGTTCCCAAGGAGGCTGTCAGGCATTGTCATAGGTCTTCACTATGGGAGAGACAAGATTCAATAATTTGACCTGAGCCTTAGATAAGATATCTGAGGTTGTCACTAACTGCTGATCCACTAGAAGTTTTACTTATGTGATGGATCTCTGCATCTTCATAGGGTTTATATCATTCCTATAGAAGCACACGTGTCTTACCAAAGCCTGTAATGTGCTCAGGAGTCCTGATTAGTGTGATGTCATGTATATAATGGATTGATATGATGGTCTATGGAATGTTCAGATGATTTAGAATTCTTGAGACTATCTTTCAACAGAAAGTGGGGGAGTTGATATAACTCTGGGGCAAAACTGCAAATGTACACTTTTGTCTATTTCATGTACATGCAAGTTGTTTTTGATCTTCTTTATGATAAGGCAGGAAAGAATGCATTTGCCAAATCAATGGCTGCATGTTACATGTCATGTTAATCTCCTCCAGCAAAGGACGCTACATCTTTGATTATGACTGAAATTTGGTGTATATCCTTTTCAGAAAAAGTTTGCCAACCTCTGATCTAATGAGTATAAGAGTAGTAATCCCCATCATATCTTAATTTAAGAGCCTATGGAAATCAGATTGAGGTAGAAGGATAGTAGTGGGACTACCACAAATTCAAAGGCATATTAGTACCAATATTTTAGGCTTTGCGCATCTCCTGATCTCTGTTGCAACTACTCAACTCCACTGTTGTCATGTGAAAGCAGCCATAAATAATATATAAACTGATGGATTTATAAAATCTTTACTTACAAAAACAGATTGTGGGATGGTTTTAGCCTAGGAGTCACAGTTTGCCAGCGCCTGCTTTAGATCCTTAAAAGGCAGAAGGGTGTGGGGTTATGGACATTGGGGAGGGTATGTGCTTTGGTGAGTGCTGTGAAGTGTGTAAACCTGGTGATTCACAGACCTGTACCCCTGGGGATAAAAATATATGTTTATTAAAAAAAAAAGTGATACTCATTTCCACCATCCCATCA
Source organism: Mustela lutreola (assembly GCF_030435805.1). Classification (NCBI taxonomy): domain Eukaryota; kingdom Metazoa; phylum Chordata; class Mammalia; order Carnivora; family Mustelidae; genus Mustela; species Mustela lutreola. Next base: position 77,233,537 of record NC_081295.1, read on the forward strand.
GGATACAATATTGTTTTTTGAGTCACTCCATTGGATTATGGGTATGCAGGTGTTAAAGTGTCACCTGGTTGGCTTTCCCCACTGTGAGAGTGTGGGAAGAGTATGGCCTTCCCCATACTCTTCAAGCCAAGGACTCTTTGTGGAAGATAGTTTTGCTACTAAATATGACTACCCAAATTACCCATTCAAGGGACTTGGGAAATGATTACTGTGTGGGCACAGTGGACCCATTTGGGACGTGGAATTTCCTTCAATGACTTCCATATAGGAAAACTCACTTAAGTGAAGGGATCATGATATTTTATTGGGTACTGTCAGCCTTCCAGTCATTTATTCCCTGTCCATTCTGATGACATAAATTAAACAGAATTGAATAGCTGCCTGTCTACTTTGTCCCTAGAAACACCATGTTATTAATTATCTCCATAACTTTCTGTAAGTCAGATCACCTTGTTTGTTATTCCAATCTCGTCTCTCGTTGTGATAATTAGATCCTGTTGGCCTCAATTGTGAGCTATCACAGTCTTTGTTATTACAGAGCCTAGTTCTGTGACAGCTACTACAATTGTCAACCCTGGCTTAGAAAAGAGAACCCCCACTGAATTTTTTAGTGATGCTCACATTCCTTTCATCAGGACAGTAATAAAGTCTTGGTAAATGATGGTATATCCCCTGAGCTTCAGAATATAATTATTTGGTGATTTCTCTAGCTTAACATAGTATATCTACTATAGCAAACACACTTCCTTTTGTCATTTAAGCCCTTCCTATCTCATTTTCTCTGCAATTCTGGTATCTCAATCTCACTTAGCAAGGTCTAGATCTTCTTTCATACCTCTAAGAACCATCCTAGTATGGAGTTTACCATCTCTTTGGGGGTCCTTGTCAGAGTGTTAAATGCTGTATTTCAGAAGGGTGGACCCAAATTGATAAACTCTCTTTATTGAATCTTGTTTCCTATTTTCTTGATCAAACATTCGCAGAATCTACTCCCATGTGTACTTCCTTGGTTCCTACTGCTGCATGCTGGAGTACACACCCTTTCCTCTCTTACCAAGCCCAGCATCTTCCGGCTGGTTTGCTATGACTTAATCTTTTGCAGTAGGCCAAGTGTTTAGGAAGGAAGATATGAGCAGATACTAAGTGGGGAAGGACTGGGCTAGAAGAAATTGTTATATATGAATAGGGAGGGATGGGCCAGTTCTGCAGGTTAAGGGAAGCTGGGGATGGTGGGCCTGGCCCTCAGCTTTTCCTTTCCTCCTCAGGAGATGAGAACATGTTTGTGTGCTATCAGGCAGGCCCTCAGGCTTTCACACATGGTTTTAAAATTACATGTTAGTTACCCTAAGCTTTTCACTCTTCTTTTGAGAACATTCATTGAACTAGACAACATTCATACAATTCCTTATAATCATAATTTTCCATGGGTCTAATACCTGATAGATTCTGGCTAGTGAATTCCCTACTGAAATGTAGGGACTTCACCACAGATGAAAATTTTATCAATTAGGCTGCTTCCACTATTAATCATTTCTCCAACTACAATTAATGATGAGACTCTCATTGTCAGCCTGGACATGGTTGATGATTGATCCTGCTCTAAAGCCCCACTTCCGGTATCAACAGTCATAGGTAGCATCCTCTCGGAAGCTGACTCTGAGAGGCAGTTTACTGTTCATGGTTTTTCTTAGGAGGTGTCCTTAGAATCAATACCTGTGGAAGGCAGGGGAAGAAACAAGTTTGGGAAGAGAAAGACCGTCAAGCTGTGATCTTTGCTAATAAGAGCTTCAACCAACCACACATTGAACACTGGAACTTCAGTGGACTGTCAGAGCTATTCTGCACTGGGTTGAAAATGGCAGGGCATCCATAGACCAATGTTGGTCATCACTATGCATGGGTCTCCCTGAGAAGGGTGTCACTTTCAGTGTCCTGAAACGATTCCTGTAGACAACACTGTGCAGTTGGGTGTCACATTGACCGCAGGTGTCAATTCTGTTTCATATGAATTCATAGACCCCTGGGGTTACCATGAAGGCCTGATATAATCCATTTGCTAACTGTATTTGGATTTTTACTCAAGGAATATTTCCTAGAGACATTTTTAAATGATTTTTTTCCTCTTGATATCAAGAACAGTCCTTTGCCATGTTGATGATTTCAGCAGGTACAAAAGGGGATATGTCATCATTTGGTCCATCTTGATTTGCTTAGGTACTCCCATGTCATTTGATGTTACGAACACAAACAATGTAAATTTAATTGAGGAACTCCTGTCAGTTAGCCAAGCAGCCTCTCTTCTTGGTTGGGAGAGATTCATAGTATTCAGATAGATCATGGAGTAATGGAGGTATTTGGATCCTCAGCAGGCTCTATCACTGGCAGTGAAGCAACCTCCTCAAGCAGAGGAATTGAACCATCAGCAGTGTTGCATGTCCTCAAATACACCATTTGTATCTTATCAGTGGGCTCTGTTCTTCTCTTTGTCTCTTCATTGATTCTCTGATGCTATCCAAGACACCATAAGTAGTTTGAATCTCAGAATTATCAAATATTCTTCTGGAAATGGGATAGAGAAGCAAGCTAGCTATGTTCCTTTATAAAGGATGTAAAAACATCTGCATCTGGGTGCTTTCAATTTTGGAACTCCAGCAGTGTCCAAGGTAGAGCAGTATTTAATTTCTGCCATTTACTCCAAAAGACATACTTTTTAAAAAAATCAACTGAGCATTTGGGCATCTTACCCTTCAGTAAAATCAGAGGGGTAATGCCTGGGACATAGGCATTTGTGACTCTTTTAGCTTTTTTCTTCTCAGAATCTCATCCAAAGGGGAATTCTTTATCTAACCCTGCTAGTCCATCTATCTCCATGTTGGTCCCATAAACAGACTGTTTAGCTTATAGGTTAAATGGGACTGTTTACAAAGGAGTTCGTGGGAACCAGCACTCTAGTTTCAAACATTTTCTTATTCAAAGCAACAATCTTTTGCTGCCCTCTTAGAGCTCCATATTGCCTGATATTCCTGACTAAGAAGAACTCAAGCAACACCAAAGTTCCGTTGAGTACATCCAGTTAAAGCCTGGTGATGGGTAGACACTGTTATATCTTATTTGATTATGAAATAGTTACATCTGACTTTATTCAAGCTGGGATATATGAAATGAATCTGAAAGGGCCTTTTTGAGGTGCAAAGGTGGGGGAATTCACAAATGCCTGGATAGACAAAATCTGACTTGTATATGCTTCCCTGGATGGGACTAATTGAAAAAGGAGGAGTAACCAGAACCCTGCGCCTCCTTTGAAGTTTCTAGGCTGAAAGCCACCAGATTCTCATGGAGGCTCAAGGTTCTCATCTAGGGAGTACATATTTAAATTTTGAAGAAAAACAGGCACCTGTGATGGTCACGTACTTCATGAACTCTGTGCCTCCTTGTTTTGTGCTTGTGGTTGGTATATTGATAAGACCCCTTCTATTGGGGTCTCATTAATATATCAATTGTCTTATCAAGACAAAACTTGACTCGAGGCCTTTCACCACTAGAGCATCTGGTCCTAAGGCCTCTCCTTTCTCTCACTAAGGTGCCTGGAGTAATCTTGTCATTCGCTGTCTCAGGGTTTGCTGGTCAAACCCCAAATGAAGGTCAAGACTAGCTTGGAAGATGCTCTCATAGCTCCCAAACATTGACAGTATGTTATGCATTCTCCAGTAAGGATCCTGTCATTTACCCCCCATTTATTTCCACTCTTCAACTGTCTTCTATAAAGCCCACCCCGTAAAGCTGGCTATTGTTCTCTCTTTTTTTTTCTTCTTTTTTTAAATCCTCCCACCCAACCTACTGAATACCACCCTTCTTTTGGGTAGCATGAATTTTCTTATTATTTACTACCATGAATGGTACTTGGTCAAGTAAATCAGACCCATCACCTGCATAATTTCTTGTCATCCAAGAACGTGGTTACATAAGATGCCTGAAATTGGAAAACTTCTCTTCACAATTTTTGTCATGGTGAGTTACTCACATTAAGTTAGATATCTCTTTTTGATCATCATACAACTAAACTATGAACATCGATACCCACATATTACTTTGCTTCAAAAGGAGGGTTCTAGTAAAAAAAATAATGAGACTGTATGGGGTTATGCTCTCAGGATAAGTCAGCCAAATTTCATCTTTACCCATGGCATCAGGTTAATTGTCTTGACATCTTGATGAGACTACTTACAAATATTTGCAGAAACTAGGACATGTGGTCAATCCAAATAATCCCTTTAATTCAGCACTATCTAGAATTAGTGATGGGATCCCCTAGACATTAATTCTGAGGATCTGTGTAGCAGGGATTCATCAAGGCTTTGTGAAAATTCTCCATGAAGTGTCTCAGCTTTTTAATAGACTACTCTCTAGATGTCCTGGACATCTGGCCATGGCTCTCGCATACTTCTATGCTTTTTATGTTGATTAATTATCATAAGCAAGTTACTTTGTGAATGAATATAATACCTGCCCAGGTGACCACAGGAACATGAAAAGTCTTCCAGTCATTGAAAAAAAAAATAATTTGATTTTTTTCTATTCCATTTTTTTTTTTTTTTTTTTTTTTGGTAACAGTAGTACTCTCTCAGTGGATTAATTACTGCAGTTCTTTCTTTCTTTCTTTCTTTCTTTTTTTTTTTTTAAAGATTTTTATTTATTTATTTGACAGAGAGAAATCACAAGTAGATGGAGAGGCAGGCAGAGAGAGAGAGAGAGGGAAGCAGGCTCCCTGCCGAGCAGAGAGCCCGATGCGGGACTCAATCCCAGGACCCTGAGATCATGACCTGAGCTGAAGGCAGCGGCTTAACCCACTGAGCCACCCAGGCGCCCCTTCTTTCTTTTTTTTTTTTTAAGATTTTATTTATTTATTTGATAGAGATTACAAGTAGTCAGGGAGGCAGGCAGGGAGAGAGGAAGAAGCAGGCTCCCTGCTGAGCAGAGAGCCCGATGCCGGGCTCTATCCCAGGACCCCGAGACCATGACCTGAGCCAAAGGCAGAGGCTTTAACCCACTGAGCCACCCAGGCGCCCCTATTCCAATTTTCTGGTAAGAGACTGAGTTTTCATCAATGATGCCAAGAGCAGTTTAGAGTTCTCTGTCTAGTCACTTAGCAAATTTCTCTAGGACTAAATCTGTTTTTTTCAAAGCCCACAGGTAAAACTTGTCCCCAGAATCTTACCAAGGATGTTCAGGAATCAATCTAGGGCCTCAACTTCTCATCAGGTTTTCTTCCCTCTTTCTTTTCTTAATAAAAAACTCCTTTATCATTTGTAAGCATGATAGATAATCTTGCCACTGCTATCAGTTTGTGCCATAAAATGTTGAATTGTCAAAGCAGACTTACCCGAACAAAAAATCTTACCAACACCAAAGTTTTCTAAAACTTAGCAAATTATACAAGCAGGTTAGGAGCTTCATCTGGAGAGAGTGAGTTACCCTCACATTGTTCTTTCCATTTACCAAGGTTATTGCTCTGTTCCACCTCAGTCTATAGTCTTTAGCTAACACTTCGGATCTAGACCTAAGGCAAGTCTGTCTTTCCCAAGCACCATCTACTTGGCAACTGCCCTCTTGTGCTCCTCCCTGTGTCCATTATATTACATGGAGATTGGCCACTTTCCTATAAAGCGGCACACACAAATTGCCTGGCTGTGGCAATTCTTTCAGTTAGCTACCATTGCTACAGGCCCTTTGCATCTATTTTCTTTCTTCCTTTAGCTCCTTAGTATTCCTAATTCCTGACTCTTTGGACATTGTTTATCAGTATTCATGGCAGGGAATAGAAATCACTCAATGTTTTTAAGCAGAAAGGAATTCAATAGCAGAAGTAAGGGGCTTACAAAATTGTGCTGGAGGGATGCCTGATTGGTTCAGTTGGTCAAGTGTCTGCCTTTACCTCATGTCATGACCCCAAAGTTCTAAGATCAAGTCCCGCATCGGGCTCCTTGCTCTGTGACTGGTCTGTTTCTCTCTCAACCTCTGTAATCTCTCTCTCTTTCTCTCAAATAAATAAATAAAATCTTAAAATAAAACAAACCCCCCAAATTGTGCTGGAGAAGTTAGAGGTCAAGAAATGCTACTGCCACCCAGTGGTCAGGAAAGTGCTATAATACTACCAACCTCATAGTTGCCACTCACTCACAGGTAGCATGGGCAGAGAGGCTGTTCTAACACAAATGTCTGCGGTGGGCTGCTTATCGGCCTGCTTCACTAAATGAAGAATGGCTCCCATCTCTTCCACATTCCAAACTCCAGTGGGTGAACCTCAGTGGGAGAAATAATCTCATCTAGACAACTCATTACAGGGGTATCCTGGGGAATATAGTTTTTAGCCATACAGCCCCTGTGATATGGGGGTGAGAGCATAAGATAGAGCAGTGCATTGGTCTGAGCGCCAGAGGACAATACCAAACACTTATTTGTAGCACTTTTACGGTCTCAGAGGTTTATTGTACAACTTCAGTGTCCTGAGTCTACACCTGACATGATTCATTCTTTCTGCCTTCTCCCAGCCTTTTTCTATCATGTCTTTACAGTAATTTCCCCTAATTTAAGAAGTGGCAGCTAGCTACTTATAATTTATAATATTAATGATAATAGATTAATATTTTCACTGCTGGTGAAACATTTGCATTATTACCGAACCCTTCTGGAATCATTAATTTAACAAAGACTCTGCTGGGAGTTCTAGGCCCTTTGGCCAGCCAACATGGTAAATACATTCTTTTAGTAAGATTTTGTAAGCCTCTCAACTTAGGCTTCACATAAAACCTGCCTTCTTTGCCTCTGTCCCCAGAGGTGACCCAATGCATTATAGTATGAAATATATCAATCTCTTATTTTGATCAGGAAATTAGGAGTCGTGTTTTCTATCCTGAAAATAATAATGCACAAAATAAAAGGTATTTATTCTTCTGATATTTCTGGAAGACTAGAGAGGATTATTGTTGGTAGTATTGATAATGAAACTATCCATTTCAAAAGTGACAAAGAAGTTTGAAAGTACTTTGGAATAAATCTTTAAAATCCTTTTGTGTTGGCCCTTCCATGGTTTAGTCAGTAAGAATAATCTCAGAAATGCATCCCTTCAAAACCCCAAACTGATAATTGAGCAAATGGTTTAGAATTCCATTTTTAGAACTTGTATTTATATGCTAAGATCGAACTCTAACATGGATTAAAAATTCTTTGAAAATATCCCCAACATTGTATATCTCATAATTATGTTCTTGATTTTCTCATTGTTTGTTCTCTTGCCTATCCTTTTATCTCTATTCCTCTGACTCTTTTTGCTTGTCTCGATTGTTCACTCTAAAGATTTAAGATACTTGTTATTTTTTCTTCAGCTCGTATTTTATTGTTTAAAGGAAAATTTCCAGTGCTCAAATAGTCTATTTTTTTTTTCAGTAAATTAAACACTGCCACAAAGCTGATACTTTTGATAAGTGTAGAGCTTTTACTGTGATTGTACAGAACGCCATGGTAGGAACATTATTCGGAGCAAAACAGTCAAGATATTGTGACAGGACAAAAGAAGAGATCACAGAAAGAATATAACGTTTTTCTCCCCACCTCTGGGGAATGAAAATTTGGTGTTACTAATGGTACTGATTTTTCACTGAGATGTGCGATTCACTATTTCTTAATGAATTCTTTTTGCTAATTATTATCAGACAGTGCAAACCACAGAGGACATAAAGAAAAAAAAATAAACCTGTCTCTGAAACCAAGTAAAAAAGTCCCAGATTTGTACAGAGAGTGTCAGGAAGATGGGTATCTGTTTGCTTTACCAAATATCCCAAGTGTGATTAATATCTAGATGCAGATTTCAACTACATACGCCCATTATAAATTAATTGAAAACTGTGCTACTTACTAAACGGCAAGTAATACATGAAAGTGACTGAGGTAATGCATTTTTTATAATTTTCCCTGGGAAAAAACAAACGTCATCACTTCAATAATAATATGTTTAAATGTTCAAGGACATTTTAATGTTTTGTTAAGCAGCAAGGGCTAAGTTATTTGTGTAAGACGTGAACTGCCATGGCATTTTTATAGCATGTGTATAAAAGAGGAACATGAGAGCATCGGGCTCAACTCCAAATGTCTTAAAGGCAATCCTGTCTTATTCATGCCCGTGCCAAGTGCTGTGTGTGACACAGATTGGCCCTCCATTATTATGTGTTCAATGAAAAACAGAGCTATGATAGCAATATTAAGTAAGTTGTTCAGTATATGTGTATATATATACATATATATGCATATATATGTATTATGGTTTATCACTGGGAAAGATTTGAATAAAGATTCAATATTTATTTATTCTTACTTTGTGCCAAGAACTGTATTACTCTTTATATGCGTTATTTTATTTTATTTACTTCCTTCAACCACCTGAATATGCTTCGGGCAGAGGGAACAGATACAGTTCATTAGTAAGTAATTTTACGGCATTAAGATTCAAATTTAAAAGAGAAAGTTAGAACCCTATCACAGAAGTAATACTTACGGTAATAGAAATTGTTGTCTCATCTAGCAAGAAGCAATGGATTCTGACTGAGAAGTTGCAGTGCCTTTTAGGAAGCTTTGCTAGGGCAAGTATGTACCGTGAGTACCACTGAGGTAGTGAGAGTGGCTGCTCCCAGGGCCTATGGGACTCCTTGTTGCCGGGAGCCAGCAGGCAAGACAAGGAGTCACCTGAACGGCATAGGAAATTGATGCTGATCCCAGGGGGAGGTAAGGCTACTCTTAACAAGTGGAGTCAGTCAAAAATAAGTGTGGGACTAAGGCGATCCGCTTGGATACCTCTTGGTGCTCTGTTAACCCACTGGAACAGTGGATGGGGATGGATGCGTGCAGCAACCCTAGATGGGGGCTAATTGTCAAGAGCTCACTGCCCTCAGTAATGAAGATTTGACTCATACCACCATGGAACACCATGACCTGCTAAGGTGATAGCCAAGGGATAAGAGGAATTTGAAACAAATAGTGGAGGAGGGAAACGATGAGGAACAATGGTGGACTTGAGATCAACTACAGAGACCACTGCATGCATCCTCTGTACTATACTGGTTGTTCCCTTCCAAATTACAAAACTATCACTTTCCCTTCAGTTTCTATAGCTTCCTTCATTATCTTATCACGTATGTCTTTCCCTTTTCCCTTCATCTCACCAAATCTCACACTCCCGATCCGAATCCTTTACAGATCATTCTCCTTCCAGCTTTCCTACCTCTCTGAGTTCTAATAGCACTTACTATCTGATTTACACAATTTTAATCTCATATTGTTTGTTTGATTTATTCTTGTCTCTTGACCATACAACTTCTTTTTTTTTTTTTTTTTTAAAAAAAAGTCCTGCTTATCAACTTTCCTATTCAAAATTCAAATTATTGAAGCTACTAAAAAAATTCCCTCAGGAGGAGAGGCCCATGGGAACCATGGAGGAGATTTCCCTTGTATCCGAGTGGAGTGGAACAAAGGGTGTTCCATGGCGGCCATGAGGATGCTCCTCTCAGGGCTGGGACTGCAGGGAGCCAAGCTCCATGAGATCTCCAGCAGCTGTGCTTTGACTGTGGCCACATTTTAATGGAAGTCACACTTCCCATAGGCTGCACTTGCCGATGACTATGGCAGGGATTCAAAGGCAGGCCTGTTCCTGGGAGAAGCAGGATGTTTCTGGCAGCAACTTTGGCTGAACTTTCCTATGACCTTCAGTCAGTGATGTTTCCACCCACCCTTGCTTTTCTCTTTCCTGTGTCCTTCACTCAGGGTCAGATTTGCATCATGGTCTGGTGGCTCTCTTAGCCTCCCTTGGATTCTGTCCCATTTTCCCTCCTAGCTTGCTTCTCACAGGGCCTGGACTAACACACATACTTACTGAGTGAAACCTGTCCACTGTTTCACTGAACAGCTTTTGCTTAAGTTGGATAATGAGCTGACAGCACAACATTCTTATCTTATAAGGCTGACAAGCCTCCTATCTCCCAGAAATTAATCAAATTTTCAGGCCTTTTGAAGAGACCTTTCTAGTTTTTGCTGCTCTTGCAGATAATTATCTTAAATTTTTGCTCATTTCTTTGTTCAGTTCACTGTGATATTGGGAGGCAGAAATAGGTAACAGCATTTGGGATGGAAAAAAGAAGTAATAGTATGTTGGAATTGAATGTAAGTCTTTAAATCTTTAACATTAGTTCTAGAAATAAGTTAAACTTTGTCCAGTTTTAATCACCTCTCTTACCAAAGCTATTTTTACGTGTTATTCTCATATCTCATATCTTCTCTTTTATTTCTATTACCAAAGATATTTATTAATCTTAGCACTGTTCCTCTCTCAATTTGGATTCTTCACCTCCTTTTAAATGCTTTCACTTTCTATTTGCTTTATGTATCACTCATCTATTAAACCACATTTACTGAAATCAATTCTGTACCAGGCTCGGAATGGGGATGAAGAAATGAATGTAACATGGATTTATCCTCAGGAAACTAACATTGTACTAAATCCCAAACATTCTGGAGTTTTTTCATAGCTAGAAGGGACTTACGGAGAGTAATTCTGTCAATTTTTCAGCATGGCTCCTATTTTTGCCTTTGTTTATCTGTCCTGTGACCCAAGTCATGTAATTGTTTAAAGAAGGATACGCAACTACATACAAAGTATAGAAATCTAACAATTTTGTGTATTGTCAGATGAAAAATGAAGAACAATTTACGTAACTGCTACCCAGAGGTTGCTATAGTAAGCATATTTTCCCAATCAGGACTTTTTTTGGGGGGGAGGATGATCATAGAAAATTGCTTATTGTGAGCACTTATTAACCAATTGGACTGATTTCTTTTAAGGATAGAGTGTGATTTTGAGTTTTATCCAATTGAAACTTATCATGAAGCATGATTGCCTGTTTTAATGCATTATATACAATCAGAAAATATATGTTAATTAGGTAAATTCTGTTCAAGTATGCTTACAAGATACGAGGTTTAGAAGATCGGGCGTTCAGATTCGACAAAAACATGCTCTCAGGGGCAGGGTCTAGGGGGAAAGAAAGAAGAAAAGAATGATAGTAACATCTGCCCATGAGTGTTCCCATGAACGTCAGCCTTTGTTTTTGGTTGACTTTTGTTGACTTTAACCCCAGATTACATCTTAGAATCTAATTTTCACATTCATCTTACAGATGCAATAACTCTTTTTTTGTCAATCTGGTATCTGACTTCAGACTATGTGCTATAATTTATTGAGCTGAATCTTATTAAGGCTTTTCTGAGATCCCAATCTTGACCTGGCTATTTTTCCCCCCAAATTTTATGATTAAAAATTGAAGCATGCAGTAACATTACACCATTGAGATTCTACAGTTAATATTGTGCTGTACTGAATTTACCACATACATGCCCCTAAATATCCAATAATTCATCTTATTTTGGGATGCATTTCAATGATAGCTGCTCACATGACACTTTAGCAGGCATATCATTACCTAGATTTAATAATTCCTTTATTGTTCTATTTAATTCTTCAGAAGTAAATTTTATATACAAAAAAATTGCTCAGGGTGACTCGGTGGCTCAGTGGGTTAAAGCCTCTGCCTTCTGCTCAGGTCATTATCTCAGGGTCCTGGGATCGAGTTCCGCATCGGGCTGTCTGCTCAGCAGGGAGCCTGCTTCCTCCTCTCTCTCTGCCTGCTCTCTGCCTACTTGTGATCTCTGTTTGTCAAATAAATTTAAAAAAAATTGCTCATATTGTAAGTATTCCATCCCAGGAAAATTTCTACAAGTGCTATGTCCTGGGTAACCTAAACTGTTATGGGCATATTTCTTTCTTTGTTAAACTTCTAGTAGCTAACAGCTCATATTTCTTTCTTTGTTAAACTTCTAGTAGCTAACAGTTCATAGCTCCCAGACACATTGACATATGACTGAATTTAGCTGGGACAAGAAGAAACTTATTGGGAGATAAACTTGGTTTAAAATCAGGGTCACTTTATGACATCTTGATGGCTTAGCTCTAACCATATATTACTTTGTAATATTGTCACTTGCCCTTCAACATGGCAGTCAACCCCTCTTACCCTAGACTATGAACTCAACACTGACAGAGAAAAGCTCACTCATCTTTAATTCCTAAAGAGTAGATGAATAAACACTTTGCACTTTAAAGAATAAACAAAAGTTACATACTAATCTACACAAGAAATCTGCCCAAAGTGATAAGGTATACAAGTATATTTTGCTTTCTAAATAGATTTAATTCCTGAGATCAGATAGCAAGAGTTTGGATCACAACTTACATATACATTTGTATTTATAAAAATTTAAAAAATAGGCATTTCCATTAATTAATAATCTCCCCTAATTAATTTCCCTTAATTAATTAATTTCCTTAATTAACTAATTAATACTACCTAGTCTACCTGTCCAAATACTTCATTTAGCAGAGAAGACTATTTTGAACTCTACTGTATAACAGAGAATCAAAAGACTCATCCAGATGAGGTTATCTGCAAAATACTGACCTAAAATGGTTTGGCAACTTAGTGACTACTTGACATTGGGGAATGACTCTTCAGGATAAAAATGTAATTCCAAATTATTGGGATTACAGTGTATTTGGGAGCAAAGTGTCAAATAATGGTAGAACGAGAATTCTGGTATGTATGGGAGTGTCCATGAGAGCTGCTTCCTTCGTCCCAGCACACGCTTTTTTCTGGCATGTCCTCAGCAAAGATACCACTAGGGGTGACAAACACCCTCTGAGAGCCGTTTCGGGGTTTTATTAATTGCAGAGAGCATATGAACTAACATATTCTATTTCATGTTTTCAGATGAAATGTTGTGAATACTCAAGCTCCTAAAGTGCTCTGCCTCTTTAACTACATCATCATCTCACAATTACGTAGTTTTGCACCTGCATCGTTGTATCATACGGTGTCTTCAGAAGTCTCATCAGTGACTGCACTACTGCCAATAACCCCCTTAAGCCTCCTGCAAGGGTTTAGAAATATTAAAAGACGGCCACACCCAGAGAATAAAACAAAGGTGAAAGCAGATCTGGGCACTCTATAAATTCATGATAAGGGCCAACCAGAATTTTCCAAGAAAAATACAAATCCAGCTGTCCAGCCTTAAGCGGTCCAAGTTTAATTTAGGCCAAGTTAATAAAACTAATAAGGTTGGGGGCCTCAGTTATCAGCAGTCCTATAGAAACAGACTCCCACAAAGCCTTTTTGTAGCCTGATTCTGAGATCTTAATTCTGCTTAATCATTTACCACTAGTTGTCTGTTATGGGTCTTTCTTTCCACCTCTATGACACCTGCACTTATATGATCACTAATCCATCATTTACCTTTCTGGACTCCCCTGCCTCTTGCAGATTCTGGCTTCTAAGAGCATCATGTCCTATTGTTCTGATTGACTTCACATGCTCTGGTATGTCAGCTAACTTCTCTCTGTGATGCTCCTTTAATCTTGCTATTTTAATAGTTAACAACAAAGAGCATTTTTTTTTTTGGTGCTATCAAATAGCCATATTGAAGTGAACCATAGTAGATTCCTTTATCCATTCATTCATTCAAATATTTATTGGCCATTTATCATATGTCATGCTATGAACTCATTAGGTGAACAGACATAAAGGGGGCAGGAATCAATCTCCTTCACTTGGATAGGAGTGGAAAATGGCAGAGGAGACCTACAAATAAGATACAGAAACTCCATTTTTAAGGATGAGAAGTTTCCTACCGCTGGTAGTTATGGATAAGGTACAAAAGGGCAGTGCAGGCAGATAAAGCAGCAAGTACAAAGACATATGGTATGAAAGAGCAGAATGGATTAGAATAGCTCAGAATGGCTGGTTCAAAGCTAATGTGTAACATTGGTGGGAGGTGAGGTTGGAAAATTAAAAATAATACCAAATATTGATGTTGTAATTTGTCCTATGAATGTTACATATTTTAACCCTCTATAACAATTCCATGAGGGAAGTATACTGTCTTTAACATTACCCCTATTTTATATATGTAGAAATGCAGGCAGAGAAAAGCTAAGTAAGTTGATCAAGTTGATCAGCTAATAAACCGTAGAGCCAGGATTCCATACAGGCAGTCTGCATTTTTTCCCCTGATTTTATTTTCAAATTCAGATTTTTTTTATTAGGTAAAATGTGCATATTGTAAAATTCACACTTTCTATGTGACAGTCTAGGAATTTTGACAAGTGCATTTGCTCTTCGCCCATATGGTGGCATATATCAGAAGTTCTTTCCTTTCTACTGTAGAATAGCTTTCATTACATGAGATCCATAATTAGTTTATCTATTCATCAGTTGGCAGATATTCTTGTTGTTGTTTTGCTTTTTGATGATTATGAATAAAATTATGTTAAAGTCCCTGTCTGATAGTTCCAACATCCAGGTCATCTCTGAGGTTTTGTGTGTGTGTTTGTTTGTTTGTTTTGATTACTGTATCTCTTGACAATGGCTACATTTTTTCCTCCTTGCTTCTTCGGACATTCCATAATTATTTATTACATGCTGGACATCATGTGCAAAACAGTAGAAACTCAAGCAAATAACATTTATACTTGGAGGCAAGCACTCATTCTTTTAGGCCATTAGTGTGGGGTACTGACTCAATCGAGTCAGGTGTTGAGTCAAATTTAAATTTTGTGTTGGCTTTGCTAATCATCAGTGTACCACAGGTTGCAGTTTCCTCTGGAATTCTCTTCTGATTAGGATGTGGGTTAGAGTACCATAGAATTCCCCCCCACCACAACCCCCACAAGTGTTTCTGCTCCACACTCGGTTTTCAGCTTTCCCTGAAGGTCTGTGCCACAAGGGGGCTCTCTCTCTCTCTCTCTCCACATCTTTCCCCTAATTTAAGGCAGACCCTGTAGCTTGTAACTTGGGACCTTTTAGTCTTCTGGTGGGGGCAGAGAGATTCTCTATTGTTCAGGCCTAGCCTCAATCTTAAGCAGCTCCTATGTGCCTGAGCCTCTGGAGAGGGAGTTTCTCAAGATTGATTCCCCTTCCCCTTTTGGTGCACTCTATCTTGTTTCTGCAGCAGAATTCACACAGGGGGTGGAGGGTACATTCTGCCCCTTTCCTAGTGGTATTAGGATGGGAAATTGGGTCTTTTTCTGTTGCGCTTTCTGGGGTAAAGGGTTTTTCTTTCTGTCTTCTCCACAGCATCAATATACCTTCACCTGAAGATGCCAGGGTTTGCTGGCCCTCCTCCCCATCCAGGGTATTTAGTTTTTTGTTCCATATGTGAGGAAAATCAGGGCAGGGGTGAGGGCTTGCATAACTTTCCCTCAGTGATGGTAAATCTTCTCCTACATGTCTGCTTACTGTGGGGTTTCATGTTATTCCCCAATCTTTCTTTAATTTAAAAAAATTATTTATTTTAGAGGGAGTGAAAGAGAGCAAACAAAAGGAGGAGTAGTGGGAGGGAAAGAATCCTAAAGCAGAATCCCCCATTGCCTGATGTGGGGCTGGATCCTAAGACCCTGAGATCATGACTGAACTGAAATCAAGTTGGCCATTTAACCGACTGAGCCACCCAGGCTTTCCTCTCCCAATCTTTCTTAAGCAATAAGTGAGATCCCTGGAAAAGTGATGATGATGTATACATATTCTGCTTGAGTCTAAAGTTTCTAGAGATTATATATTGTCACACTAGACCGCACTTAGGACTTCACTGATTTTTTTTTTTTTTTTTGGTTACCTAAATTTTTCCTATCTGCTTGTATGGTGAATAATGCCTTTTCATTCCTTGCTATTTTCCACATGAGAAAATTCCTGTTCCATCTCTCTTCGGGGAAGCCTGTCTCTCTTTGGAATTCAGGCTGCTTCATTGTCTTGAAACCACAGCTCTTTGATGGATTCAATGAAACCTATGACTTTGTAGTTACTTTTCTTATTGTTGGGAGGGAGCAATGCTTATTTCAGCTTTCTCCAGCCTACTGTGCTTTTAACAATTACATACCCAAAGTAGATGGGAATTAGAAAAATTAGGACTTGCATGTATGTATTCTAATAAAGAAGTCTAATTTTATCCTGAAAGACAGCAAGAGATGGTGAAGGATGATTGATTGATTGACTGATTGATTTAAAGAGAGAGAGAGAGAGAGGCTGTGCAAGCTGGGGGGTGGGGGTGGGGTGGGACGGGGCAGTGGGGAAGGGAGAGAGGATCTAAAGCAGGCTCCATGCCTAACATGGAGATTGACACAGGGCTTAATATCACTACCCCAAGATCACGAACTGAGCCAAAATCAAGAGTTGGACACTTGATTGACTGTGTCACCCAGGTGCCCTGCGAAGTATTTTAAACAAGGGAATCACATAATCAGCTTTGGGATTTAGAAAAATAGCTTCAACAGCGGTGTTAAAGACACATGTTAGAAGCAGGAAGATCAGTTAAGCTTGAAATATCTAGGGATGAAATAATGAGGACTTGAATAAAAAGAAATGGGCTTGAAAAAAAATGTCAAGAAGTTTTTCAGACTCAGTGACCAATAAGCTGCAAGAAAGGCAGGATAAATCTAGTGTCCCTGCACATCCTCATCGACCAGTATATTTACTGAGTGTCCATTTCATTATCAAACATATCCTGGTTTGAACAGAAAATTAAATGGTATAGTCAATTTCAGCATAGAGTGATTCCAAGGTTTGCAACTTGGGCAACTGGGTTACAGTCAATAACATGACTGAAACATGCTTTAAATTGAGCCAGGACTGGAGGTAAGAGAAGGTGCTTAAAGAAACATTCCTAAATTTCACATCAGGTGCTCGTGTTCAACAGAGAGCTGGATATATGGTTCTGGAGATCAGAAGAGAGGCCTAGGGTGGAGATACAGATTGGATGATTATTAGTGGTACTGAAATTTGTTGATATAAAGGTGATTGTCCACAGAATGTAAAGTTGCAAGAATCAGGAAAGGGCCTAATAAAGAAGAAGAGTCAGTTTAGTATAGAGAATTTCCATGAAAGACAAGAAAAAAAGTTTCAAGTATGGCATGGTCAATGATGTACAATAGTTACTGAATGAAGTAAAAGGTAAATTTAAAATTAACCAATGGATTTTCCAAACCCAGATAATAGAAGAAATTGGAAACAAAGCCCTAGAAGGTATATTACACTGCTGGGGGAATTCAGAACAAGTACTCTTCAACCTGACTCTTCAACCCCTTTCCATGCCACATTATGAAAGAAATATAAAACATTATATTTGGAAGATTAATCTGTATATAGCAATGGTATATTTCTTTAGAGTATAGTACTTTTTTCTTTTTTCTTACATTTACAGCTTGATTAAAAAAAACTTGCAAAGCCACAGAACAAATAGAACTGTAATTTATGTGTTATAATTTATTCAGCTGATTTAATGTATTATCAAATTTTATGTTTTATTACAATTCATGTTATTACAAATATTCTCTGTCTCAAGTAGTATGGACTGTGCAGTTAGGGGAAGGGGTTGGTGAAGACCAGAAAAAAAGAAGGCTTTCACTAGGACCAAACGGATGAGTGTGTTTGACTATTTCATTGAATTAAAGAATGTGATTGATTTCAGAATTAAAAGTTCTATTCTAGGAGAGCCATCTCAAATTGACCTGTTCAGAAAGTTGATTTTTCAGTATTGAAGAGTCAATATTTGTCTTCAATGTCCTCTCTTACAAGTGAATTTAAAATTAGTCATCTTGTATTCCTCTATAAAGTAAAATAATTTGATTTATCTGGATTTACGGCTCTTCTTAACTGCATTTTTCTCAAGAATGAGATTTTCTTTTCTTTAAGGGTTTTTTTTTTTTTTTTTGGGCAGATTTTAAATAATACTTGTTCTTTCTCTGTCTTTTATATTTAATAACTTCAACTAATTTAGACATATCTCTATTGTTGAAGCAGGATATTGCGAGATGTCCTTTTCGCATGTCCTTCCAGGACAATAGTCTCTAATCCCCCATTTTTCTGGCAATGCAAACCTTTCTATTCATTTATTCCTTTTGTTTTGCTTTTTATTATGTTTAATGTAAACCATCTCTGACCTGTCTAAAGGCCCCTCAGGCTTCACACTTTTGGCAGTGATTTTTCTTAGCCTTAATTGTGCTCTTGACTTTGGTTTAGTTTGTTCCTATCTCCTCTGAGCTTCCAGGTTTATTATTTCAAACTATTCATTTACGTGCCAGTCATTCTTCCCTCACTCTTTGCATAAGCATTCATAAAAATATCTCTTGTTATGCTATGACATTTGCTCTTTCTCTCTCTGGGGTTTAACCTGGAAAGAGGAATGGGCTCTAATCCCTCCATTATCTTGGGAGTGGGAAGCATTGACTGTTGCTTTTACTTCATCTGTTTGTAATCCACCTGAAATACTTAACCCTCAGTTCCACTGAAGCTCTCCTGACTTTTTAGCAGTTGTTGAAGAAGCACTTTTCATTTTCACGGGTTTCTTTCTCTTTTGCTGACAACGCTTCTTTCTCTCTATTTTTTCCCACCATCAGTGGCATAGAATTAATCCTTTTTTCCCCCTTCTTCTTGTTAAAGTCCCTTTCTCCCTCCATTGTTTTTAGGTCTCAGAGGCATATCTTTCCCTGTCATTTACCTTTGCATGGGTTTCCACTGAACCTAATTCAGGGGTTCTCAACTCTTCCCCTACATCAGAATTCCCTGGGAACTTAAAAGAACATACCAGTTTCTGATACCAAAACCAGCCAAGTAAATCTGAATTGTGGGGTGAATTTAAAATCTCTAGTGAGATGTGCAACCAGGAATGAGAACCATCGATCTCCTTGTTTTTAGCCCGCTTGTGTTCTCTTACATTACTGTTTCAAGTAAGAGAACTCATTGAGGATATCGTGGCAGTGCTTTTTATTTTCCTATAAATCATATAGCACTTGCAAATAGTGCCGATAGTCTCCCCCCAAATTGATAAGACATTTATGAATCACATCATATTTCCTATCACTGGGTGAAAGCTAGGTAAGGTAGAGGAAAGCAGAGAAGAAAACTGGGAAAAAAGATAAGTAAGTGGCAGGAGGAGTCGACGGAGAGACACACAGAGAGAAGTGAAGGAGAGAGGACAAAACGTTCCTCGAAATGATAAAATCAGGCCGGGTTGCTTGTTACATATTCAGAATGATCAGAGACTCAGGGTGGGAGCTGGGACTGGGAATCTTTGCCTGAATCATTTTCAAGGTTACCCAATGTCTCTCAAAGTTTGAGAAGAATAATACTGGTCAACAAAACAATTGACAAATCCCACTAGAAGTTATCACTCTTTTAAAACCACTTTATAGCCCTCATAAACACTGGACACACAAAAAAATTCATTGAAAGGTGGTCTCTAATAAAGGAAAAATGCTGTGTGTGTGTGTGTGTGTGTGTGTGTGTGTGTGTAGGTGTGTAGACGTGCAGGTGAATGAATGTGCATCTTTCTCCCTGGAGGTCCAATTTTCTGGCACCTGTCTTGCTCCTATCTCAACCTGCTACCTTGTCTAAGAAGCCCTCCCTAGAGAGGGACTTCACTTTCTTTGGGGCATGATCATTCAGTCTGGAGATGGCTGTAGCTCTTAATAACTGGAATTCCGTATACGAAGAAGGAGAAAGAATCCTGTTTGGCCTATCGGTTTTGTTGTGGAAAATGCAGTTCATTAATTGCTCAGATGACTGTACTTGGAAACCAGTTTTCCTTCCATTTGTGCACTTTGTATCTGCTCTTTCTATGAATCTTTCTAATGGCTCCCTCCTGAACGTGTTTTAAATTTATAGATTCTTCTACTCCTGTCAATCCAATGTTATTTATTTTCTGTCTTCTAAGAGTTTTCCCCAACTTCTTTAATGTCAGTCATGTCCTTTATTGGTTTTAAATACTTTCTATAATTTTAAAGGTTTAAAATGAGAGGGAGGTCAGAGGAATGAAACCAAAATTGATCAAATATTGTATTAGTCAATAAGAAAAAAAATAAAGGAAACCACAAACATCGGATTAACATAAGCAGAAATGGAACCTATTGAGAGGATGTTAGGAAGTTTGCAGAATTGCCCTAAATCCTACAGAACCAGTTTCAGAAATCTCCAAAGCACCTGTGCTCTAGAATCAAAAGAGGCTGAGAGAATGGAAATCTGTTATTTTGAGAATCAATAGTAGGAGGGAGGCAGTCAAAGCTTTTTCAAACTCTTGGCCTATGAATCACCTCTGGCTTCACTTTTCTTTCTGCAAACATGACCCAAATTTCCAGCGATACACTCATTAATTACCACCTTAAAAAACTTTTGTATATTTAACCTTGCATTGTGTCAGCTTGCCAATCTTCAACAGTGAATCACTCTACCATCTGTTTTTCAGAATTTATTCCCAGGTTGCTAGACTTTGCTGGATAAACTTTCAAAACTATGTTGACTAAAAATTCATGCTAACTCAGTTCTGACTCATAAATTCATCGTGTTTTCCTTGACCTTCTTTTCATCTTTCTCTTCATCCTTTGTCCTAGATCATCAGGAAAGTGGACTGAGAAGACCTGATTTTAACTCCAGTTTCTGTTCTGCTTAGTTTGTGACCTCGGGAGGGACTTTTCATTTTATTCTGTCCCAGTTTTGTCTGTGACATAGGGCTAATATTTAAATTATAGGATGCTTGTGGTGATGACTAAAAGAAGTATGTGAAATTACTTCCCATCTACCTTATGCCCACATACGGTAGCTATGCTAAGCTTTGTATGAAGAGCAATCCAATATCTTTATTAAAAATATATTTACTTGCTGGTTTTTTTCTATGGGTGTGCATTTCCAAATTTGTAACTTTTTCTGGACAGTTTGAAATCTCTACTGACACCTCACACTAAAAATATCTATAATGAGCCACCTCTTTTCCTACCAAAACTTCTCTTCTTTCTGACTTAGGGCAATTCTGCTGAGTTAAGAGAGATGCTTCACTGTTGCCTCACCTTGTTGTTTCATTCCTGTTATTCTTATATCATCACATTTTTAGATCTCTTCTCTTTCACTTTGACGGAGAGCATAATATTCCATCCTATCAGTTTGGTGCTACCAACCAGAAGCTAGAAACCTTGTTTCATGCCATAATTCACCACCCAAGATGAGATACAATCCCTGAGAGAAAAAGAAAAATCTAAGTAATCCAGGCTACATACTCACTGTATTTATCTACTTTGTTCCAATAAATTCTACAACTCAATCCATAAGCCCATTAAGTTATATGTGCATAACAAATACTGTATTTGTATCTCAAGTCAGATTATATGCCATTTTACTTGTGTTTTCCTCATATGGTGATTAGAATTTCCATCTTCTATTACTTCATTCTAAAAGATGTATCTAAACTCCCAGGAGGATTATTATGGACGGTCTCTCTGCTCTCCAGTGCAGATGTCAATGTGTACTTGCAGAAGACCCCTCCATTTCTTGGAGCCCTTGCTTCAGTGTGCTAAATGTATTAAATGTCTGATCCTTTCTACCTAAAATTCTCTCAATAAAATCAGAAAAAATGATTCTTGTACACCAACTATAGAAGCGGGATTTGCTTTTCTTGTGTTCACAATTGAGGTAAAAAAAATCTGCTGCCATTGAATGTTTGGAGTTTTCTCTTGTGAGAATGCAGATGGAAGATGCAGCTGCTTTCCTCCAAATCAATTTTCTCCCATTGGTCCTTTGTTCTCTTTTTTTCCCAGAGAAATTTCTTGTTTCCTAACAGTGTATTTTCCTGCACAATCGAAATTATTTTTATACAGTTAATTCTCGAGTTTGAGTTTTAGTTTTAACACTTTAGATGACATCCAAACTTGTCTAACTTTCACGGAAATAATTAACTATATTCTTTAACCTCAAAACAGGAGTCTGGGATTTCTTGGTTGGATGCTGAAGGGATTTTGTAGACATGGGAACTCAAAGTGTAATTAGTAATTTATACAACTAATAGGTCTATTTGTCAGAGACTCAGATCCATACATTCTAAATAAGGGAAACAACTAGTGCAACTTGTTGCGTTGGAAACTTTGTTTTGAAAAGTCAAATAATTATAAATATTTTTATGAAACAGGACTGACATCATTTTATCTTTAAATAGGGTTTGCTAAAAGGCGATAGCTCAATAATACATTCACTAGTTTTGTACCAGTGCATGATGTAAATTTAAGTAGACATTAATGCAGTCTGTTTGAATAATATACATATGTAGATGTATCTTTCTCTTAAAATTGCCCCAACTTTGATTGGTGATCTTATCAGATTTTAAGAGAAAGATTGTACATATATCTATTTCCATTTTCTGCTTAGCTTGGCCTAGCTAGACATAGCAGATATAGTGTGTTGATAAGGAGGCAATAAAAATACCTTGGGAAAAAATGTAGCATGGTATAAAATTCTCTTTTGTAATTTCTGAAAATTGATTTGACTAACATGCATCTTTCTATGGGGCATTTCATACTTCAGACATAAGACTTTAGCCAAGCATGGAGGCAACTATTTAGGTCAGGGATACAGAATTACAGAGATCCATCTGGTTTGTGTTAATAGATCTTTGTATAACTTTAGGAGAATGCATTTCCTTTCTCATATTATGAGCTACACAGTATATATCCTGAAAATAATTATTTGGTTAAAAAGGTATGTATGTGGTCAGAAGAGGTAGTAACGGCTAGAAGGACATGAGCTTCAATGATGTAACATACCAGTAGTGAGCTGCCACCAGGCCAAGGATATTGGTACCGGGACAGGCCAGTCAGGCTGTAGCCTATTTATAAATATACATTGTTTCTAGGTGCTGGAGATACAGAAGGAAAAAAAACAAAAAACAAAAAACAAAAAAACAAAAAACAAAAACAAAAACAACAGACTGAGGACTCTTTCCAAGCTGCTTAACTAATTGAAGGAAGCAGATAGGAATCTGAAAATAAATGAGATAATTTCAGGTACTGAAATGTGTTATGATGAGGGTAAATAATATTAGAGAATGATGCCTGAGGTAGGATGAGCAGGAAAGGCGTTTCTGACAAGGTACACTTCAGCCAAGGGCTGAATAATGAGAGAGGGGTAGCCACGTAAAGCTCTGGGGGAGAGAATTAGAAGTAGAAAGAAGAGCAAGTGCAAAAGCCCTGGTCCAGGAAACAGTCTGGTGTGTCCCAAAGCTGAGGGAACAAGCCAGCGCCTGGAGAGAAGTGAATGAGGGAGAGAGTAGAAGGACCCAAGACCAGGAATATGGCAAGGGGAAGGTCCAGAGGACCTTTTAGGGCATGACACAGAGTTTAAACTCTTATTTAAAAGTAACTGGTAGTCACCACAGTTTTTAAAAGGATAGAGGAATGATACAATTTACACTTTAGAAAGATCATTCAGGCTGCTGTGTGGTGGATATACTCTGGGGGCAGGGCTAGTCAGGAATTTTGCTGAAGTGGTCCTCCTAAAATCCAATGAGAATTGAGAGAGGCTTGGACCAGAAACACATTAGCAAAGATAGGCAAAAGCTGCATCTTTGGAATATATTCAGAAGAAGGGATGACAGGACATAGTGATGGGTAGAAAATAGAGTGTATGAGAAAAGAATCACAACCATTCATTTCACTTCTCAGGTTTTTTTTTTTCAGAAATATTGTTTTATAAATATAAAGCAACAGCTTTCCTTCTTTCCTCCTCATTTTGCAATTTCATTCTAACTGGTTACACATCCTGTTTTCTTATTTCTTTTCTTTCTTTCTTTCTTTTTTTTTGAATATAGTTGACACACAATGTTAGATTAGTTTCAGGTATACAACAGAGTGACTCAACTCCCCTGTACATTATGTTGTGTTCCCCAGAAGTGTAGCTACCGTCTGTCACCACACAACACTGTTACAATACCATTGACTGTCTTCCCTATGCTGTGTCTTTTATTCCCATAACACTCATACCATAACTGGAAGCCTATACCTTCCTCTCCCCATCACCCATTCTGTCCCCCTCCATTCCCTTCCCTCTGGTAACCATCAGTTTGTTCTCTATATTTATAGACCTGATTCTGCTTTTTTCTTGTTTTATTCATTTGTTTTGGTTTTTAGATTCTACATATAAATGAAATCATATGGTATTTGTCTTTCTCAGTTTGACGTATTTCACTTGGAATAATGACCTCTAGGTCCACCCAAGTTCTTGCAAATGGCAAGATCTGTCCTTTCTTATGGCTGTGTAATTCTCATGTATGTGTGTGGACACATGCATGCTTGTGTACACACATACCTATGCCACATCCTCCTTATCCATTTGTCTATCAATGGACACTTAAGTTGCCTCCCTATCTTGGCTATTACAAATAATGTTGTGATAAACATAGGTGTTCAAATATCTTTTCAAATTAGTGTTTTCATTTTTCTTTGGGTAAATATCCAGTAGTGGAATTGTTGAATCATATGGTATTTCTATTTTTAATTGTTTGAGGAACCTCCATACTGTTTTCCACAGTGTGTGTATCAGTTTAGATTCCCACCAAAAGTACACAAGTGTTCCTTTTTCTCCACATCTTTACCAACACTTATTATTCCTATGTTTTTGATCTTAGCCATTCTGACAGGTGTAAGGGGATATCTCATTATATTTTTGATTTGCATTTCCCTGATGATTAGTGATGTTAAGCATCTTTTGTGTACTATAGCTTGTTTTTTTTTAATTTTTTTAAAGATTTTATTTATTTATTTGACAGACAGAGATCACAAGTAGGCAGAGAGGCAGGCAGAGAGAGAGTGAGAGAGGGAAGCAGGCTCCCTGCTGAGCAGAGAGCCTGATGTGGGACTCGATCTCAGGACCCTGAGATCATGACCTGAGCTGAAGACAGCGGCTTAACCCACTGAGCCACCCAGGCACCCTATAGCTTGTTTTTTAACTTCATTTTTTGGATAGCACAGTGAGAAACTCAAAACTAAAAAATAAGCAAATAAGGAAAGGATACTTTTCATATTATCATGACAAAACAATTTGTGTTTGATAATTTTTTGAAAGCCTATTTTGCCTCCCTTCTTCCATAATAAATGAATAATGAAGCTTAAGTATAGAACAGTTGCATACTTAGCATGTCCTATCTACATCTACATTTCTAATATCAGCAATGGAAATAGGATATTACATTCTTTTCCACGTTAAAGCTAATTGTTGGCTTGAGGCTAAGGAAACTACAAGAGAAATCATAACAGCAATTACATTTTCATGCTGACTTTTTGCCTGGCATGGTTCTTCAAACATTGTGTATTTAACTAATTTAACCCCAAACAATCCTATGATGTATTTAAAAAGAAGAAACTGAGGCACCAAGGTGGAGATACTTGTCCAAGGTCACAGAGTTGACACATGACACAGCCGATACTCAGTTTTAGACTGCCAAATCTAGAAAGCCACACTTTCCCACCGTGTACTAATATTCCTTCTCATTTTGGTGCAGTTTCAGAAATAGTGGAAGAATGACTGCTATTTCTAGCACTCTCTCTCCAACGATAAGGATAGAAGCAACACAGCCTCTTAATATCTGAGACAAGAGAAAATAACCCAAATGCTCCTGGACCTCTGATAATGGATAATATAGATAACCATTCATGCTGGCTTCCCTTGTCCTCTAAAAATAAATTTATTCTAATTTTCTAGCATGAAAACTCCTCAACATATATTTTAAAAACATAAACCTGAGTTCTGGGTGTAGAAGAAGGTGACATTACTATACTTTCTGTATAGTAATATCCTTGAAATTTTACAACAAATCTCATAATGTAAATATTATTATCTTGATGTCATGAATGGGATTCAAAAAGATTATGAACTTGCCAAGGTCATACAGACAAGGAATTACAGAGTTAAAATGAGCACTTTTGCGTACATCCAAATCCCCATGTACTTTCCAAAACAACATTCTATATGACTAGTGAATTATGAGAGCCAAAAGCACTTTGCCCAGTTTCAAATATTATACTTAAAGATATCGTATTTTACTGATGTAAATTAATACCTCAGTAATACTTTGAGGCTAAGAAAACTTTGATATAAAAGTCATTCATAGGGTCATTCCTTTTTGTTTGTTTGTTTGTTTTCCCATTTATATTAACCCTTGTGATAAGTAGCTTGAATGGTTCTTTCAGAACAAAACCACAATAGTGTAAAATGATATAAAAGTATGAAGTTGTCGATCTAAAGAGGGAAAAGCCACATAAACAATACATGTTCTACCTTTTTTTGTGATCATTAATCAAGAGGTCTATTTTTTTTTTTAATTGATACCTTTTCATCCATTCTGGTGTATGTGTTTTCTCTCCACATGACAGATTTTTTTTCTGTATTTCATCCCATCCTTTTATTTTATGAAATTCTGTTTGGGTGGCTTCTGTTCTGTGTATGTTTGTTTTCATTGCAAAGCTAGAACTCTGCAGGAACAGTAAACTGATAAACCTAGTTCAACCCTACCAAAAATGGACTTAGAAAATAACTGGAACTCAAAGGAATGAGCACGCTGTAGCTGTTCAGTGGTGAAAGGCAAGTTGAACTAGAACTAGCCAGGAGTAAATCTACTTCAGACAGGGATCTACAAGGTGTGCTCCTTGCCTGGTCTGACCATTCCGAGCACTAGTTTCTTAATTTCAGTTGGCCGGTGGCTTAAGTCTGTCTGATCCAGACATCTACCTAACTCAGTATTTTATAAAATAAAAGTAACAATTAGAAATCCTCAAAGTAACACTATGGATGGAAAACTATGTATAGTTTACATATAATTTGTATAAAATATTACTTCTGTATCTGATTTCTTGGTCCCAAGTTTAGAATTGTCTCAATTTGGGCCTGATATACAGGTATTTAAACTTCCTCTGCCATCACCCTGATATGTGCCTGGTAATTACTAAAGCATTTCTAAGCATCCTGGGATGTGATTGGAAAACACTTCCTGGAGACAGATTAACAATTTGACATCTTGGACCCAAAGAATCACTCAGGAGGTGATTTATTCACACTGTCACTGAGTATAGTTTCAAGGCTCAAGTAATGTCATGGTTCTACCCACTTGAACATTGACAGCACAGGGTTTTCTCCTGATCTATGAACTGTGATACTTTTTGGGCCACCGACTGAATTTAGGATGACTTTCAGAAATGGGGACAAATGATCAAAATCCTACAAATTTTATTTTCCTCTTCAGCCAAGTCTCATCTGGATTCCTGCTCACTCTTGTCCAGGTCTTCCCACAACAAATTTGTCTCAGCCTTCTCTGCAGAGATGGAGCTTCAATGCTTTCTCAAAGAGCTATTTTATGTCACATTATTCTCTCAGTTCAATTCCAACTATCTAACCTGTACCAGCCATTCAAAAGCCTTTTGTTTAATGCCTTGGAGAAGACAGGGAAGAATGTAAGTCAGGCTTTCTTCTTCGTATACATAAATTACAGATTTTAGTAGTTTTAGTCTTAACTTCTAATTCATCCTCCGAAGGAGATAATAAAACAAGCCAAGTTTTCCTAAAGATATTTTTTATTTTTTATAAATTTTCTGGTAAATATTATAGAATTGTTAAATAATTGTCATGTAATATGAATTATTTGGTAGAATTTTTACATAATAAATTACACATATTATAAGTCATCATACAGGGCACCTGGGTGGCTCAGTTGGTTAAACAGCCGACTGGTGATTTTGGCTCAGGCCATGATCTTGTGGGTCATGAGATCTAGCCCTGCATCTGGCTCTATGCTCTATGCAGGCTCTAAGCAGATAGGGAGTCTACTTGAGATTCTCTTCCTCTGCCCCTCCCCCACTTGCATACTCTCTTTCTCTGAAGTAAATAAATACATCTTTAATAAAGAGCTGTCATACAGTGTGGTAACTTTTGACCAATACAGTCTCCCATAAATTCATTACTACAATCTCTACATGAACATTTTGTCACTATCCCAATCTTTACTCCCAATTCCCAGATATCCATTATCTGATTTTGTTATTATAGGTAGTTTACATTCACCAATATATTACATAAATTTGATCATGAAGTATATACCTTATTTTTCCTTTCTAGAGAGAGAGAGAGAAGAGAAAGACTGGGGGAGGGCAGAGGGAGATGGAGAGAGAGAATCCCAAGCGGACTCCAGGGCCTGTCACATCCTGAGATCATGACCTGAGCCCAAATCAAGAGTTGAAAGTCTAACAGACTGAGCCACCCAGGCATCCCAAGTATATAGTCTTTTTTGTCTGGCTTCTTTCTTTCAGTATGATTTTGAGTTCATCCACATTGTTGCACTGATCAATATTTCCTTCTTCTTATTTCTAAGTAGTATTCCATTGAAATGTTATACCACAATTTGTTTATCTATTTACCCATCAATGGGCATTTGAATCACGTCCAATTTTGAAGTTTTTCGAGTAAAGCTGCTATGGACATTGATGCACAAATCTTTGCGGATTTATTTTTAGTTTTTCAAGAAACTGACAAACTATTTTCTAAAGTGCCTGGGACATTTTGCTTTCTGACCAGAAGTACATGGGACTTTCTGTTGCTTCATGTTCTTGTCAACACTTGGTATGTCAATACTTTCACTTTCAGCCATCGTACAAGTAGTGTAATGGTATTGCATTATGGTTTTATTTTTATTTTTTTAAGATTTTATTTATTTATTTGACAGACAGAGATTACAAGTAGGCAGAGAGGCAGGCAGAGAAAGAGAGGAGGAAGCAGGCTCCTTGCTAAGCAGAGAGCCTGATGTGGGGCTCCATGCTAGGACCCTGGGATCATGACCTGAGCCCAAGGCAGAGGCTTAATCCACTGAGCCACCCAGGCGCCCCTGCATTATGGTTTTAATTAGAATTTCTGTGACTAGAGGCATCTGAATGGCTCAGTTGGTTAACCATCTGCCTTCCAGTCAGGTTATGATCCCAGGATCCTGGGATGGAGCCCCGCATTGGGCTCTCTGTTCAGTGGAGAGTCTGCTTTTTCCTCTTCCTCTGCCTGCTACTCTGCCTATTTGTACTCTCTATCTCTCTGTCAAATAAATAAATAAAATCTTTAAAAAAAAAAAGAATTTCTGTGACTAATAATCTCAAAGATGTTTTTATATCCTTACTGCATATCATTTATTGTTAATTCAATTTCCAAATGTTTTATGTGTTATTTAATTTGTTGATTTTTCTTATTACTGAATTACAAAAGTTCTTCATGTATTTTGCACATAAATAGTTTGTGTGATATATATTATGAATATTTTCTTGTAGTGTGCTTTACTGTTGGTTTCTTAATGATGTCTTTGAAAGAGCTAAAGTGTTAAATTTTGATAGAATTCAATATATTATTTTCTTCTCTTTCATAGCTCAAGCTTCCTTTGTTCTGTTAAAGAAAACCTCCTATACCAAGGTCACAATGATTTCCCCCTATTTTTTTATCTGAGAAATATCTTTAGGTCTAAATATCATTTGAACTTGGGTTGATGGTCTTTTATTTGTTCTATGTAGACATTAAATTGATTAAACATCATTTATTGAAAAGATATTCCTTTTCCCCCACTGAATTATCTTGACTCTTTTGCTATAATCTAAATGACAACATCTGTGTGGGTCTATTTCTGCCCTCTCTATTTTGTTCAGTTGGCAATATATTTATCTTTTTGTCAATGGAAAATTCTTTTTGTTATGGCTTAAAGTTTTATATTAAAGTCCTTCAAGTTTTTTCCTCTTTGGGCACATTTTTTGTACTAGTCCTTCATGTGCCTTAGGTCTGTGTTCCATGTTCTCCTTGTTAGGAAGTAATAAGTTTTAGTATCCATTATTCATAATTGCAGAGCTCAAAATATTTTGAACTGCATATCTAAGGAGATTTTCCTCTCCCTTAATACAATCTGTATTTGGGGAAGGAACATTCTTTTCTCTTACTCACATACCCTTAAAATGAGCTTTTGCAGTAAGGACTTTTTATAGTTCTTGGATTTTTTTTTTTTCAATACAAATCATGTTAAATTTCTTCTTCTGGTTAGGGATGTTAAGTACAATTGATAGAGACTTGTTAAGAGTTAGAACACCTTGGACATCACCTTGGACATCACCAGAATTGCTTAAGGATCTTTGAAGAAAAACAGGATTAGACTCATGTACACAACTAGAGTTGTTGGAAGCCAAGATCAGAAGCTAAATGCACTGTTGAAGGGGATAGAAGAGGATGGAAGTGGGATACAGGTTCTGAGAACCAGGAAGCAAGAGTAGTAAGGAGCCAGAGAGAGGATAAGCAAGGAAACAAATACTTAGAGTATTGATCATATGACTGCTTTCTTTTTTTTCTTTTCTTTTTCTTTCTTGCTTGCTTTCTTGCTTTTTCTTTTTTACTTTGGGATGGTAAATGAAATGTACATTGAAAATAACAAGATACATACTATAGCTTGTAGTCATTGAGTGCACATTCTACATGCAGATATTGTTCTAAGCATTTGCAAGAAGTAACTGATTCAATCCTCTGAACAACCCAAAGAGTTCAATTTATTAAGAAGTTCATTTTGGAAAGCCAAAATAGAGACAGACATCAAATAACTCCGTCTATATCCTTAACTAGTAAGGAGGGAAAGAGTGTTGAGGAGTGTGAGGTCCAGATTTAAACCCAAGTAGTTCCAAAGTCCCATGCTATTATCCTCTTCAGGTAGGTAACCTCTTCAGACTGGATTGTAACAGATCTCATGCTGGATCTTTCTCTTTCTTTCTTTCCTTCTTAACTCTTTCTCTTTTTTTTTTTCTCTTTCTGTCTTTTTTATTAACATATAATGTATTTTTTTTTTTTTTATTCAGGGCTACAGTTCTATGAATCATCAGTCTTTCACAATTCACAGCACTTACCATAGCACATTGGATTTTTGTTTAGATTTGCTGGTAGTTCTTTTATTGTCTAATATTCCAGTAATTTTTTTGTTGGTGGTGTATGTATTAAACAATTTCAACTGATTCCAAAATAAGGCTAATTTTTATAGAGTAATAAGTCATGTAAATGTTATGGTTCTGAACAGTTTTAACCTATAGATTTCAAGTTCAGAGTCAGGCTGTTCTAAGTATCATAAGATTTGTGAAACCCCCATGCTGCTTAAATCTTACTTTTTCCTTTCTAATAGGTCTCATACATTTTTATGAGTGGATATATGCCTTTGGCCCTTTGACAACACCAAAGCTTGTGAATGCAAAATTCTATGTTGAATTTGACTTGGGTAAGATGTCTTTTGTTAACTACTGCTATACACATTCTCACACGATCGCTGCATTGCTCCTAAACTGGAGGTCTTTAAAGTTTTGTTATTTTTGTAATTTAAAAAATGTTTTAAAAATATTTTAATGCTCATTTTCTAAGAAAGCTTATTTAGGACTGAAGTGATCTTCTTTAATGGAAAATGCTGAAAAAGAAATACCCTGGACCCTGAAATTTATGAATACATAGAGATTCAAGAAAAACTCCTCAATCATAATGCAGTGTCTGAATTTTCACTATGCATGTCTATAGCCATATTTTCTTCATATTTAGAATTGGCCTTGGGTCATGAATTGGGGATGCAAATTGGTAATATCTTCTCTAGGGTTTAGTTCTTCTTTGAAAGTATTTGAACATTAACAAAGGAGAGTGCTAAAATAACTAGTCACTTATTATATTAGATATTTTTGGAAGATCTACTTTCACTCTGAGTCCTAAAAAGAGTATTATCTGTGGTTAGGAGCATGGACTGTGTAGGCAAACTTGAGCAAACTTGAGCAAACTTGCATCTGCTTTTACATATTCTCTGTATGGATGATAGTCACATTTAATTTCCACTGCTTGCAAACAAAATGATAAGAATTATGAATAATAATAGCCATAATGATAAAGCTTTACTTATCACTTAACATTTATTTATTTATTTATTTATTTATTCATCTATCTACTTATTTATGTATTTTCAACGTCACAACAGCATAGTTACTTGGGCAACACTGTAAAATAAAAAAAAGGGGGGGCGCCTGGGTGGCTCAGTGGGTTAAAGTCTCTGCCTTCAGCTCACGTCATGATCCCAGGGTCCTGGGATTAAGAATCACATCAGGCTCTCTGCTCCATGGGGAGCCTGCTCCCCCTCCTTCTCTCTCTGCCTGCCTCTCTGACCACTTGTGATCTCTGTCTGTCAAATAAATAAATAAAAATCTTAAAAATTAAAAAAAAAATTGAACTTAAAGAGGAAAAGAAAAAAACTCATCAATTTGACTAGATCGCTACAGAGCATAGAACAGAGCCAAGATGTGGATCAAGGCTTGTCTGACTCAATATCATTTGATATAGATCTTTTTCGTTGATTTAATATAGGGCTGGGAATAATAAGCACCAGAAGTGGAATTACCAGGAAACTAATAAAGCTGGACCCCTCAATTACATGGACACCTTTCAAAGCTCTGTACCTGAACTTGTGTTTATACTTTTGCATTCCTTTCCTTATGAATGGCCCTACAAATCATGTAAGTTTTAGGCCTCGCTGAACCTGGATCTACCTCAGCTAGTCAAGCATAAATGTAGCTCTTATTATTGCTAGCATCTACTTACTGTTGCTAATTATTACAATATTCATGGAGCTTGTTAGTGCCGAAGTTGCAACTTCTCAGCTACCCTCTTCTCTGCTTCTTGTTTGTCAACAACATGTACCTTTTGTTCATTCTTTGTTTGCCTGATGTTCTCTGTAAGGCTTCCCACCTATAGGCTAACTTAAACATAGATATGTATATAGAAGGCTTTGTCACATGTGAAGTGCAAAACATATATGCGTTTTTATCCCTGCTATCATTAGGCAGGTGCTTTCAAGGAGTGAGAAGACATTCTAGAGAGACATGCCCTCTATGTGCCTTTCCGATCTCACTCTTCACTGCCTCTACAGTCCACCATTTGTGATACTGAATGAAATACGAAGTGTTCTATAAATACAGCATGACCTTGAAATCCATATAAGAGCAATGATAAATACATTGAAAGTCATTATCATTATCATCAGGACAATAATTATACCAGAAACTGATTATTGATGCAGTCCTGGGCTAAATGTATGACCTACCTTATTTGATAATTACAAAACCTTGTGAGGTTGCAATTTGATTCCCAATATATAGAGAATGAAACAAAGTCTTGGTGGGATTAAATGAGTTATCCAAGGTCATATAATAGGTGCAAAGTCAAGATTAGAATTCAAATCCGTGACCCCAAATTCCTTGATCTAATCTCCACACTCGGATGTCCCTCCACCCAACATTACTCAGACCATCAGTATCTTGACTCTGTTACATTAAATATGGGTATAAATAGCAAACTGATTCGGGGGGGAAACCTCGAAAAACTAAACTCTTTATGTCTGAAGTATTCAGACAAATCATGGAGTTAATTATATATTCTAAAATTATGCAAATGATCTTTTTAGTTGTGAATTAATCAATGTTAATCACTTGAAAAATAGCTTGTAATTTCTTTTTTTTTTCCTAGAGATATGCCAAAGTAGTTGAAATTCTCTTAGTAAGCTTCCTTTTTTAAAAATTCCTTTTTTTTTTTTTTTTCCTGGCAGATGAAGACTACTTGAGTTATTTTGGTGTTGAGCAACAGTCACAGTAGGTGATTAAATTAGAGGCAGGTGTAAAACCCCTAAGAGTTACTGGGACTCAGTTTTTTGATCACTGGGGTTATGGATCAGCAGTAAATTTCTGACACTTGAATGCTTTTGTTTTGTGTAAGGGGGGATAAATTAATGTGACCTGCTATTTAGAAAGAAGAGTTAATAAAGGAATAAAATGAACACTGGATGAAGAAGAAAGATATAGTTCATCTGCTTATTTGAATGCAAAAGAGACACATTCTCAGCTGTGGGTATTTCAAGTGCACCTTAAGCAAAATGCAAGTAACGCAAGTAAGGCAAAAGAATGGGTGATTCTCTTATCAGCAAACACTAAGCCTAGTAATTCCCATTCATTTTCAGAAGACCTCACTCTCCTGATGTTATGAAGGTCCTCTGGTGAATGGAGCTATTGACTTTCAAAATTTTGTAAAACAACAGAACTGCAGTGATATAGGACATGGGAAATGCTTCAAGTCCATCAAGAAAGGAAGAGCTGACCCCTGAACTTCTGGGCAGCTCAGGTGGCTATAATTTATTTTTCAGATAAGGTTAGAGATGTATTTTCAATCTGCAATTTACACTACCAGTATGTATTTTTTTCTCCTCAGTAGTATATCAAAGTACCTGAGAGAGCTGAATATCACAAACTATAATATGTTACTTCTAAAATTGATTGCTCTTAGGCACCTGATGGTTTTTGGCATGTCTGATTTCCCCCATTCACATCCAAATACTGCATTAATTTTTTTTTTGAAAAAAGTTTCTGAAATGTAAATCTTTGTTTCATTTTATGGTTTTTATGATCTATGGTTCATAAATTCAACAGATTTATATGGCTGGAAAAGCAAGATTAATTGTTAGCCAGATATGGCTGGGTTTCTCCACTGGGTACTACTAAACTGGTGTACCTAGAGTTTGATTCTTTGTGGATCAGAGTGAATCATACTGATGGACCTGCAAATTAAGTTTCATATCCAGAACCTAATAAACTTACAATATTTTGGAATCCTTTTTTCTCAGGGTGGCTAAAGATAGGAAGTCTTTAGCTGTCAAACCCAACCAGCTCAAGTACATTTATTTTCATATAAAATCTTACATGAATCTTTAAAATAATTTATTGGTATATTAATATATCAGAACATCTTTTACCCTGTAATCACAGGTATGTCTAAAAAACCCCAGTGCATTTAGGTCATAGTTATGTACACAGTTATAATGGATAAAATAAAATTCAAGTTTTTCAAGGTAAAAGCTCATGAAAAGATTTTGATTTTGTAAACAAGTGGTTCAATACATATTTTTGAGTACTTAATAGTTTCCAATACTGACAGAACTTTGGTTCTTTTATTGTGTTGCATGGTAACGTGTTGAAATTCTTTAGTGAGGAGAACTACATTTTGATTAAAAAATACTATCAAAATGAATTATAATATGATATCATTAGAAACATCTAGCTGTGTTTTTATTTTTAAAAGGCACATATTACAGAAGTTACGTATAGATCCTCAATAAATCCTTACTGATTGAGGCTTGGTAACAAAAGTTTATTTAATAACCAAGGAAATCAAATTTCATCATTTTGAGGGCACACAGAAGAATAGAGAGATGGGTGCTATATTTTCCCAAAGCTAGTTAGACTAATTGATTTTGTAATCCAAAATGTTTACCAATTATTTCAACTTTGTTTGGGATGACTGATAAAAAATATTATCCTAAAATGAGGAGGCAGAACATGGGATGTTTGAAATCTTCACTTCTCATTTATTATATTACAGTCATTTAATTTTCATTTATTATATGTAGAGAGATTTACTTCTTGTTTTGTTGACAGTTGGTTATAAGAATAAATGAAATATAAGGACTTGCTGTGAAAGTATTTATGGAGACTTTTCTGGCCCTTAGAGGTTGAGTTTTGTTTGTTTCACAACTGACTCCATTACCAAACCTTCTGACCTTGTCTCTATGCCTATCCCAGACACCTAGATTCACTACCCAAAGGCAAAACTCAGCCTTGTCTAATCACATCAAGGGTGACACTGTGAAGTACACACTAGCTTCAAACCTACTTTTATTTCTTGGAAATGATATACGATAACCAGCTCATTCTGATTTACCTGAACTAACCCAGTTTTAAAATAGAAAATTCCACTCTGGACAGCAGACCAGAAGGTTGGTCACTGTAGGGTATTCCAGTTCTAATATTCCTGATTTGTAAACACTCTATATACATACACTGTTATTCAGGTACTCTATCTTTTCCAAACATTCAGGGATTCAGGGGAATATTTTTTTTAAGTCTCTCTGTATGTAAAAAACAAAAGTACCAATTCCCTAGCAAGTTTTGTTGCACACATTTTTATCTGAGGCATAGAAAAAGAATTGTAGTTACTTGATGTTTCTCTAACTCATGTTCCTCCTTAGTGGTTGGGCAAGGATTTTCTCCAAGATGCTTTCTGGGAGAAAATGTTTCCTAGTAGTTTATGTCTGGGGGGCAGTCATGCCTAGCCTATATGAATCTTCACTCCGGGTGGGTCAATGAGAGGTCGCTCTGTCAATAAAACTCACTGAGGATGTTTGGCCACACTTTCGTCACCTTAGACTCAGAGCCTCAGTCCCTATGTCTGAGTCTCACACTAAGAATAAATACTATTAGATGCATATCTTACTTATTTTCTTTGTCTTCTGTTAAGTGAGTGTAACGCTATGCCCATCCACGTTCTCTTGAGTCCAGATCACTTACAGCTATGGTCTCTGCCACATTGCCTGACCTTAATTTTGGAAGAAAGGAAAGAGATTGCTTCAAAGAAAAAGTGTACTTCAAGACAGATCTTTAGTCGCAAATGAAAGTTTAACATAGTGACAGAGACTGCAGATTGAGCACCTGAGCATTAACTGTTCCTGTGGGCACAAAACTAGGTCATACTTTCCAGTCTCCATTGCAATTAAATGTACTTATGTGACTGAGTTCCAAGCAAAGGAATGTGAATGAAAGTGACGTCACTTCCAGGACTAGTCCATGAAAGCCATTTACCATTCTCCATGTTATTTCCGTTCTTTGGCTTAATGCAGATGATCATAGCCTTCTTGAAATTCACGTGTTGAAGATTACAGAGCCACAACATAGGGGCATGGGTCCCTAAACAAATGTTTGAGGGAAAGCTGCCTTAAAACAAGAATACCCACAACGAATTTTCTGAGTGAGAAATACATTTCTATTTTGTCAACTTATTAAATTTTTGACTTTTGTCTATAAGGTACCCAGTTTACTTTAAATAATACACATAGCCCTTAAAGGAAGATTCTAGAACCAGGCTGCTAGAACTCATGTGGTCTTTTAACCTTTTTTGTGCCTTAGCTCTCTAATTGTCATCGTTTCTCCATTTTTAAAACAACTTTATTGATATATAATTCATATCCCACATAATTCAACTATTTAAAGTGAACAATTCATTGGCCTTTTGTATATCCAAGGAGCTGTCTGTTGATCACCAATATTAGGGTTTTTTCCCCTCTATTTCTGAGGGCTACCACACTCATAGTAGTTTAGGAGTTTGTTACAACTATGACCCCCAATTCTAAATTTTCATGTGCAGCCACTGGATTCCCTCCTAGGATGTCTATGAGTTTTTAGCTCTAAAAAACCAGCTGTTAACCATTCAGCCTCAAGAGACCACTGTTTTATCAAGTGAAGTGGGTCAGGGTTCTTTGTTTCTTCTTCTTGCTTGTCATTTATATTTTGCTATCGTTAAGTCCTTTTTTTTTGAACCCCTCCCCTGGCTTCATTGAGATATTATTGACGTATAACATATGTAAGTTTAAGGTATACGATATGATGATTTGATACATACATATATTGTAAGACGATTACTCACAATAAGGTCAGTTAACACCTCCATATCTTTGCATAATTGCCATTGTTTGGTGTATGGTCATGAACATTTAAACTCTACTCTCTTAATAACTTTCAAGTATATATTTCAGTATCATTAATTAGAGTCCCCATGCTGTACATTAGGCTTCTGGGACTTCTTCTCATAGCTGGGAATTTGTACCCTTTTGTTAACATCTCCCATTTCTCCCAACCACCAGCCTCTGAGAAGCACCATTCTATTCTCTATGAGTTTGGCTGTTTTAGAGTCTGCATGTAAGTGGGAACATAGAGTACTTGTATTTCTAGCTGACTTATTCTCCTAACAAAATTGTCTCATATTCATCCCTGTTGTTGCAAAAGACAAGATTTCTTTCTTTTTTTGTTGGTGAATGACATTCCATTGTATGTGTATACATTTTCTTTATCCCCTCATCCCTGGTGGGCACCTAAGTTGTTTCCATGTCTTGGATTTTGTGAGTAATGCTGCAATAATTACAGGATACAGATATCCTTCCAAGTGTTTTCATTTCCTTTGGATACATACCCAGAAGTAGACTGCTAGATCATATGGTAGTTCTGTTTTTAAATTTTGAGGAAGTTTCATACTATTTTCCATAGTGTTTATACCAATTTACATTTAGGATAGGGACTATCCCTTCAAAGTGTCGACCATGATATACTAATTTTTCCCTTTGAAGAAAAACTCTGATTTCTTAAAGAAGTTTTGATGGTCAAGGATAAATTAATATCCAGCTTCCAGCTTGAAATTTGGCAACTGATTTATTCGTTCCAGTAAGTCATAAAATAAACTTCCTTATTTCTCTGAACCACTTAATATAAAGTAATTCAGTCTCTGCCAAGGTTGTAATTCTACTTTCAGAGTAGTTGCAACAACTTTTCTGACAACTAGGTAGCAGTCCGAGGATTATGCATGCAATAAAAGGGAAGGTGAACTCTTGATGTCACACTTAGGTTGTGATTTAAGTTCCTATTTCTAGTTGTTATCTCAAAAATCTTAGAGGAGTAAGCCAAAAGTCCAAAAGATCTTCCTCGCACAGACTGATACAGCCTTGACTCAGGGTATATGGCTTTTCCCTGAATTCAGCCCTTGGTGACCCCTAGGCCTCATGCATTTTGCAAGGTACCATTCACATAAGGATATGTGGTGGCTTACTTAAATCCTCCACTTTCATTTTACTTTCTTGGCTCCCTCGGTGTCTCCATCCCTGAATTCAAATAGACTAATCTGCCTCTAGACTAATCTTGCCAGAAACTCTTTCTCAAGTATATAGTGAATTTTATGGTTTCATTGAATATTTGAAAGAAGTGGTAGCAGGTAGAACATCTCGCAGAGTGTGTTGATTCTTTCCTCTACTTAACTCTGAGTTTCCTGGCACATCTCCTCTTCATGGTTTACATAGTCCTGTGGCCATCTAAAAGCCCCACTCCTGATATGGAACCCTCCATGCTTTACATAATACTAGGATTTGCATCAAGCTTGTGCACTGCTGTGTGTAAGGGCCTACTCAGCCACAATGACTCCATCTTGGTTAAGCAGTCATTTTGTTGTTTATGCCGTAAACTTAAATTGACCCTCCTCCACCATAGGAACTTACTGAAGACAAGTCCAAGAAACCAGCAAAATGTAGTCGGCTAGTTCCTGATAACAGAGACCAGAATACAAGGATGAATCAGGCCAGATGGAAACATCTAATCAGTAAAAAGCACATATGCAACCTCCCTAACCACCAGAGAATGTAAACCCCACCTTTTGGCCATCAAACTTGGGCACCAATTCTGACCAGAGTGAAAGGCTAGTTCAAACAGCTACTATAGGGTAAACTGTAATTCAATAGGCCACCATGTGGCCTAACATGACTAAATCTTCTCAGAAAGTACTGTTTATAACAGTTCCTGGTATGGGGTAAGCTTGAGTAACAAGTCACCAGACCAGATGGAACTAGCCAATCAGCAAGAGACACACGAACGTGGTGGGTTGGGATAACAAGATGTGGGTTGCGCTTCTACCCCATAAAAGGTAGCCTGTAAGATTGGGAGGGGTTGCTCTCTTTAGAGGTGGCCCTGACCGGTCAGTCGATTCTTGATGCTTGGCCTGAATAAGGCTTTGCTTGACCTTTGCTTTATATCGGCTTCGTTCCTTTGATAATGGACCCCAACACTATGGATTACCCCTAGAGGCAAACTTGCAACCAGAAAGATTTTTCAAATGTCCACATTCCCCACCCTTTTCCAGGAAATTCTAGTGGATAAACTTTTCTCATTCTCTTTACAAAATAAATAACCATCACAGAAAGGCCAGAGAGTTTTCAAATATTTTGAATAAACCTCATGTATCATAGATATCCAATAATAAAGAAACAATGAACCAGAGACCTACAACGTGATGTGATTTAAAAGTTTAATAAGATTTTTGATTTATGTCAAAATACATTGCATGTCAAAAGACCAGTTTCTGGATTGTGTTACTTTTATCATGATGAAAAATACCATTAAATGTGTCATTGAAAATTAAGTAATGAAATGATTTGACATATGAAAGAAAATCTTAAAACAGTAGTTTTCCTTCCAGCTGTCACAACTCATTTAGATACCAATTGTCTACAATTGCAAATCTCTGAATCAAAATGTCAGCAAATGGCTGCCTGTGGTGGGGAAAATGTCTCTAAGGTGAATATGAATATTGATTGCCAGAGCTGTATCAAGAAAGAAACCCATGATTGGTTTGTTCTTTTATTAGATTAAAGATATGCACAGACATTGGAGAATTTGGCAGAAATAAAGACCCAAATCTAAGGCATCCTCAAGAACATTTTTAGTGTGATACTATTCTGAAAACATTTTTCCCTTGCCCATGTATTACATCACATATGCTCCATCAGTTTTTTCAACATACTTCTAGAGACACTGCCACTATATCTGGACGAAGAAGGAAAAGATAGGAAAGGAATATCTCCTTTTTCAGATTGCCCTCCCTGTCAGTATGTCATGGTCTTTTTATCTCATACACAACCTATTATGTGTTAAAAAAAAAATGTCATTTTTTAAGACATAGTTTTATAGAAGAAAACAACTGGAGTGTTTGATAATGGTCCTGACAAATGTCAACAACTTCTTTAGTAATTACTATGAACTACAGAGATACCCAAAGGATAGGTAGTTTGAGTCAGAGGTACTTGAATTCCTTATAATAAAAAAATACAACAGGGGGCTCCTAGGTGGCTCAGTGGGTTAAGCCTCTGCCTTCGGCTCAGGTCATGATCTCAGGGTCCTGGGATTGAGCCCCTCATTGGGTTCTTTGCTTAGCAGGGAGCTTACATCTCCCTCTCTCTCTGCCTGCCTCTCTGCCTACTTGTGATCTCTCTCTGTGTGAAATAAATAAATAAAATCTTTAAAAAAACCCAAACAATCAAAAATCTTTAAAAAAAACCCCAAATGACATGTTAAATAAAGATATGGAGAATATTCCATATATATGTAAAAATATATAAACATTATAAGCTTTTTAAAAATAATAAAATTAGGAAATCATGATTTTTATTTTTTTATTTATTTGAAAAAGAGAGAGAGGGAGAACACAGAGGGAGAGGGAACAGCAGATTCCCCATTGAGCAGGGATTCAAACTCAGAGCGCAATCCCAGTACCCTGAGATAATGACCTGAACAGAAGGAGGTGCTTAACCTTGACTGAGCCACCCAGCTGCCCTAGGAAACCATGATATTATAGAAACATAGATTAAGTTAGTTTTAGACGTTTTTATATTTTATGATATTAAGTAATTAGATACTAGACAAAAACAGTTTGCTCTTATTTTCAAGTATAGAAAAACATTGTTGAGATAGATTTGTTATTGTAAAATGAATGATTAAAACATAAACCATAGTAATGCTGGATTTTTCCTGGCATTTGTTTAAATCTATGATCAGAAGATTATAATTCTGAGTTGGCTGTTGAGGGGGTTTTTCACATTGGAGAATTCCCTTTTTGGAAGCAAATATTTCTCATATCCATGGGAAATAGAATATTTCTAAGTACTAACATTTCTTCCTCCAGTCCTTCTCTGATTAACACTGGGAAGCAATACATTTTATTAGCTGCTAATAGTTCAAGATAAAATAAACAAACAAAAACCAAAACCTGTCTCCATAGAGAGCTCTATTGTTCTCTCTCTTCCTCCCTTTTTCTGTGTAGCACCTATGGGATTTACAGGAGACCTATGCCCCAAAACACATGATCCTTAGAGAATTTTTGCCAGATTTTCTCTCTTTGACACAAAGGGTAATTAGATATTTGAATCTCTAAAGGCCTTTCAGGATGCTGTTGTAGTGGCCTGAGAGTTGACCCCCACAGATCTCAGA
This sequence comes from Mustela lutreola, assembly GCF_030435805.1. NCBI lineage: Eukaryota > Metazoa > Chordata > Mammalia > Carnivora > Mustelidae > Mustela > Mustela lutreola. The sequence continues at coordinate 77,275,406 of NC_081295.1, forward strand.
TCAAAGTCCCTGGATCTTATATGTTAACAGATGCTTCTGCCCATATGATTAAATAAAGAGTTCTGAGATGAGATTATCATGGATTATCTGGTTAGGCTTTAAATGACATCACATATTTAAAAAATGAGGCAGAGAAAGAGTTGATACACACACAGAGAAGGCGATATGCAGTTGGAGGCAGAGAACACAGTGATGCAACTAGGCCAAAGAAAACGGGCTTCTACCAAGAGCTGGAAGAGGCACCAAGAAAATTCTCCCAGAGCGCCTCCGGACACAGCCTGACCTGCCATGACTTGTTTCTGTCTAGTGAAACTCATTTCAGGCTTTCGCCCTTCAGAATGGTAAGAGACTAGGTTTCTGTTGTTTTATACACACAGTTTATGGTAATTTGTTACTACAGCTCAAGTAACTAATATACCTGTCATTGATCAAGTTTGGTGTAATAACTATATAATTAGGTCATATTTTTACTAATCAAATTTCTGCAAGCAGTCTACTGTGTTTAAAGAAAAATATTAGAGAGAAATTGTGAAACTGAATTAAAAACACTAGAATAAAATTCCATTCAGCTTTTATCAAACCTAACCACAAATGGCCTAAGAAGTTTGGATATAAATATTTGCTTTTGCTCAGACCATGTTTTAATTTTTTTTTTTTAAGATTTTATTTATTTATTTGACAGAGTTCACAGGAAGGCCAAGAGGCAGGCAGAGAGAGGAGGAAGTAGGCTCCCCGCTGAGCAGGGAGCCAGATGCAGGCCTGGATCCCAGAGTCCTGGGATCATAACCTGAGCTGAAGGCAGAGGCTTTAACCCAATGAGCCACCCAGGTGCCCCGAATTAATTGGTTTATAATAAAAATAATTACACATGAACAAAATATTTTCCCTGGAATTCACAAATGATTTTGTTCCAAATGAGAAAAAAAAAATTAAGAAATCAAAAACAATTTAAAAAACAAAAATGGATAACTCAGGAAAAAAAAGAAACAGTTAAAAAATGAAAAGAATAATCACTATAATTACTCTTTGAGAAAATATAAATTAAAACATTTCAGTTTTTCAAGCAAGTTAGCTATGATTTTGTTTTTTAATTATAAAACTCCACAACAGCAAATATGTCATGAGGCAGACCCTCTCAAACTCTACTTATGGGAATATCACTTAGACCAACATATTTAGAAAGTTATTTGGCAATAATTCTTAAGAGTAATAAAATATTTATACCCCTTGACCTAATAATTCTACGTCTGAGAATCTTTCTTGAAAGAATAATTTAAAATGCAGATGCTTTTTTGCTCAAAGATATTCATCACAGCATTATTTGAATATTAGAACTTTGGAAATAACTTTATGTGCTCCCGAACAGGAAAAGAGGTATGATATGTTACATTGATTAATTGATTGGTTGATTGTTGGGTGTGGCATATGGATTAAAATTTTGTTAGAACAAAAGGAATAACTGGGGTAAAGATGTGGCTATTAGGAATAGAGGAATCAACATAATAATATCAGAAAAGGAGCACAGATGTACTGTGGGGCTTTGCAACGAGCATAAGTGACTAACTATTCATGTCAAGTTAAATAAAGAACCCCAAATATGTCCACAGCCTAATCCCTAGTACCTGTGAAAGGTAACTTTATGGCAAAAGGGACTTTGGGGATGTGATTAAATTAAGGATCTTGAAATGGGGGGATTATGTTAGATTAAGCAGGTGGACCAATCTAATCACAAAGGCTCTATAACACGGGTGAGAATGGATTCAGAGTCAGAAAGGACAGGTGATGATAGAAGTAGTGATTAGAATGATATGCTTTGTAGATGGAGGAAGGGCCACCCATAAATCAAGGAATACAGACAGCCACTAGATGCTGAAAAAGTCAAGAAAACAGACTCACCTCTCAGACCTTCCAGAATGAACCAGCCTTTTCAGCATCTTGACTTTAGCCTCGTAGAACTGATCTTGGACTTCTGTCCCCGCAAAATGTAAGATAATAAATTTTTCTCGTTTTAACCCACCAACTTTGTAGTAATTCGTTATAGCAATATTGTGAAACTAACATGACATATACACACACATGTGCGTAAAATCTTTAATATGAAGATTTTTACTGGTTAAATTTTTTTTGTATTTCAGTATAGTTGACAGACATCAGTTTCAGCTGTATAACCTAGTGATTCAACTTTATACATGGTACTGTGTTTGCCATAAGCGTCGCTGCCATCTGTCATCATACAACACTATTGCAGTATCATTGGCTATGTCCCCTTTGCTGTGCCTTTTATTCCTGTCTTACTCATTCCATGACTGAAAGCCTATATCTCGCTCACCCTCCTTCACTCATTTTGCCCATCCCCCACCCCCGCCTCTCTGACAATCGTTGGTTTATTGTTTGTATTTAGGTCTGATTCTTTTTGTTTGCTTGTTTATTCATCTGTTTTGTTTTGTAGATTCCACAAGCGAAATCATATCATACAGGAATGCCATAGGATCATTAAGTATATATAAAATTATGTTGTGTGGGACGCCTGGGTGGCTCAGTGGGTTAAGCCTCTGCCTTCAGCTCGGGTCATGATCTCAGGGTCCTGGGACTGAGCCCCACATTGGGCTCTCTGCTCAGTGGGGAGCCTGCTCCCTCCTCTCTCTCTGCTTGCCTCTCTGCATACTTGTGATCTCTATCTGTCAAATAAATAAATAAAATCTTAAAAAAAAAATACATTGTGTAAGATTCCACTGGAGAGGATAATCCATGTTGTGAATACAAAATATGTATGATGGTGGCCTGGAAGGTCAGGAAGCAGGTAGAAAAGGCAATGAGTATTATGTATAATGATCCCTGGGGAATCTGAAAATGTGAACGAGCTAAGTCATGTAGAATGAAGTGTCCAGATTAGGCACTGAATAAATAGCTGCTTAAAGTGTACAAATATTTTCAGTGTTTTCATGACTTCGTAGAGGCCATGACAGCCTAAAAAGCCTACATAGTAAGCACTTCATAAATTGGATTGTTTACAAGACCATGAAAAATAGGATTATAAAGTGATTATATCAATGATTATTTTATTAAATCATTAAACATCAAATGAAAAAGCAAGAGACAAAATTTATGTACGAATGATCTCAACTAAATTACAAAATGTTTAGGTAAAATACTAAATAGAAAATGTAGCAGTAGTTCTCACTGAAGTATGAGATTTATCAGTGATCTGCTTGGCTACTTAATTATATATTAGTTTGTTTCCCCAATTATTTAACATTCATATGTATTTTATAGTCAGAAATTATGAATCAGTAAAGCATTCAAATAATAGTTAAGTTATATTTGTGCCCAGATTTCTACAAACACACTTGCATTATAATTAACATCTATATTGAGAGAGAAGATTATGGTAGAATTTATTTATTTATTTATTTATTTATTTATTTATTTATTTTAAAGATTTTATTTATTCACTTGACAGAGAGAAATCACAAGTAGATGGAGAGGCAGGCAGAGAGAGAGAGAGGGAAGCAGGCTCTCCGCTGAGCAAAGAGCCCGATGCGGGACTCGATCCCAGGACTCTGAGATCATGACCTGAGCCGAAGGCAGCGGCTTAACCCACTGAGCCACCCAGGCGCCCTGGTAGAATTTATTTTTAATCAACTTCCATGAAAATGACTTTATAGTTACAAACAATGGATATCTTAGTAGTCTTTCTCTAAGGAAAGTTGGAGCCTCCGTCATCTGAAAACAAAGGATACAGCAAAATTTTAATAATTAAAGCATAGTAAATTACTATGTGCCAGATGCCAGTGTCCTCTTATTTCATATGGTAACTTGTCTAATCCTCAGGACAATCCTATGACTGTCATAACCCTCATTTAGCAGATGAGAAAACTGAGTTGCAGAGAGATTGAATTATTTATTAAAAAATTTATTAAAACTGGGGTGCCTGGGTGGCTCAGTGGATTAAAGCCTCTGCCTTCACCTCAGGTCATGATCCCAAGGTCCTGGGATCAAGCCCCTCTTTGGGCTCTCAGCTCAGTGGGGAGCCTGCTTCCCTACCTCTTTCTCTGCCTGCCTCTCTGCCTACTTGTGATATCTGTCTGCCAAATAAAGAAATCAATCTTTAAAAAACATTTATCAAAACTTTTTAAAACTAAAACTAAAAAAGTTTATTAAACGATTTATTAAAAATAATCAATGGTAGAGTCAGGATTCAAAAACTGGCACAGTAGCTCCAGAGCCATGCTTTAAATCTCCTTATTTCTTAACTGTAAAATCTTTGCAAGTACAATTTTAGAGTGAAAATTCAGGAGAATATGGGGTGCTTGAATGGCTCAGGCAGTTAAGCGTCTGCCTTCGGCTGGCTCAGGATTCTGGAATGGAGACCCATGTTGGGTTCCCTGCCCAGTGGGGAGTCTGCTCCTCTCTCTCTACCCCACTCATATTCTCTCTAGCTATCTCTGTCTCTCTCTCTCAAAAAATAAATAAAATAGTAAAAAAAAAAAATTTAGGAAAACAAGTTGTATTTTTCAGTTATGAAACTTTGTGATATATGTTAATTTTTGGTGCTTTGTTTCCATATTAAACATGCAAGTATTAAATAAGAGTCAGTTTTGTTTTTATCAGTAAGAAATTGTATAAATATATATATTATATAAAGATAAACACACATTGTATATTTCTTTTCATTTATTCATTTATTTTTAAAATTTTAGTTATTTATTTGACAGAGAGAGAGATCACAAGTAGGCAGAAAGGCAGGCAGAGAAAGAGGGGAAAGCAAGCTCCTCGCTGAGCAGAGGGCCCGATGCGGGGCTTGATCCTGGGACCCTGGGATCAAGACCTGTGCCGAATGCAGAGGCTTAACCCACTGAGCCACCCAGGTGCCCCACATTATACATTTCTTGTATCTGCTTCTTCCTACTGGTCATCATTTCAGAGTATGTCATAAAATACTCTGCATGTGCACCTCTAAGCGCCATCTGTTTTATTAGAGAACCACCTCTGCAAAAGAGTGTGTACCTGGGTGGAACTTACACATGTTGTGCAAATCAGTTTCTCAGCCCACGTATTTAGGAATGGGACTCAGTATACATGAGATTTTAAAATCTAAGAACATTGGGCCCTTTGGGGCTATCATGCTTAGGAGAATAGATACCGCCAGTCTGCTGACAAATTAAAAATCAGGAGGTGAAGAGAACCCACTACCAAAGGCTCTTGGGAAGCAAATGGGATGCAGATTTGGCCCCACCAGCACCCCAACCCTCCTTCTCAGCTTTGTGCTCGAAAAGCTTAAGAAAGTGGCTTGGAATCCTTAGGATAAATCCTGCTCTTTGAAACTGTGTGGGGTTCTTGTTGCTTGCATCTAAATGATCCCAGATTGAAACAATTATATTGTGAAGAGGAAATGTTTATTTTAAAAAACTATAAAAAGAATTTTGAAACAATTCCCCCTTGCCAGCCATCTAAAGCAATTCAACATTTTGTTTTAAATTGCTTTAGCAAAAAAATTAAATAATATGCCTAAAGATAACTTGGGGGTTTGTCCATTGTTTAGTTCTCATTCAGGGAAGTCACAGGCATACATTTTGTTTTTAGTACATTTTAATATGTATGAAGCAGATAATGAATGGTATTCTCACCCAGATTTTTTGGGGAGGGGTGGATTTAGAAGTGCTAACACTGATATTATTTTTGAATGTAATGTATGGTTTTGTGTCATAAGGGAAATTCAGTCTGATATAAAAATAGAATATTTTTAGACTAAGTTTATTTTAAAAGTAATTTTAATATATTTTTATTGCACTCTGTGTAAACCTCATTATGCAGGTATAACATTTAGGAATTAAAATTAAAAGGATTTATTTGTTTTATAATGCCCTCTAGTTTTTTTTTTTTTCATATCAGCAAATTACACTCACATAGAAAATTAGGGAAATATTAGGAATGAAATGAAAGCCATATATATCCCTTTCACATAAAGATAAACATTTTAAATTATTTAATGTATTTTCAATCAACCTTTGTTTCTATATGAACCTGTAATCTCTTAAGTAAATATTGGCAGTAATCATGCCTTTTTCACTTAATATACTTATGAATGCTTCTCATATTGTTTATATTTTCCCAAGCCACATATATTATTAAAAGTTCTTAAAGATTCAGTTCTACAAATACAACCCCTTTGGGACATTTGTCTGTGGTAAAACTAGTATTAATGCTGCAATAAATATCATTGTACATGGAAAACCATCAACATAAGATACTTGAATTTCAATGACTTTTACTGTAGATTTTTTTTCTTAAGATTTTTTTTTAAATTTTTTATTTTTTATAAACATATATTTTTATCCCCAAGGGTACAGGTCTGTGAATTACCAGGTTTACACACTTCACAGCACTCACCAAAGCACATACCCTCCCCAATGTCCATAATCCCACCCCCTTCTCCCAAACCCCCTCCCCCCAGCAACCCTCAGTTTGTTTTGTGAGATTAAGAGTCACTTATGGTTTGTCTCCCTCCCAATCCCATCTTGTTTCATTGATTCTTCTCCTACCCACTTAAGCCCCCATGTTGCATCACCACTTCCTCATATCAGGGAGATCATATGATAGTTGTCTTTCTCTGCTTGACTTATTTCGCTAAGCATGATACGCTCTAGTTCCATCCATGTTGTCGCAAATGGCAAGATTTCATTTCTTTTGATGGCTGCATAGTATTCCATTGTGTATATATACCACATCTTCTTGATCCATTCATGTGTTGATGGACATCTAGGTTCTTTCCATAGTTTGGCTATTGTGGACATTGCTGCTATAAACATTCGGGTGCATGTGTCCCTTTGGATCACTACATTTGTATCTTTAGGGTAAATACCCAATAGTGCAATTGCTGGGTCATAGGGCAGTTCTATTTTCAACATTTTGAGGAACCTCCATGCTGTTTTCCAGAGTGGCTGCACCAGCTTGCATTCCCACCAACAGTGTAGGAGGGTTCCCCTTTCTCCGCATCCTTGCCAGCATCTGTCATTTCCTGACTTGTTGATTTTAGCCATTCTGATTGGTGTGAGGTGATATCTCATTGTGGTTTTGATTTGTATTTCCCTGATGCCGAGTGATATGGAGCACTTTTTCATGTGTCTGTTGGCCATCTGGATGTCTTCTTTGCAGAAATATCTGTTCATGTCCTCTGCCCATTTCTTGATTGGATTATTTGTTCTTTGGGTGTTGAGTTTGCTAAGTTCTTTATAGATTCTGGACACTTGTCCTTTATCTGATATGTCGTTTGCAAATATCTTCTCCCATTCTGTCAGTTGTCTTTTGATTTTGTTAACTGTTTCCTTTGCTGTGCAAAAGCTTTTGATCTTGATGAAATTCCAATAGTTCATTTTTTCCCTTGCTTCCCTTGCCTTTTGCGTTGTTCCTAGGAAGATGTTGCTGCGGCAGAGGTCGAAGAGGTTGCTGCCCGTGTTCTCCTCAAGGATTTTGATGGATTCCTTTCGCACATTGAGGTCCTTCATCCATTTTGAGTCTATTTTTGTGTGTGGTGTAAGGAAATGGTCCAATTTCATTTTTCTGCATGTGGCTGTCCAATTTTCCCAGCACCATTTATTGAAGAGGCTGTCTTTTTTCCATTGGACATTCTTTCCTGCATTGTCGAAGATTAGTTGGCCATAGAGTTGAGGGTCTATTTCTGGGCTCTCTATTCTGTTCCATTGATCTATGTGTCTGTTTTTGTGCCAGTACCATGCTGTCTTGATGATGACAGCTTTGTAATAGAGCTTGAAGTCCGGAATTGTGATGCCACCAACGTTGGCTTTCTTTTTCAATATCCCTTTGGCTATTCGAGGTCTTTTCTGGTTCCATATAAATTTTAGCATTATTTGTTCCATTTCTTCTGAACAGACCCATAACCAGTAAGGAGATTGAAACAGTCATTAAAAATCTCCAAACAAACAAAAGCCCAGGGCCAGACGGCTTTCCGGGGGAATTCTACCAAACATTTAAAGAAGAACTAATTCCTATTCTCCTGAAACTGTTCCAAAAAATAGAAATGGAAGGAAAACTTCCAAACTCATTTTATGAGGCCAGCATCACCTTGATCCCCAAACCAGACAAGGATCCCATCAAAAAAGAGAGCTATAGACCGATATCCTTGATGAACACAGATGCGAAAATACTCAACAAAATACTAGCCAATAGGATTCAACAGTACATTAAAAAGATTATTCACCACGACCAAGTGGGATTTATTCCAGGGCTGCAAGGTTGGTTCAACATCCGCAAATCAGTCAATGTGATACAACACATCAATAAAAGAAAGAACAAGAACCATATGATACTCTCAATAGATGCTGAAAAAGCATTTGACAAAGTACAGCATCCCTTCCTGATCAAAACTCTTCAAAGTGTCGGGATAGAGGGCACATACCTCAATATCATCAAAGCCATCTATGAAAAACCCACCGCAAATATCATTCTCAATGGAGAAAAACTGAAAGCTTTTCCGCTAAGGTCAGGAACACGGCAGGGATGTCCATTATCACCACTGCTATTCAACATAGTACTAGAGGTCCTAGCCTCAGCAATCAGACAACAAAAGGAAATTAAAGGCATCCAAATCGGCAAAGAAGAAGTCAAATTATCACTCTTCGCAGATGATATGATACTATATGTGGAAAACCCAAAAGACTCCACTCCAAAACTGCTAGAACTTATACAGGAATTCAGTAAAGTGTCAGGATATAAAATCAATGCACAGAAATCAGTTGCATTTCTCTACACCAACAGCAAGACAGAAGAAAGAGATATTAAGGAGTCAATCCCATTTACAATTGCATCCAAAACCATAAGATACCTAGGAATAAACCTAACCAAAGAGACACAGAATCTATACTCAGAAAACTATAAAGTACTCATGAAAGAAATTGAGGAAGACACAAAGAGATGGAAAAATGTTCCATGCTCCTGGATTGGAAGAATAAATATTGTGAAAATGTCTATGCTACCTAAAGCAATCTACACATTTAATGCAATTCCTATCAAAGTACCATCCATCTTTTTCTTAAGATTTTTTTTATTGAATATTGAAATGTGTATATCAGAATCCTTTGTCTTATGTCACCTAGTCCTAGGAATAATTTATGTCTATTTTAGACCAATTTTATGTTTAATATTTTCTTGAAAATCATGACACACTGAACATTTGCAGAGCTTTGCAGGGGTTTCTACTTATTTTTCTAATTTTAATTTTTTTATTTTTAAGATTTTATTTATTCATTTGTCAGAGAGAGAGAGAGCATGCATACTAGCAGGGAGAGTGGGAGGCGGAGGGAGAAGCAGGCTCCCCACTGAGTAGGGCGTCCAATGTGTGGACTTGATCCCAGGACCCTGTGATCATGACCTGAGCTGAAGGCAGATGCTTAACTCACTATGCCACCCCAGCGTACTACTTAATTTTATAATTTAAAATGTTTATTCTCTTACCAGTAGGAGTCAAATGCTGTCACATGCTACAATTTTGAGGTAGGCTTCAAAATCCTACTGAATAGACATTCTAATGTTTGTGAAGTAAAAGGTAAGATTAACCATGCACTACAATTAAAGTGAATCTTCTGTCAAAATGAGATTTCTTAAAAAATAGGTTAAAACAAATGGCAAATCACAATACATCTAATCTAGTCAGTTACATTTTATACACGAAACATTGAGAATATACATGGAAACAAAATATTACACATGGAAAACTAAATTGATATTAGGTTCCTAGAGTCTAAATATGCCTTACTTCTTCCTCTTTGTTTCTTGGAAAAGATAATTCAATTAAATAAATTTTACTGTGTAGTTACAAACTGAGTATCTTGAATTTCATTGTCATGTAGGTTAGCTTCAACAGGCTTATTAGCTGTCAAAAGGAAATTTGCATAAGCAAAATTGGAAAGAATCTGAGAAATGCCTCATATATCTTTATATTTTAAATAATTTAAGTACTATTTGATGAAAATGGACAACATATAGGACACTTAATATTGTGAATGGATTAATTAACCAAGAATAAGACCGAGTACTATGATCAGGAAAGTATTTTGGTGGCACTATTGGTTGAACGTAATATGGCATTCCCAAGTACTATGATACATTTACTTTCGAACCTGGAACCCAAGTGGAAGTGGATATTCTACCAAAAGAATATTTTTAAATGATTTCCTATGTTATCAGGCATGCTAAATTATTGACCATAGGTGGCTCAGGCTAGAAAGAAAGAGCTGTAGCATCACATATTCTTTCCTAGTAAGAAATAAAGCAAGCTTATAGCAATTCAGGAGAGACTGGAAAGAAGCAAAGCTTTCTACACATTTCCATTCATAAAGATACACAATTTAAAATAAGTTGTGGGTGAAAGACTCTAAATTTAGCAACTGAACTCAAAAGAGAATGATACCAACTGTGAAACAGAAGGCCCAATGGTGGCAATACCCTGAAAATGACCACTAAAAAAAAGAGACTATACCCCAAATTGAACCAGAGTAGAGCTCTGATCTGATCTACTTAAGAACTATTATCCATTTATCAGTGAAGAAGAATAGACATTTATATCAGAATGCCATTAGAGAATATGTATACTGATTTATAGATGCATAACTTTATAAAATATTCATATACAGAATTGTATGTGCATAAATATATTCATACATATTTGTAAAATATTCATACACAGAATTGTATGTATATATTACACACACACACACATACACACAGAGCTCCATAATTTTTTTTTTTTTGTTTAAAAAGAAGGTGAAATGTATAAAGCCAGAATTTTGTTTCACTTACTTTAAAGACATTACTTTGTCATTTTCATGAAAACTACAAGTGAAGGAAATATGCCACACTTGTTGCATCTGAGAGTTGAACTACTTGAAATCAACCTTGATGAGAAAATTGAAGATTCTGATGGCCAGACTGAGTAAAACTCGATAAGCTGCACCCTGTGAGGGATGCTGTGTTTTGGCCTTTGAGTCCTTAATAGTAGCTGTGATTTCTATGAGAATGGTGAATATTCATTGATTGGGGTCATGCAGCTGTCACCTCCCTTCTCTCAGGGGCAGCACCCCTACTTCATTTGGGGGTCTTTTCTCTATTTCATTGCATGCCTTCTGTGCCCTGTTCTCTTCTCACATGGTGGGCAGCTGACCAAAGGCTGGCCAATTGCCACCTCTGTTCCAGGACTTCAACTCTTAAATGGAGAGATGGGAGCATATTCAAAAAGTGTTGGAGCACCTTCTTTCAAACCAAATCAGTTCAGAATGTGACTTTCAATAGAACCAGCATAAAAATGGTAAGGAGTTACTTACTATTAGAATTAATAGACTTTGTGACATTCTGATGCTAAGCCTGTACTCAACGAGTGACCATTAGTTAGATAGACTTCAGAAAAATGAACTGTTCATAAAAGGAAAGAGCAACAACATAGAAAAATGGAGAAATGATGCACAAATCCCAAGTTTCAAGCCACTTAAAAATGTTAAATGTTACCTGCCAATTGACATTTTAGTTCAAGAACACTGGGAAAACCATTATGCAAACAGATGTTGTGCAGTGGAAACTTTGAAAAATGGTATTAGGTAAGAAGAGGAAGTTTTTCTCAGGTTCAAGTTACTTGTTAACATTAATGGACAAATTCAGATAATTTCAGGACTACTCTTATAGTTTGAAGCACTCCCTTCTCCTATTAAAAAAAAAAAAAATTCCCCATGTATCTATCATGTTAGTTTGTGTGGTTTGTTTGTGGTCCCTTTAATATTTTGAAAAACAATTCTCTGCCTAGTCATGAAATTGTTGTGTTTCTCTACAAAAAGGGACCTAAGAGAGTGCTTACAGAGTAATACTGTTCGAGTTTTTGGTGGATAATAGGTGCGGAAGGAGGAGGATTCTTCTGTCTAGACAACAGCAGTTTCACTCATGCTGCCTTTCTGTCATGTGACCTAGAACTCTGAAAGTGTTCCACCTCTTCAATATCAAATTCAAAATTAGTCTTGCAGACTTTAGCTTTGTAATATGCCAACTCACTTATTTGGTTAATTCCAGCAACAGTTTTTAAACCTCATAGTAACCTTCATTACCTGAACTTTTCTACATTCATTCAGTAACAAATATCTTTCAAATGCCTACTCTGTTTTATACCAGGTTCCAGACACTGGGAATAAGTGCTAAACAAAACATGCAGACCCTTTGCCCAAGGACATATTTTAGAGAGGAATGCAAATAAAAAATAAATATATATTATAATTTGGGTTAGAAATGAATGATATAGAGGGGCGCCTGGGTGGCTCAGTGGGTTAAAAGCCTCTGCCTTCGGCTCAGGTCATGATCCCAGATTCCTGGGATCGAGCCCCTCATTGCGCTCTCTGCTCAGAGGGAGCCTGCTTCCTCCTCTCTCTCTGCCTGCTTCTCTGCCTACTTGTGATCTCTGTCAAATAAATAAATAAAATCTTAAAGAAAAAAAAAAGAAATGAGTGATATAGAAAAATCTGGTGGAATAATGGCATATAGAAGGAGATGGGATCTATGTGTTTCTTTTAAATATAGTGTAACAATTAGTTCGTGCCACAATTCTGCTACAAAACAAAATTACTTCAAAAGTTCAGAGGCTTGCAACGCAAGTGTCTGCCCACTGGCTGGAGTTTAGTGGTGTAGGTTGGACGTGGCTAGACTTCCTTCCATGTTTCATGTTGGATCAAGTTCTTCTCCATGTTTTTCAGTTTCCTTAAATCAACAGCTATCCATGCATGCACATTTCATGCCAAGATAGAAATAAAAGAGAAGGACCAACTGAGCAATCACTACTGAGCCTTTGTTTTGGACAAGTCTACAACTAACCTCTGGGGCAAAGGAAGCCACATGGCCAGACCCAAAACCAAGGGGCAGAAAAATACGCTCTGCTCAGCATAAGGCCATGCAAAGTTGTAACTCTATAAAATTAACACAGCAAAGTGAAGTGCTGAGACCAGTTATTTGATCCACCACCTTGAGTGGAAGGGGAAGATTTCTTTGACATTCCACTCCATGCCTGAATTAGGTGAATGAACAAGTAATGTAAATAACTGAGGGTAGAACTTACTAGGCAATAGGAACAGCAAGTATAAAACTTTAGAAGTCAGGACAAGTTAAAGAGACAGCAATTTGGTGTGGTAGCGGTGGAGTAAGTGATTGGAAAACTAATTAAAATCATTGCAAAACTTGAAGTCCATAGAAATAACTTTGGAGTTTATTCTAAGTTCATTGGAAAGCCTTTGGAAAATTCTGAGCAGGAAAGAGTCGTGATCAAATTTCTGTTATTAAAAAATCACATACCTTTATGTAAAAATTGACTTTAAGGGGACAAAAATGGAAAGAGAACATTAGTTAAGGGATTTTTGTGGGAGTACATGGGAGAAGAGGAAACGACTCATATTAGGGTGTTAATGGTAACGATAGAAGTAGAATTCTTGATACATACTGCTGGAAAGACCGACATATGACAATGGTTTGGACATGAGATATGAGAGAAAAAGAAGACTCAAAATGACTGCTTAGTATGTAGTTTGAGCAACTTGATAGTTGCTGTGTCATTTGTTAAATGGGAAAAATCAAAGAAAGAATGGGGTTAGTGGAGGACTGATAATTTGTTTTACAAAGATTAAGTTTGTGATGCTTTTTGGTCATCTAAATAAATTTTAAGTGTCAGGAGAGTGAGAACAGAAGAAATTGGTGCTAAAGATACAAATCTGGGAGCGATCAGAAAATAGATGGTACATAATATCTTAAGACTTGGTGAGATCACTGAGGGAATAAAAAAGAAGAAGTTCAATGATTTCAGCTCTGGTTGCTTCAAAATTATCATTCAAAAGGAGGTGATAGAGCAGGAAAGTGATATATTAAAGGAGTGTCTGGGAAGGTAAAAGGAAATGCAAAGATGTGTGCTGTTCTGGAACCCAAGGGAAAAAAAGGAATTTCAAGAAAGAGAGAGTGATGAACATGTGTCGAATGCTGCTGAGGGATCTAGGAAGATGAGGACTGAGAATTATTCACTGAGGCTTAGCAAGATGGAAATCATGAGTCCTTTTCACAGGCGAAATTTCTATGGAACAGTGGGGCTGAAACTTTATTTGAATGTATTAAAAAGAGAGAATGAGAAGTAGGATAAATCAGAATATTCAGTTCCTTGGAATTCTGCCAGTCTGTTAACTCCTTGCTACTTTACTTTAACATTTATTTTATTCCTTACTTTATTTCCTGTCCATCCTAGATCAGATGATTGGAGTTTTCAATCAGTTGTAATTACCTTGCTGTCTTGCTTTCACTTGAATACCCAACAAAACCCCAAATTCTGACCAATATAACCACCTTCTTTTTATTTTTATATCCAGACAGTTAGGTTCTGCTGAAGTAAATCACAGACTCACATAGACCAATGCCTTGAAAAATTCACATCATCAATACCATCTGTCATTCTCCCTATGTTTCTTAGTTATTTGTCTCTCTTCTATTCCACACATCTATAATTTACTTGGTCTACACATATTCTTTCCTTTTATAATCCCCTCACAACAAAGAAGTGTCCCTTCTTATAATTTATCTATCTCAGTCTTATATAAGCCTTCGCCTTCCTCAGTAATCTTGCTCCATCAATTATATCTTTTCCTGTATCTTCAAAAAGCACCTTCCTCACTGGCTCTTTTCCATCAGCATTTAAATATTCTCAATTACTTTCCATCATAAACATAATGTTTTCCCATCTTTCCTTCTGGTCCCATTTTTCACTCACCTTGTAATAGTGGCCAAATTTCATAAGAGAGTTTTCTCCCCTCATTATGTCCATACTCCTCCCCCCCCCCACACGTTTTCCTATCCTATTCCTATAGTCTGGAAACCACTTTCATCTCCCCACTCCTTTAAAACCTTCTTGTGATAATAACCAGTAATTTTACCTAAAGAATAGGCATCTTGGAAATCTAATCTCATTTGATTCCACCCTTCCTGCACTTGACGCTATTGAATGTTCTTTCTGAAATGTGTTTTTTAGTTGGCTTTTGTGATGTCACACTTAGTTGTTTTCTTCTTTTTTTCTGGCTGCTCTAAGTAAATGTCATAACTGTCTCCCTTCTCTTTTTTAATGTATTATTACATATTAATAACACACAGTTAACTCACAGGGCTCTGTTGACATTTTATTGTTTTCTCCCTTTGTGTTCTATAGCTGTATGACTTCATTTACTCCCAAGACTTTAATTATCATCACAAATGTACCTTCCCAGTCATGAATATCCAATAGTCTCCTGGATAACTCCAGGGATGTTCCTCTGAGCATTTAAGCCCAACAGGAACATCATCTTGTCCACTGAAACCTGCCTGTCCTCTAAGATCCTCTATGCAAATGATTAGAGACACCATGCGTCTAAATGCCTACTAAAAGAAATTGGATACAAATTATTTCCTTTGTTCACTCTCTCACTGAATCAACCAAGTCCTATTGATTCTATAAAACCTGTAAATCTCCTGATTCATTCAATTCCATCCATCCCCTGTGGATCCAGCCAGTTCAAGAAAGCTATCATCTGTCTTCTGAATTTCTTCAACAGCTCTCTGAACTCAGTTCCCTGCTTTCAGTCTTAGCCCTTCCATTTATCTATCATGCAAATATAATGCTATTACTTCAATGCCTTTGATTGTTTTTTCCCTTGGTAGATTTCAAACCTCTTTGGGCTTGCTACATACTATGTAATTTTTAGAGCACTCTTCCCCATTCATCTTTTACTCTCCCAGCATCTAGCTAGATCCTACTTATCTTTAAGGTTTTAGCTAATATGTCATTATTTTCAGTGTATTTACCATCTCTTAAAGTGTGACCTATTCCCTTTAGAGTACTTATCATATTGAATTACATAGCTCATATATAACTTGTTTCTTCAGTATCTGTATGCAGATAAAGTTATCTTGACATTAACACACATTTCTTGTTTTTGCCCAACACTTGAACCCATAGAAACCCTCCTACCCATCCTTCTGTCAATATCTCAGAAAACCCTTGAAATGGGTCAGTGCATCAATCAGCAGATATTCTTTTTAAAGGCCCACTATGAGGCTGGGTAATAATGGAAACTCCAGGGATGGAAAAGTGAAGAAAATAGAATACTCACAGAATTAAGAGGTAGTCATTAAAATATACAAACATAGACATAATTTCAGGTACAGGCGAATTTTAAAAGCAGTCAAATAAGAAAGTCTGTCAGACTAACTGGAGTCCAGGGAGAGAAAAGAGGGTGTCATTTTACTGTAGAGAATTGTGAATCATGACTGACTGGTGAGGAGAAAGCATCCATCCAATGATTTGGAGAAAGAGAATTCCAAGCCAAAAGAACATACTGGTATCTTGGCATGAGAATAAGTTTGGCATATTTGAAGGGAGAAATGAGGCTCTTGTAATAGCAGGATTAGTGAGAGGGACGAAAAGAGCAGTTCAGAGGGTTGTTGAGGGCCATGGCATGCAGGGCCGCCTAGTGCAAGGAGTTTGGAGTTAATTCCAGTTGCAGTGGGAAATCATTAGGGGTGTGAGGTGGACAGTGGATCTAGTCTGATCATTAGTTTATGAGTTTTTGTGAGGTGAGAAGACTCACATGTTCTCATAAACTAATCTCTTCCGTGTCTTCAGTGCATAGATATGACTCTAGATCTATTAGAGCCTTTAAAATGGATTGGCTAGTGATTCATTACTTTTGCCAGTGTCATTAAGTTCTGATTCCAATTAAAAGACAGCAAACTAGGGACACCTGGGTGGCTCAGTGGGTTAAGCCTCTGCCTTCGGCTCAGGTTGTAATCTCAGGGTCCTGGAATTGAGCTCCTCATCGGACTCTAGCTCTCTGCCTGCCTCTCTGCCTATTTGTGATCTCTGTCTGTCAAATAAATAAATAAAGTCTTAAAAAAAAAAAGGCAGCAAACTAGAAAATATGTGATAATGCCTACTAGTACCTACTATTTATTTACAAAAGACAAAGCAGGGAGCCTGGGTGGCTCAGTGGGTTAAACCGCTGCCTTCGGCTCGGGTCATGATCTCAGGGTTCTGGGATCGAGTCCCGCATCAGGTTCTCTGCTCAGCAGGGGACCTGCTTCTCTCTCTCTCTCACTCTCTCTCTCTGCCTGCCTCTCTGTCTACTTGTGATCTCTCTCTCTGTCAAATAAATAAATAAAATATTTAAAAAAATAAATAAAAAAGACAAAGCAAAACCCCACATGGTAGAAAACTCTTAAACAAAAGGCAGTCATCCTACATTAAATCATTGGTAAAAGAATTCCAATCTACATGCTTCAAGTTAAAATAAAACATTTAAAGTATGTATATATTACATATATGTATTTCATCATTTATGATTCTTCACTTTAACCATCTTTTTTAAAAGCCTAGCTTTTTATTACCTATAAGCATATTACATAATTTTAAATACTAAATAAATAAAAAAAATGAATTGACTAAAAGACAAAACTTGCGAATTTTTGATTGCTTCTCAAAAACTGATTCTGCTATTTGTTAACTGATTCTGTCATTTGTTAATAGACTTTCTGCCTTCTGGGAGTGAGCAAGGAATAATGGCACAGAGAACCTCACTCTAGTTCACCAGTATTCATCTGGTGCTCCTTCATCTGCCATAATGTCTTTGAAGCTGGACTGTGACTTATTTACCATTGTATCCTCAGACCTAGTACAGTAACTGGATAAGACTCAATTACTGTTTGTTGAATGAAGGAGAATCTATGGGGGTGGCAGGGAGAACATTAACTTCTCTCCATGATGCTTGTTCTGCATGAATGCTACACGTACACCCTTGTTGTCATCACCTATTTCCCTGAAAGAGTGGTATACAGCTCACTGCAATCTCCCAACATTCAGGATAAAGTACCATTTCTCCTCTTGGAAGATTGGAGCTTCCATTCCTTGAGCCACAACTAAGTGAGGTCTCCCAGTTGCTTGCATTTATTTAGATTCCATTTGCAGGGGGCAAAGCCCAAACTAATTAAAGTGAACTAAAAAAATTGGATTGAAATGGCATACGTTTTTTTTTTTTTCATTTGCATTTGGAAGTGCGAATGACAGGATCTAGAGTTCTAGGGTAGGATAGTGATTGACAGTAATGAGTAACAATTCGGAAAAGAGGAACATATTGCTAGAGTCACAAAACCTTAATGCCCCAAACATTTTCCATCTTTGAAAAATTGGTCCTTTTTGCATTATCTTTTTTTTTTTTTTTTTTTTTGTCAGATGAGTTGTAGCTGCCATTCTTAGCTCAGTTTCTTTTGCATTTGGGCTCATGAAAAACAGAACTGCAAAGCACAAAAGCTCTACATTTATATGTTCAGATGAAAGGCTGAAATCCCAAACACAGAAAGATATTGACAGCTCTGACAGATCCATCTCTGGCTTTAACAGTCAAAGATGGTTGCATGGAAACACTAACAGTCAAAAATAACTTCTTTTGTTACAAAATATAATGAGCAGGAGATGAATTGAAAGGTTTGGGGACCCAAATGAATATCACAAAAATTATTCTGAAGTTTTGGACCTGACATTTTGTCTATTAATTTTCATTCTAAAATTTTCAAAATGAGCCTCAGAGAAATGTGCTTCACAGGTCGTTAATTTAGGTTGAGAATTGGAAAAGGTGACTTTTCCACCATGGCTCTTTAAAACACTTCCTTCTAATTTTTTCCCACCCTGATTGATACTTGTGATTTTCTTTCTTCCCTTCTTCCTTTCCTTTCCTTCCTTCCTTTCTTTTTCTTTCTTTCTTTTTTGAGATTTACTTATTTATTTTAGAGAGAGGAAATGAGAGAGCACAATGGGGAGGGGCAGAGAGAGAGGGCAAGAGAGACTCGAGCTGAATCCATGTTGTGTACAGAGCCGGATGCAGGACTCTATCGTACACCCCTAAGATCATGACATGAGCTGAAACCAAGAGTCAGATACTTAACTTACTGTGCCATCCAGGGGCCGCAAACCTTGGAGTCATACCTTAACTCTCTTAGCACCTTGTTAAATCAGTGCTGAGAGTTCCAGCGCGGCTTCTCAGTGCACTTGCTCAGCTCTACTCCCATCCTCGTCACCGCAGAGCATTCCCGCAGAGAAATGACCATTTGTCTTCAGTGATACTTCATGTCATAGTTTCATTAAAACAGAAAGTAGGATGGCTAAATACTTCAAGGTATTTTTTAAGATTCAGGAAATAGACTCAGAGTTATGGCTCTGTGAAACCATCAAACTGGCTATTTAGGAAAGATTTTTTAAAGGTGGTTGTTTAATGGAATTTTTCATGTTCTAGTGAGATATATTGGCAACCTATAGCGAGCCTTATTTCTCAAAAAGCTTGACTTGTTTGAAAAAAATGGACATTGTCACCATTTAAGAAGGATTGAAATTCAGCAGAACTCATTTCCCCATATCTATAAATAACTGTTTATTGAAATTTACCCTCTCACAAATTCTATTTCCTTCCTACCTACAAAGCTCTGCCTAAAAAGTGCCCATCTGTCATTAATATTCATTGGAATTATTTTGTTCCCTAATTTTTTTTTCTATTTCTTTCTCTATTTTCCAAGTATACTCTTGCACCTTGGGGGAACAAAGAATCATTAATTTTTGAGCCACCTTTGAAATGATAGCTGCTTTGTATATTTTTAGCCAAACTTATTCTCTCTCTTTCTCTCTCCCTTTTTTAAAAAACTCACACTGAGCTTACTGTAACAGAAGACAACAGTTTAAGTGATGATGTTTGGCTAATGAGTTAGCATTTCAGAAGGTAAATAAAACCTGAGGCCACATCAACCCTACCCAGGACCTCATGCTTACAGAAAATAACATCAAAATTTTCATGGTTTTCCAAGCTGCTTTTAACATGCAGCATTGTACTGTGACATAATTTTTGAATTAATCAATATAAATCTCTATTTTTTTTGCTATGTGTATCAGATATTAAGTTTACTGGACCAGATCCTCACAGGAACTCTAGAGTAGCATAAATTATGGAAGTGAGACAGAATCTTTTGCCTGGGAGAACTCTGGGAGGTTTCTTAGTTGCTTGGCATGTCTCATCCACGGGGAATCACACTTAGCCAAGAAAGGAGAGGCTTCATGAAGGTTTTAGAAGATTCTGAATTATATTGATTTCCCCTAGTATTCTTCCTTCAATTTTATCCTCCCTCCAAACACAGTAATCACTTACTAGCTATGATGTAGCGGGCATATGCTCAATGGAAGGAATCAGGGTAATATCAAGGTACATCACTAGCTGCCACAACTTGACCCCATTTGCTACTATTGTTCTAGCCTGAAGAGCCTGGATTCCAGAGTTTGAACTGGGTTTGGACCTGGGCATTGCCATGGACTAGCTGGATGATGTTGAGAAAATAACCACTTTCCTCTGTTTCAAAGGTTCCTTATTAGTAAAATAAGGGATTATAGCACCTACCTAATAGGTTTCTATATGGATCAAAACAATGAATACCCACAAAACCCTTAAAGTAGTGCCTGGCCCTGGCACCTCGGTGGCTCAGTTGATTAAGTGTCTGCTTTTGGCTTAGCTTAGGTACTGATCTCAGGGTGCTAGGATCAAGCCCTGCATTGGGTTCCCCGCTCAGTGGGTAATCTGTTTCTCCTTTCCCTCTACCCCTTCCTACTGCTCATGCTCTTTCTCTCTGTCCCACTCTCTCAAATAACTAAACAAAATCTTTTTTTAAAAAGTGCCTGGTCCATATTGATATTATCTTCATTATTTGTTATTTGTTATGGATCATTTTGATATGTTGTTCATCATAAATTTCTTGCATTAATATTAATTCTTTAAACTTTTCTGTTATAATGTTATTTACTTTTACTTAGTGAGTTCTTGGCACTCCTTTAAATTTCGTATCCCGGGGGAGGTCCTCATTCATTTTATCCTAATCCCAGCCCCGTCTATAAATTATTGCCATTTCTAGCTTTCTTGATGCTTCTAATCAAATTTGAAAAATTCGTCTTTTTTTTTAACCGTTACAATTGTGAAATGTGCAGTAATATAGAAAACACATTTTAAAATACATATATGTTGGTGATTTAACAAAACAAATAAATGCTTGTGCTACCACCATTCAGATAAAAAAAATAGAACATCATCAGCATCTCATACACCACCCCCAATAATGATCTTATTTTTCTTCCAAAAGGCTGACTCTTTTCCTAACATTTGTGGCAATTGTCTCTTTGATTTATATGATCATTGTCCATCTATGCATGTATTCTCAGATATTATAATTTCCATGTGCCTGCATTTAAAATTTATACAAATGGAATGATGTCCACACATAATGTATTCTTTTATGTCTGGCTTTATTTAGTCCACATTAAGCTTGTGAGATATATCCATCTTGTTGCACAGAGTTGCAGTTTGTTTAATTTCCTTTCTGAATAGTGACCCATTGTGTCAATATACTAGAATTTATTATTTCTACTGTTCATGAGTATTGGGTTTGTTTTCAGATTTTTGCTATTCCTTACAATACTACTAAGACCACTCTTGAACAAATCTCTTTGGACACTTATGGTACATGTGCTTGTATTTATATTGGCTATGTCCTTGAGACTAGAATTAGTATTAATACTGGTTTTTTCAAAGTAAAAGTGGTTTTAGCAGTTTTTACTTATGACACTAAATTGTTAACTCTAAAAGTTTATTTGGAGATTATTTTGTATTTTCAATGTGCCCAATCATGTCAACTGTGATTGTGTGGTTAGTATGATTAAACATGATGATTTATGATAGTTATCTTTTTCCTTTTCAAATATTTCAACATTTTATTATCTCCTAAATGCAGTAAGACCACCACCTTCAGTACCATACTGAGTGAAAATTTCTGTGTTTCATTCCCAGTTTCCTAAGAGAAACTTCCAGCATTTCATGATTAGATGAGTTATTTGCTGTAGGTTTTAGATAATGGTCATTCGTCAGATCAAGGGAGAGACTTAATATTATTAATACCCACATATACATCAAAGAATGAGAGTATTGTGCCAAGTGAAATAAGTCAAACTGAGAAGACAAATACCATATGATTTCATGTATAAGTGGAATCAAAACATATGAACACATATATGCTAATAAACAAAGAAAAAGAGTCAGATGGATAAATACAGAGAGCAAACTTATTGTTACCAGAGGGGAGAAGGGTAGGAGGTTGGGCAAAAAGCATGAAGGGAAGAGGGAGATACAAGCTTCCAGTTATGGAATAAATAAGTTACAGGATAAAAAGGCCTAACATATGGTGAGTGCTGTGAAGTGTGTAAACCTGGTGATTCACAGATCTGTACCCCTGGGGCTAATAATACATTATATGTTTATAAAAAAATAAAAAAAAATTTGAAAAAGGCCTAGAATAAGGATTGCAGTCAATGGTATTGTAATAGCAATGTAACGGGACAGATGGTAGCTACACTTGTGGTGAGGACAGCATAATGTATAAACTTGTCAAATCACTAAATTGTACACCTGAAACTAATGTAACATTCTGTGTCAACTCTATGAAAGAAAGAGAGAATATATTATGGTATCAGGTAATTTTTCTACATAAGTTGAGATGGTCATAGGGTTTTTGTCCCTTATTTGGTTAATGTGATGCATTATATTAATGATTTGCTAATGTTAAACCAAATTTATATTCATGTATCAACCCAAATAGGTCAGGGTGTTTCATCCTTTTGTATATCACTGGGATGGGTTGCTATTTTTTCCTTAGAAATTTTACATCTATATTTATGAAGAAATTGGGTAGCTTGTAATTATTTTCTTGGCGATATTCATGTTTTATTTGATATTAAGGTATTAAATATTAAAATATTAAAAATATTAAAAAACATGTTTTTGATTGATAATTCTCCATCTATTCTCTAGAAGATTTTGTGTTAACACTGACATTCATGTACCCTTAAACGTTTGATAGAATTCACCAGAGAAGATACCTAAGCTTAGAGTTTTTTCTTTCTGAAAATTTATATAATGAATTCACTTATTTTGGGGGCTATTCATATTTTCCATATATTCCTTTGATAGTTTTTTTAAAATAATTTTTAAATTTTTTATTTTTTATATATCCTTTGATAGTTTTGATCATTTGTGTTTTTCTAAAGGTTTATCCATTTCATATAATTTTTCAAACTTTTAGTGTAGTGGGTAGAATTGTGGTTCTCAGAAAGATATGTTCAAATTCTAACCTCCAGTATCTGTGAATATGACCTTATTTGGAAAAAGGGTCTTAGCACATGTAATAGATTAAGGATTTTGAGATGAGGTCATCCTGAATTAGCTGGACAAGCCGAAAATTGAGTGATAAATGTCCTTATGAGGAAAGGCAGAAAAAAAAAAAAAAAAAAAAAAAAAACACAGATATACGAGAACCAAAGAAGGGATGGTCAAGTGAAGATGAACATATAGGTTGAAGTTATGCTGCTGTGAGCCAGGGAACACTATGGATTACCAGCAGCTACCAGAAACTAGGAGAGATTCATGAAATAAACTCTCCCTTAGAGCATTCAGAAAATCCAACCCTTCTTGATTTAAAAATCTGGACCTTCAGAAATATGAAATAATAGATTTCTGTTCTTTCAAGCCACCCCGTTAGTGCTAGCTTGTTACAGTAGCTCTGGGAAACTAATACAACCATGCTATCACTCATAATATTCTCTTGTATTTTTAATAATGTCTGTAGGAGATACAGTTATGTCATTATTTGTGTGATTATTTCTATTTCTTCTTCCCTTCCACCTTATTTTTTCCTTCAGCTTCTTATATTCAATTGATCTTACTGTTGATCAATTTTATTATTCTTTTTAAAGAACAAAACTGGCTCTCCTGATCTTCTCTACATTTTCCAATTTCTTAATTTCTTAAATTCTCTTTACTCTTTCTTTCCTTCTACATTTTCTGTTTCATCATTTTTTCTCTTTCTGACTTGCTCAAAATGGATGTCTAGTTCTCATTCCCTTTACATATGCATTTATAGCTAGAAATTTCCTTTTATGGATAATTTTCCTTCAGTATCATCAGCTTAAGATATTTTAATTTTTTCATTGAAATTTCTTATTTGACTTGTATATTACTTATATTTCCTAAATTCTGAAAATATAAGGATTTTCTAGTGATCTTTTTGCCATTGATTATTAGTATAAATATGAACTAATAAAATATGTTAGTATAAATATAAACTAGTAAAATAAAAAATATGTATTTTAGTTCTTTTAAATGTTTTGATTTACTTTATAGGTCAGCATATGAAAATTTGAAGTATATATGTTTTATTTTGAAAAGAATGTTATTTTTGCAGTTTAAGGTATACTGTATTATACATTTCTATTATGGTGGTTGTATTGTTCAAATCTACATTTTTACATTTTTCTGATGTTCATTGTCCTCTTTCTTTAATCATTTGGTGAGAGGTTGTGGATTTATCTATTTTCCCCAAAACATTGTTTACATTTCTGCTTTGTGTGATTCAAAGACATGTTATTACATGTATTGAAATTTGATATTGTTATCTATTCCTAGCTCATTATAACTTTTTTTCTTAAGGTGGTGACTTTCTTTATCTCTAGCAATGTTTTTACCTTAAAGTTAGTTTTGTCTGGTTTAATATATCATTCTTGTTTTATTTGGTTGATACTACAAAGCACATCTTTTTTACCTGTTTCCTTTTCATTTTTCTGTATTGTTATATTTCAAATGGATGTTTTATGAAAAACATACAGTTGAATTTTGTATCTTTAATCCAGTCTGACCTTACTTTTTAAATGGAACATTAGTTCCTTTACATTTAATGTGATTACCAATATTTTTGAGTTTTACCATCTTAGTCATTTCTATTCATCTTTCCTGCTTTGGGTTCTTTTTTTCTCCTTTCTTGACATCTTTTATACTGAGTTAAAAAAAAATTCCTTTTCTTCTTCTATTAGCTTGAGTAATATGCATCCTTAAGATTCTTTTAGTTGCCTTTAGAGAAAGCAATATTGTTTGCTTACCAAAGCCTCATACTAATTGTTATTTTCACACAGCTTCTGAATGACTCAACGATTTTAGAATATATGTCACCTTTAATATGTAATTAATCCTTTTTCTATTTTATTTTATTATTTTCAAAATATTTTATTTATTTATCTGTCAGAGAAAGAGCACAGAGGGAGCAGGAGGCAGAGGGAGAAGCAGGCTCCCTGCTGAGCAAGGTGCCCCAATGTAGGACTCGTTCCCAGGACCCCAGAATCAAGACCTGAGCCAAACATAGATGCTCAACCAACTGAGCCATCCAGGTGTCCCCATCCTTCCTCTATATTAAAGTTTAAAAAATATCATTGTTAATGTTTTATATGATCAGTATCCATTCTAATATTCTCATATGCTTACTTTTTTTTCTTGCTTCTTAATTTTTTTTCTGAAGTTTTTTCATTCATCTGATTAAACAGTAAGTGACTTCTAGATTTTTTTTTGATCACTGGTAGACTCATGATTAATCCTCCATATTTTATACTTCTAAAAATGTAATGTTCTTTTTACTTACATTTTGGAAAGATATTTGGAGGTGGGAATAGAATTCACAGTTGTCTTATTTTCTTTAAACTTTATAAAGATGTTATTGTCTCCTGCCTTAAATTTCCCATATAAAAGTCAGCTGTAAGTCTCAGCAGATGCCTTTTTTAAGGTAACCTCTTTTGTTTTCTTCTGCTGCATTTAGATATTTTTTCTTTTATATTTGGTTTTCAAGGTTTTTCTGAAGTGTCCAGGGGGGTAGTTCTCTGTATTAATTCTTCATGATCTTCATGCTTCTTGAAACTATGACTTGAAGACTTTTTTTTTTTTAAATTTGGAAAGCCATCAATCATTATCTCTTGAAATATGACCTGCCTTTTGAGGACTCTGAGTACCTAATAACATTTTTTCAAGCACCTTTGTCTTTTTTTTTTTTTTTTTTAAAGATTTATTTATTTATTTATTTGACATGCAGAGAACACAAGTAGGCAGAGAGGCAGGCAGAGAGAGAGAGGGAAGCAGGCTCCTGCTGAGCAGAGAGCCCAATGCAGGGCTCGATCCCAGGACCCTGGGATCATAACGCGAGTCAAAGGCAGAGGCTTTAACCCACTGAGCCACCCAGGTGCCCGACACCTTTGTCTTATACCCTATAATTTTATTTTCCGGACCTTTCTCTGGGTTTTAGTCTGGATATATTCTTGTAACTTATCTTTGGCTTCTACTAATCCTCTGTAAAACCTATCAAATGATTTCTTAATTTCAGTTGTGTTTTTCAGTTCTAAGATTTCCATTTTTTGGAAGTTTTTATTCTCCTTCAAAATTCTCATGCTTGTCTTTTATCTCCTTATAAGCATACTTAAATGCTTATAAGGTAAGTATATAAATATCTGATATCCCTAATACCCAAAGCTTTTGGAGTCTGTTTATCGCAGGTTTATGTTATCTTTTGTCTTTGCTGCCTGGGTATTTTTAAGTATGTGTTTTTCTTCTTCTTCTTCTTCTTCTTCCTCTTCTACTTTTTTTTTTTTTTTTGAAAGTGGTGGGGAGAGACAAGAGAGAGAGAGACTTAATCAGGTTCCACTTCTAGCATATAGCCTACGTGGGGCTCAATCTCACAACACTGAGATCATTACCTGAGGCAAAATCAAGAGTTGGATGCTTAACCATGAGCCACCCAGGCACCTCAAGTACATCTCCTGACTATATTTGCAAATAGCTGGTAGAAATAATCTGTGACCCAGGATATTGTCTTCCTCCAAAGAGGATTATCATCAGCATAATTATCATCATCATCATCATCATTTTGGTTAGGAATCACAGGGAAATAGCTTTTCAGAATTCTGGATTTAATATTACATGAGGCTGAGGTGCAATCCCTGAGGGGTCTTATTTTGGATTCACCCTTTACTCCTAGGTATAGGAGTTGAGTAGTAAGTGTTGAGAAAGTCCATTTGTGTGTGTGTGTGTGTGTGCATGCATGAAGATTTTACTCCAAATATCTGTTTTCCTAGTGCATGAAGACCATCCAAAGTGAAACTAAACCTAACCTGTACTTGTCCTTTCTGAAATAACAAATAACCTCAAAAAAACCAACCTTAACCTAAGATAACATTAACCATAACCTTAGCTTCCATTTCCACTGGATCACTGCTTACTAATCTTCATTGTTTTATTAGTTCTAAAATACAGGCTTTTAAAAATATTTTGTCCAGGTTTTTGTGTTGTCTTTGGTGGGAGAATTGGTACTAATTACCTCATCTGACATTACTAGAAGTAGAATTACTTCTCATGTATAAACCCATTATACCAGATAAGGAAAAATCTCTATGTCATTTAAACCCACTGAAACTGAATCCAATTTCTTGAGGCATGTTTGTTCAACAGAAATATTCTAATTCAATTAGGAAAGCCTCTTTATAAACATAAAACCATTCAAAATTATCCAGTGTTCAAGGGTTCAAGCAAATATTGGGAAAGAGGTAAGTCATTTGAAATTTTTTATCCAAGTTCATTTTAAGTTCTTTTTCAATATTTATACTATTACTATTATAATTCATATTAAGGGCTTGGAACTATTCTAGGTATTAGAGGTACAACATGACTATGTGAGCAAGATGTTGCTCTAATGAAGTTTAGAGAAGTGGGGAAGATACTTAGGATGAAATGATGTCATTTGTGAGAAAGTGCTTGACATAGTTCCTGGCATACAACACGTGTTCAAACACTCTATAATACACACAATCATTTCCAAACTGCCTATGGTTCCTAGGGCCCTGTAGACCTGCATCATATACTGTGTGGATTTATGGAAGTAGGCATTGATGTGCAAACAGACTAGGCATTGGGGAGCTCTATATGTAGTCATGTTTTTTGATTGTAGGATTTTATTACCTTTTACTGCTTGGTTCAAAATATAGGAGGATATTTTGGTAAGTGTGTTGAGGGGCACACATTTTTCTTTTGCCCTAGTCTCCACTATGGCTTTGTGCAGCACTTACATGGAAGTATGACAGAAATAGAAATGGAGAAGACATTGATGTAGGTGCTGAAACTGCCAATAAATGAGGAGGTTTACTGGCAAATAAAAAGATGGTATTGAGAAGAAGAAGTATAGTAAATAGTGCATTTTGGAAAAGGGAGACTTCTCCTGTGGGAAAGATAATAAGAAATCAGAAGGATGTCCCAAGATTACTCCAGACCTGGAGGTACAAGAGAAAATACTGCCCCTGCTTGACAGACTGTGTGACAAAAGAACTCCTCAAGATATGACCAATTCTCAGGAAAGCACATAGGTGAAGAAAATACAGAGAAGAAGGTTAAGGATTTTGTCAACCAGAGACTGTAATTTCAAGATGGGACAGTGGCATTCTTGTGTACTTTTTTTCAAGAGAACTGAAAATAACAAATTAGTCCTTGTTCTTTCCCAAACTGTGTCTGGACCAGGGACAACCACATATTACTTCTTTTTCTTCATTTTAAAGGTGTTATTCTCTTGTCATCATTATATGAATAAGTATAGATTATTTAAATTGATTACTTATCTCTAGGCTCAGGATTATAAATATATAGCTCTGTCTGTCCACCTGTCTGTCTGTCTATCTAGACTAGATCAAGAGTATTGCTCATCATCCAGAGATAAATGAAGTGATAAGATTCTTGTTTGCATCCTTTGAGGAGGAGGTGAATATAGGCCTAGTCTCCTGATCACAGGGATTGATTGGGAGATGTGCATAGATGTAAGTAAGAGGGGGCTCTAGTTAGGGTCAATCTCTATAATTTTTACATACAGACATTGATAACAGACAGCTCTCTCTTCTGATGTCATAATCTTGATCAATCTGAATGAACGTGGGGTTATCTATAACCCTGCTTGTAACTTGACCCTCTACATGGAAAGTGTTTCTATAACGTGGGAAATAATGAAGCAAAATATATCGATAAAAATGGAGTTTAAAAATGGAGAAAGTATTGGTAATATTTATTCACCTCCCTGGATTTCAAGATATGTAAAACCATCCACCTCTTTTTAGGATTCAGAATAATAGAAAAGAATTGGAATTTATGAACAGTGGGATTTTGGTTCAAATCTCAGAAGACTGGGTAAAGAAAAACAAAACAAAACAAAACAAAACAAAAAACACCAAAGGAGAAATGTAAACAGCAGTGGGCCAGAAGTCAGAGCAGCTGGATTCAAGTTCAGGCTCCTCAATTAATAAGAATTCATGTAAATGTGAGCAAGTCACCCAGCCTTCTTGACTCTCAGTTCTCTCTTCTGTAAAATGACAAAATTAGCCTTTAACTATGTTTAAGATCTTTAAAACTATAAACGAACCTGTCCTAGAAACTTCTAAACCAACTCCACTTTGAAGTAAATGTCCTACCAATGAATAGGTACTTAATAATCTTTTTCTTATAGCATTTTATTTTTTGTCTTATTCCTTTCCTTTGCCTTTAAGCTTTCTTTTAAAAACAAAAAGTATGATTCTGCTAGATTAATCCATTACAGCAGAATGTAAATGTAATCAGTGACTAAATCAAACATGTCTGTCGTCCACAACATTTCCAAAGCAAAAACAAAATGATAGATCTTTCTAATTTGAACCAGCTGAAGTAACTGCTGATTTTTACAGTTCCAATGAAATAGTGAATTGTCAGAATTGATTGTCTCTGCAGATTATCATGCTGAGCACTTATGAACACAGAGGAACAGCAGCCCCTACACCAAATTTAGAGGTTCTTAAAGTTTGGCATTGGAAATACCGGTAATTTGTCCTTTCAGGGGATCACAACCCTTTCAGTTTGTCCTTCTGACTCCCTTCTCATGCGCATGGCAATTAAGTTCATCATCAGGGCCAACTAGGATAAACTGTAATGGCTGCAGAGAATGTGGTATTGGAGTTTCAAGACTGTATCCAGGCTCTTGGGAGAGAGAAAGAGCAATCCTAGAGAATGTGACTTCTGTGACTATGATGAGTATGTGCCATCCAATCACTAACTTAATCTCGTGTTCCAAATGTTATTTGCCTTTTAATAGAAAACTTTCAAATTCCATTTCTTTTTTTTTTCTTAAACATTTTATTTATTTATTTGACACAGAGAGAGAGATAGAGAGAGAGATCACAAGTAGGAGAGAGGCAGGCAGAGAGAGGTGGGGGTCGGGGAAGCAGGCTCCCCACTGAGCAGAGAGCTCAATGTGGGGCTCAATC
Organism: Mustela lutreola; assembly: GCF_030435805.1. Lineage (NCBI taxonomy): Eukaryota > Metazoa > Chordata > Mammalia > Carnivora > Mustelidae > Mustela > Mustela lutreola. The sequence goes on from NC_081295.1 coordinate 77,305,665, forward strand.
CCAGGACTCTGAGATCATGACCTGAGCCAAAGGCAGAAGCTTAACCCACTGAGCCACCCAGGTGCCCCTCAAGTTCCATTTCTAAATGATTAGACTGAGCCTTTGATTTGTATACAAATAGGCTTTCCTACTAGGTGATACATTCTGGGACCGAGGCAGTTTCACCACTCTTCCTTATATTCCAGCCATCTATTCTACTTATTGATCATGCCAAGACAACAAGAATTTAAATCTCCAGGGTCTTGCACACCACCAATTTGTTCCCATCATGAAGCGTCACTTATATTGGTTTGAAATTCTATGCTAAACTTAGAGCCCACGATTTCTGTGTGGGATGTAAAGTTGACAAAACACATACTTTTTTCCTAATGCAAATCCTACATGCATTGGCTTTCAGGTAGTCAGGCTGACACTGTCGGGGGCGTATAAGACAGAAAATAACTCCTGTTAAATAGAAGGGTAAGGAGTGAGGAAAGACGAACAGATCTATTTTGTTCAATGGAATTTTTAGAGACATAGAGCAAATGGTTCTGTTTTGTTTTTAAGGAGATTAAGAATAAAAATCAAGTATTTAAAATGAGAGCAGATACATGTTAGGAGGTCAAGGGAAGTGGCAATCTGCCAGTTGTGACAACATTTAACAATATTCAAATTAATTATAATATTGAAAATGGAAAACTCTGACTTCAAATGAATAATGAATAGCAAAATCAGACACAGCTCTGAGGTGAAATGTGATTTTCATGAGGATGGGAACATTTAACATTTATACAGCAGTTCATATTCTCAAAGTCATATATCAGTGACAACTGTAAAATACATCTTTAATTTGAATTGATGAAATACTCTGCAGGGGTACATTCAGGTGGTTGTACACTCCCCTCCCCAAGTAAAATGAGACACACACACACACAGAGAAGAGATTTGGATAAACAGATGCTTAAAAACTGCTTAAAAAAATGTGAGTCAAATGCCCTCCATATCCAGTCGCTTGAAATGCTTTAATTCTTGGTAGGTATGTCTTTGTTATTCAGTCACATAAATATTCATAGTGTGTTGCAACTCTTCACGTGTTTAGAAGTTAAGGGTAATCCACATTCTGAATGCAAAAAGATTGATTTATAAATATGCACTGTAATTCTTAGACACCACTTAAAATGAAAGCCTTTTAGATCATGCATTTTCTTTAAGACCGTCATCTCTGCACTGCTCTTCCCTTATCCTTGCATTGGTTGAAGTTTAGATAAACTTTTCTTGAAGACCACACTTTCCTAGAGAGTTTGGTCCAACCATCTACTTTTCTGTTCCAATGCCCACTCTATTAACAGAGCTATGGAGAACTTAATAATAGTTGTATGCAGAGATTTCATTCCTCGTGGGAAGGTTTTAGCAGGATGTCACTGCCAGCCCTAGCTCTACCCCTTGCAAGTTACCCCCGGAAGAGAATCAGCAGTGCTCCCTGTCTCTTCCTGGCTTGACCCATACAGCCTTAAAGGCTGTTGACTTTTTGTAGGCTAGAATGGTAATGAACAGAATGACATGGCTATGGAAGCCATATAAAGATGGCAGAGCTGCCATTTTCCTTGTTTTCTAAATGACCCTATGAAAAACACCTGTTCACTAATCCAGAACCCCTGCCTGGACTGTAATCCTGATAGGGATGTTTTTATTTTGTTTGAGAAGTGTATTTGGACTTCATTTTGTTTTTACCTTTTATGATTCTAACTAATACATGTCTGGATTTGTTACTATAAACTATGATCTCTAAGCCCAGCAGGTTTCTCAGTTGAACTTTGCAATTCTTAAGAAGTTGCCTCTTCAGCTTTTTGAAAGCTTTAGGACTCTCTTTAAGGTATCATTTTAACCTCTAGCCCTTTGTTTCTCAACTGATGACATTGACTCCTAGAGAAAATAATGCCATCAGGCTTGGAATCCTCTAATTCTCCTCTTTCACAAATCAACAATTGCTATATTTGCCTCAACCTTGATTCTTTTTGCTTTACTAAATTTTTGTTTTCTCTGTAAAAGTACTCTCCACATGAGCTCTAATTTTACCCTTCCATCTGCTTGAAGCTTTCTCTACGTTCCTTGTCCTTTCTCTCTCTCCTACATCACCTCATTCCTGTATCCCATCCCTTAAAGAATAAACATGATCAAGAGTCTTATTTTTTAAAAAAATATCTTCTGCTTTACCCTGTATCTCCCTCTGTTAATCACCTCACTCTTTTGCTTTTCACGTAAGCTTCCTTGAAGCGTGTTTGGGTTCTCTTTCCATTTTATGATCTCTCATTTACCCACATTCTGTAATCTGGCTTCTGTTTCTAAGGCTCCCTGAAATTATCTTAAGGAAACTGTGATGATCACTTTGTTGCTGAATCCAGTATTTCTAAATGGTAAATTTGATCATTTCATATTTTTGCTTAAAAAACTTCAAAGTTGGGGAACCTGGGTGGCTCAGTCAGTTACACATCTGCTTTAGGCTCAGGCATGATCCCAGGTTTCTGGCATCAAGCCCAATCAGTGGGGAGCCTGCTTCTCCCTCTTCTCCCCGCTTGCGTTCTCCGTCGCTTTCTCTGTGTGTTTGTCTCTCTCTCCCTCAGATAAATACATAAAATCTTTAAAAAAAAAAAACAAACACTTCAATGTCATTCTAAATTAGAGTTAAGCCCAAGCGCCAGTAAAATACTGAAGTATCTCACTCTCCTTTATTCTCAGTTTGTTCTTCTATAGGTTCCTTCCAAGTGCTCTGTGACCAAATCTTATTGAACTATCTCAAGTTCATAATGTGTAAACTTTTACATTTTTTTCTGAGTTGTTTTCCTACTTGTCCCTCTACCTAAGATGTACGTCCCCAATCTACTATTTATTTAAACGATTTCTTATACTTTAAGACAGTATTTCCCTCCTCTTAAAGCCTTTCCTAATGCATTAAAGCTCCCTTTCTGTGTCAATGCATAGTGTTTATTCTATTCTAGGTCTTATCACATTGCATTATAATGTTCAGTGTATCTTCTTCCAAGCTCTTATTAGATTCTCAGCTCCTCAAAGACAAAATCCCCATCTTACTCATCTTGGTATCTATCACTAGAACCTAGCTTAGTGTCCAAGGCAGAGTAAAGAGATAATATATCTATTTATTGAATAATGGAATAATGAGTACAAGTTATTTCCTTATTTATAACCAAGTTCAGAAAGTTAGTGACTCTAGTTAGCATGGAATAATGATAAACCAGATATAAGAGATTACATTGTTGATAATCAAAAAACATCAAAATGAAAAAAAAAAAAAACAAGGTGATGATGTTGTAAATTTTAGCCAAGTTAGAAAATAGAAATGCTCATTTAAATTATTTTTAGAGGAAAAGAAATTTGTATCTAAAAACTAGTCAGCAGATACTATCCTTTATTTAAAAAGTTACTTATGGGGTGCCTGGGTGGCTCAATGGGTTAAGCCTCTGCCTTCAGCTCAGGTCATGATCTCAGGGTCCTGGGATCAAGTCCTGCATTGGGCTTTCTGCTTGGCAGGGAGCCTGTTTCCCTACCTGTCTCTCTGCCTGCCTCTCTACCTACTTGTGATCTCTCTCTGTCAAATAAATAAATAAAATCTTAAAAAAAAATAAAAAAATAAAAAGTTAGTTACGCTTTTGTAAGAAAATTAAAAAGCATAAATAAAAAATTCCTTTTGAACAACAACTAGGACTACAGACTGAAGGTCATACATGACTGACAATGAAGCAGAAAACAATAATCCAAATTATGGATTCCATAGGACCACCCACTACAGGATATGGCAGGTCCTTGTAAAGAGGACCGTGCTAGTGGACAGAAGCCAGGAATTCAGAGAATAGAATCCCTGAGAAGGAAGGGGCAACCGCTGCCTTTGTTAACTGAAGGCTGAACTGACTCAGGCAAACTTCTGAGACAATGTTTGACAATGTCAAATGCCTGTGAGGAAAGAAACCTGATATTGGAGACTCAGCTACCCATGAGTCAGAATTAAAGAGAGGAAAGTGTTTAATTGCACTGGAATGCCTTCTGTCATTTGAACCAAGCTGGATTACACAGTTTCTAAATAATCAGATGGTAAGCCAAACTTATGGGAAGACTTTCAACCTTTGGTTAAAGAAATGAGCACAGGCCATTTCGAGAAAATAATGAGGATGGAATGAGATTTCCATGACAAAAGTAGAACACAAAATAATTTAAAATGAAGTGAACAGCAGCGCTGAGACGAAGTAAGATTAATGGACTAATAGTTCAATTGAGGCTTTTCTTGTGATTCTGAAGATTAAGTTTATCAAGTGAGGGCTTCAGAGGACTTTCTAGGTCATGTGATGGGATTTCAAGGTCAGATGAAAGTAAATACAATCAATGGCTCTCAAGTTCACATTCAGTGCTCCTAATTTCTTTTATATTTCTTTCTTCTAAGGTTTAAAAGTCCAATATTTATTCTTTCTAAAGCTAGGTTGTTTTTTTGTGAAGTTTTTCTTCACTTATGAAACTAAAAGTAAAGCATTTCTTTTTTGTTTATTCCAGTCATTGGCGGCCATGCTGGGAAGACCATCATCCCCCTGATCTCGCAGTGCACTCCCAAGGTGGACCTTCCCCAGGACCAGCTGACAGCCGTGACGGGGCGGATCCAGGAGGCCGGCACAGAGGTGGTGAAGGCCAAAGCTGGAGCAGGCTCCGCCACCCTGTCCATGGCGTATGCCGGAGCGCGGTTTGTCTTCTCCCTCGTGGATGCGATGAACGGAAAGGAAGGCGTCGTCGAGTGTTCCTTCGTGAAGTCCCAGGAGGCAGACTGCGGCTACTTCTCCACGCCCTTACTGCTGGGGAAAAAGGGCATCGAGAAGAATCTGGGCATCGGCAAGATCTCCCCTTTCGAAGAGAAGATGATAGCGGAAGCCATCCCCGAGCTGAAGGCGTCCATCAAGAAGGGCGAGGACTTCGTGAAGAACATGAAGTGAGCGGGCGGCCCGCGGCGGTCCGTCGCCCTAACTCGTGAAAGCATCGTGTCTCTGTAAAGCCGTGCTTTACAGAAATGGCCTGTGCTCATTTCTTTAACCGAAGCAGTGAAATAGTAGCTTGCATTTTGCTGGTGCAAATATCAAATTTTCTTACATTATAGTGTTCTGTCCCCTACCTCCCTGCCTTTTTTTCCCAAAGTCATTCTGGTTGGTTATTTACCTTTGTCTCTTACTGAAATGAACCTGAATACTTAAGCTCACGTAAAAATTATACCTGTTATTATGTTAGGATTCAAGTAAAAAGCACTTTGATCCAAATTAAGTATCCCACAAATTTAGTCATGCTTTAAGTGTACAATATCTTTTAAAAAATTGTACAGAGTTTTATTACTTTATTTTTATTTGTCACCAATTCATGTATAGTTTATTCACCTATAAGCTCTTCGTATCCATATATTAAGAAATAGAAGATCTTTATTTTTTAAGATTTTATTTATTTATTTGACAGTGAGAGCACAAGCAGGGGGAACAGCAGACAGACAGCGAGGGAGAAACAGGTTCTCCACTCAACAGAGAGCTCGATATGGGGCTCAATCCCAGGACCCTGGGACCACGACCTGAACAAAAGACAAATGCTTAACCGACTGAGCCACCCAGGTGCTCCTAAGAAATAGAAGATATTGAGAAGTAACCGTAAAGTCTGCTTTCTCTCAAATATCTCTTTTGCTTGAGAAATAGGTAACTGGTAGTACATAACTATTTTCTCCTAAATATATATCTTCCCACTACTTCATTAAGCACACATACATTGGCACAGAACAAGATAATGTACTATGGTCTTAAAATAATTTTTTAATTTCATTTTGTTTTATTTTATGATACTTTTGGTGGAAACCTAAAATCGTCAAAACCTCCGGTTGGCTCCTGAATCTTTTCAAATTCTGAAATTCAATAAAAATATCTTCTTCCATATCCAAGTGCAATATAGGTGTTAGTGATTGCTAGTTTATAATAAGAGCTGACAGAGCTACAAGATTTTTTAAAAACATTGTTCTAAAGAAGAATAGTTTTGTCTACTAATTTGAATAATTAGAATATTGAGTGAAAATCACAAGGGGCAATGACCAGTATAAATAAGTTGGAGAGGCAGCTTGGACTAAATGGAACATTTAGTAGGAGAACAAACTTTCAGGGTTTACCATTGACTTATAAAGACCCATCAGTTAATAATGCATCAGGTCAGTTATTCCTGTATGCATAACATATCTACTTATGCCAATCCAGGAAGCCTTTACTAAAAAGAGAGAGCCACCACTTTTCAGGTTATGTCGAAAAAGCCCAATGAAGTTTGCCTGGGTAAATCAGTTGGTTAAGTAGCCAACTCTTGGTTTGGGCCCAGGTCATGATCTTAGGCTTCTGAGATCAGTTCTGTGTCTGGGCTCTGCACTCAACAGGGAATCTGCTTCAGGATTCTTTCTCCCTGTGCCTCTTTCCCCACTCTTTCCCTTTCTCAGATAAATAAATAAATCTTAAAAAAAAATAAAAGAGGAAAGAGCCCAATGAACTTGTAAGATCTCTTTAAAATGAAAACCTCTTACAAGCAAAGATAGGCCAAAAAAAAGTTAAAGAAAGGAAAATACATTGTTTGTAATGTTTTATTCTATGAGTGTCCTGAAAAATGGGGTATATACCTTTAGTTACTTGGCTAAGATAAGTTTCCAAGAGTTCCAGTTAAACTGAAAGGTATATATCATTAATTTGGTTTCACATAATTTGAAAGTTGTAATAACTTTTCAAAATGAGAAATGTACTTGTTTCCTAATGTCTAATAAGATTCATCAACTCATCCAGCAGATTTAAAAAACTTACTCTCTTGCACACATGTTTATTTGCTAAAAAAATTTTTTTTTACTCTTCTTCATCTAGTATATATAGCACAAAATTAGTGATTGGGGATTTAAGTACAACATCTATCACTAGAAATTTAGTATGCTTGCTCTATATTCTTATTTCAACTTCTTAAGTAGGGGTTTGTAATTGTGATTTATTCTTGCTCTAAGATAGCTAATTTTATTTAGACACTGACCTGTGTGAATTCTTAGTAAATTACTAAGAGTGACTGACTGACAAATGGAGTTGGGAAATACTATGTTTTCTCAAATTTGGAAGCACCATGACAATATTGAACGGAAATTCCTTTGGAGGTGAACTGAAGAGAACTCTGCTTTTAGGCTCCCTCCCCCCATCTTAGAAAGCAGACACCAACCCAGTGTGCCAGGAGCATGCTTCCAGGAGTCTGCATCTTTCCATCTGCAGGTGACCTCTTCCACAGCGTTCCCCATTATCTGTAAATGGTAGAGTCTGCCACAATGTCTCTCCTCTTGGGAAAGGTATCAGACTCAGAGTCAAAAGCTTCTAGACTTAGTCCTAGGTGTAGGATCTTGTATAAAATCATGAGTGTTACCTGGAATTATTTCCTCTTTTATGAATTAAGATTCTTTCATTTACTTATTCTGCAAGTATATGAACACTTCCTGTGGTGAGAGGAATTGAAGCAGCAAACACAAAAGTGCTGACATGGGGTACAGGGTGTGTTGTTTTCTATGGAAATAGCTGTTGTAACTTTCTTCTGAGTCCCCCAAATTAAAACAACATACATGGCTTGCCTTTGTGATCTCTGAAGTACTGTACAAATCAAAGAGATTATGAGAACCAAAGGCAGCAAGTTAAGGCTAGAAGTTGAAACTACAAACATTTATTAGGTTGACTATGAGAATAAAATAAAAGATAAGTGTAGTCACCCCTTGATTATTCAAATTGGCTGCAGTTTGTGATTCTCAATGCCCTTTGATTCTCCTTCCCCTTCCTACCACTAGCCATTGAAAATTTCTCTGCTCATTAACACCTGTCTGGGAGTAGGGAGGTGAAATGCTAATCAGTCCAACCCCTTTGGTTAATCATTAGCTGCTATGATCCTTTTTCTTTAATTTTCTTGAAGTTGAGAAAGGGAAAATTGACCTCTTTTACTACAATGCTGGCTCTAGATTTTTAAGCTTTATGTCACCTCCCCTCTCTTTCACTGCATAGATAAATTCAAATATTTTGTTTTCAGTCAGGTATGAAAGAGAATAAAAAGATTTGGTAATTCATCAGTTCTCAAGTGTCACTATAACTTCACATTACATATTTCTTACTGGCCAGTATTTGGAAAATTTTAATTCCCTACAAGGAAGCCTCAGGTTTTAATAGTGGCAACTTCAAGTCAGGGCCCTGAGTAAATAACTACACCTGCTAAGTGGATTTAGACCCCCAGGGAACCAACCTGGTGAAAATGACTGAAGACTGCCCTCCCCTTTGCCTTTGGTAGATGTTGCAGGACCCTCCCCACACCAAATAAGGAAAGAAGAATGTTCTGAGCATTAAGGGCACTAAGAATACATCTGAGCTATCGCAGATAAGATTACTTTCAACTCTTTAGTTCATGTTTTCTGACATAGACCCCAAGGTCTGTAATTATCTTAGGGAAACTGCGGGGGCTTAGACAGTAGTTGTTATTATTTTTGTTGTTGTTTCCTTACTTTCTTTGGGGCTGAAGAGCTGGGGTGTGTATGTGTGTGTGTATGTGTGTTCCCCTAGAGTGCCAAAAAAAAAGTGCTGAAGAGTCCTAGGGAGATGAGGCTATTTTTGTTCGAAGCTGATACTTCTGCCTGAGCCACAAGTGCCGCTTGGAAAGGGCTCAGGTTGTTTCCAGGGGGAGAACTCTGCAGAGAAGAGACGAAGTTCAGCAGGACAACAAAGGGGCGGCAGAAACAGCCAGGAAAACGAAGAGCCCTCACGTTTTTCACACCGAGCCCCCTATCAGAGTTCTCGAATTCTAAAGTATTCTGCAAAGTGCCACTTGACCGGAACTTTTCGCCTGCCTTTCCTTTCTCCAACCACCATGACTGAGATCACTGCTGAAGGTACTGCTACCATTTTCCAATAGTACCAATTAAGAAAAAGAAAAGGTAGAAATCAACAGTGACATTGACCTTCAAGGTGTCCACTTAATTGTTGCTTTTAGATACTTGTCTTGATCAATGATTGTATACGGATTGAAGAAATGGATTTGGGAGTGGAGAGGCTGACAGATCTGTGTGTTGGGGGAGAGAAGGGGCTTCTCTGAAATTTTGCATGGTGAAACTTCTGTGCTATTCCTAAGGCCCCAGTAGGTACCAGTTGTCACCTGCCCCTCTATAAATAGTTATGGTCATGTAAGGTTATAACTGATAACTTACCTTGCAAAAATTATAAGACTTGCAAGGATAAAGACCACAATGAATTTAAAATGTTGCCTTTAATGTTTAAATGTAGAAAAATGATTTTGAGCATTTTTACCTTATGATATTTTAAAATGGAGATTTTAAATTTGTTTTTCCTTCTAACTTCAGTGTATAAATATGCACACACACACATACATAAGATTTAAGTTGTAAGTACTACCACAAAATTTGTGAATATTTTACTATTGGTAGATTTATAGAGATAAAGTTGGAAATGCACAAAATGTTTATTAATATGATTTTAAAATAAATCAATTCAAATTCTGATTCTTTTCACACACCCATCTCTCTATATGATGAACTCTATCTTTCTATTAAATATTTTGTTTCAATGCTTCCTCTGAAAAGGTTTATGCCATAACTAAAACATAAATTTTTATTACTTGATCATGGTACCAATTGTTTCATCTATATATACATATATAAAATATATGTAAATATAAAAATATATGTATATTTCTTAGAATGAAAAACCCTTTAAACAACTAAAGCATTTTGAATACAGACACAATCCAGTTCTAGTTGGGGTAAAAATCTGGGAGGTGGAACTAAAATTTGCTTCTGACAGCTGTAAGAAAATCAGACAGGTGGTGCTCTCATCAGCTTCCAAGTTGAATGCTGTTCTGGTTTGTTTTTAATTAGACAACTGAAAAATAGAATGTGCGGTTTTGGCTCTTTGCATAGACATTAGTATGGACACACAGTGATTTCAGAGTTGGAGATTTTCAGTCAATATTTATAAGGAGAAATGTCTTACTTGTACTTTCCACTGAGAAATTGATAAAAACAATTACTGGGAGATTTCTGTATACCAGGTATTTTGCTCAGGACTTTGTGCTATTTATTTATATAAACCTCCTACAATTCAATTAGGCCGGCATTATTATCTCCATTTTGCAGAAATAGAAACTGTAACTCAGATGTTCAGTGACTTGCTCAAGCCAATGGCATTGCCAAGATTAGAACCAGTTTGTGTTATTTCTTTTCTGTAAGAGGATATCAGGTTTACTCTTTACCAATTTTAGTTCAGAATTTGCTAACTAAATATAAATAACATTTTTTTCCTATTCCTTAGATATTCTGTGTCATGTGGCCTTTAATTTGTCTTAAAGAGAGCTACCTAATATAGCTGCTTGCTTAGCCCGGCACAAGTTAACAAGATACCTATGAATGTGTTTCCTTCCCTCCCTGTGGGTGTGGGGTGTGGGTATCCAGCCGATTCAGGAGGTCATGTTTGCCTGTGGATTATTCTCTGTAGGACTTGACACTTGATTCATAAAACTTTTTTACAGGAGAATTCTTCATTATGAAACAGAACTTTTATTTCTATCTTCTTCCAATGGAGCATCTAAAGGATTCTTGGAAGACCTCTCGGGAGTCTCCCATAAGAATAACTGAATTAGTAAGAAAGTGTAAAAACCAGCTAGTGAGGGTCATTTCCTGCTCCCTGGCCTTTGCAGTTCATAGGATCTATATCATCTGAACATCAATTATGTACTTTTTTCCTTTTCACAAATGATTTATTAATCATATTTCTCAAATGAAAATTAAACTGCCAACTAAGAATTCTTAAGGCTAGCACTTCAGTCATTCTCTGAGCTTATCCAGAGCTTCTGGAACACTTCTTTCCTACACACTTTTCATTTTTGTCTTTGTGATTCTCACTTTTTTGTGTCCCAGCTGCAATAGGCTTCTTTCAGTCTTTTGTAAGGGGTGTGCTTTTGTACAGAGCTTTCGTACATGGTATTCCCTTAGCATTTTGTACATGTTATACTCTTTCCTCTCACCTGCTGTATTTCTTTTGCCACCACTTTGGGGAACATTATGAAAATGTAAGTACTACATCCATAGCCCGTGACACCTTCTGATGACTCTTCCCCTCTATTTATCACAAAGCAAGCAAACGCTGTATAGCAATTATGAAAGACAAAACTAGAATAGCCCATTAGAGAGCTCTAGTCCACTGACCTAGACTCCACTTTTGGAAAACTGAGATTCATACAGATTAAATGAGTCTACCATGGTTGTTGATAATTAAAGGAAGTCAGAAGATTTAATTCATGTCTACTGTGGCTTCTCTTGGCACTTATTCAACTGTAAAGCAGTACACATTGATAAAGTTTATCAAGCTCTTCATATAGATTATGTGCATTTACCAAGCCAGACTACATCATTTGACAGACCAAAAGAAGTAATGCTAAGTAAGGAATTGTGTTTCAGGTCCAGAGCCATAGACAAAGTAGAACTAGGACTGAATTGAAAGCCAAAGGATTTTAGAGAAATAATATCATTGATTCTGGCCATGATGAATTCATAAAGATAATCATAATGACAATTATAATAACAATTCACATCAAGAACACATGATGTACTATATGTTGGCTAATTTGAACATAATAATAAAAAAAGGAATCTAAAAAGTAATAATAATAACAATTCACATATTTTGAGAAGACATTAAATGTCGAACACTGTATGAAGTTTGTTATATGATCAAGACAGCTGAATGAGATAGATACTTTTATCATTGCTATTTATGGAATAGGAACTTGAGGTTTAGAGAGGTTAGGGATTTGCCTGAATTCACAGAGCTGTATATGGTATAGCTAGGATTCACATCCAGATCTCCACCTGAGTCAGGCTGACTACTTCTCCTTCCTATGGGAGACTAGTAGTTAGCCTGCTGTTACTTCAGAGGTTGATGGGGGCTTATGGTAGGCCAGTGCTCTGATTTGGCCCATGCTAGATTGAGTAGGTTGGATCAGGCCACAGACTGGATCAAGCTCAAAGAGTGCTAAGGTTTAGGATTATAAATAGCCTTTCCAGAGGCTGTTGTTCCTAGACAAGTGCCAAAGTCAACTCCCCTTATGAGTTTCATGTGAACTTGCAACCACCAAATCAGCATTGATTTGACAATGTACAGCCCTATGCAAAATACCTTTGGAGTAATTTTGATAGTTAATTCTTTTTTTTAAAGTCTAATTAATTCTTAATAGCTTTGTTGAAAGAAGAGACTTTTTAAAAAGCTGATAAAATATGTGATTTTTTTTTTCAAATTGCCAAGATAACTAATATACAGTCAAATTATGCTTTACAATAACATCTATGTAACTGTGTTCTCTGGGTTTAAGGATCTCCGAAATATAAGGAAGTACAAATTTCTACATAATAGATTCAAGCTGGCAGAGATCCTACATATAATTAACTTATAATTTATTAGAGCGCTTAGTTAAGGAAATTCTTTTTAAAAAAATTAGAACTTAGGTCAAACTCTCAACTTCTAAACTATTACATAACTCCAGGATTCAGGAGAAGGTTTTATCATACCATATATGGGATTGTTTCCTCACTATTAGCTCAACTGTGTTTTACTGCTCTGTAACAAACCTGTGGAAGGATTTGACTTTCAAAATTTAGAGCACAAATGGTAATTTTTTTATACAATGCACTGCTTCAACAGACTGTATAGCACATGAACACCAATTGTTGCTCTCAAGAAAAAAGAGTGAGGATTCACAGCCAGGCTAATTAACTATGCACACAAGTTATGCCATCTAGAGCAACAGATGGTAAATTAAGAGAAGGAGGAGATCTCGCCTACATATTTGTGTCTATCTTGCCAAAACCAAGTGGCTATTCTGGTCCAGGTCAAGACAACTTGGGTTGGGAGAAGAAGGAAGAGGATGAAGCATTAGGTTCAAGCCCTAATCACTTCCAAATTATGTTATCCTGTTCAAGAAAAGCAATACACCACATATAGAACATTATTTTTATTTCCATGATCATATTTTTAAAAACTGACATTGACAAGATAGTATATTTGGAAAAGGGCCATAACTGTAAGAGGCACAGATAAATGAAAAGACTTGTGCACCAGTTGTTTAAGGAGAAGATTGTTACTTTTTGTTTGTTTGATTTTTTATGCAGCACTAGGGGACAAAGTGAAGACTCCTAAGTAAAAGTCTGGAAGCCACAAAAAGGCAAACTCTTGACAAAATATAACCCAAAGTCTAACCAACCATTAAAATGATAGCTAGAACTAACTCTTCTGATTCAAAAACAAAAATAAAAAAAAAAAAGAATACACAAATAGAAACAAACAAACAAAAAAGCATGAAAGGAACACAGGCTCCAATTTTCAAGAAATAGATGGATGAAGAATATGCTAAAAACGACACTGTAGCATGCAATCAGCAAAATCCAGGCTATGGGAAACCCTGCGGTACAAACAACTCAGTGCCTTCAAAGAAGTTACTGGAAACAAAAAGAGATGCCAAGGAAACCTATAGGATATATATATATATATATATATATATATATATAACAACTCCTCATAATGTATAAAATTAATAGATCATGATTCAGAGAAACTTAAAAATTTCAGTGAAATAACTGAAAATTTGACATCCTTTGAATGTCAGATGATATTAATAAATTATCTTTAGCAGAATGACTGTATTGTGGCTATGTTTTAAAAATACTTATATAATTTGGAGATACATACTCAAATATATATGGATGAAATGATACAATGTTTTAAACTTGTTAGTAAATAATATGCCAGAGGGAAATATCTATGCAACGTATGTAGTATTGGACTGGCCATGACTTGATTATACTGGGACTGATGATGGGTACACAGGGTTTTATTATAATATTCTGTCCACTTTTGTGAATTCTGAAGCCTCCCCTTAGTAAGGAGCCAGGAAACACACACACACACTCACACACACACACACACACACACACAGCTGATGTTTTTAGTAAAAATTTTTGTAAATTTTAGTAAAAACTTTTTATAATATATATGAGTCCGTGAATTCACTGACCATCAAATTTATTTGTAAGTACAAATTATTGTCTAAATTAATAATCTGTTACTGGAACAGAAACCAAATATGCTTGCCTTAGACAGAGGGGTCCAGAAATGAGCATGATATTTGTAACAGCAGAAAAGGAAATAATGAACAAACTGGAGGAGATTATGCTGAATGAAATAAGTCAAGCAGAGAGAGTCAATTATCATATGATCTCACTTAATTTGTGGTGCATAAGGAATAACAAGGAGGATATTGGGAGAAGGAGAGGAGAAGGGAGTTGGAGGAAATTGGAGGCGGAGACAAACCGCGAGAGACTGTGGACTCTGAGAAACAAATTGAGGGTTTTGAAGGGGAGATGGGTTGGGGGTTGGGTGAGCCTGGTGGTGGGTATTAAGGAGGGCACAGATTGCATGGAGCACTGGGTGTGATCTATAAACAACAAAACTTGGAACACTGAAAAAATAAAATAGGGTTTAAATTTAAGAAAAAAAAAGGAAAGGAGAAATAATGATTTTTAAAAAAAGATTTTATTTACTTATTTGACAGAGAGAGGGAGGGAGAGTACAAGCAGGGGGAGCAGCAGGGAGAGGGAGAAGCAGACTCCTGCTGAGCAAGGAGCCCAGTGTGGGGCTCAATCCCAGGACGCGGAATCATGTCTTGAGCTGAAGGTGTATGACTAACCAACTGAAACACCCAGGCGCCCCCGGAAATAAAAATTTTTTAAAAATATAATGAGATTTGGAGGTTAGTTTCATTTCATTTCTCAAAATTATTAGTAACATTAGTTAGACATCTTAATTAGTAACCGATCATTTTTTGAAATAGTCCATGTGAAAACTTGAAAAGAAATAAAAAACCCAAGAAGTCAATATGAGGCAAGGAAGAATAGTTCTAAAAAAATGTTATGGTAGGGAATGTCATATTTATTGACAGGGTATTAAGGAGGAAGTCTTGTATGATTATCTTATTAAAATATCACAGAAACTCTGAAAGGCAGAGAGGCAGATATCACAGAAATCTGCTCAGTCTGATTCTAAAATTTCTCAATCTTCTTTCCTGCTCAAGTTGAATTTAGAAAAAGAGAAGGAAAGCAGACTGTGAAAAACAGAGGGTGACATAATTCATTGAAAATCAGAGAGAAAATGTAGTGTAGAGTTGAGAGAAGGCAGCTTTAAAATAATTAAAAGCAGTGTGAGAGACTACAAATTGTGTGGAGCGTAGGTCAGAAATGTGGGTTTGAGCACCAACTCTTCTCCTCAACCATAGTTGTCTGGGGTAGGGGTGGGTTGGGAGGTGTAGTGGGGGCTGGGTTGGGATGAGGAACCTCATAGGAGACAGAGTAATAGGGCCAGAAGAATGCTTTCAACTTTTTACAAGATCATGCTTCTTGATAAATTATGTTTATGTACATATTTAAAAATTGTGCAAAGCATCCATGCTGCAAAATCTACAGTGAAAGAGAACAGAAAATGCATCTTTTTAGTATCAACCTTTGCTGGGTTCCATTAAGAAGCTTTTTGTTGTGGGATGCCTGGGTGGCTCAGTTGGTTAAGCAGCTGCCTTCAGCTCATGTCATGATTCCAGCATCCTGGGATCGAGTCCCACATCGGGCTCCTTGCTCAGCAGGGAGCCTGCTTCTCCCTCTGCCTCTGCCTGCCTTTCTGTCTGCCTGTGCTCGCTCTCTCTCCCTCTCTCTCTCTGATAAATAAATAAAATCTTAAAAAAAAAAAAAGAAGAAGCTTTTTGTTGTAGCTTTTGTAATGATTTGTAATAGCTATTCCTTTTTTTCCCTCTACCACATTTTAAGCACACAGTACCCATGGAAGATGTTATGCTTGTCAGATTAAATGCTTAATTTTTTCCTATTTGTTTTTGGTCATCATTGTGACTATAATTTAAAAACCTTGCTACTTTTCCCATACAAAAATGAATTGAGCCTATTCAGCTATTATTCTAAAGGCTTAGGCATCCTTGGAGACTTAAAGCCTTCAGTGCTGTTTGCATTAATTTTTAATCAGTTAACAATATTTAATATGAAAGAAACATAAAACAGTGCAGCTAAGCAATTTTAAAGTGGTCTATATTGACCTTTGGGTTGAATATATCAATTTGAAAAGAGCATGCATACATAGGTGGTTAAGATTTTCCAGTTAGGCTTTTAGTTTTACAGTTATGGAGTTGAAATCATTATTCTCTTCTTTTCTTCCATCAAATAAAAAGAAACACTTTGGAGAAATGTTTAATATATTTTTAAAATGCAGACTATTTAAAGTAACACATTTAAAAAGAGAAAATCAGGGGAAAAACCTTCATCAGAAAACCATGCGTTAACATAATACAATAATTCCAAGTTTGTGGAGTTTAGTTTCTGTACAACCCGAAGTTCTAGGAAAATCCAGCCAAGTTAAGTTTTGCTTTCCCTAATTCACTTTTTCTCTGAAGAATCAGAGTGCCATGAATAATTTCTGAGAGGAAGTGCTTATTTGGGTGTCACATGAACACGTATTGCCCCGAGTGAAGGTTAAGCAGAGATAGATGAACTTTCTGGTCCAAAAAGATAGTATTTTCCATCTTCAAAGGAAGTTGAAAAGAATATCGTTGGCAAATGTGTAATGAATAAAGTCCTGCTTCTCTCTGTACAAGTTATGCTCTCTAAACATCAAACATCTCCACATCTCTGTGCCTGAAGTCAAGCTGTCAAAAGCACATGAAATTTAGGATTCTGAGGGATTCTTTGGTATGTAAATGAGCTGTTTCCTCATAAACCACAGAGTCCATTTCATTTATGATGTACTTCATATTACATTTAAATATGTATGGCTTAGATATTTCCAAGTTTGGTACCTGTGGCCCAGGCTGGGGTATGTGGTCTTCACTTTAATTAAAGATACAGTCTTTTAATCCAGAAGAAAAGATAATTTATGTCTGTTCACCAACCTGCTTTTTATAGGGGAGCATGAGGCTAGAACTTAGTTAGAAACAGGTTTTCTTACTGCTATTCATGGGCTGCATCCTCTCCCTCTCGACACAGGTTTCTGAAGTGTTGAGAAAAACAAAAGAAAGAAAGAGCTCCTAAAATAATATATGCATGATATATGTGATATGATATGGTATAATATAAATAGGGTGTTATAATAACTTAGAGCATTTATAAGCTTACAGACACGAGAGAATCATTTTCCACTTGTTTAGACCTTGAAACATTTTTAGCAAGGTTTCCCTGGAAAGTTCATTGTTGCCTGTTCAAATAAAATCATCATATGACTAAAAGAATTTTCTGTTTGTGGTAGACATTTGATATAACATCAAGACAAAATGGTAATTATTAAGTGACATTTCTTTGCCCTCCAGTGCTGGAGCCATTATTTTTATCCATTGTTATTCTTATTTAACCTATGTATAATTGCCTGGGGGAGAAGAATATGGTATAAAATCTATATGTTACCAATGATGGTAAAATGCCAAGTTTGTGAATTTAAATATGCAGAAGCATTAGGCATTGAATTTAGAGAAAAACAAGCAAACATAATATGTCCATTTGAAATATAACAAAATTATAGACCCTGTGGTATTAATGATCAACCTATAATCAGATTTGTATACCAGGAAGTCGTGGCAGAGGTCCAGCTGGAGTCAATATTTGAGAACCTATTATGCACCAAACCTAATACAGACAATAGGGACATGATGAGGAATAATACAAAGTCCCCGATTCCAATATAGTAGATTGAAAAATAAGCAGGAAAGAGCAAAAGATCATCAGTAGACTGAAGAATAGTCAGGTATAAAAATATATACAAACTCTAGTTTGGATTTATGAATGATAAGTGTTTAATTTAATTGACAAAATCATGCTATTGTTCATAAATCTTATGATCACTGAGGACACATTGAAACTGCTTAAAGAATGACTTTAGAGTAGTAGAGTGCCCTGTTCTTCGCTCTGATGACTTACAGTGCTCATGCCATTGACCAAAGTAAGGTGATCAAGAGTAGGTTACCACTAAGAGTTACCAACTAAGTTAGTGTAATAAATATGCCATCTAGTTCAATGATTCTAAAGTTGTTTGGGATAGAATGAAATCCTTCCTGAAATATAATTATATTTGGCTTTTTAAAATTTGCCCTTTTAATCCTATAGTAGAAATGGAAAAAAAAAAAAAAGACGATGATTTTAAGTGTGAGGCAAAGAGATTCACAAACCAAATGGCACGACACATTTCCCCTGGAGAAAAATCAGTGAAAGGTGATGGCTTATTTTCTATGTCCTTGAGCTAATGAGTGGAGAACTGACAGCATAATTTGAAGAGAGGCACAGGTGGAAACATCTCTGGTAGGTAAACTGAAAGACAGTACTTTGCAAAATTACCTCATACAGTTTTACAAGAAGCTAAATAATAAACCTGAGAGTGGATTATGTTTCCTGACTTCATAGTCACCTTATATTGTGATGTATTGAACTCCACATGTCTGGTTAAAGTACTTTCAATGTTTCTTTAATTCCTTGTAGCACTACCAAAATGACAAATATGTCTTCCAATCTTGTAGAAACTCACTTAGAATTAAGTTGTTAGCTAACACTGACCTAGAAGCCAAATTGTGCAAGAACTCTAAGTGAAAAAAAATTAGATAACTGTCGCAATTTTTTAATAACACTGTCCCACTTGGTATTCAAGAGAACAGCCACCCCAACAGTTCAGAGTTAAGACAATATTGTGAATCATCACAGTTTTTTAAAACATTAAAAAAACCCATTTTTATAAAATGTAAGTACTGAAAACTGCATAAATCATATATATTTATATAGTATTTACTAAACAATAGTGGAATTGACATCTGCATAACCAGTCCCTGGTCCAGGAAACAATGTTCCCATCACCTGTGAAAAATATTCCTATCTGCCACCCACCCAGTGACTCTCATTTTGGTTTTGCTTTCCAATCGAGATTCCTTTTTCTCCAATACTTTCTCCACAGAGAATAACTATTTTGACTTTTTTAAAATAATAGTTTTCTTACTTTGCTTGATAGTTTTATGACCACCACATCTATAAACAATAGTTTAGTTTGGCCAAGTTTGTTCTTTACATAAATGGAACCACACATCATGTATTATTCTGTCTTGCTGCATTAATTCAACACTCTGTAAGACTCACCTATTTTGTTGTATTTCACGTTATTATTGCTACACAGTTTCCACTGTATGAATGTCATAACTTATCTGAGTTTTTAATTTTTTAATTTTTATTTTTTTAAAAGATTTTATTTATTTATTTGAGATAGAGTGAGAGAGAGAGAGAGAGTGAGAAAGCACAAGCAGGGGTTGGGGTAAGAAGGAAGCAGGCCCTCCATGGAGAAGGAGCCCGATGCAGAGCTTGATCCTAGGACCCTAAGACCATGACCTGAGCCAAAGGCAGAGGCTTAACGCACTGAGCCACCCAGGCGCCCCTATCTGAGTTTTTTTTAAATTGAAGAGCTCTAATGAACAATACAGCTATGATCATTTTTATTCTCTTTAGTTTTGATATTCTATGGTTTTATCATCAATGTGTATTTATTTCATAGCATTATGGTCCATGTAAGATGGTGAATTCACCATGAAGATTCCTTGCACATTCAGATTGTGTAGTATATATATTATCATTGTGATCTAGTCAAAAAACATGGAGAAAGTATGATCTCAGTGGCTATCTACCAGAAATGCCCTATTTTTTGGAAGAAATTGACATATCTCTACAAGATATATAAAATAAGTATTTGGGAGAACAGGGAGGAATGAATAGAATAGTAAGGACTTTTCAGAGATAAAGAAGTAATCCTCAATATACAATGACTCCTATCTGAGATGTGTAGGTAGCAACTCAAATGTTGACATTTAAAGCATAACCTGATATAAAAAAGAGATTATTCAAGAAATATTATTGAATGAAAGTATATAGAGGCCAGGAGTTCAGCATATGTGTATTGAAATTCACTAAATTTTCCCATTTAACTATTCCTTTGACCCTACAGAGCTTTATCTTTTTCCCATTTGCTCAGTCTCTAAATTTTGGACTCTTCATTTCTCAATTCCATATTTTCCTCTTTATTCCCACTGTGCCTGCTTTAACTTAAGCTCTGATCATTTCATATTTGAATCCCCAATGTGGCATATAGCATTTTCCACCAGTGGTAATAGCAATATTTCCACCACATATGCTCTTCTTATAATGTGACCATGACTATTTTTCCATTGAAAAGTGAATCTATTTTCCTTCCTCTTGAATCCAGAGAGACTATATGATGATTACCTCAATAGATAGAATATAATTAAAATAATACTATATAATTTTCAAAGATAGATGATAAAAATGTCATGCATGTCTGTCTTGCTGACTTAGAATATTTACTTTTGAAACCATGCTGTAAAAAAGTTGAATCACCCTGCACAAGACCCATAACAATGTCCTTGGCCGATAGACTCAGCTGAGCTCCCAGTCAACAAACAACACCAACTTTTCAGCCATGTGAGTGAGCCATCTTGAGAATGTATCCTGCAGTTCCCTCATGAGCCACCCTAGTTGATACTTGTGGAGGAAACATAAGCCATGCCTGCTGAACCCTAACCAAATCACATATTTCTGAGCAAAATAAATGATTATAGTTGTTTTAGGCCACTACTCTTCGGGATGTTTTGTTATGCGGCAACATATAACTGTTACACTAACTGTTAGTGTTGCATAAGCATCCATGTAATCTCTTGACCTCTATCTTCCACATAACTACTAAATCAAATCTATAACACTATACAACCCACTGACTAATGGTTAACTCATTCAGTGTACTGCTGTTTCAGCAAGGTTCAACCACTCTGATATCATTTAATTGAAAAATTGTTATACCTCTAAAACTTTATCAATATTTTATCCACATATTCAATACTTTATTGATTCAAAAATGTTTAAGGAATGTTGACTATTATAAAAATATTCTAGTCACTGGAGATATGCTTGTTTAAAAAAAGAAGAAGAAAAATAAGGAGGAGGAGGAGGGGGAGGAGAAGAAAGAAAGGAAAGAACAGACAAGGAGAAGAAAGAAGTAAGAGAAAGAAAAGAAGAAGAGGGAGAGAAAGAAGAAATTTCTGCTGTCAAAAGACTCACTGAAGTAAATTCTCAATTACATATCCTTTGGAGATTTTACAAATGTGAATGAGTTTTGTTTTGTTTTGTTTTGTTGTTGTTGTTAGTGTGCTTAAAATGGGCCCTGGTTGTGGATCAGGGAATTTCAACATGTAGGATCTCCACACAGCACTTTGCTCTACTGAGCAGGTTTAAGCAACATTTTGCATGGAGAAGTGCCCACATAATGTGTATTGGTAAAGAGACAAACTATTAGTTATAGTATATAGTAAAAACCCTCTAGAATTTCTATGCCTCAACCCCCAGATTCTGTGAATATACTGATCTTACATGGCAATGGGAGCTTTCAGTGTGATTAAATTAAGTACCTAGAGATGGAGAGATTATCCTGGGTTATCTGGGTGAGTCTAATCTAACCATGTGAGACCTTAAAAATGGAGAACATTCTTGGTGGTGGTTAGAGGGAGATATGATGTCAGAATGTCATGACTTGACTAGCCACTAGTGGCTCTAAGGACGAGGGAAGAGGCTATGAGCCAGGGAACACAGTAGCCTGTAGAACCTGGGAGAGATAAGGAGACTCTCCTGCAGGCTCCAGAAATGAATGTAGCCTTGCAGACACCGTGATTTTAGCCTCTTGAGACCCATGCTGGACTTCTGAGTCACAGAAGTGTAAGAAAATAAATTTGTGTTATTTTGAGCTACTGAGTTTGTATTTATTTGTTATGCCAGCAGAAGAAAACAAATCGCTCTCTGATTACTGTAAATCTTTCTTTTATACTAAGAGACACATTTTCGGAAGGCACAAAATTGACATAGAAGAACTACAAATTTACTTTCCACAAAATATTTTTATGTAAATCACTTTTTAAGTAAAATAAATAATTCTCCCTTTTGTATGAGAGACCTGAGGCTAAAAAGGAGCTTCGTTTTCAAAGTCACAGAGCTCATTATTGGGACAATTAATAATAAATTAATAATTAACTCACAGAAATGTATGCTGACTTTCCTTCCAATAAACTGAGTTTTCCAGGAGTAACATTTTCCCCTTAATAGTCAGCAAAGTTAGAGAGACATTTTGTTTTGGTTTCTATTTGTCACTATGGAAAATTGCAAATTTTAGGAAAGAGGGTTGTAGTTTGTGCAATATTTATTCCTTCTTAATAGCTCTACAATCGGGTGCTGCATGGCTCAAACAATTAAGCATCTGCCATAAGCTCAGGTCGTGATCTCAGGGTCCCCTTCTCAGCAGGGAGTCTGCTATTCCCTCTGTCCGTCCCCCTGCTTGCTTGTGCTCACTCTCTCTCTCTCACAAAAATAAATAAACAAAATCTTTAAAAATGTATCTCTACAGTGATTCTGCTTACATTCAATACTATGAACATTTATGAAACACAAATGTGACTTGTTCTATGATCAATAACATTTGCAAATTTATCTAGTCATTTACACACAATATACACTACATATTGTCCACTTTAGGTCTTAACGCAGGACATCTTGTCCTTCTTTGGAATAGGTATCCTTCACCTTCACAGGTTTACACACACCAGGAAGCTATGCACATTTTCCGCTGGATAAGAGCCTATTAATAGAAAACTGACACGCAGCATTAAAAAAGAAACCAGGTCAGAGATTAATTTCATGGAAACCCATAGTCATGTCAGCTAAACATGATCTATTTGAGGTGGGTGAAAAATGTGTGGTCACTTTGCTTGCTGCTCAAACAAAATAAATATGTCTCTCTTTTATATTCAGATTCTGAGATATTCTTTCTCTCATTTCGGACTTCTAAAGTATCTTTGCATGAACTACTGACACAACTTCTTGCTTAACCATCTTCCCAATAAGGCCAATTAAAGAGAAAAAGTGGTCAGTGTGGAATAGAAGAAAATATGACAAATGAGATTAATTGAAATTGTTGAAGTAAAAGAAAAGAGAAACTTGGCATTAGGTAAACATAAAATTAAATTTGCAAGAAAACAAAGTTGCCTTAGTTCCACCTGAAAACATTAGTTTCCAGTACAGGGCAGAGTGCAGAGTGCAATATGCCTTTGTTGATGAATATGAAAGGATAATTTCCAGAAAGGAAATAATATAATAACAGAGCAAAATTATAAGTGGTAAAAGAAACACAAAAATATGTGATATTTGAATAACATTTATATAGTATACATGCATACAAATGTAATGTATACATAAATTTGACTTGTGATGCATAGAATAAGATATGAATGTAGAGTTTTTATTTTAATAAATATTGAGGGGTGCCTGGGTGGCTCAGTGGGGTAAAGCCTCTGCCTTCAGCTCAGGTCATGATCCCAGGGTCCTGGGATCGAGCCCCACATCAGGCTCTCTGTTCAGTGGGGAGCCTGCTTCCTGCTCTCTCTCTCTCTCTCTCTCTCTGCTTCCCTTTCCTCCTACTTGTGATCTCTCTCTCTCTGTCAAAAAAATAAATAAAATTTTTGAAAAAAAATATTGAGCTCCTAAAACACATGAGACCCTGTCATGAAGCACTCAATAAATTATTTGGTCAACATATCACAAAAAGATATAATATTGTTGTAGAGAATTTTTTGATAAATATAATTAAAATAATTTTTAAAACATTTAATTATAATAGCTTAGAGTCCACAGCAAGTAATGACATTTTATTCTAGAATAATTGTGCAAACGTATCTTGTTTTTTAAAATTTATACATCATATATTTTTGAATTAACATTGAAAGCATCAATCTGAGGTTATGAGAAAGCATAACTAAGTATTACCCTACAGTAATACTTACATTCTAAGAATGGTGCGAGTTCAAGGCAGGAAGGGAGGTACACACACTTAGATCAATCCCTTGCAAATCTGATGCACATCTGAATCAGTTGGGAATTTTGTTAAAAGGCTGGTTCTGATTCAGTAGGTTTGGGGTGGGGTCTGAGAATCTGCATTTCTAACAAGATCTCAGGTGCTGAGAATACGGCTAGTCCATGGACCACACTTGAAGAATATACTATGGTATTTAAGGACTGCTTAGAGAAAAATTCTGCTTTTGGTTTTAGACTAATTTAGACTAATTTTAGACTAATTTACTTAGGCAAAGAAGTAAAATAAGTAAACCAATGATATCCTGTGAAAGAAGACAAAAGAAAGAATAATTTATTATTATTTATATTTTATTTGACCCTTTAAACAGTGTGTTTGAGCCCTTTTAGGGAAAAGTTTTCATGATGCTGGGTTAACTGTACGACATCCGACTCCAGTTCATCACATGTATATAGTGGCAAACACTCTCAATCTTGTAAAATCCTAAAAGGAATTTTTCACCCTTTACTGATATTTCTGTGATTGTTTATGAAGACTTAGATTTTTAAAAATGGATACAAATTTATTGCCGTAGAGTTGTGAACAACTCTACGGCAATAAATTTGACAATTTGGAAGAAATGGATGCATTCCTAGAAACATATAAACTACCACAACTGAACCAGGAAGAAATAGAAAGCCTGAACAGACCCATAACCAGTAAGGAGATTGAAACAGTCATTAAAAATCTCCAAACAAACAAAAGCCCAGGGCTAGACGGCTTTCCGGGGGAATTCTACCAAACATTTAAAGAAGAACTAATTCCTATTCTCCTGAAACTGTTCCAAAAAATAGAAATGGAAGGAAAACTTCCAAACTCATTTTATGAGGCCAGCATCACCTTGATCCCAAAACCAGACAAGGATCCCACCAAAAAAGAGAGCTATAGACCAATATCCTTGATGAACACAGATGCGAAAATACTCAACAAAATACTAGCCAATAGGATTCAACAGTACATTAAAAAGATTATTTACCATGACCAAGTGGGATTTATTCCAGGGCTGCAAGGTTGGTTCAACATCCGCAAATCAGTCAATTGATACAACACATCAATAAAAGAAAGAACAAGAACCATATGATACTCTCAATAGATGCTGAAAAAGCATTTGACAAAGTACAGCATCCCTTCCTGATCAAAACTCTTCAAAGTGTCGGGATAGAGGGCACATACCTCAATATCATCAAAGCCATCTACGAAAAACCCACCGCAAATATCATTCTCAATGGAGAAAAACTGAAAGCTTTTCCACTAAGGTCAGGAACACGGCAGGGATGTCCATTATCACCACTGCTATTCAACATAGTACTAGAAGTCCTAGCCTCAGCAATCAGACAACAAAAGGAAATTAAAGGCATCCAAATCGGCAAAGAAGAAGTCAAATTATCACTCTTCGCAGATGATATGATACTGTATGTGGAAAACCCAAAAGACTCTACTCCAAAACTGCTAGAACTTATACAGGAATTCAGTAAAGTGTCAGGATATAAAATCAATGCACAGAAATCAGTTGCATTTCTCTACACCAACAGCAAGACAGAAGAAAGAGAAATTAAGGAGTCAATCCCATTTACAATTGCATCCAAACCATAAGATACCTAGGAATAAACCTAACCAAAGAGACACAGAATCTATACTCAGAAAACTATAAAGTACTCATTAAAGAAATTGAGGAAGACACAAAGAAATGGAAAAATGTTCCATGCTCCTGGATTGGAAAAATAAATATTGTGAAAATGTCCATGCTACCTAAAGCAATCTACACATTTAATGCAATTCCTATCAAAGTACCATCCATCTTTTTCAAAGAAATGGAACAAATAATTCTAAAATTTATATGGAACCAGAAAAGACCTCGAATAGCCAAAGGGATATTGAAAAAGAAAGCCAACGTTGGTGGCATCACAATTCCGGACTTCAAGCTCTATTACAAAGCTGTCATCATCAAGACAGCATGGTACTGGCACAAAAACAGACACATAGATCAATGGAACAGAATAGAGAGCCCAGAAATAGACCCTCAACTCTATGGCCAACTAATCTTCGACAATGCAGGAAAGAATGTCCAATGGAAAAAAGACAGCCTCTTCAATAAATGGTGCTGGGAAAATTGGACAGCCACATGCAGAAAAATGAAATTGGACCATTTCCTTACACCACACACAAAAATAGACTCAAAATGGATGAAGGACCTCAATGTGCGAAAGGAATCCATCAAAATCCTTGAGGAGAACACGGGCAGCAACCTCTTCGACCTCTGCCGCAGCAACATCTTCCTAGGAACAACGCAAAAGGCAAGGGAAGCAAGGGAAAAAATGAACTATTGGGATTTCATCAAGATCAAAAGCTTTTGCACAGCAAAGGAAACAGTTAACAAAATCAAAAGACAACTGACAGAATGGGAGAAGATATTTGCAAACGACATATCAGATAAAGGACAAGTGTTCAGAATCTATAAAGAACTTAGCAAACTCAACACCCAGAGAACAAATAATCCAATCAAGAAATGGGCAGAGGACATGAACAGACATTTCTGCAAAGAAGACATCCAGATGGCGAACAGACACATGAAAAAGTGCTCCATATCACTCGGCATCAGGGAAATACAAATCAAAACCACAATGAGATATCACCTCACACCAGTCAGAATGGCTAAAATCAACAAGTCAGGAAATGACAGATGCTGGCGAGGATGCGGAGAAAGGGGAACCCTCCTACACTGTTGGTGGGAATGCAAGCTGGTGCAGCCACTCTGGAAAACAGCATGGAGGTTCCTCAAAATGTTGAAAATAGAACTGCCCTATGACCCAGCAATTGCACTATTGGGTATTTACCCTAAAGATACAAATGTAGTGATCCAAAGGGACACATGCACCCGAATGTTTATAGCAGCAATGTCCACAATAGCCAAACTATGGAAAGAACCTAGATGTCCATCAACACATGAATGGATCAAGAAGATGTGGTATATATACACAATGGAATACTATGCAGCCATCAAAAGAAATGAAATCTTGCTATTTGCAACAACATGGATGGAACTAGAGCGTATCATGCTTAGCGAAATAAGTCAAGCAGAGAAAGACAACTATCATATGATCTCCCTGATATGAGGAAGTGGTGATGCAACATGGGGGCTTAAGTGGGTAGGAGAAGAATCAATGAAACAAGATGGGATTGGGAGGGAGACAAACCATAAGTGACTCTTAATCTCACAAAACAAACTGAGGGTTGCTGGGGGGAGGGGGTTTGGGAGAAGGGGGTGGGATTATGGACATTGGGGAGGGTATGTGCTTTGGTGAGTGCTGTGAAGTGTGTAAACCTGGTGATTCACAGATCTGTACCCCTGGGGATAAAAATATATGTCTATTAAATAAATAAATAAATAAATAAATAAATAAATAAATGGATACAAATTGTATGATCTTTAGACGCTTTTTCACACTTAAAAGTGACCAGTTATTACCAATTCATATTTACTGAACATCACTCGGTATCTGATATTAGACTTGACCCTTTCAAAGTGATTGGACACGTGTCTCTGCATAATAGACTTTGAGCTATCTCAATGCTTAACTTAAAAGAGTTTCAACCAAACTGAATAAATGAAGTTATTAAGCAGAATAAAGTAGTTGGCTAATAATGTTGATGGCATTGATTGATTAGTGCTGAAAGACAGTATGTTCTTCTCTCCTTAAGATGATAAATTTTGAATTCTTATAGTAATTAGGAATCATAAAACTTGCAAATATATTTTTAAATACATATCTTCAAACAACTGCTGGAAAATCTCTAAGTTTATTTCAACTGGAACTAGAAATGTTTCCTAGTGTAAATGTAGGTTAGGATTTAGCTCATGAAAACTCTGGCATTAATTGACCATTTATAAATCATGTGTCTCTTTTCTAGCACACATGCTGGCCCACCATATGAGCCTTAGATTTGGTCAGTGTATGAAAATTTTCCCATACCTTTCGGAAAGCACTGTGCTTTCTAAGTGAAGGATTATGTAATTGCTTTTCACATTTATTTTTGGTCATTGTTCACTAAATGTACCACTTTCCCTTGATACTCAGTGCATCTAATTTTATCTTATGTTATTGATTTGATCTTTATGATAAGAAAGAGATATCAATATAATAAAAAGTAGAATTGTAAGAAAATAGAATTAGAACAGGTTTCAAGGTCATTTCAAACAATTTCGTGTTAAAATATAAGAGTTATTCATGTTATAAAATTATGTTCCTGGAAACTACTTCTAGTCTTTCTCCGTCCCTGAACAGAAATATACTTTTACTGTAAGAAATGTCAAAGAAAATGAACATCTTTCTTATGGTTAAATATTTCCATGGAAGGGCACTCAACATTTTCCTTAGAAAGCTATTTGTGTCTGAAAATACTTATGTCAAGATGTCCTCTCTTAAGTCTCTTCTGTTAAGATTTAACACCTTTTCTTCCTTTATTTTCAAGCTTGAAAATAGCAGGTGACTATTGTCTTTATAATGACCCTTTGTCTTGTAGAACAATGATCTTAAGTTGTTCTTCATTAGCTTTTGATTTAATAAGCTGAAAGAGCCAAGAAGAAAAAGAAAATGCTTCTCCATAGGTTGTACATTTTTTAGCCTTTAATCATATTAGAAATTAATCATATTAGTTTCTAACCTAATTTCAAATGGT
This sequence comes from Mustela lutreola, assembly GCF_030435805.1. Classification (NCBI taxonomy): domain Eukaryota; kingdom Metazoa; phylum Chordata; class Mammalia; order Carnivora; family Mustelidae; genus Mustela; species Mustela lutreola. The sequence goes on from NC_081295.1 coordinate 77,334,422, forward strand.
AGTGTATTTTGAGAATATGTATATGTGATATTTCAAACTTTTATTAACAGGTAAAGCAAAGATACCACCTGATCAAAAAAACCCCAAAACCCCCAAAACAAACAAACAAACAAACACAAACAAATCCACCAATGGAATTAGAATGAATGTCAGCCTTGATTCTGGGCTTATGCTTATTGCCTAACCCTCAGCTTTGTGTATTGGGAATGTTCTGTTAAAAAGTACATAAGATCACAGAGTCATGGATTTAAACTGCTGTCCTCCCCTACACGCACCATGTGACTTACTTTACTTTTCTTTTTTAAAAGATTTTATTTATTTATTTGACAGAAGGAGAGAGCACAAGAGAGGGAATACAAACTAAGGGAGGGGCAGAGGGAGAAGCCGGCTTTCTGCTTAGCTGGGGGCCCAATGCGGGGCTTGATTCCAGGACTCTGAGATCATGACCTGAGCTGAAGGCAAATGTCTAACTCACTGAGCCACCCAGGTGCCCCTTACATTACTTTTCTCAAAAGCAGTTTCATTATCTACAATAGAAAGTTTATAATGACAGGTCACAGGGTGTGTTTATAAGAGTGCCAAATACTACCTGATACACACCAGAACAACATAAATATTAACCTAGTTCATCTCTCTTATATTGATCAAATACAAGATTGGGAGATCTGAAGACTTGTACATCTGTGTGGATGTATGTATGAACCAGACATATGATCAATAATACATAAAATTATTTTATTTTTGTTTTCTCATATAATAAAAATTGTAATGTTCTAACATACACAGAGTATAGAGCAGGGGACAATTATCTCTTTGTTCTTTCCCTGGTCCCCCCATGTTTTATGAATAAAGTGTAACTTATTCTATCCAGTCTGATTCTCAATTATTGGCATTTGCTTTTTCAGATTTAGAATTTACAGTAAAATCTTATTATTAAAAACATCGAGTTTTTACTTTTCAATTTTCTTTCGCATACTAATTTCATTTTAGTACTTTACATAAATTATGAAAGTCCTAAGTAATTTAATTCTTTCTTCCAGCTCTTAGAACTTCTACAATGACTAGGGCAAAGAGGGTTTTTTCTAGGGTTAATTCAGATTAGCAGGCCCCTTTATATAACATTTCTGTTACTGTCTGACAATATGACCACAAAATAAGTAGCTTAAAATAGCAGGTAGTATCTCATAGTCTCTGTGTGTCAGGAATCCGGCATGACTTAGTTGGATTTTCCATTTCAAGGGACTCTCAACCATGCAATAACAAAGATGTGTCAATTGGGGTCAGGTCTTGTTTAAGGGGTAAATGGGGAACAAATCTTCCATGCTCCTGTTGTTGTTGACAGAATTCAATTCCTTGTGACAGTAGAACTGACCTCTGTTTCTTACTGGTCCCTAGAAGACCCTGTTTGACATAAGTTGCTGTTGATTCCTAAAGGATGTCTCTAATTTCTTGTTATGTTGCTTCCCCAAATGATCACCAGCAGGAAAGAGAGTCTCTGAGACAAGTCAGATGTTATGATCTTATGTAAGGTAATTATATATACATCCTTTAGCTGCATCTTGTTGATTAGAAACTAGTCTCAGGCAGTGTTCACACAAGAGGAGGAGGTTATGTAAGGCAAAAATGCCACATGGTGGATATTACAGAGGCCCTCTTAGAATCTGTCTGCCACAACCCTCTCTAGTACAGGATCTGATCTCAGCTGAATAGGTTAGAAACCTATCTCCTAATCAGGCTTAGTCTAAAGACTTAAATCCTATGAGCCTGGGTTAAAAATTAAGCAAAGTAAGATCATTAAAAGCCAGAGAGGCTGATCTTGGCTCCAGAAAGGACAAGATGGTCAGAACTATCTGGGATTTGGTGCAGAGGGGCTGATTGCATCTGAAATCTGAAAGATGAGCCCTCGTCCCCACCAAAACATGAAATATGTTTTTATTTATTTACAATAGGCATTGTTCTTTCAGGGACCAAAATATTTGGACTTTGTTCATTTCAGTCTCCTCCAGCATTTAAATGCTTGAATAATTTAATTAAAAGAAACTGTAGCTAGAAACAGAGTAAAGGAATTTTCATGGTCCCAGGGGGTGGTTCACTCAGGAAATAAGGGATAATAATCATAGACCAGGACTCATGTCACTAAAAATCAGCTTCCATAGTGACCTAATTTTGAGAATGGGACATTTCTGTACCATTGGATAGGGCTGACTTAACCAGGAAAAATGTTCTCCTGCTCTACTTTTTCTGGAGACCACAAAAAAGTCTTTCATGCAATGTTTCATCACATTTTTATTTCGACACATTTTCAAGGTTCGATCTGATTTCCTACATGTATTCAGACTCCAGGGGTCCCACTTAGGTGTTTAATACAGTTTTGCCTTTTGTCATATGCTATGAAAAGCTGTAGGAACCAGATTCTTTTAAACTTGTTCCCAGAAAGTCCCAGTCCTTGAGTAAAAGAAAAGAAGAACTTGGTGTTCTTGTGATGATCAACTTCTACTCCTCCCTCAGATTTCAGCTCAGTTGTCACCATCCACGGTTAAGGCCCTGATATAGGCTTTCATGGGGCAGACATATCTCCTTTGTAACATTTATCAAAATTGCAATCATCCATTTGTATAATTATTTAATAGTTATTTCTGCTACTGATTAGTCTTGGCCTGATAACAACAGAGACTCTAAAGAAATTTGCTCATCTTTTGATCCCCAAAATGTAGCAAAGTGCTTGGCACTTGGTCGGCACTTAATAAATCACAGGGCATAAATGAACATATGGGCATATGGAGGGGGGTTTACCAGGAGCTCAGAGCTCACCCTAGGCCACCTAAGTGAAGCAACAGAGGTGCCCTGGTTTGAAGCTGAGAACTGTGTTAAGGGGGAAAAAATTTCGTAATGAGAATGGCATATGACTATGACTTAGCTGGGTCACTCTTTGGTGTACTCATTTTCAGCTCTTTCCTACTGAACATTTGAATACCTGGCATTTACCACTTGTTGAACTTTAGTATATTTTTGAACACATAACTATTACATGGGCGGAATCATTCTGTTCATTAACAAAATCAACAGGACAAATAAAAATTAAGGCTCTTGGTAAGATGATTTGTAATTCCTGTTTGACACTTGATTCTTCAGTTTGCAATGTTAATTAATCATTTAATTAATTTTGCAAATTTAACTCATGAGAGAAGTTATTTTCAGGATTTCCAGTAGGAATTTTGTTCTAATAATCTGAAAAGTTTCTTATAATACATCCAGCCAATTGAACAATCATGAACTGAGTGCCTCTTTTTTAACTTAGATATAGTAGGAAGTAGTAGTGATAGAGACTAGTGGGGGGAACAGGAAGAGAATTAAATGTAGTGTAGTAAGAAATATGTATGTTATATAAGAACAATTATGATGTATGCACATTATATCACGATGGTCCATAGGTAATATACTGGCCCATATCATGGCCCAGGGACCAAAGTGGGAACATTCTCAGAAGGGATTCCGTTTAGAAAAGATAGTTAAGTGAATTCTTAACTATCAACAAGTCAGTTGGGAGAGAACAAAAAGAATAGTGATTGATTTCCTAATTTTGCCTCATCTGTATCTTACCAACTTTTTAAAATCCTCTAATGTAATTAATAATTCAAGGTGCTCATCAACCAGTTACTTTAAAATTGGTAGGACAGACTTCTTCTTTTTTAAATATACAAATATATTCTAAGGATAAAAGTAATATGAATAAGTATAAAAAGGAAAAAGATACAACCTCATCACTTTTATCATAATTTTTCTGATTTTTTAAGTTTGCTTCATATATTTGATGTAATATTATAATATAATTTTACATGAGGTTATGCTTTGAGTAATGCTTTGGAATTTGATTTCTTTCATAAAAACTTCTTGAGCATCTTTTTCTTTCAGTAAATATAAATTTTCATTAACATTTGTATTACTATGTTATAGTTCACTATATTGTTTATTTAACCAGTCCTTTTGTGTTGGGTCTTTAATTGCTTCCATTTTATTTCATTATTATTAACAATACAGAAATGGTCATATTTTTGCAAAACTTGATTAGTTCTTTTGGAAAAATTTTAAAAAACAGATTCAAATATATATTTATAAAAAATTACAGAACATAAATAAAAATATTAGTAAATAATATATAACTTAATATAGAATAAACAATATTTCAATTATGATAAAATAGATTATTTAATAATTCAGATATGGTTATACATCTAGAAGAATATCAATGATGTTGTTATTGTATACCATCTCTATATTGTATACAAGAGTAAATTACAGTTGAATTAGGATGTAAATATAAAAAATAAAACAAAAAGTTCTTGGTTGAAAAACCTAGAAAACTATACAAAAAGGGTAGTGATGAGGAACTTCCTAACTAAGGTTGAAAATTTAGAACCTATATTTTTATAAAAGGTGGAAATATTCATATAAACATATACTTATATATATATAAATAAATACATATAAATATATAAATATGTGGGATGATAATACCACAAATAAAGCAAAGAGTAAAGCAAAAACAAAGAAAAAACACATTATATTTAACAAGTGTGTATTTGGTCAGATGTATATGCCTTTATGTAAAATTCATGTTTCCATTTAGACAGATTATAAAATCAAACTAAAAGATTTTTCAGATGTGTAATAAAAATAATGTAAGTAGTATTTAATTATGTTTGAAATGATAAAGCTTATACTTAAGCTATGAAAATATTTCTTTTTATACTTCACTAAATTCTTTCTTTATTTTTTTTTAAAGATTTTATTTATTTATTTGACAGAGAAAGACACAGTGGGAGAGGGAACCCAAGCAGGGGGAGTGGGAGAGGAAGAAGCATGTTTCCTGAGGGGCAGGAAGCCTGATGCGGGGCTTGATCCCAGGATCCTGGGATCATGACCTGAGTTGAAGACAGACGCTTAAAGACTGAGCCACCAAGGCCCCCCTCCACGAAATTATTTCATTTTGAACATTATAATTTCATTAAATGTACCTTTTTTAATTTGCTTGCACTATAAATATATTTAGCAAATTATTTATTCATGGAAAACTAGGAGATAAACTTCAGTTGAACAATGATGAAGATCTATTTTCCAGTAGTGAAGTTTGGCTGGACTTTGTCTTTTTTTTAAAGATTTTATATATGTATTTGACAGAGAGAGAGAGAGAGATCACAAGTCGGCAGGGAGGCAGGCAGAGAGGCAGGCAGGGAAAGAGAGGGGGAAGCATGTCCCTGCTGAGCAGAGAGCCCGATTTGGGGCTTGACCCCAGGACCCTGAGATTATGATCTGAGCCAAAGGCAGAGGCTTAACCCACTGAGCCACCCAGGTGCCTCTGGGGTTTGTTTTTGATAATAAACCCAATCTACCTATGCAACTATGAATGAAAATTAAAAGTTTTAATCAATGACAGTAACCATCAAAAATAAAATGGGAGGCTTAAAGCATATTGTGGCATAAAAGTTGATTTAAGCTATGGTTAAAATTTATAAATGCCGATTTCTTTAGAATGGAATCTTTTTGTTTTCTTTATTATTAAATAGGCTTTTTAGAAAATAGTTTGGAACCATATTAATAGTATTTTATGTCTAATGTATAATGTTAGCCATTGCATGTTCTTTTCTGAAATGTCAGCTTATTTTTTTTTCCCGATATATTCAGAGTTTTGTTTAGCCTTGCAAAGAGTATATATATGTTAAATTTTTGCACTACTCTCTCTTATATCTAGCTACTTATTTTGCAAGAGTCACAATGATGGCATCCTGCTGCTCTAATTAAAAACTTATTCGAAGATTAGTTGACCATAGATTTGAGGGTCTATTTCTGGGCTCTCTATTCTGTTCCATTGATCTATGTGTCTGTTTTTGTGCCAGACCCTCAAATCTATGGTCAACTAATCTTCGACAAAGCAGGAAAGAATGTCCAATGGAAAAAAGACAGCCTTTTCAATAAATGGTGCTGGGAAAATTGGACAGCCACATGCAGAAAAATGAAATTGGACCATTCCCTTACACCACACACAAAAATAGACTCAAAATGGATGAAGGACCTCAATGTACGAAAGGAATCCATCAAAATCCTTGAGGAGAACACGGGCAGCAACCTCTTCGACCTCTGCCGCAGCAACATCTTCCTAGGAACAACGCAAAAGGCAAAGGAAGCAAGGGAAAAAATGAACTACTGGGATTTCATCAAGATCAAAAGCTTTTGCACAGCAAAGGAAACAGTTAACAAAATCAAAAGACAACTGACAGAATGGGAGAAGATATTTGCAAACGACATATCAGATAAAGGACTAGTGTCCAGAATCTATAAAGAACTTAGCAAACTCAACACCCAAAGAACAAATAATCCAATCAAGAAATGGGCAGAGGACATGAACAGACATTTCTGCAAAGAAGACATCCAGATGGCGAACAGACACATGAAAAAGTGCTCCATATCACTCGGCATCAGGGAAATACAAATCAAAACCACAATGAGATATCACCTCACACCAGTCAGAATGGCTAAAATCAACAAGTCAGGAAATGACAGATGCTGGCGAGGATGCGGAGAAAGGGGAACCCTCCTACACTGTTGGTGGGAATGCAAGCTGGTGCAGCCACTCTGGAAAACAGCATGGAGGTTCCTCAAAATGTTGAAAATAGAACTGCCCTATGACCCAGCAATTGCACTATTGGGTATTTACCCTAAAGATACAAATGTAGTGATCCAAAGGGGCACATGCACCCGAATGTTTATAGCAGCAATGTCCACAATAGCCAAACTATGGAAAGAACTTAGATGTCCATCAACAGATGAATGGATCAAGAAGATGTGGTATATATACACAATGGAATACTATGCAGCCATCAAAAGAAATGAAATCTTGCCATTTGCAACAACATGGATGGAACTAGAGCGTATCATGCTTAGCGAAATAAGTCAAGCAGAGAAAGACAACTATCATATGATCTCCCTGATATGAGGAAGTGGTGATACAACATGGAGGCTTAAGTGGGTAGAAGAAGAATAAATGAAACAAGATGGGATTGGGAGGGAGACAAACCATAAGTGACTCTTAATCTCACAAAACAAACTGAGGGTTGCCGGGGGGGAGGGGGTTTGGGAGAAGGGGGTGGGATTATGGACATTGGGGAGGGTATGCGATTTGGTGAGTGCTGTGAAGTGTGTAAACCTGGTGATTCACAGACCTGTACCCCTGGGGATAAAAATATATGTTTATAAAAAATAAAAAATTAAAAAAAAAAATCCATAGACAAAAAAAAAAAATAATAAAAAAATAAAAAAATAAAAACTTATTTGTAAACAACTAAATCTTCCTAAATCTGGTCAACAATGATAACATAAATCTCATCTGCTTATGCATGAGGTGAAATATGTGTATGTGTATGTATGTGTGCATGTAAACATTTGGCATATGCATTAGTAATTATAAGTTGGTAAAAACTAAGATGCAATCACTTGGTTCAAGTATCTATCAAGTTATTCTACTGACTACATACACCATTTTTCTCAGCAAACCCGCACTTTCCCTTAGTATTCTGTCTTGGTGAATGACACCATCTACCTACTTTCTAGACCTAGGGCTCTAATAATCAAATCATTGACCTTTCCCACCCTCTAATTATGACATCATTAATCTTCTTCACCCCACAACTTAATCATCAAATCATTCAGATCTTGCAGATACTATTTCCTGGATACTTCTGAATTCCATCCTTTTCTCTCTCTTCTTCATGGCATCCCCGAAGTTCAGCTCTTATTACAGAAAACTGGAATTCTGAACAATTTTCTAATTGAATATCTTTTTTAAAAAAGATTTTATTTATTTATTTGACAGACAGAGTAGGCAGGAGGCAGGCAGAGAGAAAGGAGGGGAAGCAGGCTCCCTGCTGAGCAGAGAGCCCGAGGCGGGGGCTCGATCCCTGAAGGGAAGGCAGAGGCTTTAATCCTCTGAGCCACACAGGCGCCCCTCTAATTGAATTTCTGAGTTGGCCTCAACTTCCGTGCCCCGTTACTTAAATAAACTTTCCAAAATACAAACATGATCAAGATCCTTCTGTGTAGAATTCAACTCTGGCTTGCCGTATTATTTGTTAGAAAGCCCGACTTTCTTATTTTAACCTTTACAAACGTTGGAGGTGTCTTTTCTTCTCTCACTTCTTTCTCCACTTTGCCACAAGTGCCTTTGTCTTCAGCGATATGCTTAGACTTGTTATTTCTGAAATGCAGTCTTCTTTAATCCTTTAATCTTTTATACCTGCTGCTCCGCCACCTGACTTCAAGTGTCCTCCTCACTATGTTCTCACAGTGGTCTAAGCATGACATCTGCACAGAACTAGCAAACAATGCTGTGATTGTGCTTCACTTGTCTGTCTTAACACTCGCTTAACTCCTGGAAGGTAGAACCCAGTCTGGTCTAGTTTTTAATATTCCATACTTGGCTATCATGGAAGCAGCCATATACTCTTATTGATGAATGAAAAGAGGCCAAATTATAATAAGAACTCAATGGTCAACTTTGTTTCAGCACTCCTCTGAGAACTCATCAATTTACTTCAGATAAATGTTACTTCTTTTGGTAAGAATATTAACTCTAGTGTCATTTTCTTTAAAAAAAATATAGGACAATATCAGCAAGGGTGAGTACATTATTGCAACTGATGCATCTAAGAAAAGTAGTATTAGAGATATTTGAATTGGTAACTTCAGTTCATCTCCACTGGTATTTTGAGAAATGCATGCTTCAAGGTTGAGAGTTCTGCAAAGATCCGAATTAAAAAAAAAAAAAAGTTTCAAAGTAGATATATAAGGGAGTTTCCAGTTACTATCTCCACGAAAGGTTCAAGATCTATGGAAGGTGGACAGTGGCAGTAAGAAAACTACATAGAATCTCAAATCTTTAAAGATTATAGAGAGCTGATCTAGGTCTGTCCTTTTCATTCTCATAACAGAAAATGCCTGGAACAAGTAAGTGCTCAGTAAACATTTGATGAGTGAATGTATGAATTACTAAGTATGTGAATGTTGAGGGAATAAATGGATGAATAAGTGTATACGTAAATTGAGCTCTTATTATAATATTAATGTATAGGGCAAAATAAATCAGATATAATATCAAAGTAAGAAGACTTGGCAAGTTAACAGATCTCTATATAGAAAGAAAACAGGCATAAAAAAAGAGAAAGTTTAGAAGGAAAAGAAATTACTCTAAACATAATTTATTGTACTAAAATTCCAATAAAAGATAAGATATGGATTGAGTTTGATTGAAAAGACAAAATGAAGTTTTACATTTTTCCTGATTGCATCTGGATAAGACTAAATCAGGCTTTTCATTTCCAGATTCCAATTGTATGTTTGTGATCATAGTTTAGATTATGTTTACAATTCATGAAAAACTAAACTTGGACAGAAACACAAGCTGCTTCTTTCTGTAATGGCTTTCTAACTTCTTTTATGTTGATTACATTTAAAAACCACCATACAGAAAAAAAAAAAAGTCAAAATGAATAGTATTATGGTTGCGATTGGATTTCAATAGCCCTATGACCTATCCATTATGTTATAGTATCCTCTGGAATAACAAATACTTGAATTCTAAATATCTGAAATTTAAATCAGAACTGATGGTAGGTTGAATAATAAATTCCAATGCCAAAATTTAATTTTGCATTGCTGCATAATTTTTATCAATCTAAATGGCATGCATATTTAAAATACATACTGGCTAAAGAAACGGTATGAAGTCATTGTTGTGGGGCAATAGCATAATGTTTAATGTTTCTCTTTCTGGCTGTTTTGAGATTTTATTGTGGGCTGCAGTTGACAGTCCAGAGGGCATATGGATATAATGAGAGTATTTATTTAAAAGATGCCCTTTATAAAGTCTATGTCCCTAAGTGCAGGGAAGGGAAAGTTTACGATAAGTATCGTGATTTTCCTACAGTTCAGTTTCTCTATGTTGTCAGCATTGTTCATTCCTTTTCCTTCATTCCATAATAGATTGAAATAAGGTCACTCTCGGCATTGGTTATATTGGGGAAAGTAATAAGCTCACTTAAATTTAAATCTCCTATTATTCAAAATCATCATAAAAACACATTTAAGCATGATTTCTTCTCCCTAGAATATAGACATCATTAGAGTAGGAACTATATTTCCAGCCCTCAGACTAGCGTGTGACTTATAGTTACCTCAGTAGGAATTGACCATTATTCTTGATCTTCTAGATCAGTTGATTGAAATTGACTAGATCTAACAATCTGGATCTCATCCTGGCACCAGTATTTTCCAGTACATATCATGTAATCTTTCTGTGGATCAGTTCTCTTCTCTAATGTGAGAATGGGTTTTGCTGCCCAGCCTCCTTCAGGAAGATCAGTTGATATGATTTATGAAATGTGGCATCACAAATTGTGAGGTGATACACAAATGTATGGTATTGTTAGCTCGACAAGGAGACAAACAAAAACTTTTGAACTGGTTATTTGTTACCTGTCAACCAGCAAGTCCCCAGTCAGGATAGATCAAGACTGGGAATGTTTTAGGTTGTACCCTGCAGAAAGGTGTCTGAAAGCAAGAAAGGGTTCAAATCTAGCATATTCTCCTAGTCAACAGGGTTTCATGTCTGGTATAGTAGTTGTGACTCCTTAGAAGAAGGAATACCATCTAATAATAAGCACAAATGAGGCATGTGAAGTAGCTGGGGTCTTCCCCAAGACCACCATTCTTTGATTCTCTTGTTGATTTAATGTTGAAGAAATGTAGTCTTTGCCATGATGAAATCTGCTTTTCAAGATACAGATAGGGCTGCGAATTTATTCTTAAGTCCTTGTGGCTAGACATGCAGCAAGGGTGAATAAAAGGTGTCAGTAATGCCTGGGTTTCTTTAGCCCGTTTCAAGGTAAAGCATTATGTTGTTCATAAAGAACTGATGAACTTTTGGCCCTTAGATGTGAGAATCACCAATGGCAACACATTTTGTTACTTATAAATTCTGTCTCCATTGTATATCCAGGAGAATATAAAACCTTAGTACTAAGATCGTTATTAGAAATCTATATAGAAATATTTAATATGGAGCATTTCCCATTTGATGATGCTATACGTCAAATAGCCCTTCTTGGCCAGCCTTCATACTAACACAGATAAACTATCAAGAATGGTTGCTGAGGAAGTGAAGAAAAGATGAGAAATCAGATGGATGCAGCAAACCTTAAAAAAAAAAGTTTTTTCATATTTGTAACTTTTCACTTGTGTTCAGTTATTTAACTGATATGTACAATATAAATAATAAATTCTTTTAGTCTTTTAAAGACTTACAAAGGCATATAAAAAGAGCCACAAATGCATATAATGCTATTCAATAGATACAGCGGTGCTGAACTAAGGCGGAATCCTGCTTTTCAGAGCTCAAATTTAGGGAGCTAAAAAAGGGACAATTCAGTTATTGTGCTTATGAACACCTCCCAGAGATACTTAAAATGACCTGTCACTATGACTATAACAGCAGTTGCTCCTCTTCCTCAGCCTCCTTCCTTCACCATTTATAACCAGAGTTGTTGGATGGTTCTTGACACAAAACTGAATATATTTTCCATCCCTATGCGGCTGTCCTTGGACAAGTCCTTGGACTCTGAAAAGCTAAGAATAGCTACTACTCCTCCTAACCCCCCAAACTTTGTTTCCATTTCTTCATTTTCCCGTAGCAAAGTCTCCTGTCTTTCTCCTGAGCCCTCATTCTCAGGATTCTTTACCAGTGGACTCAGTTGTTGACTGACTCTGCCCGTGGTCTGTTCCTCTCTGATTCTACATCCTTCCCCTTCACAAATCCAACCCAGGTGTCATTCCCAGAAGAGCACAACACTGTTCTTGTCTCCTTTCTCTTACAGAGCTAAACACAGTGGCTGAGATTCAGTGATGTTCCCTTGTAGACTCTCTGGGGGACTGGGGGAAAGAAATGCACCATTTCTTCACATGTTAACAAGGCTTCACACACTATGATAATCTGGTGATAAAGGGGCACATGCAAAATGTGCCTTTGGAACAACTGCCTGGGACTGATAACACAAAGGGCACAGAAGGGCTCATTCTCTAACGTAGCACCCATGTTTAGAGGATCTAGTACATAAAAAACAGCAGGAGGCATTTATATTCAGGTCACCACACCAATTCAGTAACATTGATCTAGAGCCAACCATTGCGCTGAGCACCAGATGTATACAACTGAAGATAAGAAGCTTCAAGGAGCTTCCATTCCAGTGGGAGACTTGGGAAAATAAACGAGTAATTGCAATATAATATGTTGGTCTAAGGTAAATGTACAAAAAGGGTGGTCTAGAAGCATCCAGGAGGGACAATTAACTCACCCTGGAGGTTTATATCTAAGGCTGCCTGAAAGAGCTGGGGCTTAAGCTGGTTGGGACTTGTTCCCATCCCTTAGGTAGATAATATACGAACACATAAAAAAGCATGGGAATGTCTATGGTTTTATTTGTGTAACAATTCAGCTGCATAATATTAAAAAGGTTTTGATGGGCATATTGAGACCATAACCAACCTTCATAACATTCTGTAATTAAAATGCGGAAATATATTTGTGCTCCAAATAACTACCTTATGAAAAAATCCTTTGGGCCCTAATGCCTGTTTAGAATAAAGAATAGCACCAAACTGCAGAAAAGATGAACAAAAATGGCAATGCTCTGCTTTTTGTAATTGGCGGTTAATATATTAAAAAGACTATGAGGTTTTCATATGAATGAAAATGCATGATTTTACCCATTATGGGTTCTGATCATTGGTTGGAGAAATACATTTCTGAATTGTTTACATTTCTTGGCTTTATTATAATGGTAGTTATGAGTGAGTAGAACATCACTCGTATGCTTTGCAATGTAAAGTCTCTTCAAAGAAATGAACCTCTGAGTCTCTGGGGCTTACATTCTCAATAATATAACCTCAATTATCATATACATGAAAAAGAAGTTTAATCTCAGGACTTCAGAAACCCATATATAGGCAAAAAGAATGAATGGATGGAGCTGAAGTAATTTTCCCCATAAGAGAGATACTTAAAAAGGCCATGTTTTTAAGGGCATTTGAGTGGTGTAGTCTGTTAAGCACTGGGCTCTTGGTTTTGGCTCAGGTCATATTCTTAGGGTCATGATCTTAGTGTTGTGAGATCAAGCCTCGCTCTACTCAGCATAGAGTCTGCTTGAGATTCTTTCTCCTTCTCCCTCTGACCCTTCTTCTCCTGCTCTCTAAAATAAATAAATAAATCCTTTAAAAGGGCCATATTTCGTGGGGGGTAGGAAAAGAATAAATGAAACAAGATGGGACCAGGAGGAAGACAAACCATAAGAGACTCTTTTTTGTTTTAATTTTTAATTTTTTTAAAAGATTTTATTTATTTAGTTGACAGGCAGAGATCACAAGTAGGCAGAGAAGCAGGCAGAGAGAGAGGAGGAAACAGGCTCCCTGCTGAGCAGAGAACCCAGTGTGGGACTCGATCTCAGGACCCTGAGATAATGACCTGAGCTGAAGGCAGAGGCTTAACCCACTGAGCCACCCAGGCACCCCACCGTAAGAGAGTCTTAATCTCATAAAACAAACTGAGGGTTGCCGGGGGCCAGAGTGTAGGGAAGGGGTGGTGGGGTTATGAACATTGGGGAGGGTATGTGCTATGGTGAGTGCTGTGAAGTGTATAAACCTGGTGATTCACAAACCTGTACCCCTGGGGCTAATAATACATTACATATTAATAAAAAAAATTTAAAAAGAACCATATTTATTTGGAAGAATATTTATCACTATTATTAATAATAAGTTCGGGAAAGTTAACAAGAGAGGGAACAGAGTGGTTAGTCACGGTGCCTAACATGTGCTGAATGCTTTGTTCCTCGTGATCACTCAATGAGGTCATTTTAATTATCTCAGTTTTATAGGTGAACCAGTAGCTAAAAAAGAGCAAAGGCAGTAATTCCAATCCAGCCCTGTCCCATCTTAACCTTACTTTTTTAAAAATTCTTTTTTTTTAAGGATTTTATTTATTTATTTCACAAAGAGAGAGACACAATGAGAGAGGGAACACAAGCAGGGGAGTGGGAGAGGAAGAAGCCGGCTTCCCGTAGAGCAGGGAGCCTGATATGGGGCTCAATCCCAGGACCCTGGGTCCATGACCTGAGCTGAAGGCAGACATTTAACCAACTGAGCCACCCAGGCAGCCATTACCCTTACTTTTACATCACTGCACCTTATACCTCTATGCCTGATTAACATGTAATAAATGCTAGCTTAAATTATTTTTTCCCAATTTTAAAACCATTGAATATCTATTTTTAAGTTCCTAGTTTTGTCAGTTACTCTCCTAAATTCAAAGAGTAGGAATTGGCAAGCTTTTTCTGTATAGGGCCAGATAATAAATATTTTAGATTTGGAGGGCCATATGATCTCAACTGCAACTGCTCAACTCTGCTACCATAGCAGAAAAACATAGAAAATAGACCAAAAACAATACGTAAACGAATGGGTGTGATTGTGTTTCAATAAAATGTGGAGACCTGAAGGAGTAAGGGGCAAGGTGGACAATCAGGTGACGTTTTTTCCAGACCTAGGTTGCAGAGTGCTCACATTCACAGGAGAATGTGTGCCAGGAATCAGAGACATTTCGTTTGCTGAAGTGTATAATTGGAAGGGATGAGTGATCAGAGACTACAGGGGCTCAGAAGTAGAGATGGCAGTTATACAGATTGCTGGTTTTGTGTCACATGTGTAAAAGCATGTCTAGTGCGCTTAGGACTTTGCTATAGATCACATTCCCTTAATGGCCCTTTCTGAGTACTATGCTTTTCTTTGAAGAATTTCACATGTTTTCACTGTCAGCTGGTTTTGGTCACTGCAGGAAGGGAGGGACCAAGCTCCGATTTACATTTGCAGAGACTGACCTACTGGCTTGCAGACAGGTGAAATGACATGCTCAGGGGAAGTGTGGTGGTGGTGGTGGGGGTCCACTAGCCAGCCCTCCCCCAGCTCCCAGTTTAATTGTTGCATCCCTAACCTTTTGCTACTGACCTGTAGTATATTCTTAATGTCTTTTAAAGATAAACAGATGAAGTTTTTCCTGATTACTCTCTCCTTTCAGAAGAACCAAAGCCATCTTTAAAAGAAGATAAAAAGAATACTTGAATGCTTTTTAATTTCTCATTTAGATTTGCAAATCTATTTATGGAAAAGTCCACTTAGCAGCTATTCAGTCTTTCATCAGGATCCATTGCAGGGCAAATTGATTTTGTCCCATTCACTAATAGCTTGCTTTAGGTCACAGAATCTGAGGAGGTTGTGACTACAGAAAGTGCCATATGAAAAATAATAAAACATTGTGTCGAAGGAAGCACTAGTAGAATAATGAATTTTTAAAAAGACTTTTATTCATAAGATCTGTGAAAAGTACAAATGAACAATGGAATAAATTAATAAGTGATTTCATTAAAATGTTCTGCTTTACATAATTAAGACTTAGATTTTATAGATTATACTCGGTTTCAATTTCATGAGGAACAATTTGCAGGAAACCAGGAAAAGTTTCTATTTTGCTATCAATGCTTTTCCTTCATTCTATGGAATCTATGGGTTCAAATGTTGTTATTTTATGGATAAAGAAATGTGGTTCTCACAGACAAGATAACAACAGTGTTTCCATATTATGTAAGCATATCCAGGGCTGGAACCATATTCTAGCCTTATTTTGCTTATTTATGTTTGTTTTTGTTTCAATTTTTTGGACTTTTTGCCAGAGAATGAAATCTGATGATTTGGCTACTGGGAACTCTTCAGAATTGAATGATAAATTTAAAAACAATACTGATAAATTTAAAAACAATACTGAAAAATGTTTCCAAATCAGTTTTTTGACATTTCACATTATGACTTCTAAGTTGCTTATTAACCCAAAAAAGTTTCAGTGTTATAAATGTGTGAGGGCAGTAGATCTTGTTGAGTAAATTTTCTTAGGATCATTCAACAAATATTATAGCTAAGATTTAATTCTGTTTAATTATATTCATACATTAGGCATTTCTAATTATTAGAGCAATTTTTTTTTCCATTTCTAAGGTAAATAAGGGGAGCATGTATTTTCTGGGAAAGGTTAAAAGAATCGAATATTTCAATTTAGTGAAAAAGTGAATAATTTGGAAAAGTAGCTGTGTTAAATATCTGACCTAATTACAGTTGCTTTGGGTTTTGGTATTCCATCATTTCATTAAAACATGTTGATGGCATCTGCCTAACTTGCAGTGTTTGTATATGCGTGTGAATTTATGTGCACATATATATTTTAAAATACAGGCATTTATACATACATGTATTTTTAAAGTGTAACATTCTATAACAGAAGGAAAATAATGGAGCATTATTACCAAGACCATCACTTGAATAATTTCAGTTTCAAGTTACCTGTAGAATTCGAGAAAAAAATTACAAGTTTTCTTGACAATTTGATTAAGGCTTCATTTTTACATGTCATTAATGGCAAGGCCTTAGAATAGATTTAAGTTAATCTTTCACAGGATACTTTTGGTGAAAATAGAGTGAAGAGACTATGTAGAACTTGCCATGGGTTGAATCGTGCACTTCTCCCCATCATTCGTAAATTGAAGACCTAACTCACCAATGCCTCAGAATATGACCTTATTTGGAGATAGGATCTTCACAGAGGTAATTGAGCTAAAATTAGGTCAAAGTATGGGCTTCAAACCAATCTGATTGGTATCCATATAGAAAGGGGAAAATTTTGAGATAGATATGCGTACAGCAAGAACATCATATGAACATGAAGCCAGCCATTTACAAGCCCAGAGTAAGGTTCAGGAGGACTTTTCCCTCTGCATTCTCAAAAGCAACAACACCTTGATTCTAGATTTTTGGCTTCTGGAACCATGAGGCAAAAATTTCTGTTGTTTAAGTCACCCAATTTGTCCTCTGTTATGACAGCTCTAACAAACTGATAGAGTGATTGACTTCTTGCCAAATGACAAATCAACCTTTTCCCACATTAAGTTTTGACAAACCTCACTTATATGATCTCCCTTGCTTATTAACCAAATGCTCTTTATGAGTCACTGTAGTTTCTGAAATCACTGCTTTTCCTAGGAAATTATACATACACACACACACACACACACACAATTAGATATATATAGATAAAATATATACATGATTTTATATAGATAAAATATATACACAATTTTATATATATTTCCAGAAATCTGGCTTGTGTGACAATTTTTAGTTTCTCTGGAACAGAGATGCTATAGAAGCCTAAAGCAATATAATTATGATCAGTCCTGGGACTAAAATATTAGCCATTATTATTTTCTCCTGAAAACTGTCTTAGCCAAATTTTTTAACGATCTGATTCTTTTTACCATCTGTAGAGTCTTTTATAGGTGCACATTTAATCAGAAGTAAGGTGTGGAAAAGAATCAATGCTATTTTTGAAGAACTTCCTCTAATGCTAAACCAAAGGTTTAATATTCAAATTTGAATATTTAATGCATTTCCCTTTTGTTATAAAATTAAAAAGGAAAAGTGATCTTTTAATTAAAAAAATAAAAAGTTTCCTGAACTGTTTTCCATGCCTTTTCTCCTCTTCTAAGGTAGAGAGACATTGGATTTCAAACATCCTGTAAAGCATAGCTCTAGAGCATTGTTGCTCAAGGGAAGGCTGCTTAGCAGTTTCCAAAAGAGCATGCTATTGGGCAACCACAATTTTATAAAGCTTATTTTATGGAATCTGCTATGGCTTTGTGATACTAATGCAGCTGTAATGCTTGAATAAGCTTAGTCAAATAAGCTGATAAAAATGCTCACTCCATAGAAATAACTGCCCTGAATGATCTAAATGTTAGAAATACTGGTCTTTTAATAGTAAATTCCTCTTCAGATAAGCTATTTGAAATGAAGGGCTAGGGGATTTCACCATTCTCTGTCATGCGGATTGTCCCAACACCTGGAGTCTGGAATCTACCCTGGCCTGACTGAGGAAAGTGGTTCCTCTCTCCCAGCCCCCAGCACTAATACCAACATTGAGTTAACCTCACAGTAAATACCAATCAGGTTCTTAGAGAACAGGGTCTTAAGTTTCTATTTATTTCTTACTCTTGAGGTGCCAAGGATTTAATTTTATCTCTAGAATACTCGATTAAATGACTGCTCTTCTGCCTAGTAAAACTGAAACTGAAATGTTGAGGGTGTGAAGGGGATAGAAAAAATTTTCAGAAAAAAATTCAGGAGATAAAAATAAAATCATTATTTTGTTTTTATCTTTGCTTTTTAAAGTTGTTTTGTTTCAAAACTGTAATTGGCCAGAGATAAAGCCTTTTTTATGAGTTGCCAATGAGAGACATCTTCCAGACATAAAATTTAAGATCAATATTTGGTCTATTTGGACAAACAATTCAGAAGATTAAATATTAGGGACTAAGCAATACGAATTCTTTGAAAACTCTGGTAATGAGTAGACTTCAGAAAACTGGTTCTCTTTAACTCCCCTGCTTCAGTTTCCTTTCATATCAAAGAGGATGAGAATATGTGCTCCATTCTATAGATGTGTGCAGCTTTATCAGCTGTTTCTAAAACTCCATGGACTCCTTAGAAGAAAGATTGGTATAAAGTATTATTTGTGTTTACCTAATTGCTTGCATTTTTAAAATATGAGCATGGATACCTTAATGTTCTTTTCAGACATGCATAAAGGAGCTTCAAGCTCATTTAGAAGTCCTTTGAAAGGCACAGGAAGCTGCTTTTTTCCTATAGATTAAATGATTTTAAACAACACAGCAAATCTTATCTCTCTCTAGATATTTTGCCTGCATTTTCTTCATGGGGTTTGTGGACTCAATCCAGAAAGATGAAGGGTCTGGCTATACTATTCTGATCTGTTCTAAACTTTTCAAATGGCTTAGTGATGATGTGGGACCACATTAAACAAAATATAATCATATCCTCTTACAATGGTGCTCATTCTAAGTGTATGTCTTTTCTCACCAAAATTATTTACTATTTTGATTCTTTGACAATTTAAAAACTTCTACTGATCTGTTTTCAGCCAAATTATGGCAATAGCATTGAATCTGGAGTAACTATAGAAAGTGTCAGTTTATATTACTCATAATTAAAGTTGTAAAAAAATAAGGATACTTCCTTGTAACTTTTATTTCAAAAGCCCCTGGGGTACTCAATAAAATTAGTGGGTATATACTCCATTATTGGTTATATTAATATTAAATTGGCTATATGAATGGATATATACTCTAAAATACCCTTATTCATTTACATGTACATATAACAAAGATGAAATTATTAAATTATTACTGCTTTTCCAACAAATGGATGGAAATTTCCTCATAAATAGAAAACATAGGTTCAGTTTTATTTATATTTAAAGATATCAGAAAACAAGCCAGGTTGATTCATGAAATGATTACCTAAAAACTCACTTCTTGGCCTTTTGGCTAAGATCAAGTGTAGTACCTAAAAACTCACCCAGAGAAGTAAACTTGAAAGACATTTAGATCTTAGTTCTTGTATTCTCTTAAATTTCCTGAACGTAGCTGATGAGAATGTGAGAAACCCCTTATTTTATGAGTATAGTTTCAAGAAGAAGCTTTACATGAAGTCCTTATCATTATTATTGAATACACTTATGTAAAAAGAGTATGAATACCTGTGCGCCTTTTGGGGTTGGAGCAGGGTAGGGGGCTGGGGGAGGGAGGGGAGACTGTCACACTTTCTTTTTTTTTTTTAATTTTTTTTTTATAAACATATATTTTTATCCCCAGGGGTACAGGTCTGTGAATCACCAGGTTTACACACTTCACAGCACTCACCAAAGCACATACCCTCCCCAATGTCCATAACCCCACCCCCTTCTCCCAACCCCCCTCCCCCTAGCAACCCTCAGTTTGTTTTGTGAGATTAAGAGTCACTTATGGTTTGTCTCCCTCCCAATCCCATCTTGTTTCATTGATTCTTCTCCTACCCACTTAAGCCCCCATGTTGCATCACTACTTCCTCATATCAGGGAGATCATATGATAGTTGTCTTTCTCTGCTTGACTTATTTCGCTAAGCATCTTGCAACGTGGATGGAACTGTGACACTTTCTTAATGAAAATAAAGTAGAAGCTATTGTGACACTGCAATGGTGGGATTATGACTCCATGTTGGGTAAAAGCAGCAGGAGACGATTAATTCTTAAGGAATCGTTGATTTCCATGAAAATGTCTTTAAGAGAAAGGAAGTAAAAAACACACATTAGAATCAACAAATCATGAAAAGCTAATGATTCTGAAGCACTGAGTTTAGTATTCTTTTTTTCTGAATTGAAATAGCATGCCATTACTCCAGTCTTTTCTATCTCAGTGAGTTCCTGATTCACTGGCAATGGGGCAATTTAGTAGGAGGAATGCTGGGGCTAGGTGGAGTGTTTCAATTATGCATATTTGGCCCAGGAAGAAAATGAATCAATCCAAACATAAAATGCTAGAAAATTAATTTCTCCAAGGAACCTGAATATAGTTTATGGATCATATGTCTGTCCTGTTCAGATCATATTTCTAGGAACCAGAGTCTAACTTCTGTTTACCTAAAACCAAATTCACAAAATATGGGAGGCTTTCTGTAGATTCTGTCCCCAGACTTCAAACTTATAAAATTAGACATATCCTAAGTTGGCTTCTCTTGTTGCATGAGACCTCCTGCATGCATGAGGTGAGGATGGATTATTTTTCTAAAATAAATCTGATGGAACCTGTCAAAGTCATTGTTATTTAAAAAGTCATTGTTACTTTTAAAAAGTGATCTCATGGGTCTTGTTGATTACTTTCAATCCCTAAATTACCTAACAATATGTAGTACCATTTGACATTGTGATCTGGGCCACTTGGGCAGGTACTGGTAGTAAGGGACTTTGGCCATGATTTCCATTATTTTAACATGAAAGATAGAGCCCTATTAAAATAGCTATGTTTATTAAGCTTAAAATATATTAATACTTATTTGAGCAATTTTTTAAAAGATTTTATTTATTTATTTATTTGTCAGACAGAGAGAGACAGAGAGAGAGAGCACAAATAGGGAGAATGGCAGGCAGAGGGAGAAGCAGACTCCCCACTGAGCAAGGAGCCTGATAGGGTACTTGATCCCAGAACCGCTGGATCATGACCTGAACAGAAGGTAGACGCTTAACAGACTAACCCAGGCATACCAATTTGAGCATCGGACTGAATTGTATCACTCTCAAATTTCCATGTTGAAGCTCTAGCCCCAGCACGATAGTATTTGGAGACAGGGCCTTTGAGAGGAAATTAGGTTCAGATGAGGTCAAGAGGGGGAAGCCCTGATGATGGGTTTAGTTCCGTTATAACAGGAGATGGTAGAGAGCTAGCTTGTTCTCTCTCTGCGATGAGAGGACACAGTTTTCTTCCTTCCAAGTCAGCAAGAGAGTCCTCACCAAAATCTGACTATGCTGGCATTATCTTCCGCAATTTCTTGCCTCCAAACTGAGGGGAAAAAAAAATTCTCTTAAGACATCCAATCTGTGGTATTTTGTTATGGGAGGTCCCACTGACTAAGATGATGCATCAACATGCATTTGTAAGTTGGCCATTAGCACTTTTATTCATCTGTACTATTTCCAGTGCCTGATCTGGTTGTAGAAACCTCTCCCAGATGTTGCACTTTTTGGAGACGATAACCGTATTAACATTGCAGATGCTAGTTCTAATTGCCTCATTGGAAATAAAAATGTGTCTGCTTAATTATTGATATTATTTAGTAAATATATATATATTTTTTCAGTCAAAGAAATGCACATCTTGGGCGCCTGGGTGGCTCAGTGGGTTAAGCCTCTGCCTTCAGCTCAGGTCATGATCTCAGGGTCCTGGGATCGAGTCCCGCATCGGGCTCTCTGCTCAGCAGGGAGCCTGCTTCCTCCTCTCTCTCTCTCTGCCTGCCTCTCTGCCTGCTTGTGATCTCTCTGTCAAATAAATAAATAAAATCTTTAAAAAAATTAAAAAAAAAAAAAAAAAAAGAAATGCACATCTTTATCTCTATCCCACTAGTCTTTCCTTCTCTGTTGGAGCCTGAATTATTTTGACCAGCTAAGTTTCCCACTTATTAGATGTACACATATGCTTTTACTTCTTTCAGTAACATATCTCTTATTTGAACATTTTCATCTATCATGAAAATATATTTTGTTCTTTATTTAATTTATTACTCTGGTAAGAAGTTAATATGTACTGCATAGCCTTACATATGCAGAAATACTGTGGTTATTTAATAAGATACTTTTAAAAAACTGATTCCCTTCAGCAAAACTTAAGAAGTTTTTCACATTTATTTTTTATTTGAACCTCACCGTGTAAAAAGTGCTGAAGCACTACATCCTACTTAAAGATAGATGACTTACTCTCATCTTAGAGCCTTGTTGAACAACAAAAAAGAAAAATACCAAAGTCAGGATAATTTTATGTCATTCTATTTATCAAAAATTTACATAATCACAGGTAAAAACAATAGTGTTTATTTCAAAAGTACACAGAAATATCACTAAGGAGTTGAAATTCTTAAAAAAGAAGTTGGATTTTAAGAGTGGAGTTATTTGGGTTCTCTTAAATAGAAAAAAACGAATTCCTCAGAGATCCTTGGCCACCGTGGATTGGTAAAACACAATGCATTTTACCTGTAATATGTTGGGAGTTTAACACATTTTGTTTCAAGAAATGAATTCCAATTATGTACTCATTATTGTTCTTCATCTCTGATTTCAGTTTCCTATTTGTAGAAAAAGTAGTAAATGCTAAGTTGAAAATGACAAGTTGAAAAGGCAGGGGAAAATTGAGCTAATACAGGAAAACACATATACTTTAATTTGCAGTAAGGACTACTGAACTGGAAAGTGAACGAATGGATCACAGTGAGGGTCTACCACCTAGGAAGATAAATTCTACCTCTTACTCACCCAAACACAAGTGAGGTCTTCTTAAAGCACCTCAATATCTGAATTTGCCCTTGAAAACACCAAAAGATCATTTTATTTAGGACCATCACAATGAAGCCACTTGAGAATTAAGAACTTTTTTTTTCAAAAATGAAAATAATTTTAAAGAACTTGATATTTAGATTGTTCTGACTGATCACACCTCACAACACAAATATTGAAAGAAAAGAATTATTTATATCCATGGCAAGAGCCAGAGCATCACTCAGAACTTGTGATGGCTAGTAATACAAACATAAGCAAATTATTTTATATATTCCCATAAAATTGGAAAGCCCAGACCTTTATCTGACTCTAAACACAGCTGGCTCTGTGAACCTACACAGTGGAACCTGGATCTGCCTCTTTCCGTCTTGCAACTGACTCTCCAACTAGTGGGATAGAGGACAACTTGTAGACCCCACCAGCTTGCCGACCACAGCAGAAATAGAATGTCATTCAAGAGCTCCAGAAAAAAATGTGGAGGAGTCTGATTACCCAAGAGCGTGTTCTGATTGGTCAGGCTTGTTTTAAAGAACCAATCCTATGGCTGGGAGTTAGATGAGGGTGCACTTTCTAGTTCCACTACTACACAAAGAAATTCTGCTGGAAGAGTATGGAGAGTGGGTCGGTAGGAAGAATTGCCAGTTAATGTAAAAAAGTAAGTTTATATTGGCTCCCTCTGCAGGTAGATTAGGCTGCTTTATTATCCTCTGAAATATCAATGATGATATCTCAGAAATCTTAGAGAAAAGGTGGCAGTTTAAGCCTTTCATTGAAATTGACAGGAGATCTCTTTCTGGTGTGAGACAAAGCTATTTTTACTTTGAAAGACAGTGAATAATTTTTTTTTAAGTGCCTAGAATTTGAAGGCTTCTAAAATTTACTCTAGGGGTATTTATTATGGTTTATCAACTACATATATACATAAATATATAAAGCATATATATATAAATATGTAAATCATATATATATTTTATATATATATATATATTAACTAGAGCATCTAGGATTATTTTGACAAAGGCCATTTTTGTGAATTGTCATGGTTTATCTTGCCTCTCAAAATCTATTTTCATTCAATTTATATATACTTCTAGAAAAACATAATTTAATTGTCACAGATGTCTATGTGATACATAGACATTCTGCAGACACCAGGATTGATAAAAGATGGATTTTTCATTTTTCAATTTTATTTGCCAAAAGATATTTTTAGCGAAGTCTCTCGAAAATATTTACTTACATGTGTATTTCTAGAACATCCAAATATAGTAAAGGTCATTCTTGTAATTGGGAATTACATTCTTAATATAATTTTGGAGTAATACATATTTTTACATTGCCATTGTTAGTATATACTCCTTCTCTGTACTTTGTTCTCAGATTTTCGAAGGAAAAATACAGCATTGGAGTACTCCATAAACCACATCACATAGGAAAATGCAAAATTCATAATTAATGCTTTCATGTAATGAGAATGTAATATTTTATTTATACCATTCTAGAATATAGGGGCTTTCCTGAGCATCCTGGAAGAAATTGTATTGTTAGTGTCCCCTAGGAATAATAATAGGCAAGTGTATTTGGCAGTTTGATCTGATTAATAAGGCATGATGAGGTTAAGTGACTTCTTTTAGGAGGCTTGTGATTTAGCCTTCAGTGCCTAACCTGACTGTGAATCTTAGTGTTTGGAATCACTACATAAGCAGCCCCTCGTTTTATGTTATGGGGCAGAGTCCCCACTTCTTTTGCAGCTGATTCTAGCTCTCTGTATTTCATACAAAACTATGTGTATGAAATCAGAAGGAATGGAATTAAAAAGTAGGCATGGAAAATACTGCCACATATCCTAGATGCTCTGAGATGCCAACTTCTCAGGAGCATTGCCCATGTCGAATTTCTCAATAATATTTACCTCTCATTTTTTCCCAGCATATCAATAACCAACTCTTGTCATCTTCAAAATACTTCTCAAACATTAAATAATCTCAGATTACACACTCTGTTATTCACATATTTCTTGACCAACTGTCAGAGAAGGCAATTTATATTTCCCCTCAATTTTATTCCTCTTGGCTTTGTGTGGCTTCTGCAGTAAATTTGAATGGAAAATGAAAAGTACAATTTAGTATGTTTCCATAACAAAGGAAACACATGATATTCCATAAGCAGTATAACCTTCGGACTACTTTCAAATTGCTTATAGTTTTGCCTTCTGAGCTGGATACACAGAATATATTTTCAACATCTTTGAGTCTTGATTAACTTTTATTGGAAATTTTGAGGATGTGAAGACAAAAACATACATACAGAAAAAAAATCTAAAAAATCACTTAGTGTTAACATTTTCATCCATTTAAAAAACTACCATATTGGGCGCCTGGGTGGCTCAGTGGGTTAAGCCTCTGCCTTCCGCTCAGGTCATGATCTCAGGGTCCTGGGATCGAGCTCCACATCAGGCTCTCTGCACAGCAGGGAATCTGCTTCCTCCCTCTCTCAGCCTGCCTCTCTGCCTACTTGTGATCTCTCTCTCTCTGTTACACAAAGAAATAAAAAATCTTTAAAAAACCCCAAAACTGTACCATATTTGTTTTGTCAGAATTATAAGGTGAAATAAAATTTGAGATTCATAATAATATCAGTTCTTTTAAATATGAAAGTTCTCACTTTAACACTGAACTTACATTGCTTTCTGAATTTATATGGTTTCTCATTTTTCTGATAAAAAAAGAAAAAAAAAGTATAGAAATTCTTGTCCTTTTAGAAATTTTTTAGTTTTTAAACATGTGACCAGGAAAAAGGAAGACATGACCAGGATTTGACTAATTTGTATCAAATCCCAATAGATGTGTTCTTTTGGTTTCAAGATACCAAGCAGGTGGGTATGATATTGTCTGCAGAAATACACTCCCACACCCAGTTCACTGAAGTGAATCTGAAGTGCAAAAGCAATTCTTCTGGTGTTCTCCATCTAGCAGTAGCGGGAAGTCTTCCAGAGATTTAAAAACTGGAGATTAGCAACATATCAACTTTCAGGTGGCCTCTCCTAAACACTTGTAATTCACTTACTCTCCTGCAAATCATTATTCCAAAGGTTTGATTCACTCATAGCCCCACTTGGATCTTAAATTGCACTTCGAAGCACTCCTATCCTTCATCCATTTTCAGAACTGCCATTAGAAGTGATGGGAATTTGGCACAAAAATCAATGAAAGGATATGATATGAGATCGTTCTAATTTTTCCTTCTTTGAGATCCATCTCAAGTACAGTCTGTGAAATCTGTTTTTTAAAGGTATTTTTCCATCTTGCTATCATTTCAGCTAAATTGGGTTCATGAACTTGGGATATGTATTCACATAGATTTTCAGAAAAAAAGGAGATTTGTTGATGCTATTGTTAATTTCTACCTAAAATTATTTCAAAATCTTAATTCATTTTACCACTATTTGCCTTATCAGCTTTTTAATCTCTTAAAAATATGGGGCTAGATTTACTAGTGTTATCTAAAAATGCTTGTACTAGTTATGTCTGGTTATTATTAATACCTACTAATACATACACTTGAATGTATTTGATTTTCTTTTTCCTAATCAGTGATTGAATTTTATGACACTTTTATCAATAGAAGTATATAATTGTTTATTGATAAACATTTAAAAAGTAACACTTTATTAACCAGAGCATTTAATTTTGCATGCAGTATTTTCATTTCTTCCCCCAATAACTAAAAATTTTCATATGAACTGGACTCAAACTCTAAACACCCCATATACACAGCTGTTCGAAGATTCAAAATTTGTCTTTCTCTTTTAACAAAACCCTTGACACTGTAAACATTTGTATTGCAACAAAGTAACTTTATTTGTTACAGATCATCTCTCTTGGTTTGTTGATAGGGCAAGGCAGTCTCCATTAATATGAATAAATTACAGTATGTGTCCTTTTATTGTATTACAAGAAGGAAATTAGTTGATTAAGAAAGTCTTTGAAGGCATCATAACATCCCATTTTGATTCCCTGAAAATACCTTAGGCTAACATACATGTTAAATGGAAACAAATGCCTGCATTTCTTGAAGAATTAGTCTTTCAACTTCCACTACTCTTTCTGAGGTTAATCTTGCCCTTCTGGTCTTTCTTTGCCATTTTAGTAATGGTTGTACTGGCCACAGAGGTGGCCGTAAGAATACCGATGATAATGATGTTGATAATAATGAAGAGATAGTTTAGCAGCTGTTGTATTTTCATTTATTGAATAACTCAATGTAGCAGGAAATTTTTCAAGAAATTGACATGATTTATTTATCCACCATCATAAACCTGTAAGTCAAGTCTTACCAGCTTCATTCCTCAGATATAGAGGTTTTTCGCTCAGAGGTGAGGAGCCCTAGTGACCTTCTAGCCATGGAGTTAATCCCAGTCTCTCCTGACTGTAAAACCTGTGGCAGACCTGTTTTGCTTTACTGTTTCCATGAAAAAACTACACGTAACTGAAAGGAAGAGTTGTGCAAGGTAGAGAAAGGGGTTGAAAGATTGAAGGGAACACTTTAATTCCACTCTGAGACCGTCAAGGAATACCAAGAATTCCCTTCAGTTTGAAAATACTAAAACCGTTCAGCTATTATTTAGCACATTCTAAAATAACAACAAGTAATCTTTCTGGTTAGGTGAAATTTGTTTTGTGCCAAGTGTCAAAAAAGTATGAAAATTTGAAGTTTGTTTTTTAAATTTGAAATGTAATTTAGAGGTAAAAACTAAAATTAAAAATGAGTAATTGTTGGATTCCTGGGTGGCTCAGTCGGTTAAGCATTAGACTTTTGATTTTGGCTCAGGTCACAGTCTCAGGGTTGTGAGATCGAGCCCCATCCAGCTCTGCACTGGGCGTGGAATCTGCTTAAGATTCTCTGTCACCCTCTCCCATTGCCCCTGACCCCTCTTCCTCTGCCCCTCTCAAAAAAAGAAAAAAAAAAAAAGACACTTATGTATATTAGAAGATGATTAATAAAAATTTCCTTTTTTGATATGTAATTCTTAAATTATTTTCAATAATGTAGCCTGTATTTAAAATATATGAAATATATTGTTAAACTGTTATTTTGGAAAAAAACATTTGAATTGTTAGAGATATTTTTTCTCTTTAGGGTTCAATACATATCTGTATAATTTGGGATTAAAAATACTGTGAGAATCACTTGACTATTCTGGATGGTTTTGAATTGTTCTTAAATGTAACATGATACAGTAGTTTCAGATGATTTCTAAGTTATCCCTAGAGTTAACTTCCTGTAAGCCCAGGATTGTCAATATAATCAGATATGCCTCGTCTCCATTGAGAGGGGCTTGCCAATCATACAAAGGCAGCAACTTTGCAGGAATAAAATGAAAGAGCTACAAAAATTTTAAGTGGTTCCTCTGTATATAAAAATAACACAAAAATAAAGAGGTAAGCATCTACTCTTGATTTCAGCACAAGTGATCTTAGGGTGGTGAGATCAAGCCCTGTGTCAGGATCCACACTGAGCATGGAGTCTGCTTAAGTTTTTCTTTCTCTCTTTCTTGACCCTCCCCCACCCTGGCTCACTCTCTCTCTCTCTCTAAAATAAATGTTAAAAAAAAAAAAAAGAGGTAAACAGTTGAGGGATAAAGCTGCAACTTAAGATCAGATAAAATTTTACTATCATGTGTGTGTTTGTGTATATACATACCTATCTACACTCTTGCAATGAGTATAAATATGTATAAATACATATACATGCATAAACATAAATATTTGTATATTCACATATACATGTATTTAAAAATATACATACTTCTGATCAGGTACATGTATATGTGTGTGCAATTTTTTAAACCATCGAATGGAGGTCATTTATAGAAAAGCAAACCAAAAATTCTCAAGACAAAATATATAAAGGGAAAACAAGTATACAAAAAGCTCATCTCTAGTAATCAAAGAGTTACAAAAGAAGCAGAATTTTCCTTCTGCATGACTGCAAATAGTTTGAACACTGGTAATACCCAGTATTGTTAAGGATAAGAAAACAGAGATTCCTAGCACGTAAAAATTTCAAAAATATACCAATTGCCAAATACATATATGTACTTTCATAAGATATAAAAGTGATGTTATTTGTCTAAGAAATTCTATATTTAGGAAATTCCCCAACATAAAAATTATTAATGGTCTGATGAAAATCTCTGCCATGTCCCAAGGTAGAAAACTTTTTGACTAAATTATGCATAGCCATGAGGTGACATGACATGCAGCCACATAAGTGGTATTTTATGGAACACATATGGCAAGAGAGCTTGTTTATTATATATTGCCTAGTATAAAATATAAAGGAAAGAGTCATGATGACTTCAAAAACAAATAAAAGCAGGAATAAAAATGTTTACTGAATATAGTAAGATTTTCCAACGTCTTTCCACAGAAGATCACTTAGATCTTCTGTGCCCCTTCACAAATAAAAAATGAATGGCTTCAATAGAAGGGTCCATTGCACAGTTAAACCAGGATTCCAAAAAGGATTGTATCCATTTGAACGACTTTATCATTGATTTTGTTTCTTCCCCAGAGGAAACATTTTTTATTGCATTCAGAACTGACATATGAACCTAAATAAAGGAACAAGGTGTTAAAAAACAACTTGACCAAAAACCCCATTGCCTTTGATGGTAGTGGATATAGGGGGTGATAAGGGAGAAGTAAAAATGATTGAAGGTGATGACAAAGTTTGTGACTCCCACGGTATTATTTACAGAGATTAGGAGAGGATGAATGCCAATCACTAGGGCATGTGGATTTCGGAGTGAAGGTAAATACTAGGGCAGTGGGCAGGAAGTTTGGCCTGCCACTAAGGAAGTGTGCTCTACTACAGAAAATGGTACAAACAATTTAAATATACTTATATAATCTGTGTGTTCTTTTGGTCACCAACATTTAACATGAAGTTCTAAATTGTAATTTCCCTTTCTGAATGTTTGATTAGGAAATGCATCTACTACCACAACTGTGATCGACAGCAAAAATGGATCCGTGCCCAAATCCCCTGGAAAAGTGCTGAAGAGGACGGTCACAGAGGACATAGTGACAACATTCAGCTCCCCAGCAGCCTGGC
Organism: Mustela lutreola; assembly: GCF_030435805.1. NCBI lineage: Eukaryota > Metazoa > Chordata > Mammalia > Carnivora > Mustelidae > Mustela > Mustela lutreola. Next base: position 77,364,620 of record NC_081295.1, read on the forward strand.
TTCTGGTCATTGCTCTGATAATCACATGGTCAGCTGTTGCTGTTGTTATGTTTGACCTGGTGGATTACAAAAACTTTTCAGGTAAGGTCTGTGAAATGTGGGTTTTAGAAGAAAAGAAACAATGTTCTTCTCTCCCATCTGTGTTTCTTTTCATCATATCTTCCTGCGAGAAATAAAGCTCCCTGTAAACATGAGGGAATGCCAGTGTCTGGTTTCCTTCTTCCCCATTTCCTTCTATTCTTCTTTGAGTGTTACAGTCCGTGATTTCAAATGAAATCTATTTCTGTATTTGTAATGCCGAACACAAGCTGAATGTTACAGTCCCATGAAGATAATGATTAAAAAGTTTGGTGAAGATCTGGTTTGGCAACAGGGACTTTATCAGTTTAAAACCAAACCAAACCAAATAAAAAAACTTTTGGACAAGTGGGAAATTGTATAAAACATTTTTATGTCCCTCTACCATCTGGCTCCAAGCTTGCTTTCCAGAAATTCTCTTTGCTCCTCCCATCAAAACATCCTATTTTGAGTTCCCGAAAATAAAGAGTGTGAAAAGGATTTTCCCAGAATTACTCGTAATGAGATACTACATCTTGAGTGGCCATGTGTTCTTATGGGTTTGGAGTAAAACAGGAATAATGCCAACGGAGGAAAGACAGATTTTCCTTATGGTATATTCACTCTCTGAGTATACCGTTTATCACTTTGTTCAAGATATTTGGACACTTCTAAAATTGTATTTGTCTATTTCCACACCTGACATGCTCTATTGACTGTGAGTTCCTTGAGGGAAGGACTCAGTCAGAGGTATAATGAATATTACATAAGTAAATGAATAAATGTATGCTTTTTAACGACAAGCAAAACCATTTCATTAAGCTCTTAATGTGCTCCTACATATTTGCACCATTCACCCCCACCCCCATTTCCCATTTTCTTTCTCCAAAGGGAGTAGAATCAGTAGACCTGAAACTATAAATATCATAAATTGCATTCTGTACAATCAGAAATCCTCTCTACTTCTTATTATGGTATTATGCTTTTAAAGTAATTATTTATCCAGAACCTAGTATATATGCCAAGCAGTGGCTACATTAAAAGAAATATAAGTATTAACATTGCAAATCCATAGAGCGGGATCATTTGTGTTTATTGATGTAGCAGTGTGATTGAGATGATTCCTCTTGCAATACCATTAGTAGCTGTGCTAAAGTGAGCATTATCTATCGGGTAGAGATAAGTCTCATGATGTCAATGAAAGAAAGACACTATCCGGAACTGTGAACCTCTTCTCTAAATAAGCAATACTTTGGGTATACTCTGTAATGGAGGCTTTTAAAAGGATATACAATTGAAATGCCCATTATATAAAATTAAGACCTAGAGTTTTAAGTAAAAACTTGGCTGCATGATTCTAGATAATTTTCCCTTGAGCCTTTATGAGTGGTGATATTTTGTCTATTCTTTCTTTTTCTAGAATTTCATTCATTTACATTTTGGAACCAAATATGATTGCAAAATATAGTTCTTTAAGCTTTACAATAGATATATTTGAAGAACTGCTTGTAAAATCTCATATTTATAAAGTTCATAATTTAGTGAGTACACCACAGAAATTACTGTTGCAAGGAATTTGTTCTTAATTATCTTATAAAATGAACATCTACTTGTAATTAGACTTTCAGATCAGATTACTTAAATGTAAAACACACTTAACAATCTATGGTAGAGTTTCCTTGGACCACTGTAACTAGGTGTTATTGATCATGCCTATGTTATTGGCATTTCATCTCATGGGAGAAAAAGAGCCACTGTATTATTGCTACTTCATTACTTTTTTCAAGGAGTGTTTATTAGGCACATCTTCTGTATATGGCCTCCTCTACTAGTTTCCTATATTTATTAGTGACCTAACCATCTATCCATTCCTCACAGAAAGAAACCTGCAAGTCATCTTTTAAATCTGCTGAACACGATCAATCCCCATGCTGGATGCCAGCTGACTCTCATATGTCTCATGAATCCTCTCCCTTCTCTGGTTACCGCTGTCTCCGTTATTCCATTTCAGACCTTGATTCTCTGTTGAGGGCACTCATTCAATTTCTTCTTGACTCCTTCATCCAGTGTTTCCCCTTTACTCTTGCTCCAAAGGTATCTTCATAAAACACAAATTTTGCCAAGTATTTTCTATTGCCAAAGTACAAATTCCTTGGCATGAAACTCAAGTCTTTGGCTTAGATCTCTCTTTTCATCATGTAATTCAGTGTATGCAACCTGTTTTCCAGCCATCCTTACTATTGCTTCTCCCGGCTTTCTTTCCCTAAGAATACACCCTTCCTCACCTCTGCTCATGCCACCCTCTCCCCACTCCACCCTCCCAATCAGCAAGTGTGATAAATGAGTTAAAAATGTGAACTCTGATGCTGGATTTCCCTGGTATTAAATCCAGATCTTACAACTTCTTACCTATGTGATATTGGGTAAATCACTTAGCCTCTCTTTGTCTCAGTTTCATCATCTATAAAGTAGGGACAATAATAGGACCTAGGTAATAAAATTATTAAGAGAATCATAGAAGTGAATATATTTGAAGTGCTTAGAACAGAACCTGCTTTATGACAAGCACTGTAAAAATATTAATATCACTAGTAGATATTCATTCCTCCATTTTCTTTCTTTTTTTAAAGATTTATTTATTTGACAGATCACAAGTGGTCAGAGAGGCAGGCAGAGAGATTGGAAGGGAAACAGGCTCCCCGCTGAGCAGAAAGCCTGATGTGGGGCTCGATTCCAGGACCCTGGGATCATGACCTGAATTGAAGGCAGAGACTTTAACCCACTAAGCCACCCAGCCGCCCCTCATTCCTCCATTTCCTTAAAGGATGAATTCATCCTTCAAGACTTACTCCATTTTTTGGTGAAACTTTCTCAGATTTCCTAAGAAAAATTCACTGCACTGTGCTTTCATTCCCTTAGTACCTTATGGGTAGTTCCATTAACAGCAGTTAACACACTGTATTATCAGTATCTCTTTACTTACCTGTTTCACTCAAAAACTTAAATTTATCTGAGGAAGGGGCTGGCTTATTTACCTCTGTACATGAGTGACTGTCATGTAGTAAGTTCTCTGCTAACCTTTTCTTATAGGATACAAATCTTGAAATTTTTATTTTGAAATAATTTTTTTACATTATGAAGAAAAACAAAATTTTTATTTTATGCATTCTTTGACCAACTTTAAAAATTAATAAATACATTTAATAAAATCAGAATTAAAAATAATGAAATATGTTTATCAGATGAAATGTTATTTGTCATATTTTATAATGGTCATCCATGGTTACATAATAAGTTACTTCAAAAATAAGTGGTTTGGGGCACCTGGGTGGCTCAGTGGGTTAAGCTGCTGCCTTTGGCTCAGGTCATGATTTCAGGTCCTGGGATTGAGTGCTGCATCAAGCTCTTTGCTTAGTGGGGAGCCTGCCTCTCTCTCTCTCTCTGCCTGCCTCTCTGCCTACTTGTGATCTTTCTCTGTCAAATAAATAAATAAAATCTTAAAAATAAAATAAGTAGTTTAAGGGGCGCCTGGGTGGTTCAGTGGATTAACGCCTCTGCCTTCGACTCAGATCGTGATCCCAGGGTCCTGGGATCGAGCCCAACATTGGGATCTCTGCTCCATGGGGAGCCTGCTTCCTCCCCTCTCTCTGCCTGCCTCTCTGCCTACCTGTGATCTCTGTCTGTCAAATAAACAAAGAAAATCCTAGAAAAAAAAAATAAGTGGTTTAAAATAACAATACATGTTTATTATGCCAAACAGTTTTTTCAGGTCAGGAGTTTGGAAAAGGCTTTGGGTAGATCTTGAGGATGCAGTAAAGAAGTTGGCTGGCACTGTGGATATCTGAAAGATTTTCTGTGGTAGTGGAACCATTGGCAATATGTCTCATTCATTTGGCTGTCAAGTTAATGCTGCTGTGTCCTCACAACATGACAATTGACTACTCTCAGATCCAAGAGAGAACAAGAAAGAAGCCACAAGTCCTCTTATGATCTAAACTTGAAAATCATATACCATCAGTTCTGCAAAATCCTTTTGGCTACGCAGGTCAACCCCATTTCTTGTCCTAAGAGACTACATAATGGTGTGAATACCAGCAGGCAATGATCATTGGGGTCCAATTTGAAGGGGGCTACTGTTAGGTCCATTATTAAACGAAACAAGACTGAGACAAAGTGAAAGTTATTTAAAGCTTTATTTTATGATAAGTATTAGAAGTTAGACTGATCGGTCAAGGGAATGAGACTGAGACAAGGTGAAAGTTATGCAAAGCTCTATTCTATACCAAGCATTAGAAATCAGACTGACCGGCTGGGGCCATCTCTGAAGAGAGCGACCACCCCCAGCTTACAGACTCAAGAATTGACTGACTGACTGCTCAGGGCCGACTCCGAAGAGGGCGACCCCTCCCCATCTTACAGACTACCTTTTATAGAGCAAAAGTCTGGCCACACATAGGTGTCCAACGAGATTGTAGTCATGTTAGGTCACATGCAGGTGGCCAATTGAATTACAATTTATCCTATAGTAGCTAATGTATTACTCTGGTCAGAATTGGTGCTCAAGGTTGGCGCCCAAACGGCGGGGTTTACATTCTTTGGTGGTTAGGGGAAAAGTATGTGTGTTTCTTACTGATTGGATGTCTCCACCTGGCCCGACTCGTCCCTGTATTCTGGGCTCTGTTATCAAGAACTGGCTGATCTGGCCTTGTATTCTGGACTCTGTTATTAGGAACTAGCTGACCATATTTTACTGGTTTCCCAGACTTGCTTCTAAGTAAGTTTCTCTGGGGAAAGGGGGGCAGGGTCAGTTTAAGTTGTACTGCACAAACAACAAAATGGCTTTTAACCAAGATGGAGTTGCTCTGGCTAAATAGGTCCTTACCCTACCACCTATTCTACTCTTAAAAAATTATTTTGCCAAGCTGTACATATTTGGATAAATACTTAGATAAAAGGAAATGCTGTCCAATACTCTAGCTGACAAAAAGTTATTGAAACTACCATAGGTGCAAAAAGAAAAATGAAGTATAGGGATGATTGGTATCTTGAGACCACATCTAGGAAGATAACTTTCCAATGAATTTGAAATGAAAAAAAAAATCATAAGGCTAAAATTCTAAAGAAGAAATATATAAATTCTTCAAATAAGAAGTTCAAATACTTTTTGTTCATTCAGGTTTGAATGTACACTTTCTGAAACCAAATAATATAAATTCAATGACTGTATAATTACAGCATAAAACTTGTAACTCATATTGAAACCATTGGTTGCATGGGATATATATATACTCGTATTAAAATTTTCATTTCTTTTCTCCATTTAGTAGATTCTAACCTACCTTTTTTATGTTGATTCTTCACAGAAAAAAAAAATTTTGCTTCAATAAGAATGTTAAAATGTAAATGGTACTCATGTTATATTATTTTTAATTTATACATTTCAAATATTTACTAAGGATTAATATTATTATGATGAGTCTTTTGTACTACATAATGTCTTTTAAATATGTATTGTTAATACAAGGCTAGTGATAAAAGAAAGCATACTGAGAATAACTCTGAAGACCAGACAGGGCAGCTGTCCCTGGGCTCTAAATTACTCTCCAACACTTTAGAAAAGTAGGTAAACACTTTTTTTTTTTTTTTTTCAGTGCTGGCTTTTTTTTTTTCTCAATTTATTTATTTTCAGAAAAACAGTATTTATTATTTTTTCACCACACCCAGTGCTCCATGCAATCCATGCCCTCTATAATACCCACCACCTGGTACCCCAACCTCCCACCCTCCCCACCACTTCAAACCCCTAAGATTGTTTTTCAGAGTCCATAGTCTCTCATGATTCACATCCCCTTCCAGTTTACCCCAACTCCCTTTTCCCCTCTAACACCCCTTGTCCTCCATGATATTTGTTATGCTCCACAAATAAGTGAAACCATATGATAATTGACTCTTTGCTTGACTGATTTCACTCAGCATAATCTCTTCCAGTCCCTCCATGTTGCTACAAAAGTTGGGTATTCATCCTTTCTGATGGAGGTATAATACTCCATAGCGTATATGGACCACATCTTCCTTATCCATTCGTCTGTTGAAGGGCATCTTGGTTCTTTCCACAGTTTGGTGACCGTGGCCATTGCTGCTATAAACATTGGGGGTACAGATGGCCCTTCTTTTCACAACATCTAAACACTTTTAAGGCATTAAGGAGTTGTTCATAGAGAAATGAAATTCTATTTTTGTAAGTAAATACTATACTGGATTGGAAAGAATGATTCTCTTCTAGGCAACCTTCACACTTCCTAATTTTCTGAATTTGAATTGATGTACCCAAATAATCTACCTGTGAGGCATACGTAGCATTGGCTTTTATGTGCTTCTTTCAAGAGACATGAGTTCACTCTACAACTTTATAACATGAGCTAGGTAACATGACTAGGAATTTGGTGTCCTTGCCTGTCAAATGGGAATAGCACCTTGCTTTCTGGTCACCAAAACTTGTGACTTTGCTGCTTCCTATCAAATGAGACAAATTTTAGGACATCAACAAACAAGCAAACAAAAAGAAATACCAAAACCAGATACTAGAAAAGAGATTCCACCTACCTTTCATTTCTTCCTAAAAATAAAGTTCAAACACTATCCAAAAATAATATGGTGTATCTGTCAGAATTTGATCACTAGGAGCAGAGTAGAGTAGAGTCACGATGAGTGATAAAAAATACAAGATTTAATGTATGGCTTATGCATCCATGGGAGCTGATTAGCAGTCTAGGTAGGGCTATTGAAGTGTTTCTGGCACTAGGTCATGGGTCAGTAAACTGGAAGTTGGTATAGGAGAGGAAAAATACATTTTTTTCTCTACTTTTCTAAAATGTTGGTCAAGACCCTTCTAACAAAAGATAAATTAACAAGAGAAAAGCATTCAGATTTATTTAATGTAAGTTTTATGAGACACAGGAGCCTTCATAAAGAAAGGAAGATCTTAAGAAGCAGTTAAGCCCAAGCATTTTTATGCTAGGTTTAATGAAAAGGGGAAAGGGGGCGGGTGGAGTGTGACAGGACAGAAAGAGTAGGAGCTAAGTGTCATAAATTGAGGGAAACAGCAAGGGCTGTTCATTCAGATTCCTCTGGGCATCCTGGAAATGGTATTCCTTTCCTTTGGGTTTAGGGAGGACACCTTCCTCACGAGAGTTTTACGACCCGCTTCAGGGGAATGTCAGAAAGTCCTTCCTGCATATGTCATTTCTCAAATTCTTCCAGCTGAAAACATTCAATATATGTCAAGGTGCCTTATTTGGGGAAGCATGTCCTGAACCCCATCATTGAAAAGGGCAGATGGAAATAGAACAGGGGAGACTAAGGATAAACTGGAATTGTCAAGGACAGACTCTCACCACCTCAAATTACAATGATGTGGATGAGATGAGCTCAAGATAAATTGGTGCCTCCCACCACGGAACAGCACAAGCACCTGGCCAGGATTTGGAGATGCTGAAGGAGGCAGTCTAGTGGGAACGGGAGAACATGCGGCCGGCTGCTGCCACCTGTCAAGGTCAGCCAGCATATGGGTGATAATGTGCGTGAGTGGCAACAGCACCTGCCCTACATCAACCTTCAGAGAATAAATAAAGGCTAATCCTTCTGTTTGGCTTTCTAAAGCTCATGAAAATTTCTCTGGTGCCCAACTGTTACCCAGACCTTACACATAAGGGAATTCTGGGAAATGTAGTTACAGTTTAGTGATTTAAGAGCATACAAAGCCACCACACAGGATGACAGTAGATGACTTATCTAAAACAGGACACTTGTGAGAGTGAGAATGAGAGCTGTTAATACTTCCCTCAGGACAATAAGCAAAAACCAAGATTCTGACCACCCAGATATTATCCATCTTGCCTGTACTTTTTTCCTGGAAGATGAAAGTCTTCAGAAAGGTCAAGTTGGGGTGGTGGTGATGGTGAAGTGATTAATGCAGGGTAATTTTTAATTTTTTTTTTTTAATTAACTGAGGCCAGAGGATCATAAAGCCTGCTGGAGGCTTTGCCCCCAAGCTTTTGCAGACTCAGCCAGGAAGCTCTTTCAGAAAACGGAGTGGTGCCCTGATGATTTAATAACTCTTACAGGATCAGAATGTGTAGACTTTGGTTGAAATTCTTTACAAACTTGTTTGTCTTATTTATAAAGAGATGACTTTTTCTTCTTTTAAATAAATGCAAAAAAAAATAGAATTTCTAAAGAGATCACTACAAACTCAGACACTAGTAGAGATTAATGATTTTCCTCTAGGTCAGAAGGTACAGAAATAAGTTGTAGTAACTCTTGGCTTTTCTTTCCTTTTTTTTTTTTTTTTTTTTTTTTTTTAACATTTTTTATATGTATTTGACAGGCAGATATCACAAGTAGGCGGAGAGGCAGGCAGAGAGAGAGAAGGCAAAGCAGGCTTCCTGCTGAACAGAGATCCCCATGCAGGGCTCAATCCCAGGACCCTGAGATCATGACCCAAGCCAAAGGCAAAGGCTTAATCCACTGAGCCACCCAGGTGCCCCAACTCTTGGCTTTTCTTGCCTAGGAACAAGGGTCATTATTTATTAGCTTCTTTATCCATAAGAAAGAAAAAATCATTATATGGCTATACCAGGAGGTCTCAAAGAAGCACATTTGGTAATTTTTGCATGCGTTCCACATACTTATTTCAAAACAATTTTGTAAGAAATAGATAAGATAATCTATGTAAAACATACGTGCCTGGCACATAGGAGGCACTCATTAAGCATTACTTGAATTTGAATCTTATTACCAGGAAGGAAGATCAGTAATGTGAGAAGAAAGCCAGCAAGGACATGATGGTAGGAAGCATCAATTTCTTATGAAAGTCTTGCAGACATCTCCTGATGTGCCTTTTAAATAGATTTTCTAATGAGGTGTGCCATTTATCTACTGCTCTTGGAAATTAATTTCCCTGATTTTTTTTTTTTTTCTGGCACTTAGCCCAGTTAAGCAGGTGCACTGTTTGTCAGGCTGTGAGTCTAGAGGAGTAAAATGATTCAGGGAAGACCCAAAGCCAATCAGAATGTATATATTTAACATTTAATGGTTATGTATATATGTATATTTGTGTGTGTGTGTGTGTGTGTGTGTGTGTGTGTGTGTGTGTGTAGAGAGAGATGTCTGCGTGACTGTCTGTATATGAATATGTTATCACATTTTAGGAGACTTGGAAGACCGAGACACTAAATGAAACATTTTAGGCTTTATCAGTTCTCATGTGCACTGAGTTTTCAAGTACAGTTGACATTTTGTGTGATTCTTATTCTGATTCAAGTCTTATCTCAAATCCTACTTTTCAATGTCCCAGGCCTGTTTGGTCCTCTTGGTTCCTACATCTAAAAGGACACATTTCATTATCCAAATCCAGTCTGTTTATAAACACATCAAAGAAGCAGAAGTTTCTTTAGTCCAGTGATTTCCAGATCCTAATTGAAATTTGTTGCTTCTTCATGAAATGAGCAAAAAAGATAAATAAAAAGTTATTTATTTTAAAGAAGTAGTCTTAATTTTATGGTGCCTACATTTTTCAGTCTTAAAATTCTCTTAGGAAAGGCTGATAATTACAGATATTATTTCTGCCACTGTTTTTTTTTTTTTTCTGCCACTGTTTTTAAATGACATTCTTCTATAAAATAAAAAGTTGGCAGTTTGATGTTGGGTTCCCGGTTTTTGCTGGTGGTGAATTACAAGGTCAAAAAACCTCGAAGTTGGATACCAGTGCTCTATACCACTCATTTGAACCTTACCAAATGAGGCCTTATGGTGCATTTATAAATTTATCCGTATAGATGGGTACAATTATAAATCATACCATCTGTTAACACCCAAATTTTTGATGGATCAGTCATTATACATCTTTCAGTGCTATGCTTAAATTCACTTCCTGAGGGGAAACCTTGCCTGAATGTTCAGTGTAAATCAAGTCACTTTGTCGTACTTCCTCATTATATTATTTACTCTTTACTCAAAGTATATATTTACAAGTTTTACATGTTTAACTGGTGTGATTATTTTTTAAAATATTTTACTTCTTTATTTTAGAGATAGAGAAAGATAGAGAGCAGGGAGAGGAGCAGAGACAAGCAGACTGTGCATTGAGCACAGGGCCTGAGGTGAGGTTGTCTCCCACAACCATGAGATCATGCCCAAGCCAAAATGAACTGTTGGAGGCTTAACTGACTGAGCCACCCAGGCGCCCCAGGGTGTGATTATTTATTTAAAATTCTCTTCTCCACTGATTTGTTAGGTTTGTAAGGAAATGGCTTTATTTCATTTACTTGATTTTTCAAGTGCTTAAAATCGTTTAGCATAACCTATGAGTTCAACAAACATTTGGATGAATGTTTAGGTGAAAGAATGAATGAATAAATAAGGAAATAAATAAGGAAAGGGTGATAGCATTTTTTACACTCTGAATGCTGAGTAATGAGCATAGCATTTCTTTGTAAAATATTAGTTTATGATGATACTGATAATATTAGTATTCACATTTAAAATACTTTTTAAAATGTCTGTTTCATTGATTGGACTTTAAGCATCTCAAAGGAAAGAATTGCCTTATTCATTTTAATAATCCTGCTGCTCTGTTTACCACCTGACACATATTGTTCAATAAAATTTGTATGATCTAAACAGAAGTTATTTGCTAAGCATATCTGGCTGGCGAGCAAACAAAGAAAAAAAGAAAAAAACAAATAAGCAAAGACACAAAACAGTAATAAACAAAAGAACACATGGACTTCAAGACCAGAACCAAAGCAAATGAAAGCAAGCTCTGAGGCTAGAATTTGGGGTTAGAATCCTGGCTTTATCGATCAGTTGCTGTGTAATCTTGGGGAAATTCCTTCATTCTCTCTAGGTAATAATAATACCTGTTTCATATGGCCCTATGAACCTTGAATAAGTTAATACATACAAAACACTTGGAATTTTGAATGGCATATGGTCATTATTAAATAAATTGTAGTTAGTACTATTTTAATTGGTTCTTCATGACCTTAAGCATATTTCAATATTTCAGGAAGATGAATAGGCATGTTTCAAAAAGATGAATTGACTACTTGATTTCCAATTTTTAAATATCATGTGAATATACATAAAGTCTAGCAATTACAACAAAGAAACCCAATGATTAAAGTATTCTATTTTATTTTAACATTGAGGCAATGTTCCAGCCATTCTGAAAGGGTTTGTTACTCTTATATGATATAGTAAGCACATAGTTCATGGCGCTACATACTACATTTTAATGTGGTAAAAAGAACTTCAAAATCATTTCCTCAGCTAATACTGAGCAATAGAAGAGCTAAAGAGACTGTATAACACAGTCAAGAGTTTTCAAAACTAAACTTTGACTCACCAAATGCATGTTTATTAAATAATTAGTCCAGATATGCTAACCCAAATCTAATATGTCCCTTCTCCACTGTTCTGTTGTTTGTAATATAACGATCCAAGCAAACCATCCAACTGGAGTACTGTGATATCTTGACTATTCTTATGCTACCAGAAAATTAATTCCATTGTATGTTAGCTTAGAAACAATTTCTGGAAATCTGTAAATCTACAGAAAACTTGCTTTTCTATTACTTGATAATATTATATTGAAACTGTGTTCATTTTTAAGTTTCATTTTTTTTTTTTAAAGGGGAAAGCAAACTAGTTTTTCAATTAATATAATAGCATTTACACTAGGCTCATTAATGAAAGTATAGTAAGATTTACTCATTTTATTTAGATACTTGACATGGGTAAAAGAGTCAGCAGTTGTTTGTAATTTTGTTTCAGAATATAAAATGCCCTTTATTTGACATGGGTCTAGCTCCAGTAGGCTGGAAATATTCCAGGCTTAAATATTTGCAACAGAATTTGGCCAGCAAAAAATTGGTTGATTGGGGTCATATTGGGAAAGAGAGGTGAAGTGCACATCTATTTGCATTCTGTAGCACTCCTCATTGCCTCAAAAAGTTACAGTTGAAGAACAGCAAAGAATGACTTAGAAACATTGCCATGAAACTATTAAATATTGAAATAGTCACGTAATTTTAACTAAAGTTGCTTGTCTTTAATTTCATTAGGGTCCCATACAAATGTACATTTCTAAAATACTGAAATCTGTTATAAGTAAAGATGAGTATGGGAAAATTTGAATTGAGAAAATGTTAAAAAGCAGAAGGAAAATACCCATGCCTCAGATTTTGAATGGCAAGGATTGGAGCTACAGTGACTATTCAAATGTAGATTAGAAAAGTGACAGTCATTTCCTTGTGCAGTCAATAAAACAATTAGCTCACCAAAAGGGCTTTTAAATCAGGATCCTAGTTTTTCTTTGGTGTAAAAGCATCTAAATATGTAACATCTGCAAGTATTTTATTTTTTCAAAATGGTAAATCACATGAGTTTTATCTTTTAGAGTCTGATGTACTTCAAAAGCTTTGTGTCTGCCCTTTATTTTATTTTATTTCTTACATGGTTATCACTAAAAAAGAGAGAGGGCCTGATTATTGTAATATCATACTAGTAGTCTCCAGAGATCTGAAAGAGCAGAGAGAGAAATGATAGCCAGATAGAGAGGAAGAGAAAAGAAGATTCAGAGAGAAAATGACAGTGGTTTGGGAAAATATATTTATCTAGGATGTTAAAAGATAAACTGGGGCATATTCAACATGTTACAATTTTGAAGAAAAATTAAGTGGAACCAGACAGCACCAAACAGAATGTGGTTATGAAAGCTCTGCCTATAGGAGTTAGAATACCTTCACAGAAAAGAAGTGGAAGCAAAGTAAGGCAGTTATTTGATGGACTGTAGCTAAGCCTTTGCCTTATTTGGTAAAGGCTGGTTGACTGTGATTGGCTGTCCTTGGGTTTTGGTTTCTTAACCTTGAGGCATTTACTGTCTTAGGTTTGGGTTTGCTCATGTTGGTTGCTAAAGCATTAGAACCATTTCAGTCTAATGACTTCCTTGTTTAATTATTTCAAATTAGGAGTTATTGCTTCAGGAAGATTTGGCTTTTTTTTTTTTTAAATGATGTATTTATTTATTTGAGGAGAGAGAGAGAAAGAGCAGAAAGGGGAGGGGAGATAGAGGGAGAGAATCTTCAAGCAGACTCCGGGGCTCAATCTCAAAACCCGTGAAATCTTGACTGAAGCCAAAACCAAGAGTCAGGCACCCAACCCGCTGAGCCACCCCAGGAATATCTGACTTTTCAAATGGGCTCATTACTTTTGAAGGAATATGTGCATCTGGGTGTGTATAGAAGGGAAGAACCTCAAAGGTACTTTTTCAATGTTTGTACATTTAAATATTGCTAGATGTAAATGCCATCTCCTTCCTGTATCTTCAAAACCTCCTCGTCTATTCCCTCCTTTACCACGAGTGTTTATGGGTTTTCTAAACTTCTTAAACTTTTCTAAATTCTCTAAATTTCCTTACTTCCCTATATCTCTATTTAGCTACTGTCCTCTTTTTTTTTTCCTCTCTCTCTAGCCAAACCCCTCTGTTAAGAGATGATCTGAAACTATTCTATCACTCTGCTAAAATGTCTTAAATACACACTTGACTTCTTAATGAACACATTGAACAAATCAACAAATTGTGAACTTAAGTGTGAACAACTTGCACACTTTACATCTTCATCTTAGTTAAACCTTTAGCATTAGAGCTACTGACAGCTACGTCCTTATTAAAACCTTATCTTCTTATGACTTTTGTAACTCTCTTCTTTGGCACTATTTGTTTCTTGCCCCCATCAGACATTACCACCTTGTCCCATTGCTTCAGTTGCAATGACTTTGCATTACCCAAACAAGTGACATGCAAGCTGTCATCATATTTAGTCTACTTATCTTTAATATATGGCTCTCAATTTAATAATAGGATCAATCTTCTAAAATTGCAAGATAGTAAGGTTTAGAGGATAAAAGCAGTGACACAGTTCTAAACAATCGAAGCATATAAGGTATGTTTTAAAGAAAATACATTCTACCCACCATGAGAGTCAGTAAAACTTTTTATTTTGAAGGAAAAAAGAATCTCAAAAGCATTTTTATTTTCCTCATCCTTAACCTCAGTGTCTCTCCAATTTTTCTAATTGCATGAGGTCATCAAGTTGAAGCAGTAAACTCAAGATTCCTGCTGGAGGTAGTTGTATTTCTTTCCAAGCCTGCCTCCTAGATTTGAAGTCCAGTTCATTTTCCAGGATTTTAAGTCAGAAACATGGGACTCTTTGTAAGCTTTCCTCTTCCCCCACTATCCATAAACACTCAGTGGTCAAAAATCACTCATTTAACTTTTAAACATCTGTTGGTTCTGTTCTGCATTCTGTGCCTATTTCTAGAACTCCTGCCTTGTTTTCCTCAAGATTGTTGTATCAGCCATGTGTTTTCTTTTTGCCTATAATCTTGTCTCTGTCTCCTTTTCATTCTGAGGCCAGAATGAAAATTGCAAATCTTTTTATTATTATTCCCCTATTAAAATTTTTAAATGTTGTCCTTTAAATATGAGTATGCGTGTTGTCCTGATCTCTTGGCTCACCTTCCCTGCATGGGACAGCGGCTGCTCCTGCAGCAGCTCCAGCTCCTAACAAATCCTTCTTCAGCTTCTTCATTCTGGCATATGTGCATTTTTAGCATGACAAGGTTGATATCTTCTTCTCTTTGGAGAGGGAGTTTTGGAGGTCCTAAGACTGATGCAATTTCCAGTTTGTTCTCATGAATCTCATCCCTTCCCTCCCAGACTCCAGATTGCTCCATCTACTTTATGTCCATATTTTCACCCAAGGGGCTCTTCTTCTGCCTTCAGAACCTAACTCCACCTGCATAAGTAAAGATGTCTCATAGTGTGGTTAATATTAGAAGTACCAAGGGAAGGGGCACCTGGGTGGCTCAGCCAGTTAAGCACCTGCCTTTGACTCAGGGTATGACCCCAGGGTCCTGGAATTGAGCCCAGCACCCACCTCCCTGCTCAGCAGGGAGTCTACTTGTCCCTCTTCCTCTGCCCTTCCCCCTTGCTTGTGAGCTCTCTCTCTCTCTCTCTCAAATAAATAAATAAAATATATATGTTTTTTAAAAAAGGAAGTACCAGGGAATTTCATGAATCCAAGTTTCCATTTCACCATTCTGAGGACTGTTCATTGGGAGTAAGGATAACAAGTTCAAGGGAATTTCAACCTCTGTAAATCATCTGTATGTTAAAGAGCCAATTGGAGGAAAGTTACTCAGAGAAAACTGGCTTTGAGGATGCATCATTTATGAAATTCAAGACAGGTGCTTATATACAACTTTTTAAACATCCTAGTTTTAAAATATATATTATTGAATATGGCAATAACATAGTTATCACTCATTTGTGAAAGCACACATTTAAATAGAACAAAATGAGTTTTCATCATATTATTTTCTTTATAGAAGCATCTGAAAGATGCTCTATAGAAATATCATGTTACTTCATAACTTGACTATCCAGTCTCAAATGAGTTGACTTAATATTTACAATTTCTTGTTTAAATCATGAAGTTTTAATTAAATAAATCCAAAAAATTATTTTAACCTACATATTCAATTTTCAAGAAAATTTTCAACATACCTTGAATTCCACATTTTTGTCTATGCAGAGATCCTTGAAATTATTATATACTGCAACAGAAGTATCCAATGCCAAGCCTATACTATAGCAGCTGAATTTAATGTTCATTGGCCTCTACCTCTCCATTTTAATATTTCACTTTTATTCTTCCCAAATCCTTATTAGTTAGGCAATTCCACTCCAATGAACTCTTCGGTGAAAATCATTTTTTTAATTTTTAAATTTTTTAGTATTTTATTTATTTATTTGACAGAGAAAGAGCAAAAGAGCATAAGCAGGGGGATCGGCAGGAAGAGGGAGAGGGAGAAGCAGGCTCCCCACTGAACAAGGAGCCTAATGCGGGGCTCGATCCCAGGACCTGGGATCATGACCTGAGCAGATGGTAAACACTTAACAATGGAAATACTATACTTGGATTTAAAGAGAGGATATTAAGAAATGAGCTCTTCTTAAAATATTTCTTGGGTGGAAAAGCTGTCTTTAAAAAAGCTGTGTTAGCAATGCATATCAGTGGCTTAGTTGATTGAGCCATGGGCTTTTTATTTTGGGTCAGGTCATCATTTCAGGTCCGTGGAATTGAGCCCAGCATAGGGCTCCTTGCTCAGTGGGGAGCCTGCTTCAGACTCTCAATCCCTCTGTCTGCCTCCCCGCACCACCCCCAACCCATTCTCTCTCTTAAAGAAAAAAAGCAAAAGCTATGTTAGTTTTTACAGATTATTATTATTCTGGTACAACAAAATATCAAGTGTCTCAGAACTGAAGGAATCTTACAAAAATATAGCTATCCTCCAGGAATTTACAATAGAAAATAATGGGAAGATTTGGAATTCAAGTTAGTGTGTCTTTTACAAACTTCCATTGGCAGCATATAAATACACCTTAGAGATTAACTATGGAGGAATACATGTGCTGTTTCAAACATTTCCTGAATTCTTGACTTTCTTTTATGTGTTATATTTTTCACATGTTGGCTTTACTTTCAATTTTAAGTGAACTAGAGAATAAGAAAACCATAAATTCATGGGAGAAAAAAGGCATATAAGGGAGTATAAGAAATTGAAAGCCCTTCTCTTGTGATGATAAAAATTAAAGATGGCAGTTCTGACATCATTGAGTTCAACCAACTTTAAGCTAAATGGTCTAACCCATGAGAAATTGTTTGAAAGTTACTTAAGACTGATCTAAAATGCTTTAAAGCACAATGTCTTGAGTAAATATCCCTTTGATAAGGACACTGACCTTAAGAAGTGGATATAAAAGCATGTATTCTTGTTTGTTACTTCTTAAGTATCCGCACTTAGCATTGTCAATGCTGGAAACTCTGGGGCCTGAAGACTCAGAGGGCTATTAAGTTCATTTTGAGTGCTTTCCATTGCAAATGTGTTCTGGTTAAAAATAAGCTAAATTAAATCAGGATTTTAACCTTACATCTTTAGGAAATTGTTGACTATTATAAATTATGTCAAACCTCAAATCTAAAATGTTTAATAAGAATTTTCATTCTCTCAGTTGCATTTCTGATTATAAGAAACCTAAGAACACAGAGGAGACAACCATTGCTTTCTGCATATACTAACACAACATTTATATCTTTTTATCTTTTTACTTGTTTTACCTACTTATGTTCCCTTCTTCCCATGCTTAGGGGTAGCATGGGAATGAGAAATACATCTGAAGCTCTGTTTGGCACTGGTTAAGTTCTAGAGAATTCTGTTTACCCTGAACAAAGACCGAGTAATTTTCACAGTACTTCAAGCAAGAATTGTCATATGCTCAGAGCATATTAAATGATGCATGGTGTGCTAATATTTTTATTTACTTGGTCAAATTTTCACTAACAGAAGCAAGAGTATTCCAGCACTTATCTATAGTAAGAATGGAGAAACCAGTCACTTAAAATTGGAATTTTTTTTAGGTCTGGAAAATTGACACTATATATTTTCAGACAGTTTTCTTCACATATCAAAATTAGAAACACCTGTATAGCAAGCCCGTAAATGGCAGCACGAAGTTGTTTATATCAGGATAGGATATTGTACATAGTAAGTCCTGAATAATTGTCTTGAGAGAAGAATCTCTCTATTTCCTAGTCAATTTCATTTGGGTGCTCCTACGTTCAAAGTACACATATCAACATACATACAAATTGAATTTTTTCTAATTGGGGTAACATTTGTGACACTTGGAGAAGTTCTTACCTCAGTTTAAATCCAAATATTTAAATGTGAATATTTCCTGGGAGGTAAGGGGCAGTCACTAGTTCTTTCATGAGTCCTAATGATCACAAAACAATATTTGTAACAGTCTATATTCATGGAGCACCACCATAATGTTTGAGTTAAATGGCTCTAAGAGCTGAATTGATAACATTTACTATTTCCTTTACTCTGCCTTAGGTGCTTTACCCCAAGGAGTTTATATACCAGGAGTTTGAGTCAAGTTCAGTAAATACCATCTGGTGCAGGCAGGGACTCCTGGGCAAAAGGGTCAGAAGATGCCTAGGATTCCTATTCAATCACCATCCTTTGGAGTGGCTTCGACAAATGCAGATGAGCAAATCTACCCCACCTCTGAGATGTTCTTTCCTCTGATAAGATATGCATGAGGCAATCTATAGTTGAGAGGGTAATTCTGCAGTGGGAATTTAGGACCCAGAGATGTAGAGGGATATGGAAATGAGAGTGGTGCAGTATGCGGAGACTTGAGTTGAAGCTGAGGTCATACACAGAGCTTGTTGCTAAGGGGAGGGAAAGCTTCTGCCCCAGCTAGAAAACTGAAAAAAGAAAAAGAAAGAAAGAAAGAAAGAAAGAAAGAAAGAAAGAAAGAAAGAAAGAAAGACAGACAGACAGAATAATAATAAAAAAAAAAAAACAAAATAAAACCTCTGGCTCATTCAAGATTCAAAGACAATCTTGCTTGTTTCTCCACATTGACATTTATTAGTAACCAAGCACCATACTGTGTGCTTTGAATGTATTATCTCATATAATAATCACAACAATCTTGTTAGTATTATTACTCTTACTGTCCTTTTGCAGTTCAGTAAACTGAAGCACAGAAAAAATCATTTTTTCCCACTGTATAATACTGTTTGCCAGAACTGGGTATATGGACTGTAAGCAGGCTGAATATAAAGATAACAGGCGTGAAGGGGCGACTGTAGAAGAGTGACTTTGGAAAAGGAACAGCATCAATGAATTTAATAGACATGGAAAAAGCTGATCCTCTCAGCAACATACAGCTATCCATGGGTGGAGGACTAGGACTAGAGTGAAGTGAGTGACGACCTCACGTTGGGTGCAAAATGTAAGGACTTAGAAAAACTCAGTAACTAAGATGCATGATTCTTTAATGAAATATTTAAAATTTCAAAATTAATGCAAAAGTCTGCAATGAACAAAATATCAAGATTTTAAATAAAGACAGGATTATTGTTACTATTTTTCCTTCTGTTTCTGCCTCCAATATGCCCTGGCATGGCATGCGGTAGGGGGCCTGAAGTTGAATGCTGTCAGTCTGAGCTCAGAACCCAAGCTTATAACTTTTATTTGCTGAAGTTTATCAGGGTTTGAAAGGTAAAGACGAGTCTAATATACCTTAAAGAATGTAAGACCAATGGTTAAGGATAATGGTGAAAACATGGACTTGGTTCTTTAGGAGGAAAGCAGAGAAAATGACTAATGTTAATATCCCATGTATGTTCCCATTTAGAAACTTAAGTATCTCTATAGTTTGGCTTCAAAGACAGAGGACCAATAAAAACTGTATTTAACTTTAAACTTTTCCTTGCCTCTCTTGCCTTTCTTGGCACTCTTTTATCAGTGCCAAGAATCCAATTTTTGATCATAAGGAGCCTAGAGCAGTTTCCCCCGCATCTGGTGGTATATTTTTCTGTAAGAAATATAAGATACAATTAAAAGTGACTTGAACACTGAGAAACATTTCTTATCTCACATAACAGAAGTTCTAGAGGTAGGGCGATTATTCCAAGATTGGACAATTCAGTGCATCAGCAATGTCATATGGACTCAAATTCTTTCATTTTAAACCTTTGTCTTCCTCTGATTCACTATCAGCGGCTGTCTTTATGGTTATAAGGTGGCTACAACAGCTCTAGGCTTTATGTTCCCATGCAACAAAGTCCTTGTTTCCCCTTTTAACATCAAGAAAACCCCTGCCAGAATCTCTCATTGACTATCTGACTCTAGAACCAATTTTGAATTCACATCTTTGGTTTTTTTGTTGATAACAATATAGCAAAACCTCAGTTTTCTTATATTTGAAAGAGAGATAAAATAATATAGCTCCCTTGTTGGGCTACTGAAAGGGAAATGTGGATTAACATAAATAAAGTTCTAAGAGTAGTATCTGGCAGGTAATACACACTCTCTATGTTAGCTACTATTATTATGATGATGATCCTCAATGTAATATACTTAATTTAACTCATGGAAACATGAGAGGTAAGAAAATACAATTAAAAAAATAAACTCCTCATTGGGGTGCCTGGGTGGCTCAGTGAGTTAAAGCCTCTGCCTTTGGCTTGGGTCATGATCTCAGGGTCATAGGATCGAGCCCCGCATTGGGCTCTCTGCTCAGCGAGGAGCCTGCTTCCTCCTCTCTCTCTCTGCCTGTCTCTCTGTCTACTTGTGATCTCTGTCTGTCAAATAAAAAAAAAAATAAAAATAAAAAATCTTAAAACAAAACAAAACAAAACAAAACAAAACTCCTCATCAATAAAAGGTTTAGTTGCATGGTTTAGTGTTATTCCCATTGATATAATTTGGATGTGATATCCAAGACACAGAGTTAGAATTAACTTGAGGACTACTGTCTTATTTAATATACACCTATAATCTGTATCTATTATCTATATGTACGTCTATATCGATGTTTTTAATGTTGTTGTCCACACAACTAAAAATCAGAGGCTGCTCTCAAACCAGCAAAACTGACTTTATGAAAACATCCTGGCTTGACTATTTTAGAGCCAGGCAATATACATGTCTGCAGAGTGTATATACAGTGCATTTAAGCATAAGGATAATTAAACCGATATCTATTTTGTTGAATTTTATTGTTAAGTTCCTCAGTGAACATTTAGAAAAAAAAGGGAAATGGGGAAATGGTCTCAATCTATTCAGATCATAAAAATCCCATTTGCCGTATTCTTCCATTAGATATAAAATATACTAGTGCTAAAAAATACATTTATTGGTGCCATTACAATCCAGTTCCTTACATACAGTTCTTTAAAATTTTTCAATTGCAATTATAAAATTCCATTCCATTTCTGTTCTCTAAGGTTTAATCTCATCATTCAGACTACCATATCTTGCTCAAATGAAACTCTCCAGAATGCAGTAAAATAAGGTCCAAAGAGTAAAGTTATATTGTCACTGAATCATGGAGATAAATTTTCCTGAAACCAACATTTTGTAACTTGGCATCCTTGGATAGGGTGTGAATCCCCTGAAATAGGACATAAAAGTTAAAATTTCCCCAGAAATCCTTTCTCTCATATCACTTTCCCCCTTTTTAGTATATGTGCTGTCTAAGTGAGCGCACACTTTTCCCCTTTCTGTAGGATCTTACTCATCAGTGTAAAATGGAATATTCTTTCCATTTTAACAATGTTAAACAATGGAGAACTTACAATGACTCTAATGTTCTCCAAACATTGCCCAAAGTCTGTCATTTACTTTATAGTAAAATGTACTTACCACCTCTTAATTCTTCTGATTTGGTCTTGAATGTATTCCACTGAAATAGCCCTTTGAAGGTCACCAGTGACATCCTTATATTAAATCTAAAGGTCTATTGCTCAGTCTTCATCTTACTTGACCTGTCAGCAGCATTTGCCAGTTGAACTCTATACACATCCTCAAGACAATTTCCTCATTTGACATCTAAGACATCACATTCTTTTTTTTTATGCTTTTCCCTCCCTGAATGTGTGTATATACCTCTGTCTCTGTCTTTCCATCTCTCCTTGTCATAATTAATTGCTGGTTCATTCCTCTGACTGATCTCTCTGTACTCTAAATGTTCATGTGCTCCTGGGTCCACTTCCTTGGTGATATCATTCAGTATCATGATTTTGGATACCTTCTATCCTCTACTAAACTCCTATGTTTCTACCTTCGGTTAAGACTTCTCTTCTGTAGGTCATATTGGGGTGTACGAAGTCTATATCTCCACAAAGATGTCTAATAGGTGACTCAAGTTTGATATGTCTAAAATTCTTGTACTTATATGAGACCCCTAAAAAACCCTGTTTCTCTCCAGACCTCCCCATTTCAACAAAAGGCATTTCCCTTGTGCCAGTTTTTCATGCCAAAAACCTTGAAGTTATCCTGTACCCCTCTCTTTCTCTCACATCCAGGAGCCAAACTATAAGCTTATCTGATTAGCTGTATCTTTTAAATGCATTCAGAAAATGACCACATCTCTCTCTCTCTCTCTCTCTCTCTCTCTCTCTCTCACACACACACACACACACACACACACACATACACACTATCATCCTGATAGAAATCACCATCATCTTTCCCCTTGCTTTTTTCATTTGGCTCTTACTGATCTCCCAGTTTCCAACCTGGCATTCTTTCAATCCTCAACACAGAGAATGAAGTTACATGAATCAAATCACTTCATTTTTTGCTTTAACCTTCCAGCGACTTCCTATCTCCTTCAGAAAAAAAGCCTAATTTTAGAATCTTTAACCTTTAAATAATATCATATGTTGATATAATTCTATTCTTTTAAGATATCAGAGGGAGCAAAATCCCTGAAAAACTAAAAATATTTCTAAAATTAAGGAAAACATAAATCTAAAATTTAATTTAGATTGATGAAAAATCAGTTGCAATTTATACCATATTTTTAGATACAGCACCTCTTCAATCAGATATTAAAGGCTATCTCTCTCCCCTCAGTAATTTTCATGTAATTAAAGTAAGAAGGACAACATTTTAGAAATACCTATTACGTCTATTTGCTTGCATTTTTATTTTTTAATCTTTCAGTTCCCAAATAGTTTCTATTTCTCAGGATATCAAAAAAAATGGAAGATTTATAGACTTCAGTTTTTCCTAATTCTACATACTAATGTTTCTAGAAATTTATAAATTTTTAATTTTCAGGTACTGGGATGCCTGAAAAGAAGAAACAAAGTGAATCTAGCTGGAACCTGATATAAATACTACCTTGACAATTCCAGATTTTTACTGATACACAACAAGATATAATAAATGGGCCTATTAGTCTTATTTTAGTCAACAGCTACTTAACACATACTTGGAACTTATTTTTTGCCTAAAAAATTTACAGAGCTATCTTCTTCATGACACTTTCCAGTATAAGATGGGCCAACAACGATATCTTGTGTTCCTGAGCATCGTAACATAGGGTGTATATTGCAATTTGAATAACATCGATGTACACTATTTCATTCCATTCCTAATTTTGCCCTGTATTAAACTCTTATTTAGATTATAAACTTCTCCAGAACAATTTCTTTCTTGGTAACCCCATAGTGTTTTGTACTATAAATATAGCTTTCCTTTTTAATTGAATACACATGCATACTATGACAAAATATAGTTTCTGTTTCTGAGCACCCCAAAAAATTGTAGCCAAGAGACATTTACATTTATAAAATTGACATATTTTGTGTCAAAGGCACAAGTCAGGATAAATGGCTCTTCTTAGTTTTGGGGGGGAATGATTGTAAAATTTTTCTCTTGTTTTGAATTACTTTTAGCGAGCTCTCTTTCCAAGATTGGCTCAGATCCTCTAAAACTTGTGCACGATGCTGTGGAAGAAACCACGGACTGGGTCTATGGCTTCTTTTCTTTGTTGTCTGACATCATCTCGTCTGAGGGTGATGAAGAAGATGATGATGATGGGGATGAGGACGCTGATAAAGGTACAGAGAGCATAGAGACCCACCTAACTTCTCAAAACAAGATTAGATAGGCATGATAGTGGTTTGCTGAAGTTTAAACACAAATGAGTGCTTGGGTCAGGCTAAACCAAAATGCATACGATTCTGAGGTCTAACTGCATTATTGACTGACTGTCAAACTCAGTAAATAGGCCTCTATTTGGCTTTCATTTTACAGCTTATCTGTCATTATGGCAAAGATATCAGATTTAAATACTACCATTTGGGTAGCATTATAGTAGAAAGGGTCTTACTATAAAGGGTCAAACTTACAATAGAACCTCACATCTATATGCTTCTTTGGGGAGAAAATAGTAGCTATTTCTCATGTTTATCTTTAGGAAGACTGAAATAAGAGCGATAATTGATAGGCATGTGTTCTCTACATGTAAGTCATATTCATGATCAAATAGAAAGCAATTCTACTAAAATCATAATCAAAAGTAAACTTATTGAACCAAATGGAGGTGTGGAATGGAGGGACATTATAAACATCACAATAATTATGCAACTAACCTATGTACTCTCTCATATATATTAGTAAACAAAAGGAAATAAACCCCAACCATACGTAAACTACTATTGAATGGATAGAAAAAAACAAAGAACAAAGCCTTATGATTCTATCTTTTACATGACATTTTTGAGGGTCAGCCTTAGTCATCAGAAATCATGTATTCAGTCATGACTACCAGGAAAGCTGTTATTACAGCCCTTTCTCTGACTTTGTCTGAATTTGTATTTGTTTGGCCCCAGTGAGAGGTCAAGATGAACAATAGAGAACTGAAATGAACATGATATACGAACTATAATGTATAATTTGGATTGCTGCCATGATTTTATTGAACTCATAAAAGCAAAACTATCTCACATAAATGTACATAAACAACGTTTATACTTAAAAACTGGAATTTGGGAGGCAAAGTAATATAAGAACTACTAATGTCAAAACTAATAGATGGCTTTTCTAATGAACAAAAGAAAATGGGAAAAGAGAGAGGCAGTATTATTCAATGCTAAAAGTGTTTCTAATTTACTGTTTTTGTCTTGGTTTAGGAGAAATAGAGGAGCCTCCCTTGAAACAAAAAGGTTGGTCGTTTTCACCTTTAAAAAATGTGGTAATATTGATCTTCAGCATGATTCAAATATATTTTACATGACTTGTAGCCTTAATTTATTTTTAATGTACAGTTTTGTTTAATGACTAAATTAAGATTTATAGTTAGGTAAAGAAATAGTTGATTCTTTCCAATGAGACTGACCGCACTCTTTTTCAGTTGATTATTTAATTGATGCCCTCTTTAGTAGATGGCAAATCTATCTACACACAGAGTCATGTGACTTGGAATTGCAGGAATGAAGAGTGAATTCTGTAGCCTCAGAAATGGTCCAGAAGGTGATGATGCCCCTGATTTTTATTCTCACTATGGCCAGATGTATTGATTTTAAATTTTTATTCTTTTCCTCCTTATTTTGTTTTCACTATTTATATTCTTCATCTTTAGGTGATAAGTAGGGGACAGGGTGTTTGAAACGTATGGAAAAGAACAATCCTGGAGGCAAAGACCTCTCCCATCAGTATGTATCATGTATCATCCCAAAGGAATAAAGTTACCTGGGTGTACTTGGATGTGGAAGAGACAGATTTCTTGTGGAAACATATTTGCTAGGATCCTCCGTAAGTGACTGGGATGATCACAAATCCAAAAGATGGAAGCAATATGACGAGAAAAAAGGTGTATAGCTGTGGAGCAAGAGCCTCACAGGGGCAATTATTTTTATAAGAAAGAGTAAGAATTGTCTAGAAGGGACAATAAGGAGAAGGGATACCATTCCTGAGTATAGTTGCTGTCACAGAGATACAGCCCGCACATAGCCAGACTTGATACAGTTGTGATGTTTTAGTTACTGCTGCACATGTTCAACAGCGGGCTTTTGGGAGCGTTTACTCCAGGGGAGAATTTGCTGGCTTCTGTTGCTATCTGCTTAGACCTACTGTAGATGCAAACAGTGGGATCTAAATTGGGAGCTACAGCCTTGTCTGAGCAGATGATGATTATCTCATTATCTGGGGCAAAATCCACTTAGTGTGTGTTAATTTGGAAAATTTGAATTTGTAACTTGTCCAACAAATGAGAGCTAAACTAGTGAAGCCCAAATGTGGGAAAGTCGGAAATGAAAGTATTTAGGAAGTTATCAAGAGGAGAAGACAGGTTTCTTGATCACAAATCCAGGATGAGAACTCAAGCTGTAATTCTGCCATCAAATCCAGGTTTAGGATAAACTTCTTGAGGTTAGAAATAGTATAACAGATGACATCCAGTGGATAGTGCCTAGAACATAGTAAAAGTTTAAGCTGATGAGTTACTAGTCATTATCAGGAAACAACAGTCTATGTATACTGTGTATTCCAATTGGAAATGGAAGAGAGAAAAGCAAATTTTTTTTTACTTATAAAGTGAATTCTATAGGAATATCATAAGATCATATTCTCCATAAATCACTACCTAGAATTCAGTAAAGAATCTGTTCTTTCCTTTTGATTTGAATTTCCCTATGGGATTACTTCAAAATTGTTTCATGTAATGATTAACATAAAGTGCAGATCCACACAAAGCTGATTATTATTCTCTAAATTATTACCTTGTTTTATAAAACCAACAGAAAAACTATTAAATAGTTGTTAGGGATATTTTTGAAAAAGATGTCAGTAATGTTCATTAGTTAAAACAATCTAAATGATATATGTATTTAAAACCATGTACACTGGGGTGCCTGAGTGGCTCAGTGGGTTAAATAAAGCCTCTGCCTTTGGCTCAGGTCATGATCCCAGAGTCCTGGGATTGAGCCCCCCATTGGGCTCTCTGCTCAGCAGGGAGCCTGCTTCCCCCCCCCTCTCTCTGCTGCCTTTCTGCCTACTGTGATCTCTGTCTGTCAAAAAAAAAAAAAATCTTTAAAATAAAATAAAACTAAGTACACTAATGTCTTGAAGGATTACTAAAAGAATTGATTTAAGATCATTCAAATATATTTTTTAAATAATATTACTCACAAAGTTGCGTGAGAAAATAGACATCTAAGGAAACATCTTATATATCCTATCTTGGGCATAGAAGCTATGCAATAATGAACATTGGTTGAAGTGGAGTGAAGGAAATATATTTCATTATAATTACTATTTTTTTTACTTATAAGCTTTTATGTTGTAGTGTCATAGAGGCAATGAGAATTTTAAAGCAGTATGTAATATTTTGCAGAACATTTCTAATTATATTCTATGTTTAAAAGTGGATTTTAAGTATTGTTAGAGAAGAGATGCTATGAGCTTATCCCCATTTTATGATGGATTTTTAAAAACATTTTCATATTTAAAATTTGTGCTTGGGAGGCCTGGGTGGCTCAGTGGGTTAAGCCTCTGCCTTTGGCTCAGGTCATGATCTTAGGGTCCTGGGATGGAGCCCCGCATCAGGCTCTCTGCTCAGCAGGGAGCCTGCTCCCCCCACCCCTGCCCACCTCTCTGCCTACTTGTGATCTCTCTCTCTGTCTCTCTGTCAAGTAAATAAATAAAATAATTAAAAAAATGTGCTTTAAGAAGTATACATTTTTTGGTAATCTAAAATGACAGTGTCCTAAACCATTTCATTTTCATCCATTTGAATGACTTTCTATTGATCTCCTCATGAAATACTTTTCCTTCCCATTCAGATATGTTCAACAATATTTAGCCATTTTATATGACCTAAATTATCAGTCTGTAGTATTGTTTATTTAACCGTCCTGTGTCTTTATGAAGCATTTTATTTAAATGCACTTAAAATTTTATTTTTATTTGTCCAGTTGCTATTTTCATCGAAATAAAAACTCAATTATTTATGGGTGGAGTTTGCAGTTCTAAGCTGATGTGGAATGATAATCTAGTCAAATAATCTCATGGTTACAGGATTGAGTATTAAACAGATTATTAATATGGGTGAAATTTTTGAGTCTGCAATTCTGTGACTTATGTTATTATATATAAATACAGCTTTAGGGTATGAGAAATAGTACATAGTGTCTTTATACATCTTATTTTTCAGCTTGTCAAAATTTTAAAATAATCTATTCTATTACCATACACTACATGATGAGCATCCAAGGCACTGAATCATTATAAAACATTATATTTTATTATATAATTATTCAAAACTTACAATTATGGAAATCAACTACCACTGTAAATCTTAGTTGTGTTGTGTATGGTAGGTGCACTTTGATTATTTGGAGTTTCCTGTTGTGTAGCTTCTTCATAGGAGGGTGTACATCACGGATGCTAGTGCCCCACTTTCCCAGGTGTACACAAGTGCCGGTAACAATAAAGGAATGAAATTATATTTGTATGTTTTCCTCAAATAGTTTTGCCTGAAAACACATCTAAATTCATAATAGTACTTCTACTTTACAACATAGAGAAATGTTCTTCACCCATCCTAAAATTGCTGGAATGTTCACCCCAAAGACCAATAGGCCTTTCTACCCAGGCCTGCATACATCTGCTAAAGAAGAATCATGGTGCTGATACAGGAGAGCTCTTTTTCTTGATGGGAGGGTCTCACAACAAAGATATGGTGGAGTAGAGGAGACTCGAGCAATGATCAGTTTCATTTAATGACTTTGCCTTTTATTTAGCTGCATAATGTGAAAGATCACGTTCCTCTTGAGGAAGAGTCCCATGAGAGCAAAGGAAAAATAATATAGATAAGAAATACTAAAAGCTAAAAATGTCTTTTAAGAATTTAAATGTAAGTAATTCTTTTCATTTATTCTCAATACTTGCTTTTAGGAAGTGCCATTGGCTTGAAAGAGCACTTTGAAACAACCAAAACGGTGTAGGTTACTGATGCTGATTCTTTTAAATATAACTGGGATATTTTATGAGACAGCCAAACTTTTAAAGATGCATTGACTAAACCCATAGATACCACCTTTCTGTGATACCTTCCAGATTTATTCTGCATTGTTCCAAAAAGGAATTTAAAATGTACTTTATGTAATTACATTATAGAACATTTAATCTAATTGTAGTCAAACCTTTCTATTTCATCTAATGTAAGATGTTTAATAATTTGTATCTCCTATTGACAAAAAAGTCATATGCTATTTGCAGAACCAATTTACTCTCTCTATATACATATATTAAAGTACATATGTATATATGCATAATACATTATGCACCATTTGTTAATTATATGCATTTTTTACCTCCTATTAATAAAAAATATAAAACTATATACTAGCTATTGGTTTTAAATGCATACATATATGTAAATGTATATATTTAATACATATTCTCTTTTGCTTGATAAGTATACAATTTTAAGATAGCTTACAAAATTATTAAAATTATTTATTTTATATTTTAAAGTTACTTATTTAGTCCCAAAAGCAAAACATTTGAATTTGATATCCCCCTCACACATATAGCTGAAATGTCAAACTCTTTATCATATCTTAGTTTCACAAAGAGTTTAAAATTCTACCTATTTATTATATGACATTAGTACAAATAAAATAATTTACAATAGAATATTGGTTTGTCTTGTTTTTATAACTTATTTTCTAAAATAAATTTATTATATTAAATCTACCTCATTTTAGTCTTTTCATCTACCTTTAATAACATGCCTTCCAGGTGTGTTGCAAAACTTATTCTTTCTTAATAATTGTCTAAAGATGCAGACTAAAATTTTTTGAATTACAAAACAAAATTACATTTTTTGAGAGAAATAAATTTGATTTGAGTAAGAGGTTTGAAAACAAAGGCTGATTTGCCCATTAGCTAACATGACAAACGTTTTTTATAAATAAAGTGAGTAACATCCAAGGTCTAGATGAAATATACCTAAAGCAAGATGTACATGCAAAAGTACATAAGACAGTATCATTTTTATCCAAATTCATTACCATTTGCAATGTTTTGATTTTTCTTCATCCTTTCTGAGTATATTGGTTGGTTATGCAAGGTACTCCTGAGTGAAGGTAGTAAAAATATCTAGCAGTCATTTGGTGGGTCTGATAAAATCATTTTATGTCCAGGAAATTCAGAAAATGAATGACTCTAAGAATAGAGTAACAAATTTTTGTGTGTTTTTCAAATTTTTATTTCCAATGTAACTGAAGAAGTCATTAGTGAGTTACTCAGCTCAGAGATCATTGAGAATAAATTCCTTATTGATTTTCTATGTCATTTTACCATTGCTTAGAAGAAGATTAAAAAAAAAACATTATCATAATAAAATTGTCATCTCTGTGTATGTGTGGGTGCATGTGTGTGTAGCTTCATATACATGCACATGCATAAATCATATGTATGCATGTGTGCATACATGTTCATAAGGCTTCTCAACCTTTATATCTTTAAAAAGTAAACAGGGTTATATTTGTCATCTTACCTAATTCCATCTGTAAATCATATTCACAAATACATGAACTAATTAAAGTTGTATATATCCCATAAAGAGAGCAATGACTTTCCAATAAAATTTAAATTTTGTTTTTGAGGTTTAATAATACTTTAATGAAAATTTGTAAAATATTAACCTTCATATTCTTATAATCATAGGATATGAAAGAAATCCTAAATTTCAAAATATATACTTTTTTCTAAAGAAGTAGATAGTATGGTCAAGAAAAAAATCCCAATCATAAAAATATATTGTTCTTGAATGAAATTTTATGAGGGAAATGGAATGAAAATATGTATGAATTA